>NC_136474.1:95146634-95764603 GCF_902686455.1 Sciurus vulgaris
ACCAGGTAGGGAGACAAGACTCCCACCTCCCATCCCACCTCCACAATCTCAGTAGATACCAAAGGGAGGCCTAAACTTCTACCCCACCCAGAATTAATAAGGAGCTTATGTCCTCATCCCACTGGGATGCGTCCCTAGAAGCCAAGTTACGAGCATGGTAGGTATTTGATTAGGCCAAAATATGTGACACACACTCTAGGATAATTAGTGTGCAAATACTTAAAAGAAATAAAATTGGCATAGTAAGAGGGACAACAAAACAAAATCTTATAACACATTCAAAAAGTAGTTTTTCTCTACTTCACACCTTATAAAAAAATTTAAGTCAAAATGAATGATGAAGTAAAGGGTAAACTTACAAAGTAAAGGTTTCAGAAAAAAAACACAGGAGGAAATTTATAACTCATGAGAGGCAGGAAAAGAAGTCTACATCAACAGTAGAAAATAGTAACATGTTTGTAATCTGAATGAACAGGATGAAAGAAAAAATCAACAAGAACATTATTCTAATACATGAATGCTAAAAATGAACATATGGGAACTAAAATTTGATATAATACTATTTATACTCATTACAAAGAGACAAAGGACTTCATTTCCTATAATCAAAGAAAATATATAAAAATCCACATAAGGAAAAAAAATCCTTATTTTAAAAACACACAGAAGTTTAAATCAATCAAGAAATACACTATGTTCATTGATTCAGTGTAGTAAATACATTGTTTCTCCTCAGATAAAAATTCCAAAAATATTATTTGTAGATATAGCTGAGTTTACATAAAATTTTTATGAAAATGAAACAAACTAGAGTAGCTAAAATCATTTTAAGAAAGAAGAATGAAGAGGAACAAATTTTCTACCTGATTTCAATATTCACATATAGTAATAAAGACTGAGTAATATTGGTGGAGAGATATGTATGTATTTCAATGGAACATAGTAAAAGACCAAGAAGTAAATGCATACAAATATTTATTTCAAAGATACAAAAGCAATTCATTGGAGAAATTATAGCTTTTTTCAATAATGCTGTCATAACAATTAAATATCCACAGACAAAAAAATAGACCTGTCTCTATTTCATACCTTATAAAAAATTTAAGTCAAAATGAATGATGAAATAAAGGGCAAACTTACAGAGTAAAGGTTTCAGAAAAAGTACATAGGAAAATTTTGAGATCTATGGCAAAGAAAATAATTCTGTATACTTGACACCTTTGTGATGATCCAAAAAATGAACGATTGATAAATTGTACCAGATCAAAATTAATCTCTAATTCTCTGAGAGTGCATATGAAGAAGATAAAGAAAAAATTACTCAATTGGAGAATGTATTTGAAAATTATGTACCTGACAAGACTGGTACCTGGAATAAATAAAATCATCTTTCAAAATGCAACAGTAAAATATCCAAATAATTGAATTAGGAAATGGGCCAAAGTCATGAAAACAATTTCATGGAAAATAAAGATGGCAAATAAATATGTGAAGAGTATTTAAAACTATTACCTAGTAGAAAAAGGAAAGTTCAAATCACAGTGAATTATCATTCTATATCTATCAGAATTATCAGAATGAAAAATACTGACATCACAAAATGTTAGCAGTCATGGTGCAGGGGAACTGGATGCTCACACATTGCTGGTGGAAATAAAATGCAGTACAGCTACACCAGAAAATTGTATAATGAACTTGCAAATACCATTACTACATACAAACAAGATAATGTATTACTTGGCATCCATTTCACAAAATGAAAAAAATAAACTTGTACATTAAGTTTAGCCAAAGTAGAATTATTCTATGAAACAAATATTTATTGGTCAAATATTTTTTAAGGTATACATTGGCACTCTACATAATTTACTGTGTATGTTATTCCCTGATATGAAATTCACAAGTCATCTCAAGGAAGTGATGTGAGTTTAAAATAACTCACCCTTTCACAAATGATTCATAAGAAATACTATTTCTGCCCTATTAAGGAAGGATTTTTTTCAGTATGTCAAAGTTCAAAACAATCTAGGGTCTTATAAACATTTTCTAATGATTTTTAAATGTAAACCCACCTATAACAGTGTGATGGTCAGCCGTCATACAGTGGGTTCACGGTTCAGAGTTTCAATCCATGGATGGTTGACTCCATTGCTAGGCCTGAGGTAAGAACGTGGAGTATGGCAGAGGAAAGCTGCTGTCATGATGGCTGCCAGGGGGCAGAGAGAGGGAGGAGCCAATTCCCAAGGGCAGGTCTCCCCACCTGCCTGCTCCTCCCACCTGCCTACAGTCACCACCCAGTAGTCCATTTAAATTATTAACCCAGCAAGTGGATTAATCCACTGATGAGGTGAAAGCACTCATCATCTAATCATGTCAGCTATGAACACTTCTGCACTGCCTGACCCATGAGCGCTCTAGGTGACATTCCTAGATTCAAGTCTTAGCAAACAGGACGATCTAAATAACCACAGTTTGAATGTGGTCCACCACGATTGAGTGATGAATCATAAAGCAACCAAAAATTTGAAAATATACAAAAAGAAAGCATGTAGGTGAATATCAGTCCTGTAAAATAAACTAAAATACATACTTACCAATAAATGAATATTAACTAATATTTACACTTACTGCTTATTATATATCTGTTTCTGTGTTAAATATTTTATATCTTCACAACACTTTCATTAGGTTTAAATAAATTCCATAGCTACATTTTGGAAGTTGTTGTTTAAAAATTAAGGTCGTTACTTTTATCATTGTACCATACACACACACACACACACACACGCACGCACACACAAGCATCATGATTCTATATACATAAAGAAATCAGGACTTTCTTTACTAAACCCTGGAGATCTCTGGCAGTGCTGACCTCAGAAGCAGGAAGAACAGTTGCTCAGATTAATGAGCTTAATGGGAACTTGCATGTTGCTCAAGTCATAGCCTTACAGTAGAAAAAACTGCAACAGTTTTTTTTTTTAAGTGAGAATATGAAAAGGAAAAACAAAAAATTTACTTGCTTTTACCAAGTCAGTAAAATTGATAAAGCAAGCACAAAAATATTTTGTTTCATATGTTTTGATTTTATAACCGCAAACCTATAAAGAATCGTCTAAAATCTTATAAGTAGAAAGAGAATGCAACAAGGAATTAGTTAACAAAATTAATAAGCAAAAATTAATAGTTAAAATCAGATAACCATTTAAATATAATGGAAATAAATCTACCACTTAGAACAGTTAAAGAAATATTGTCACACACAAGGCAAAGTGAAAAGTCACAAGCCTATAATAATAGCTAAATTTATTGAGCATTCTTACTGCCAGGAAATAGTCTACACTAAAACAACTTACATAAACACATTTTAAAAACCTTCCATTTAAATAAAAAAATGTTGTAAACAAATTTCAAAGCTTAACGTACTCTCGGAGCTTCTAGAACGGTACTGACAATTATCTGTGATTGTTTTTAGCATCAACAGGATAACAATTTATCCCAGGCATGTGTCTGCTTGTTTTGTGTTTTTGTTTTGCTTGGAGGCATCAAGTTAATTTGCTTTTCTGAAAGAAAAAATAAACAAGAAAAAGCAAAAATTCTAGGATAGTTTTAGTAATGGGGAAAATTCTTTTTCTCGTGAGGTTTTAGTTTTTTTAAAGGTAGAGTCATTTTAAAAACTAGTATCTCTAAAGAAATGAAAATGCAGATCAATAAGCTATAGCAGAAAATATGAAATGAAAGATATAAAGGACTTGTTCCAGTTTCATTGCCATAGACTCTAGCACTTCACAATTTCAAATGAGAGATTCGCAACACAGGCTCTGAGGGCGGCTTTTCTGGTCTCCCCTTTGTGTGATCAGGAATGACTAGACGTGTGGAGACTTCTCCAGGTCCAGGGCCTCTGACCTGCCTGCTCCCTGGGACAGGAAGACTCAGACTTCCAGAGACCATAATCCCTGCAGCTCTTCTCCACTGGTGTTCTTAGGGTACCTGATTCCAAATGAGCAAGCGGAAGAGAGAGAATCAGGGCAGAAACTTCAGGGCCCTTCATGACCCAGCTTCAGAAGTCACATAGCATCCCTTCTACCCTGATCTAACAGCCAAGGTGGACACAAAGATCTGCCCACGTTCAAAGACAAAGAGTCAAAGGAACATTAAAAATGTTCAAGTAGTGTAATGCACATAGATTTGTGTGGTCAATGTTGGAAAATATGTCCTGTTACAGAAATGTATCCTTGACTATGGTAGAATTTCAAATTGGTGCCATAATAAATAATTATGCATTGCCTATTGTAAGTCAGCTTTTCAATACTATAACAAAAGAAAAATCAACTTAATAAGAGAAAGGGTTTATTTTAGCTCACAGTTTTGAATGTTTCAGTCCATGGTTGATTGGCCCTATTTCTTTTGGGTCAGTGGTCAGGCAGACATGATCGTATGGAATGTGTGCTAGAGCAAACTGCTTACCTCATGGTGGCCAGGAAGCAAAAACGGAAGGGGCAAGAGAATGTGTCCCATAGTCCCTCCAAGGACATGCCCCTAATCACCTACTACCTTCCACTGGGTACTAGCTTTTACAGGCTCCACAGCCTCTACATAGTGCAAAGCGGATGACTCAGCCTTTAGCGGGCCTTTGTGGGGACAATCAAGTTCCAAACTATCATGCATATTATGAAGTGGCTTTAAAAAGGTGGATTTTAAATGTTTCCACATACACAAAAGTATATGAGGTGAAGGATTTAAGTAGCTTGATTTAAATCATTCTACAATGTAAACATGTAACAACATGTCAAATTGCACCCCATAAATTTATATGATTATCATCAATCAACATGCAATTGTGAGACCAGCACAGGGCAGCCAGGGACTTCCCCAAGCAGCCCGGCTCCCTCCAGCGGGAAGCACCTTTCTAGGCTAGCTTTTCGGAGCAGACCGCCCAGTGATAGCCTTTCTACACAAAGCCAGCCACAAGTCCCCAAGCCAGTGGAGACCTCCGACCCACAAGCAGCCTCTGGGACCAGGGCTGGGCAGCAAGAGACCTCTCCAGGTCTCTCTCCCTGGAACCAGTAGCGGGCTAGGGGCAGCGTTCTTTGGAAGCACTACATTATCAAGTTAATCCAAGACTTCAGGCTACTGAAGGCTGGTAGGTGATACACTGGAAATCTCCAGGGACACTATAAGCCAATAGAGGAAATCTGCAATATCACAGAGTCCCACTGACATCTGACCAATATGAGAAAACAAGGGAAGAAAATGTCCCAAACAAACCTAGATACTATATCAATAAAACCCAATGACAGCACAGCAGAAGAAATGTCAGAAAGGGAGTTCAGAATGTACATAATTAAAACAATCAGGGAAGCAAATGAGGAGATGAAAGAGCAAATGCAGGTGTTGAAGGAGGAGATGAAAGAGCAAATGCAGGCATTAAATGATCGCACCAATCAACAGTTAAAAGAGCAAATACGGGAAACAAAAGATCATTTCAATAAAGAGTTAGAGATACTGAAAAAAAAAAAAAACAGAAATCCTTGAAATGAAGGAAACAATAAACCAAGTTAAAAACTCCATAGAAAGCATAACCAATAGGATAGAACACCTGGAAGACAGAACCACAGATATTGAAGACAAAATATTTAATCTTGAAAACAAAGTTGACCAAACAGAAAAGATGGTAAGAAATCATGAACAGAATCTACAAGAATTATGGGATATCATGAAGAGGCCAAATTGAAGAATTATTGGGATTGAGGAAGGCACAGAGAAACAAACCAAAGGAATAAACAATCTATTCAATGAAATAATATCAGAAAATTTCCCAAATCTGAAGAATGAAATGGAAAACCAAGTACAAGAGGCTTATAGGACCCCAAATATACAAAATTACAACAGACCCACACCAAGGCACATTATTATGAAAATACCAAACATACAAAATAAAGACAGAATTTTAAAGGCCACGAGAGAAAAGATTTAGATTACATTCAGGGGGAAACCAATAAGAATACCAGCAGATTTTTCAATCCAGACCCTAAAAGCTAGAAGGGCCTGGAACAACATTTACCAAGCCCTGAAAGAAAACAGATGCCAACCAAGAATCTTATACCCAGCAAAACTTACTTTCAGATTTGACGATGAAATAAGATCCTTCCATGATAAACAAAAGCTAAAAGAATTTACAAAAAGAAAGCCAGCATTACAGAACATTCTCAGCAAAATATTCCATGAGGAAGAGATGAAAAACAATGACGCAAATCAGCAACGGGAGGAAATAGCCTAAAGGAATAGCCAAATAAAGGAGAAACCAAATCATGTCAAAAAACAAAAATGATTCAAATGACTTGGAATAAAAATCATATCACAATAATAACCCTGAATGTTAACGGCCTGAACTCATCAATCAAAAGACATAGACTGGCAGATTGGATTAAAAAGAAAAATCCAACAATTTGCTGCCTGCAAGAGACTCACCTCGTAGAAAGAGATACCTATAGACTAAAGGTCAAAGGATGGGGAAAAACATACCATGCACATGGACTCAGCAAAAAAGCTGGGGTATCCATCCTCATTTCAGATAATGTGGACTTCAAGTCAAAACTAGTCAGAAGGGATAAAGAAGGACATTACATACTGCTTAAGGGAACCATAAATCAGCAAGACATAACAATCATAAACATCTATGCCCCAAACAGTGGCTCATCCATGTACGTCAAACAAATCCTTCTCAATTGCAGAAATCAAATAGACCACAACACAATAATACTAGGGAATTTTAACATACCTCTCTCACTGCTGGATAGATCGTTCAAACAAAAATTGAATAAAGAAACCATAGATCTCAATAACACAATCAACAATTTAGACTTAACGGACATATATAGAATATACCATCCAACAAAGAATGAATACACTTTCTTCTCAGCAGCACATGGAACCTTCTCTAAAATAGACCATGTTTCATGCCACAAAGCTACTGTTAGCAAATACAAGAAGATAGAGACACTACATTGTACTCTATCAGATCATAATGGACTGAAATTAGAAATAAATGACAGAATAAAAAACAGAAACTTCTCCAATACTTGGAGATTAAATAATACACTATTATACGATGAATGGATAACAGAAGACATCAGGAGGGAAATTGAAAAATTCTTAGAAGTAAATGAGAACAAAGACACATCATATAAAAATCTCTGGGACACTATGAAAGCAGTACTTGGAGGAAGATTTATTTCATGGGCGCATTCAACAAAAGAAGTAGAAATCAACAAATAAACGACTTAACACTACAGCTCAAAGCCCTAGAAAAAGAAGAGCAGACCAACACCAAAAGTAGTAGAAGACAGGAAATAGTTAATTTCAGAGCCGAAATCAATGAAATTGAAACAAAAGAAAGAATTGAAAAAATTAACAAAATAAAGAGTTGGATCTTTGAAAAAATAAACAAAATTGATAAACCCTTAGCCACACTAACAAAGAGGGAGAAAACTCAAATTACTAAAATTCGGAATGAACAAGGAAATATCACAATAGACACAAGTGAAACACAAAACATAATTAGAAGCTACTTTGAAAATCTATACTCCAACAAAACAGAAAACCTTGAAGACATCAACAAGTTTCTAGAGACATATGAATTACCTAAACTGAACGAGGAGGACATACACAACTGAAATAAATCAATTTCAAGCAATGAAATAGAAGAGGTCATCAAAAGCCTACCAACAAAGAAAAGTCTGGGACCAGATGGGTTCTCAGCCGAGTTCTACAAAACCTTTAAAGAAGAGCTCATTCCAATGCTTCTCAAAGTATTCCATAAAATAGAAGAGGAGGGAACCCTCCCAAACTCATTCTATGAAGCCAATATCACTCTGATACCTAAACCAGACAGAGATACATCAAGGAAAGAAAATTTCAGACCAATATCCTTAATGAACATCGATGCAAAAATTCTCAACAAAATTTTAGCAAATTGCCTACAAAAATATATTAAAAAGATAGTGCACCACGATCAAGTGGGTTTTATCCCAGGGATGCAAGGTTGGTTCAACATCTGGAAATCAATAAATGTCATTCATCATATCAACAGACTAAAAGTCAAGAATCACATGATTATTTCAATAGATGCAGAAAAAGCATTTGATAAAATACAGCATCCCTTCATGCTCAAAACACTAGAAATAATTGGAGTAGTGGGAACATTCCTTAACATTGTGAAGGCCATCTACGCTAAGCCCATGGCCAATATCATTTTAAATGGTGAAAAACTGAAAGCATTCCCCCTAAAAACTGGAACAAGGCAGGGATGCCCTCTTTCACCACTTCTATTCAACATTGTTCTTGAGACTCTAGCCAGAGCAATTAGACAAACCAAAGAAATTAAAGGGATATGAATTGGAAAAGAGGAATTCAAACTATCCCTGTTCGCTGATGACATGATTATATATTTAGAGGAACCTGGAAATTCCACCGGAAAACTCTTAGAACTCATAAGTGAATTCAGTAAAGTAAGAGGTTACAAGATCAATGTTCATAAATCCAATGCATTTTTATACATAAGTGATGAATCTTCAGAAAGAGAAATTAGGAAAACTACCCCATTCATAATAGCATCAAAAAAAAATAAAATACTTGGGAATCAATCTCACAAAAGAGGTGAAAGACCTCTACAATGAGAACTACAGAACACTAAAGAAAGAAATTAAAGAAAACCATACAAGATGGAAAGATCTCCCATGTTCTTGGATAGGAAGAATTAATATTGTCAAAATGGCCATAGTACCAAAAGTGCTATACAGATTCAATGCAATTTCACTTAAAATCCCAATGATGTACCTTACAGAAATAGAGCAAGCAATCATGAAATTCATATGGAAGAACAAGAAACCCAGAATAGCCAAAGCAATCCTCCGTAGAAAGAACGAAAGGGGGTATCGCAATACCAGATCTTCAACTCTATTACAAAGCAATAGTAACAAAAACGGCATGGTATTGGTACCAAAATAGACAGGTAGATCAATGGTACAAAATAGGGGACACGGACACAAACCCAAATAAATACAATTTTCTCATACTACACAAAGGTTCAAAAATAATGCAATGGAGAAAAGATAGCCTCTTCAACAAATGGTGCTGGGAAAACTGGAAAACCATATGCAACAGAATGAAATTAAACCCCTATCTCTCACCCTGCACAAAACTCAACTCAAAATGGATCAAGGACCTCGGAATCAGACCAGAGACCCTGCATCTTATAGAAGAATAAGTAGGTCCAAACCTTCAACTTGTTGGCTTAGAATCAGACTTCCTTAACAGGACTACCATAGCACAAGAAATAAAAGCAAGAATCAACAACTGGGACACATTCAAACTAAAAAGCTTTCTCTCAGCAAAGGAAACTATCAGTAATGTGAAGAGAGAGCCTGCAGAGTGGAAGAATATCTTTGCCACTCATACTTCAGATAGAGCACTAATTTCCAGAATCTATATAGAACTCAAAAAACTCTACACCAAAAATACAAATAATCCAATCAACAAATGGGCTAAGGAAATGAACAGACACTTCACAGAAGATGTTCAAGCAATCAACAGATATATGAAAAAATGTTCAACATCTCTAGTAATAAGAGAAATGCAAATCAAAACTACCCTAAGATTTCATCTCAACCCATTTAGAATGGCGATTATCATAAACACAAGCAACAATAGGTGTTGGCGAGGATGTGGGGAAAAGGGTACACTCATATATTGCTGGTGGGGTTGCAAATTAGTACAGCCACTCTGGAAAGCAGTATGGAGATTCCTCAGAAAGCTTGGAATGGAACCACCATTTGACCCAGCTATCCCACTCCTTGACTTATACCCAAATGACTTAAAATCAGCATACTACAGAGATACAGCCACATCAATGTTCATAGCTGCTCAATTCACTATAGCCAGATTGTGGAACCAACCTAGATGGCCTTCAGTTGATGAATGGATAAAGAAACTGTGGCATATATATATAATGGAATATTACTCCCCCATGAAGAATGATAAAATTATGGCATTTGCAGTCAAATGGATGAAATTGGAGGATATCATGCTAAGTGAAATGAGCCAATCTCAAAAAACTAAAGGATGAATGATCTCGCTGATAAGTGGATGAGGACATATAATGGAGGGTAGGAGGGGTTAGCGTTAGGGTTAGGGTTAGGTTTAGGGTTAGGGATAGGAGGGTGGTAAGAATGGAGGAAGGAAGGACTGTACAGAGGGAAAAGAGGGGTCGGAGGGGTGGGGGGAAGGGAAAAAATAACAGAATGAATCAAACAACATTGCCCTATGTAAATTTATGATTTTTAATAAAAAGATGGAAAAAAACATGCAATTGTAAAAATAAATCAATAAAAATAAAGATGTTAAAAAAATGAAGAAAGGTGAATATTCAAAAATAGATATTTGTCACCAAAAAAGCATTTATCTTTTATAAGTAAGTATAAATAAGATAGGATTACCTCAGTAGAATGATGTTCTCATCTTTCAAATATTTAAAATGAAATGAAAAAAAACTTTAAAATACTAGAAATAACTTGGATAAATTTATGCCTAATTTTCGAATGTCTAATAGTTTCCCAGAAAGACATGAAATTATAAAGGAGAAAATAAAAATTGTCTCCATAGAATCTAAATCTCATTGAGAAAAAAAAATTCAATTGCCTACACAAAATAAAACAGGACTCAAAAAAGTTTTACGATCCTAAGGCAAATGCTTTATTCGTGAAGTGCTCAGAAAAAATAATAAAAAGAAAAATCCAATACAAAATGTTGTAAGAATATGAAAAAGTATTTTATAGAACACAGGACAAAAAGGAAATTTCCAAAAAATAAAGGAAAAATATCATTTATTATTTAAGATACTATTCTTCTTCATTTTTAAAAATGCCTGTCAAAATCAATGGCTATAATTGGCTAGGTATACTTCTTTACACATATTGTTTAAGAAGCAGGAATAATTTTAGCTCTGTTGTATAATATTTATGCACATATTCATAAAACCAAGGTTTTTCTTTCAAATACTTTTCCCTGAGTGACAGTTTATGACATAGAAAAGAACACTAAATATTGCTCTTTTTGTTAGGTTTTGTGTTGCTGTGATCAAATAATCTGAAAAGAACATTTGGTGAAGAAAAGTGTATGTGGGCTCATGGTTTCACAGGTTCAGTGCATGTTCGGTGAACTTCATTCTTGCATTGTCTCAGACATGAGCTTTTGGAGGACACCACACACCCAATCCATAAAAATTCCCATAGCATTGATATATAACATTAAGGCTTGATTTGATGCTTGTTGAAGAGATGATGAATATTTAAATCACCAAATTCTAGTATGCATAATCTAAGTCATATTTCTATAGCTGAATAGAAAATGTTTGGCCTCCCCCCAAAATTGAACCTCTTTCAGACATTAGGACTCCATCTCAATGAGAGCAGATCAAGATTTGACTACTTGTGTCAATAATGAAGAAGAATGCTGAGTTTGCTCAGGACAGCAGAATACTCTGATTTCAATATAAAATTTAGATGAACACTAAGAACAGCCTCTCTCTTTTTACTTTTAATTGAGGTCATGGCAGTTTTCTTTATTATTACTTGGAATATCAGATACCAAAGCATGATTTTGTTGTTTGTTTCTTTGGTGTTAATACTCTTGGGCTCAATAACACAGATAGAAATGTGTTAAGTGATGGATGGATGGACGGATGGATGGATGAATGGATGGATGGAAGCAGGCATGTAAGATAAACAATGCACCCCGCACATGCACATACCTGTGTCTATTAAATTAAACCCGGTACTATTATGGCTAATCGTGAGTTTCCAGGCCCCACGCTAGGAGCAGAGAATCAACAGCTAAAACTGGGGAAAGACTTAAAACTATCGGGAAAAGATGTAATGGTAAATAGGCATCATACAAGCTTTGCCATTATGAATTCTTTTGGTATAGAGATTTCCTGTCTCTTAAGTCTCTAAAGGACATTCTCCGGCCTCTAAGAAGACAAGTTCGATTGTGTCTTATATTTTGGAGACCACTGATGAATGAGGACAACTATCTGACAGACCTCAATTTCAGGCTCACTGACTTCGACTTCTTTTCAACAGTCATATTTCAAATTTATGAGTTGCTTATCAAGTTATAAAAACATTTTTTCTGCTTTTAAAGTATTTTAGTGTATGCAGCCATCTTTTGATTCTAACTTCTCCTTTGATTTCAATTTTATTTCTTTTTGCTCATCACCATTTTTCCACTGAATACATTTTTCTATCTTTTTCTCACTTCTTTGCTTGGATATTTGCATAACTCGTTTTCAGCCTGAATTATCAATTATTTCAGTGTATGCAACCAAAGTTATAAATTTCCATAATATATTTATCAACATCACTGATGTTTTGTTATGTAGCATTGTTACTTTTTATTTCCTTTTGTGGGAAAAGATTCGAGCTCCATTTCTTATAAATAAGTAGAAAAATATTAACCATGCGAATCTCATTCTCTCTAATTCACTGAATACACAGAAAGCCAGGGTTCAGGTAATGCTCATCTATTAAGATGCCTTAACGTAATTTCAGATGAAATGCCTTCTGTCAAATGTTGACTCCCCAGAAGGCGTCAGAAAAACACATTAATCAAGCAAAACTACATTTATTAGATTTAGTGCAGTAACTGAGAAAACGACCTTGACAGAATCTTAATAGTGTATCACATTGAGGAAATGAAGGAAGAGGTTTACCAGGATTTAGAAGCCAGTCTGGATGAATCAGGGAAGTCTTTGAAGCTGGGATCAGCTGGATTTGGAGTTCTAGTGGTGTGTATGAAATAATTTCCATTTTACTTACAACCTGATCCATGAAATGCTTCACGTAAGGTTTCTCTCTGAAGTTCACTTGTCACTTACCTTTGGGTTACTGACTTCTGACTACTGCATTCTGATCAAAGGACTAACCAGTATGACACTAATCTTCAAAATTGTTAATATTTGTGTCCTGTTGCACATTCATATTTTGTAATGTTTTTGGTTTGGAAAAAGTCATGCAGTACACATTTCTACATATGTTTGTTCAATTAGTTTTATGTGTACTATTTAAATCTCCTTTAAACCTCAAGTATTTTTGTCCACTTGAATAAGCTATTCTGAATGATACATTTGTCATTTTCTTCTTATGGAGATGGTAGTTCTAGATAATTTCACTAATGATGTCTTATTCTACATGTTTCTCCTTCTTGTTTCTTTCTCCCCTTATTGATTGGATGAGTTTACAATTTGATTTTTTTATTTCATGTTCATATAGTTCATAACTTATAAATTCTACACTGATTCTTAGTTACCCTTGAAGTTTTATGCATTCTTCAATTATTCAAGACAAAATTTAATCACCCTAAATTATTGAAGACTAATATTAATCTTCATTTGTAGCCTCTAAATCATATAATATTATTAAAATGATCTTGCTCCACGTTGCCCAAATATTTCTTACATTATTATTGTTGTTACAGCTTCATGAATTAGGCATAAGCATTGATGTCTACACAGAACAGCACGTATTGCTATCAATAAAGTCTATCTTTATCAATTCTTTGCTCCTTGTCCTCAAAAGGTTGAGCTTCATATTGTTTTTTGCCTCAGGATATCAGCAGCCTCGACCTTCCTTCCATCATCAAGAGGGAACGTTTTTGAAATGTTCTACTTGATTTGAAATATGACTCGCGAGGCACTGCTGAGCTTTCCTCTCTCCCACAATGCTAGCAGGGAGTGTTTGCACTGCTGGTATCTTCTCGGAAGGAGTTTCTTGGGAAGTGATGTGTAACTCGCAGGTCTTTCACTTAAACGTGCACTCATCACATGGAATATTGCGATTTTCCTAATGGTCATAAGGAATCATTCACTTTTAGGAGTTCAGGCGCATTTGTTGATTCCCCCATAATAACTCATGATCAGTGTTCACTAGTCAAGGATATTTATTTCATGAAGTATTCAGTTTTTTACTTTGAATGTTGTATTTTATTTATGTGGGAAAGTTTTATGTTAATGAATGTTAAATAGACCTTATTGTGGTATAGTATGCACTGTGGAGCCTCAAACATCCAAATCCTTTTTTCCTCACTTAATGATCTGTCATTGGTGGTAATTTCTCATAATTCCTATCAATATCCCTTTTCTTTCACTCTTCTTTGCAATATTAAAGACATTTTAAATTTTTTTCACTAAAATGCATCTAAATCATCACAACCAAGTGACAATTAAACCAAAGCAGGGGCTAATCCTCAAAATGAGGAGGGAGGTCTTCGGCTCCTGCCTGTCTGTGTTGTGATATGAGCTTCTCTCAGACCTACAGTGAAAGCAGGTCTGTAAACAGACATCACAGCTGGGGAAGGTGGGCTGTTAAGGGGCTCTGTCACGTTTTTCTATTGCAAATTGTTCTTTGGAGGGAATATTTTCTCCTATGTCCCCATTGCTTGATTACTTCATGATGTTGATAATTTCCATTAAAAAATAACTTGGGTCACAGCCAGTGCTTTCTTTATTTGTTTTGCTCCACTTTGTAAAGTTTGATTAGAGGATCAAGGGAAATACCACCACGGTCCTCTCCTACCATTTGTAGGGTCTGGGAGTTTCGGCTGGATCTGTGCACTGAGGAGAGAAGTGGGGTGAGGAAGGTGAGCCAGACACACTATGCGGCACCCCGGGAATGGCAACGCAGTGGGAACTGAGGGCACCTGTGCCCACAGACCCCAGCACCAGGTCCAAGCTCAGAGACCGCTCTTCTAGGACGTGCAGGAAGAACAGCCTACAAAGCAATGAGTACCTTTGATTGATTTTACTTTGGGCAGTTTCTGTAGGACCATTCACCCAGAGCGATATTCAAGCCCTGAGAAGACAGCGCTCACCTCGGGAGCAAAGTTTGTTCACCAGGCAAGCAGATTGCTGGTGAATATTTCCCTTGTCAAGTCTTGCCTGGAGAGCTTCCGGTTGCTGTGTGGTTGGTAGGCTGTTACGAACCAACATGTTTCCAGTGTCCCTTTTCTAACTGCAAAGACCTGCCTACGACTATTCTAATACATACACAGAAACCCTAAAACTAGGGCCTTTGATCCCCTGTTTACTAAGGCTCTGACAAGGTGATGTTCCCTGTGACTTCTGGAGACCAAGAAACCCATCTCTGCAGGAAACACCCGTTTCGGGGGAGAAATAAAAGTAGAAAGGGAGATAAAAGTAGAAAGGGTGGAGAGGAACATCTATGTGTGTGTTAGGCGACTGAAGGGTGGGAAAATCTGGCAGAAAACATCTTTTCATTTTAAGTCAATAATTCATGAAGTTACTTAGCTCATGGGTGAGGAAGCCTTCATGGATTCTCTCACTTCAGTCCATGCGCCTTATCATTAAGATGATCCTTATAAACTCTGACGCGTGATTATTAGCAGTATTTGGGAACATACTGAATTCTCTTCCTTGTAAACATCTTATCATGCATTCCAGGAACAAGTGGAGAGAGTCATCAAGGGCTGACAGCCAGTTCTCAAACTGCAAAAAGAGTCATTGATTTCAAACGATCCTCACCATCTTCAAAGACAGTCTCATCAGAGTTCTTGTCCCTCTCATAGGAAGGGCCCTGGCGGTCAGGCAGAGTTATTACCAGGTGCAGAGAGTAGTGAGTGCCTTGCCTATAAGAGTCCAGCATCCATGTGGCCACTTCTTACATGAATCTAGTACTTAGAGTAGTGTGAGCTGTCAGGTTCTATAGTGTGTAATTGGTACAACTCATACAAAATATTTGACTGACTTCAACTACCTTTCTTGAGTTTGATATTCATTTTTCTATTCTGAGCTGCTAGTTTAAAACAAAAGAAGGACTCAAAACCATAAAAATTATATTTGTGGCAGTTAGATGACAACATTCTGACTTGTGCAGATGGTTCATTAGATAAAGGTAGTAATTACTCTACTTGATGATTATTTACATAAACTAGTATAACAGCATACTTGTAACCAAAAGATCAAAATTCACATTTTTAGGTAGCAATAGCAACCCTTGAACAGAGTTAAACTTCTTATCTTGCAGGGATTTGGAGAAACTTGTAGTTTTCTCAACATATTTTTGAAACCAGCCACTAACATTTCATTATTCTAAATTTCATAAGAGTTTGAAGTGAGGTATCCTTACTGACATGCAAGTTATTGATGGAATAGAGCTCAAGGAACAAATAAGCTGATAAGTAAGGGAAAAGTGGGGACAAAGTCATGTTTGTAGCTCTTTTGAAACACACAGCACATTTTGTGACTATTAACCAGAATACTTTTGTCATGTGGAACAGAAGGTATTCAGATGGGCTGCCCTGGATGTCAAGCAGGCAAGACTTGCTCTTGCTGGGTTCAAAGTAGGACATGCTGTTGTCTAGTGATTCTATTTTCCCCCAGCATGATTAGCTTTACGAATTTCAGCTGTGAAGAATTAGAGTGATATTCGATATTGAGATGTGATCTTTTTGGCATCACATTCTAGAAATTAATAACATTTTTACTTGGATTAGAAAGAAACACTTGGAAAAATGCTGTGAAGACCCAAAAGATTTAATTTCAACAGATGGATTGAGAAACATCTTTCAGTGATGGAAGCTGATTCATTCATTGTGCACTGACCTTTTTGTTAATTAGTAGCTTAAATGGTCTCACTTCATGTAGCAAATGAACTCAAGGGTGTGTGTTATTTTGTTCAAGAAAACAGTGAAATCTCTACAACATCAATTGTTTCAAACAAACTCATGAATATTATTTTTTTCAAAATATCCCTGAATGCAGTTACTAGTCCACTAGATTCTTTTAAATACAGTCAGCAGGATGTCTAATGAAGCACTCTGAAATATTTTCCCCTTAAAATTATCTCAAAACTAGTAAGCAATCTTTTAATGCATTTAGTGAAGTAGTATCAATTTTTAAAAGGATGCATGTTTAAATAATTTTGCACTTACAAAAGAAAGCTTCCTGTCTTAGCAAGGGGAGAGGCACCCTGTGCCATGTGGACATCCTGACACCACAGTGTGGTTCAGCAGGGACGCACTCACGGTATGAGTTGGGGTCTTAACAAAGAGACCACGTTTCTTCTACAATAAATCCACGTTCACCTTGGATTTCATGCAGAAATCAACGTGAGGAATGGTGAGAATGGCCACAGCGCTGGGTGGTCAGTAAGGGCGTGGCCATTTATCAGGTGACCACCATGTGCCAGGTGCTGTGCTGCCTCTGCGGGCTTCCTCCATTTGCTCTGCTCAGTGAGCCTACAAGGGGGCGACATCGCTCCAGCTTTGCGGATGCAGAATGGAAGCACGCAGCCCACAAATACCTCGCCCCAACCAAACGACCAGGGGCACCCCACTCAGCCCGCACGCTCTTCAGAGCAGCCCAGTAAGATGGTCTCGTCAGCATCCTGGCCGCCGGTCACAGGTGAGAGGTGGGAAGATGTTCCATGGCAAGTGGCCATTCCTGAGGTATGTCAAGAGAAGGCCAACGAGATTAAGGATTTGTTTAAAAAGCAGAGTTGAACTGTCTTTAATCCACAACAAGCATTCACAGGGAGCCTTGAGTGTCACACCCAAGCGTGGATGCAATGACCACGTGGAGTGTGGCAGCCCACAGGCACCCAGCAAAGGACACACACACGCGCGCGGGTGTCCTGCAGAGGCCTGCTCACACAGGTCAGCAGGCTGATCATGCCTTTAGGGAGAAACTAGTAGTTTATTTCAGAATCCCAATCCACACATTTTATAGTAGACAGTCATGTCAGAGTTGGTGTTAAGCAGAAGACCTGTGCCTTTTATTTCTTCTGGAGATTCGTTCACCTCAGTGTTTCCTTATGTGGTCTTTAGAGAGCTGGTGGCTGCAGTTACCCTAGTCAGCCAGGGAAGCCATGTGTGCAAACACATGGCAAGGTGTGCCACACAAAGCTTTCACAGAAGTGCTGACAGGCGTGTGATCAAGACCCCCTGTGCTATATGATACTCCAGATATCAACCTCTCAAAATACCATGGCAAAGAATTCCAGCGATGCCGTCTCCAGAAGGCAGCATCCCAGGCTGGGTGCAGACAAATGCACAGAAGATTGGCAAGGCCAGGGCAGAGGAACAAAGAGAACGAGCACCATACTGGATTGAAGTGCCATTGGATCTGCACTTTTGCGGTAAACGCAGATGATTTTTAATCCATGAAGAAGTAAGCCATGGAGTTTGTGTATGCAGAGTTGCAGCCAGAGAAAACAGTCTTTGGGATCCCCAATATATGTGTGTGTGTATGGATGCACACACACACACACACACACACACACACACACACACACATATACACACACACACCTCCTATACATTCAGGCACACACACAGGTCTATGATGATTTATAGGAAGGGATATATGTTTACAATCATATTTATCTTATTTCCATATGTATTATAAATGTATAAAATCAACATAGGAATACAAGTGTGCATACATGTGTGTAACCCAATACTGCTTATAATTATTTGGTAGTAATTTGCAAACAGAATCATACTTACCCTATACATTTTCTTTAGCATTTCACCTTCTAGGCATAAAAACCTTCTTTATAAACCTGCAGCACTATTACTATATACAAGACAATTAACAATAATCTCAAAATAGCATTTCAAATCAGTCCCCTTGAAATTTTATCTGTTGCCTATTGTATTTGTGAAACTGTTCCTGTTTAATGCACAATATAATTAAGAGCCACATGGTATACTCTAATTACTGTATTTTAACTAGAAGAGTCACATAGATTTTTTAAAAATCAAGGACTTCCTCTTTCATTTGTTTTCTTCTGAATTTCTGGGTTTGTCTGATATCTTACTTAGGTGTAGTTTTCTGTTAGCCAAACTTCTTCCATCCACAGTGTGAGGGGAGAGATGGTTCTTTCCATTGCATCACATCAGGCAGAATGTCAGAGGAAACTCTGGCCTGGCTGTTTGCTGGCTCGGTCGGGTGGACCCCAGTTCTTCCCACGGTAGGACACGAGTGGAGGTGACATTTAGGTCCCGTTTCAGTAACACCTTGTGCAGATGTCTTTACCTGTTTAGTTCCAGGTGATGACCTTCACCTGAATCAATCATTATATTGGTGGCTACAAAGTTAAGATTTCCTATTCTATCATTGTTTGCATATTTAACGGCAGAAATTATTGTATAAGGAATTGTTTTATTTTTGTTCTTTCTCTGTTCTCATGATACATAAATTCCTATGTAATCTAAATTATATTCTGCTTCAAGTAAATATTCATTTTATTTTCCAACACTTAAGTCATTTTACTTGAAATGGTCTAACTGATGTGATCATGTGGCACTTGGCAGTGTGACTCAAGGGTGTAAATAAAAAGATCACAAATTACTGGTTGTATGTAGTAATTTAAGGGAAATTTTTAAACAAACTTAGATGGACCTTTTTAAATGGGTATGAATCATGAGTTGTTAAAATAGGAGCAAACATTACTTAAACAATTCAAAATGTTAATCTAATGGCTCATTCTGTTTAAGTACACTGATCAGAACATTTCACTCACTAAATCACTTTCATTATTTCCAATAGTGTCCTTTCTGAATATTAATTTTCCAAATTAATGGTATAAAAATTCAGAAACTTCCTTAAATGATTCTGATAGAACAGAAAATATGGATAGTAAAGTGATTCCTATATATTTAATTATAAAATGTGTACACAAACACATGAAGAAGGCATTTGTTACATTGGTGAATTTATATTTTCACTCAAAATGATTTTAAATTCAAATTTGAACATTTTCCTTAATGTAATGCATTCCCAAGGTGCAGATTTTAGAAGGAACTCTGCGGGCACCCTTCCCTTCAGCTACCTCCAGGGGCAGCCCCTCCCTGGTACCCAGGGAGTCTCTGTGTAAATGGATGTTTATGTATGTGTGTGACTGTGTTCACACACATTTGCATGCATACACACAAACACACCTGTTACTTTTCACAAGGTTCAGCTAATTCTTACCTTTTGTCTTATTTGTTCAATTGTCAGTATATCAGGAGAGTCTACAAGAGTGTGGGCTCAGAGCCCCTAATAGCTCTTTAATAGCTGTATGGTATTCCACAAGATCATAACCTCGTGGCTCATTTGTTGATTGCTTTTTATTGAGTATTCAAGTATTTATATCATGAACATTTTAAAAATGCTGCAACAACTATCCTAAGAACAGATTCTTAGAAACGTGATTCCTGGGTGGAGACATTTGCCTTTTTAATTGAATTGCCTTCCATAGAAACCACATTATATTATCCCTCCATGAGTAAACTATAAATCGCCTTAATAGATTTTTTAAATTGCAGTTTTATTTCCTTTAAACAACTATGAAATTACTGTATGAGTTTTTATTAACTTTTATTAAAAATAATTTAAAATTATACCAGGAATTATTTGAGGATTTACTTGGTGCAGGCCCTCTGGTAGATACTGGAGATATTACTGATTCCTGTGATTAACCAAACACATACTGATATTGTATGAAGGACAAAAGGATGTGTTCCGATTGGCCCCCTGGAGTCGTACAGACCAGACGCAGGGGTGGAGAGAGGAGTCTGAGAACAAACACTTCATAATGTAAGTGCGCGTTTTCACGAGTGCAAAGGATGCAGCTCAAATTCCCCTTATTAGCTGTCCTCCCACCAGTAGGAAGAGAAGGGCCAGGTTTGTGTTCCCCATCCTTCCGTGCCCCCTCGAGAGATCTCTTGGGAAATCATACAAAGCTTTCTGAGAAGTCTGAAATGAATCTCTGTCACTACCAAGCAATTTTCTTGTACAAACAAAAACTCCGCGCTCCCCAGGGCTTGCCCTGCTGTTTAATAGTAAAGCTGCAATATCTCAGTTTCCATTTCTGTGGCAGAACGGCTGCCAGCTGGTCTTACGACAGGGCTGCAAGGTTTTCAATTCCTCAATACATGTCACGTTCCTTGCTAGCTTGACAATAAACAAACACTATTTTTTTAAATTACTGAACACACTCTCTGAAATAATGGGTAGTACTGAATCTTACTCTGCTTACACATAATCTACGGTCACGGTTAATTAAAAAATTATCACAGGAAGCAATAAATATATTGTCACATGTCGTAGGTGAATCTTACCAAGACTACTTGAAAGAAATTGGCAACATCGGCAGTGAGCACTCTAGTCTCGAATGTGGATTTGTTTCCTGAAAATGAGAGACAACAATGAACTGGAAAGTGAACATATTTTCACTGCCACTCTATCAGCAAATCAGTGAATTATCTTCCTTCCACAGAGCAGGATAGGAACTTCATAATGGCAGTGACATTATCTGTTTGAAGCATACACATACCCCCAAGCAGTTGGCACTTTGTATATTCCTGTTGAGTCAATAAATCAATAATGAAAATGAAGAAATCCTTCAACAAGCCACAGTCTAGACTGAGGAACAGTTTTCTTACCCTTGATCTTTGATTTTTATCTCATAATTTAAAAAACAAAATAAAGCGTATACATATACTGCCCGATCTCAACTAATTATTCATGTTGATGAGTACAAAAAGATGAATCTCATAATTATATAACTAATTTGTACTTTGTATCACTTGAATGTGGTTCTGTGAAGAATGATAAAACTTCAGATCAAATCATCATAATGCCACCTGAACACTCAGCATCACTGGGGAGCCAGTGTTCACTCTCTCTGTTCCTCGTTGGCTCCTCCGGTGACTCCAAGTCATGGCACGAGAGTGCAGATGGCGCTTGACCCTGCCTGGGAGCAGAGAAGCGCTTCTCAGATGTCGCTGTGTTACAAGGCAGCCCCATGCATGGTCTCCTCGGTCAGGAACGTGTCCTGAAGATGAGGGTTTGTGTATTTTTTTCAGTGAGGATTTTTTCTCCCAATGGGAAATGTGTGACCATGATTCTACAGTAAAATTCGTGCTAAAGATCAAGGCTAAACAGTCAAAGGATGCTTGCTCTGCGGTGGAAGAGGATGTGGGAGAGCACCCTGCAGTGTGGCGGTCTGCACTTCTCACTAAGGCACTGGAGTCCACGGTTGATAATGAGCCAGCACCATTCGCTTTATGAATTGTTTTCCTTTGTCTCCCTGTGTAGGCCAGCTCTTAGGAAATAACTGGTGTTCAGATGAGGTTTTATATAGAAAGATAAATTTGCGTTTTTCAGCAGTCGTAGATTCAGCATTTGTTGATTTTCCCACTCACCAAAATTTATTTGTAACCATAAATGACATGACTGGTACATTCTAGATCAGTTTGTGGACAGGTGCCCAACAGTGAAACCTTCTGAGCAGCCAGCACGCATGGTGCGAGCTGAAGTAGCGCCCCCTCAGCTGCCTTATTTCTGTGTGGTAATTGCCTTTCCCAGGACAAACTTTCTACCAGATTTTCACTTTTCTGTGCTTTCCGCTGGTGATTTCAAGGTTAAAAGTCGCTCCTAAGCAGAGTGCTGCTGTGTGGTCCAGGCCCCCAGCCCAGGAGGCTGTGAATGCCTTAACAGGTGTCAGACCAGCTTCCTTCTGTCCTGAGCTCAGGGCTGTTGGCCGGGAGTGTGATGTTAATAAATCAATGAAAACATCTTCAGTGCAGTACATTTACACAGAAGCACACACAGAGCAAGGTTCTGGGTCGACCTGTGGAAATGACACCAGAAGTTTTTTGAGATCCTCATTCTGTATTTTCCTGAGACCTCATGGTTCGGTATTAGATACTTTGGTGTGGTCTTAACCTTGCATATAACAGGAACTGATCCTATTCAGATACAGTCAGATTATTTCTGAGCTATTGTAAAGAAAGTTCTTGTCCCTTTTTCTCTTCTTAACAGAGAGAAAAAATGTTTCGTCTCTGATTTACCTAATATTTTAATGCTTTGTCCATAGGAAGCCCATGCCAATTCTTTATTACCTACCTTGCTTCACATATGGCCAATGTGACCTGACTGAATGAATAACTGCAAGATACCACATTTAGAAACATCAGTATTGCCGTATTTAGTAAAATACTTGCAGATACTGAGATAGTCTATTAGTTTAACTTCAACCTATGTAATTCTTTGAATTATGGGGCAAAGTTAAAATCTGAATAAAATAGTGATATACACAAAATGAATACTTCTACCTCAATGAAAATTAATTTGAATATCAATACCCTATTTTTCCACCATTTTTGTTGGAAAATTGGTCCTTTTCAGAGTGATCTCTCTTTCTCTTTTTTTGCCTGTTTAATCCATTGTATTTTTTATTTTATTTTATTTGTTATTTTTAGACATGCATGACAATAGAATGTATTTTGACATATTATACATACATGAAGTATAACTTGTGCTAATTAGTATCCATTCTTGTGATTGTACATGGTGTGGAGTTATCCTGGTCTTTTATTCAAATACAAGGATAAGAAAGTTATGTCTGCTTCATTCTGCTGTCCTTCCTATCCCCCTCCCCCTCCCTTCCCTTCATCCCCTTTGCTGTCCCAATGCACTTCGATTCTCCCCCCGACACTCTCCCTCATAGCGATTTAGCATCCGCATATCAGAGCAAACATTCTTCCTTTGGTTTCTTGAGACTGGCTTGTTTCACTTAGCATGATATTCTCCAGTTCCATCCATTAGTTATCCCACTCCTTGGTCTATACCAGAAGCACATAAAAATCAGCACATACAGTGACACAGCCACATCAGTGTTTATAGCAGCTCAATTCACAATAGCCAAGCTATGGAACCAACTTTGGTGTCCTTCAACAGATGAATAGATAAACAAAATGTGGTGTATATACACAATGGACTGTTCTCTTAATGTGAGTTCTGTTGAATAGCAAGGGCCAATATATACCTCTGTGTCTGAACTTTCTAGTCTGTTCCATTCATCAGTTTGTCTATTCTTGCACCAAATGGGCCTCAGTCCTTGTCTATACTCCTGCACCCAGTTGTTTCAAATGCATTTTGGCTATCATTAATCTTTTGCCCTTCCATATAGTATTTATAAATACAAAATCACATTTATGGATATTTAGTGTAAATCCAGTGTTGAAATAAGAATAAAGTGGTTTGGCAAAGCATATAGATTATATTGACCAAATTAGGTTAGATTTGAATATGTCAGAATAAATTCCCCACTATTATGCATAATTATAATTCACCAATAAAAACTAATTATGAAAAACATTTTGAAATTATAAATATTATTTATTCAATGAAATCAATAAGAAATTGAAAATACAAGCCATAAACTTGAAAATAAAAGGTAAATATAGATCTATTTATAAGTTGAGTAGGTGATAAGCAACTATTATAAAGAATATAAAAACAAGTAATGGATTTATAAGAAAAAGATAAGTGAGTCAAATAAGGGTCCAAAAACTTAATCAGGCAGTTTGTTAAAGAGGATTGATCAATAATCACATAACAATGCACTCAACCTAATTACAAATCAAAGAGATGCCAATAAGATAAAACCAGTAGTTAAAATCAGCAGCTGGATTTTGTTGCATAATCTGGAAGTTACATAATTATTTAGTTCTAAATTATTAGTAAGTAAACATCAATACATATTCCATATACTTTCTATATTTTTGATGTATTTCATAATAGACTTAAAAATTCAGAAAGGGAATGTGTATCTTTAGAAAAATGTTTTCTGTGGGAAGCATAACTTTTTATAATGCTATATGCCACATAAACCAGTAACTATGCAACTAGGTCCCTTGTATTCAAGATTTTCCTGTAGGGAAAAAAACACAAAATGAAAAGAATGGCAGACATGTGTTCCAATGTGTAAAGAGAAACAGTAAGAAAAGGAATAATAGGAAAAGAAAAGGTATAATAAAATTGCCCTGCACACTGGAATTACTTACGTAACTAGCAGACTTAATAATGCATAGGTAAGTTAGACGGTAACATGTCAAGGTTGCTTTGATGAAGCAAATGACCTCTAGCCTAAGTAGCTCTCCTTTGTCTTGCTCCCCACTGAGGCGCCTACTTTCATGCCTAGGTTGGTTTGGGACCCTAACCCGGGGCAGTTTCAATGGTGCTCCATCACAGCGCACAGGCCAGCGTGGTGCTGCCTTGGAGACGCGCCTCCAGGCCCTGCACTGACGTCTCTGCTCGGCTTATTGCTATCACCACGTTTGCTTCTTAACCAGCTGCACTTTCAAACCGCATGACACACCTGCAGTGTAAAAGTAAAGCCTTCCACCCATCCACTGTACGACCACAAAGACCTCTCTGAAAGCTAGAGGCATTGGTTTTCCCTCCTGTTCTTACTTTTCCTCGATTTCTTCCTGCTCCACTCAAACGAACCCCCTTTTTTTAGATCATGTCTTCCTCCTCTGTTTATCAAGGGATGTGTGGGAGCAAATTCATGAACCCTTATGTGTAAAAATGGTATTTCCCTTTTTCTGTACACTTGGCAAATATATAGTATGCTTCATAAATATTTTATCAGCTATGTAAAGACATGGAAAGTTCAGATTTATAAATTGCAATTATATTTTAATAGAATTAATAAAAAAGAGAAAAGTGGAAGTAATTATTAGCCAAATAAAACCATTGACTCTCAGGCTAGTAGATATCTTTCCTGCCTTCTGTTGTGGGGATGCAAGTGTACAGTGTCCAGACAAGTCACAGAGAGAATTGGCAAATCCCTCCTAATGGAGCCCCATAGCCACACGGCAGCACAGGAAGTGAAAAGTGGAGACCTCTATTGCAAACCAAGTGGGAAATAAAGCCTAACAGGCTCCAAGATAGTTCTAAGCTTCTTATTTACGACTCTTTTCCTCTCCTGAATTACTCAAAGCTTTCTGTGGATGATAATGACTGTTGCACATACTTCTTGAAGGAAATGGAAATTTCAGAGTGTGCACTTGGTAGATGGATGAACTAACTGCTGAATATCAACTACATTTCCTCAATAACTGTGGGAGGGGAAAAAGCGGAGAGAGAAGGAAGAGCAGATGGAGAGAAGGAGGAAGCTGGGAAAGGGAGGGAGGAAGGAGAGGGGAGCCAGCAAGAGGCCACACCCCAAATGGGGGAGTTGCCAAGAGCAGCAGTTTCTCCCCGGCCAAGGCCTGCGAGTGACTCCTCACACAGTAGTGGAAAATAATGTGCAAAGCCAGGGATTTGTAGTGGTTCTCAGCCTTAAATGTCCATGAAATCTCCGGAAATGACTTGAGTGTATCTCTGTGAATTAAATCAATCTGTGGGCTCAGAAACTGGTAGTGTTTAAATGTCCCCGTAATGATTTTAGTCCACTGACAAACTTGAGAACTGGTGTGCTTGGATAGCTAAAAAAACACATGGATTTGAAGCAAGAATGCATTTTCAAGATTTTAAAAAATTAGTTGAAATAATTTAGACAGTGATGTTTGGAATATGGAGAATTAACAGGAGCTAATCAAAATTTAAAAATACAGAATGAGTCAGTGAAAGGAAAAATTTAAAAATTCAAATTAAGGACAATTGATAAAAAGAAATGTTATTCTCATGAATAAAAAATATGAGATTGAACCTCAAAAACAAGAAAGCAAATAAAATGAATTGTAATATGAGGCCTACAATTATCTTGTTTTCTAAAAATCCTGAACTTTAAACTTCATACTAGAATTAAAATGGAGCAGAAGATTCAAACTCAATTCAGGTTTTTGTCACTTCCAAAATATCTTATATTTTTTTCTGGTGCTCAGCATTGAGCCTGGGGGGACTTCACTACTGAGCCACATTACCAGCTTTTATTTTTCCTTCTGAAATAGTATCTCACCAAATTGCAGAGGATGGAATTTGACTTGCCATCCTCCTGCCTCAGGCTCTCAGGTCACTCGGATGACAGTCATTTGCCACCATGCCCAGCACTTCTAAATTATTTCTAGATTTAAACTCACTATGTTAGTATAGAAAATGAAATGTTCATGAGAGACCTAAAACTGAAGTACAAAATCTTAATTTGGCTTCTCACCAAGCGGGCTGTGAGGGCCACTGTGGATGGATCCTGGGGACCAAGCCACTCATGCAAAGTGTTGCTGAGGCTTAATGACCAGTGACAATGCCAAGTAAACAGCATGTCCTAGTGATCGGCAAGGAGAAACAGTCTCTCGCAGAAGTGGAGCCTGTTGGACTGACCATCACATACCCTGGCGAAGTCCCTAGTCCTCAGTGAGCCCATGAGTGTCCTCTGATGAAAGCTTGGCCATCCCAGGGCATTGTCCTTCCTCCCAGAATTAGCTCACTGCTAACCTTGTTCAGGATTTTACATTGCTTTCTATCCCTTTAACCTGCAGTGTCACTGTGTGAAAATTTCAAATGATCACCAATTAGATTTACTGGAATGTCAGTGACAATATCATTATCTTCAATGACTATAAATTTTGTTCCAAGCTTAAAAACATTAGTTCAAATAAGATTTATGGAAATGAGCTATGATACAAACTGTGTTTCATTAGGTTTACATTTTCAATTACTTAACTGTTAATGCAGCACTTACAAAGACATAACCTTATTTTAAAGGTTATTACCTGCGTTTGCTCAGAAGAGCTTGCTCACACTTGATCTTTGTAGCCTCAAATGTCCAACTTTAACTTTATGGGTTATCTTTAAAAGTTGTCTTCCAGGAAGTGTATGAAGGAAAAATGAGAAAGAAAAGGAAGAATAGCATCAGGAGAAGCACAGAGATACCAGAGGGGAGAAGTAGTAGAAAGACAAAAAAAAAAAAATTCCTCAGGAAAAACGGTGAAGAAAAATAAGTGAAAAGCTCACAGTGAACACGTTAAAGAAATGATCATAGAAAGCAAAGGCAAAATACACATGAACTAGTTGATCATTTAAAAATACATTTGGAACAAAATACCTGCATGTGACAAAGAATAGAAATAAGTCACCTCAAGTATCTCATGATCTTTTGAGGTGACAAATGCAACAAGCATCAGAATGTCATCCTGAATTTAAATAAGCCAGACTCAGACAGTCCAGGGCTGAATCTTTTCTCTTGTATGTGGAAGTGAGAGACAGGAAAACAAAAAGAATTAAAACAATGAGGGTCCCAGGAAAACAGAAGGGAGACCAACAGAGTAGAAGAAGGCAAGAGGGGAAGAGGGCAGGAAGAAGTCTATCAATTACCAGGAGTCCTGCCTTTATAGAATCCTAATGCATGACTACAAATAATGATCATGACGTGGGGATCAGGAGAGCAGAGCAAGCAGAGCAGGGGAGAGGAGAGGGGAAGGGAGGCGTAGGTGGTGGGGACGGAACTGATCTAGTTATGTGAATGAGTGAGGAAGGCATAAGGAATCCCACTGCTGCGCATGATTATGATGCACCAATAACAATAATGAAAAACAGTACCAAAACCAACAAAATGAAACACGCAGTAAATACGCTCACTACCACATAGCAACACCCGAGGCCCTGATCTAGGAAATCCTGGCACTAGAGAAGACCAGGACCCCACTGAGGCATTTCCACACGCAGACTCACTGCTTCCTCATCACAGGGTTTCAGGATCCCAGCCTCGCCGCCCATCAGCACGGATCTGTGGTCTACAGACTTTGCCCCAGTCCAGCCACACCTCACAAGATGCAGCCCAGATTCATTTACCCCAAGCCTGGAGTCTAGGAATGTCCCCTCACTTCACCCCACTGAGACTACTTCGAAGTTTTCCCTTACTTCTTAGATCTAAGGACCTTGGTTATACCCAGGAGACACGCTTTTCTCACAGTCTTTGAGAGCCATGGTTCATCATGACTGATTATTTTGATTTTTTTCCCCATATTTCTAACTAACATGTATGTGGTACCACATTATTTTCTGTTGACTCCAAAGTCAGAGGTTCCTGTTTAGGTCTCTCTCAGTCTCCCCAACTCCCTCCTTACACTCCAGACAAACATGGTGTCTCAACCTCTCAACGGTGCTGTGACATGAGCTTGATCTGATCAGAGTTCATCCGTTTTCAGGGTTTAAACTATGATGATTCTGAAAACACCTTTTGTACGATCCTTTCTCTAGAAGTCTGTAGCATTCTCCCCTACCCTGCAATATTCTGAAATTTTCTAGACCTTCTGTGGACCTACATTCAGCCATGAGAAATCAGTTGGAGATTTCTTAACATGCATCCCCTACTAGTACTGAAAATCTACTTGAATGATTTGACGGCTTGCTCCCTTTGCTTTCTCCGTTCTCTCTGGAAGTCTGATCGATGGGATGCCGAGCTCCCAGCTTTGCTCCTCCAGGTCATCATTAGTTTCCATCTCTGTGCTTTGGCTTCCTCCTCTAGGAGTTCTGAGATTCTATCTTCCGATTCTCCTCTTTAGTTTTGCATTATTGCTATCACATTCTATTTGTAAGGCCTTATTATTTCATTTTGTCATTTTTATAGGTTTCTGCTCTTTCAAAGATGCAATATCCTGTCACTCTAAGATATTATTGGCAATCATCAGTAAATTTGTCCTACCGATCTCTTTCTCTTCTTTGCCATAAAATAGGCTCCTGGTGCTAAGGTGAATATGTCCAATATTATGACAGCACCCCATGCATTCTGTGAGGCCTTGGGTGCTGCAGCTGACGGAGACACTGTGGGCATGAGAGGCAAGCCTATTCCTGGAGCATGGATCTATTTCCGCAAGCATGGGAAACAGTCACCTCCAAGGTGTCATCGGTAACCGTGAGACTACTGATAGTCCTGCAAAGACACCACCACACCCACAGCTACGAGTCAGTCAGTGCTTCCAGCCAGCTGAGCTCTTAGCAGTGGTAGGTCAGCAAGGTGAGAGTGCTCCAGGCTGCTGCATGCCTCTGCACTCTCCATTGCTGTGGCTGTGTGCATGGATTTGTGCTGCTCAGGATCAGACAGTCCTGGCTGACCTCAGCTGGAAGAACTATCCTCACACAAGGTTGCCCAGCGTCTCCTCTAAGGTAAGGGGTCTGATTAGGACTAGCATGAGACTTGGGAGCAGTGTGACTGGTCGCTGCTTCCCAAAGCCACCCCACCCGTGTGTTCTAACATCTTTGTTTGCTATCATTCCACTCGTGCTGTGCAGAGGTGCTGAGCAGCCAGCCAAGCCACTTGGTGCTTCCCAGAACCCATAGGGATTCTTGTCTAAGGGGACATCTACCTCTCTGAACAATGAAGTGCATGCTTGGAGTTCTGCTGAATAGCAGGGTTTCTATTCAGGAGTGTCTTTGGAGGTCATCTTTCAGTGGAGCTGCACAGACACTGCCCCACCATTATATCAGCCTGTAATGGAAATGCAAATTCTTTCTCTTAAGTTGCTCATAGGGAAACTGGTGGCTTCAGGAAAGAGCAGCAGGAGTAGCACTGGCAGTGAATGGAGTCAGTTTATTTCTTCATTTAATTTAATTTAATGTCTGGCCTTCCTCTGGTCTGATCCTAGATGGTTCTTTTCTTTTCTCTTCTCATGATTTTATGCTGCTACTGTCCAAACCAACCAAGAGGTAAACCTCACAACACTCACCTCCTGATGGGCATTTCCAGTTGAAGGTCTCATGGAGTCACAGTCAGGTTTTCAACCTCCAGGGGTGCTTGAGAATCATTTTTAGAATGGAGAATGCTGTAATGTTGTTTGTTTATTTTTTCTATTGTTTCTGTGTTTTGGGAGTTATATCAAGAAAACCATTGGCCATATCAAGGTTTTGAACTACTTCACCCGTTTCCTTCTAGTAGTTTCTTAGATTGGGGTCTTTACATTTTGATCAGTTTTGAGTAGATTTAGGAACACCATGAGAGATGGGGTTCTCGTTCAACCTCCTGCATGTGGACTCCACTTTCCCAGCACAAATTATTTAAAGGCTGTCTTTTCTCCAGTGCCTGTTTTTGGTGCCTTTGTCGAGTCAATTGCCAGTAGATGAGTAGGTGATTTCTGGGTTCTGTATTCTGCTCCACTGGTTTATTTGTCTGCTTCTACAACAGTTCTACGTTGCTTTGGTTACCAAGGCTCTGCAGTATTTCTTGAAATCAGATATTGTGATATCTCAAACTTTTTTCCTTTTTGTTCCAGATTACTTTGGCTATTTCATCTCTCTTATATTTCCATACAAAACCAGAAATTTCTTCACAGCTAAGGAAACAATCTTCAAAGTGAAGATACAACTTAAAGAATGGGAAAAATATTTGCCAACTGTCCATCTGATAGAGAATTAATATCCAGAATACATAAGGAACTAAAGAAAACAAAAACCAAAAAAAAAAATCTAATCATTCGAATGAATGCTTCTCAAATAAGAAATACACATGACCAATAAATGCGTGAGAAAATGTTCAATGTCATTAGCCAGCAGAGAAATGCAAATAAAAACCAGTGAGATATCATTCACCCTAGTTAGAATGGCTATTAGAGGGAGAATATTTTAGCAAAGATGTGGAGAAAAAGGGACTTTCATACACCATTGGTGAGAATGAAATTAATATAAGCATTATATAGAAAAGTACAGAAGTTACTCAAAAAGCTAAAAGGAGATCTGCATATTCTCCAGGTATCCCACTCCTGAGTATCTGTCCAAGGGAAACAGAACCAACATACTACAGAGACACTTGCATGCCCATGTTTACGGTGGCACTTTGTACAATAGCTAGGGTACAGAATCAACCTAAGTGCTCATTAATGGACAAATGAATATAGAAAATGTGGTATATATAAACAATGGAGTACCACCTACCCTAAAGAAGAATGAGGTCTTGGCATTGTGGTACGATGGACAGAACCTGAGGCCCCTATGATAAGTGTGGTCAGCCAGACACAGATCAGAAAGGCAACTACAGCATGTTCTCTGTCAAATGTGAAATCCAGAAACACGCTGCCCTGAGCGTGGAATAGTGATTCTGAGAGGCTGGGAGGGTATGTGTAGGAGAGGATGAAGGTAGGCCGGATTCGACTAGGTGTGCGCATGTGTTGAAGTGCCACACTGACCCCAGGAATAGGTACAGGGAGCACATGTTAATCAGAAATAAAATGTAGTTAAAAATAAAGTAAAATGGAGCACAATCCTCTGTGATGGGACCTGCTTTGTGAGGTCACTTTCTGGTCCCATCAGAAACCTCATGACTGAGTCCTCCTTATCTGAATGTGTGTAGTGCCAGGAGATTTAGACTAAATGGCTTGAATTCCAGGAGAACGTGCGCGGTCTAAACCTCCTGGAGGACCCCACCCAGTGCTGACCACCACCTTGGAGCAGAACTCCCAGGTGTAGGGACTCTCAGATCCACACAGCAACTCAGCTAAGTCTTCCTGACTGGGAGGAGATGGAGAGCAATGGGCAGCCACCTGCCCACAGGATGAGTCCCACAGGGCCATGGTCAGCAGGCTGGTAAAGGAAGCACCATGGGGAGGCTCCTCGTCCTCAGGGGTCCCCGAGTCTTCTGGGGCCAGGGTGCTTGTTCAGCATTTCAGGGTGTCGCCGCTCACTTTCTGCCCAGGATGGGCCTCCTGGATCCAGAATTCTCACCCGTGATCCAGTCTAAGACTTCATCCAAGCATCCCTGAAGCCACCCGCACGCACACTCAGCACCAGGGACGAAGGGGTCAGGGGAAGAATGAGTTGAGGGCAAAGGGAAAGCAACTGTTGACAGCCTGGACCTGAGAGGACTCCTTCGAGGTAGGCTGTGCCCCCTCACCCAGGTTTCACCTGATGGGACAGTGCAGTCCAGACCTTTGTCATAGCAATTTTTAATAGTTCCCCTTTAAGTCTCACAAAGCATCCTGGCTTGTTCAGAAATTATCTGCTCCATGAAATGCAAATGACTGCATCTCAGAACATTCCCTCCGGGGACTGGCAGGAGGAGAACTGTCAGCCTGCCTCCCTTCAGCTCCCTGACCCCCACCAGACAGAACCTGCCCACGGGTTTCACTCCTGTGCATACCCAGATTGCATCTGCTGGCCTCTCTGAGCAGCTATTGGCAGGGCGCACAGAGTGAGGCCCGCCCCTCGCCCACCTGCCTTGCTGTGTGCAGGTGAGGCAGCTGGTCTCCGTCGGGCTGTGCTCCGAGCTGCTCATTACCGGACAATTGGCATCAGCAGTCGCCTGGCTGGGAAATGGTGGAACAGTGTGAGTTGCTGCTAATGTCATCCCTGCTGGGCACTGAGAATGCTGCCCAAGTGGGTGATGGGGAGCAGCGTGGCCCACGGAGGGGAAGGGCTCACGAATCACAGGAGTGCTGCCTGCTTTCAGAGGGCATCTGCTACCCAGGATTGAGATGCTCTGTGCTTTCAGGTACAATGAGAGGCTGTGGATCATAGTGCAAAGCGACATTATAGAATGCTTGTGTTATTGGAATGCAGTGGAGGGTTAATTAGGCAGTATTAAAAATGTACACTTGGCTCAATGAGGTAACGCATAGGACAACCACTAGCAGATGTCATACACAAGAACAGAAAGATAAAAGGGCAAGGAGTTTTAAGGTTAAAGAAAAACTGATGGGGACAAAGAATAGGAAATGGGGGAAACAAAATTAAAATGGCACTACTTCTAAGTGGAGAATTTTAAAGAAATCAAACATGAGAAAGTGGCATACAGGCAACATCACATTCCAAAGCTGTTTCTCTGACCAAATGAAGATATTGTTGAGATATTCTTACAGTTCACCACGGGTGAGGACAGAGGGAATTTTAAATTAATGTGAACTGTGTCCTAAGAAATGAGGAGTGGCTGGGGTTTATTGAAGGACATTTCCATTATTCTAAAATGTACCATATTCCATGAGAGGTATCAGTTTTGTGCCAAAGACTTTTGCTAAATCCTATGTCTACTTTTTGCCAAGGAAAAATCTGAACATAGAAACACACAGCAAAGAAATGTGGTCATTCCCCATCGCCTTGTAGAAAGAACGTGTATGAGGTTTACAATGACCACATCTTGCTCCTGGTTTATATCAACATGCAGTAAAAATTTCCCCTGGGTTACAGTGAGTTTTGCTCTTTCTCTATTACATTTTTTTATTTGAATAGTTGTAACCTTTAGGCTTTGTGCACATACCCATGATCTACTGAAAAAGTTGTCTAAGGCAAAAGCAGTTGGCTTTGGAAATGACATTTGTGGGGACCCTGGAGTTCCAGAGTTGCAACAGTTCAGCAGTGGGAGAGAGAAGCTTGTGTAGATAAGGATGGGAGGTTGCTCTCCACTGCCAGCAAGCAATCCCCTGGGTGGCTTGTGCTCCATGATGGCTTCAGTACTCAAGTTCCATCCAGCTGGGGGAAGATAGGGTGGACACCAAGCTAACAACAAGCCCATGGCTCCAGGGCCAACTCCCTTTCTGTTACAGGATGTGATGTTTTTAATTAGAAAACAGAGGTTGGATTGCTTTCAAATTTTAAAAACATTGTCAGGTATTTGGAATTCCTTTTTTTCCTAAAGTCAATATATATACATAGTGTTCTTAACTTAAAATGGGAATTACTTGTGTAGAATTCTTTTTTTAATTCAAGAAGAAAGCAAACCCAATTTCCCTGATGTGTAGAAGGTTGCCCAGCAGCAGTGTTTCCCTTGCTGCTTGGGAGGGTTAAGGAAAGTCCCCATGAGCACCATCTGAGACTCACCAGTACCTCAAATGTGGCCACGAGTCCTCGGAGTCAAATTCATTCAGGTGAGAACTTCCCCACATGCATGCGGTGAAAAGCAGGTTGATGCATGAAGTTATATCCAAAGAAATTACAAAGATTTAAGCTGATAATTTACCTGTCAGTCAGAAACTATTGATTATTATTTGTGAGTAACATCATTTCAAAACTGATTGATGAAATCCGTGAACTTATGTTTACTGCTGTAAATACTTAAGGGTAGTTGAAATTGATAAAAAACTTCTTCAAATAAAATACATATGTGAAACATTATGCCTTTAACATTTTGATTTCTATATTAATTTATATCCTTTGTTTCAATGGTGTGGCATTTAATAGCACCATTAGAAATGCGTTGGGAAATAGTGCCAGCAGATATAGGAAATGAATGTTCAAGTGAATCTATCTTGTTTCTTCCTACATGTGTTAATTTTTTCCTTATACAATCTTGTAGAGAAATGTTTGAAACTTCCAAAAAATTGGAAACAATTCAGAAATATTTACAGCCGCTCCTTATGGAAAAATGGTATTTTATAATGCTATCATGAAAATCGTTTTTTTACATAAAACACATACACTAGTATCTAGTCCAAACAGGGGTTTTGTTTGGTAAGTCTATTGTTTACCAAAGTTGTTCTCTTTCAAAATTTTTTAAAAAGCAAAGTCTTCACATTCACATCACTTTTATTGTAACATATTGTTATACTTGCTTTATTTTTGCTTGTTGTTGAGCTCTTCCTGAGCCTGATTTATAGATTTAATCTCCATCATGCATAGGCTAAGACACAGCACAGGACTCAGTCATTCGGTGGGAGTTTCAGGGGCGTCCACCACAGGGAAGGAGGGGCTGCTGTCAGTCGACTGCCTTGGTGCAAACAGGGGACCTTGCCACTCCTCCTGGGCAACCTCACTCCTTTCTGCTCCAGAGCTGAGGGTGGGGTTCTGCTGCTTCACCAGCCAGGTAATGGACCAGGACAACAGCTTCTGGGGCCTCCACGCCACCAACCATCAGGGCAAGGGCTGCCAGAGCTGAGTGCTCATGACCTGCTGCATTTCCTTCCCAGGGTGGGACTGGTCAGCATGAGGGAGCCTCTCACTGCTGAGCTACTCTTACCTGTGGGGCTTCTGCCACCCAGAACTGGTGGGCAACAAACATGGGTGGCCTGTCCCCTGGGAAATGCCACAGTCACAGGCTGGGAGCTGGGGCAAGATAGAGCCTGTGTTTTGGGATGTGCTGCCAGGCATACAGTTTGCTGCCCACTCGGCTATGCACTGGGGAGCGGAGGAGGAGTGGCGTTGCAGATGTGTGGTCAGTATCTCCAGGGAAGGTTTCTTTGGATGGGTTCCAATTTGTTAGTTGGGCTCTTGGACAAGTGGACCAACAGTGTGTGTGTGTGTGTGTGTGTGTGTGTGTGTGTGTGTGTGTGTGTGTCTGTGTGTGTTAACAAGATGTCATGGTGAAGGCTGGTGGACCCGAAACCTGCAGGGTGGGCTGCAACCAGCAGAGGGGCCTCCACCTGAAGGCTGCCAGCGGCCGGCAGGACTTCTCCCGCAGGGAGTCAGTTGCTTTTGTTTCCAATTAAGGGCTTCAACTGATGGGAAGAGGCCCACAGTGTACAGGGTCACTTTCTGTACTCAGTCTACTGATTTAAAGCTTAGTCTTATCTAAAGTATGCATTCACAGAAATACATGGATAATAGTTGACAAAACACCTCTGCAGCATAGCCCAGTCCAGCTTAAGCTGAGCATCACCCACATGTGTGTGTGTGTTTGTGCACACCCTTGCCTGTGTATGCATGCATGTGTGTATGCACAACATCACCCACGTGTATATGAGTGTCTGAGTGTTTATACACAGCATTGCCTACACATGCACATGTGTGTATTCACTACATCACCCATGTGTATATGGGTGTATTTACACACAGTTTTGCCAATCCATGTACATGTGTGTGTTTATGCACAGCATTACCTGTGTGTACATGTATGCACACAGCGTCACCCAGTGTATACATGTGTGTGTACACAGCATTGCCATGTATATGGGTGTGTCTGTTTATGCATAGCATTGCCGTGTGTATACATGTGTGCACACAGCATCACCCATGTGTACATGTGTGTGTGTACATTTTCACCAGATGTTTTCACTCCTGTTTTGCCACCTGGCAGAGAAGGCTAGAACACCTGAGGATGGCTGCATCCCATGCCCTCTCCCAGTGGTGACTTTGGACTTGCACACAACATGACAGACCTCATGGGGTTGGGACCCTTCCAAGACACCAGCTTCTAATGAGCTTCCCATGAGAAAGGAGGCAGAAGCAGCCAGATTAAACTCAGAACCAGCCCAGTATAACACCTGCCATATTCTGTTGGTCAGCAAGCCATCTCAGATACCAGGACCTGGAGGAAGTGACCACAACCCTCACTGGTCAGACACACTAGTGTATTTGAAGACAGGCACCAGGGCAGTTTCCTGTGAAAAAAGCAACACTGTCAATGAAAAATACAAGATTAATAATTCTCTATCAGGAGGCACAAAGAATGTAAGTTACAACAGAAACTGGAGCCTGCACTCGACAGGAAGATTAAACACGATCTGACACACATTTGTCTTTTTGTCTCCTTCACTAGCTACTGAACCCACCCATGGAAGGCATCAGAAAGGAGAGTCAAAGCTGCTGTTATTATGGATGGAAACAGACATAAATCTCTAGGGACCACTACAACCAAGCCCTGACACCACAAAGGATTTTTTATTTATGCAGAAATAGAAGTTCTCCCTCAAAAGGCCCCTGACCACTTACAGTCCTTAGTCCATGCATAGACTAAAAATGGACACCACAGCCAGCAAGCTTTCCCATGGACCAAGGCAGCAGGTGGTGCCTGGGGTGAGTGACCGCAGTGTCTGGTGCTCCCTGGCATTTCATTAGAGCAGGAGAAGAAACCAAGCATAAAAGACATTTTAGAGGAAGCATGTCATGCACCTTCCACTGAGACAGTTCCTGACCCCACATTGTGAGAGTAGCAGCTCCTTTATTCCTGAGTACACAGCAGGCCTGTTAGGTTCCTCGGTTCCAATGGCAGATGACAAGCCCCTTTGTATGTGGATACATTTGTGCTATATTTACTTTTGAAAAGGGCCTGTGACACCTGGTAATTGCATATTCAAGTTTTATAATTACTAAAAATTTTCCTGCAGAAAGTAAAGTAGCCATGTAGCAGGGTGTCAGACCAAAGAGATCAACTCTGTCTTCTACATGCATTCTTTTATTTATTTCTCTCTATGGACTGTAATAATTTTTGAAAAGTGCAAAATTATGTAGCTAGGTTCATTTATAAACTCCCTAGGAGAAAGATTTTCTATACTAGAACATGACTTTTAACAATCTCAATGTGAGAAAAGGATAGAAATTAAATAAAGGTTTAAATGGGTGTTGGCACCCTTGTGGTTGAAGCTCCAATCCACCGAAAGTGAATCATTTTGCTCTTCAGAATTACCCAACCCCATGCTTTGTCATTGTGGGACTCCGATCACTTGGGGTGATGCAATTTCCAAGGGAAAGAACCTAATGTATAATTGCCAGAGATCAGCCAGTCTGCATTTCAGTCAGACTCTGATCTAATCTTAATAGCTATGAAATTTAAACTCAGCTTCTTCCACACATTGGTAATAATAATGTCTCAGTGGTGTGGATAATGTGTTTAAGACACTCGTGACATGTTATGGATACTCAATAAAAAGTATTCAACTATTGGGAATAGAAAATTTTCAAATTTTTAAACTATATACATTCTTAAATACTTAAAAACACTGTGATGTTTTTCAAGTTTGGTAAGATTTCTTCACACAATACATAAATAAATAAACAAGACATGGAACATTTTCACGACCTGTTTAATATTTCGTTCCTTAGACTAGCAGTTGGGATGTTGGAGTCTCATCAGTTAGTGCCATTGCAGTATTAACACAGGGTCTGATCAGACTGCCATCAGCTTTTGTTTTCTCTGTAGAAACTATTCTCTTTTGGTATGGGTCACAGTCTTTGTGCCAGTCCACAGCCCAGGTTTCCTGCACAGTCTTGCCCCGAGCGCTGGGACAGAGCCCTATAGACCTCTTTGAACATGAGCTGCCAGGTGAGTTGGTCATAGGGACGCCAAGGCAAACCTGATGGCAGCAGAAGAGAGGACCAGGCGTTTCTCCCTGGCAGCTGCAGCATCTGTCCAGCTTCTGAGCAGGAGCTACATCTGTTCTAATGAGGGACTCATCTCCTTCCCCTCCTGCCACTCACTGAGTTCAGATCACAGGATCTTCTCTGTCTCTTTGAACTTCATACAATTTCCATGTGTCATAATGTGCTGCATTTCAATTATTAAAAAACAAAACAAAACAAAACTGTAAACAGACTTTTTAGCTCCCAGTCCCTAAAAATCCACTGAATAGCTGCATTCCACTTGGCAGTTGTCCTTCACTAGTCCTGGGTTTTAAAAAGTATATACAATGGAAGATCCTGTGAGTCTACAATAACATGACAGAGTAAGAGACTGTGCTAGTCAATTTTTCACCACAGTGACCACATTACCTGAGAACACTGTTTAGGAGGAAAGATTTATTTTGGCTCACATTTCCAGAAGTTCAAGTTCACAGTCGGCTGCCTCAAGACAGAAACATCAAGGGGAAGGACATGGCAGATGAAAGTCACTTAGTGCATGGGAGCTACCCAGCACAGAGTCAGGATGTGTCCAGGGACAAGAGAGATCCTTTCAGGACATGCCCCCGGAGACCTACTTCCTGCAGCTGGGCCCTGTCCTAAAGTTTTCTCTGACCCCCACTAATGTCATCAAACTATTAACCTGGCAAAGGATTCATCCACAAATGAGGACAGAACCCAAAGCCCCACCTCTGAACGTCACTGCATTTTGGAACCTGCCTTCAACACATGAAACTTGCGGGGTCTCTGGATCCAAACCGTAGAAGAGACCAAAGAAACAACAACAACAATAACAAAAAGGAAAAGTGGAAAACTTCTTTATAGAAGAATGACAGTTAATAACACATAAATTAATATTAAAATGGAAAGTCATAAGGTCAGCCCCCCCGTCAGTTCACTGGGATGGCTGCAATGAAGTCTCACAACCTGGTGGCAAAGAAATGTATCTGTCCTCATTCTGGAGGCTGGAAGTCTGAGATCAATGAGTTTGCAGGTTTAAGTGCCTGGTTGGTTTATGGAAGATCGGGTGCCATTGCCTGAGTCTCCGTGTTCCCTCACAGAGCTGAAGGGACTATGGGCCCTCTGTGAGCCATTTCATAAGGACGCTACTCCCATTCACGAGGGCTCCACTCTCAAGACCTAACCACCTCTCACCTCCATCACGAGTCTCAACACATGAATCTGGGGACAACAGGAACATTCAGACAGCAGCACCTCCAAACTAATAACTGAGAATTTTAAGAAGTATCATTGAATGCCAGACCCATCCATACAGTGTATCCACAACATCTCAAGATATCACCACAGTACTGCTTATAAGTATAAAGGAACAAATTCACCTTGAAATGGAGAAATCTGGTGATTAACCCGCTGACCAAGTCAGCATCAGCAACAGCAGTACTACTTGTTATCTACTTTATAATGTGGAGAAGCACTACCCAAAACTAAGCCTGATAATCATATGGAAACGATTAGAAAAATATGTCATTAAAAACTAACTTGGTATATTAAAAAAAATATCAGTCATGAAAGAACAAGAAAACAGATAGATTGGGACTCCTTCAGATTAAGGAAAAATTAAAAGACCTCAGAGTCAAGTGAAATTCATGATTATTGATTGAGTTTGAAAATTAGCAAATGTGGATAATTTGGAGGAAAATGCATGAATTTAAATTATTATCTAATTATCAGCATGCATTTTTTTTTCAACGTTCAGTTTCCTTGAATGACTCCCATCTCCCTGAAGGACAGGTGCAGGCAGCCAGATGATGGCAAGAGATGTTCACTTGAAGATCTTGCCCTGATTGAAGGCTTTGCCCATGTGGTGGAAGCCCCTCCCAGGAAAACTACTCTCCAAGCAGCATCTGGGTCTCCTCGCTGCCAGGATCCAGTTTCCGCCATGTATATGATTCGTAGTCCACCTGCCAATCTGGACTTAGTGGAAAGGCAAGCTCCTGGTCTCTGAAGGCCCAGACTCCAGAAATGGAGCTGCTATTGTTGGTTCCAAAGAGGATGACACTGACGAAGGCACTCTTCCTCAGCTTGTCCAGTCCTTGAAACTTTCCAGTGGTGAAGCTGCAACTCACAAAGGCCTAGGTGAGCTCTTCAGGGAAGCCGTACTCAGCATACCACAAGGACCAGCCATCCTTATCAAAATGCTCCCCAAAACATGGCAGAGCCGCAGAGAGCGTGTCTTCCTCGGAGTATTTGTGTTTAACGTCATCCCACACAAAGGCACTTTTAGGCCCGTGAGCAAAGGGGTCGTCGGCCTTGGGCTCGCAGCCAGTGCCTGCGCACATTCACCCATCCCCTCCTCTGAAGCTGGGCAGCTGCCTTTTTCTCCTCTTTCTGCTCAGCCTGGGGCTTCTGCTTCTCTTCCCTGGAACCTTCTCTTCCCGTGGGGTGTCCTCTTCAGGCTGGCTCTCTGCAAACTTCTTAGCATCAAACTGAGCCATCTTCTCACACAGTTTCCCCTCCCCCGCAACAGCCCGGAACTGGGGCTAGTTAATGCAGGTCAGGAACCAGCGGTTGGTATTGGGAAAGGCCTGGCAGAAAGAAGGCTCCAAGACCTGTTTGTAGAGCCACAGTAGGGTGTAGACAACTGCGACGTCAGCCAATGTCACTCTTCACCCACCAGAAAAGTCCTCCTCTTCATGTGAGCATCCAGCAGCCCCAGAACTCGCCTCGCCTCCTCCTTTGCATTCTTGGTGGCCCGTCTGTTGTGGTGCATGATGCCCGGGGCAGGGAGCACCCAGGCACTGGCTGGAGGCACTAGGTCACTATCAGCAAAGCTCACCCTCTGCACCACCCGTTGCTCACATGGTAGGCGATGACTTTGCTCTCAAACACAGAATCCATCGTCACCCTTAAATGCTGGAACCTTGCCAGCAGGAAATATGCAGAGAAATTCAGGAGAGCGGTTGCTTTGGCCAAAGTGGAAACGGGGTGGTGCGGAGAGCACGCGGACTGAGCCCCACTGCTGAGTGGTGATGAGGTCCTTGAAGACCTCCAGTTCTCGGAATATGCGTACCGGGTCCCCAGCCGCCAAGGCGATTCCGCAGAGAGAGCAGGTGGGCTATCGATGCTGCCGCAAATCTGCATTTTGGATATGATGAATGTATTGTGATTACAAAGGAGATGTTCTTATTCTTGGGCAATTCTTAATAGTATTTATATGTTCAATGACAAAATTGTTGCAAAATTGTTGCAACTGTTGCAATTATTGCAAAGGTGTTTGACAACAATATTATAGCTGGAGAGAGATGGAGTGACATGGACTGTCAATCATTCAGAAATTACATGAAAATTTATAGTGTCACATATTAATAACCTATGGAAAAATTGAGTTGTTTTGGCTTCATTTTATTTTTACCCTTGTTTGCTATGTGATCTGAAGAATACCACAATACTTGAACATTCTCAAAATGCTACCTACTCTTCTTACTTGTTTGAATGCTTGAAGCTACCCACTGAAAGACATTTCATAATTATAAAAATTCCAATACATGACAATGTGTTTTCTTTAACTTAAAAAACCAAAACACTCCTTTTTTGGCTTCACTTCATTTTGGAATAAAATCTGAACAGATGTGGTTGGACTCTCAGAGCATCCTATGGGACATTACTGTCATGATTGGCCTCCGATTATGAATGTTAATCTGTAATTGCTTGAACATCAATGTGTGTTGAACACTGTCACCTGAAAAGACCTAAGCCCATGTGACCATGGGTGGGACCTTACTTGGAAATAGGTCTTTGAAGATGTAATCAAGTTAAGATGAGGCCACACTCTCTTAGGGTGGACAGTAATTCAACATGCCTGGCGTCCTTCTGAGAAGAGGACAATACCTGGGAAGAAGTTAGCCATGTGATTGTGGAGGCCGAGGTGGGGTGAGGCAATACAAGCCAAGGAACCCCAGGGACTGGCACCCACACCAGAAGCACCAAGAGGCACAAAGGATTTCTCCTGCACGTTCTGGAGGGAGCACAGCTTGAGTTTGAAGTTGCTCACTTAAGAACCATGAGATAGTAAGTTTCTTGTCCTTGTAAGCCACTAGTTGGAAGTCCTTTCAGTAGTATCCCAGGAAACAAATACGTAACCCCTGGGCTAGCTCTCCTCTCCTTTGTGGAACCCTGTGTGAGTGCCGTGGGTGCCCAGCCCTGCTGTCCCCAGCCCTTAGTCCATCCTGCACTCCTTTCTCGTGACTGCCACATGCTTCTGCTTCCCAGGATCCCACTGGGAACTCCCGTGGAAGACTCTCCCTGCAACTCTTTTGTCTTAGGGAGCAGGGAATCTGGGTTATCATGTCCTCCTCGAGTGACTCTGCTCTGGCTGTGGGGTCCTGTGGTAGGAAAGCCTGCAGGACCAACACTTTATTAGGCCCCCCATCCTTAGTTTCTCCTGGGTGCACCCTTGCAAACCATCCCAGCACGCAGCCTGTCTCCCACCTGCTGCTGGAGAAGCCAGGCTAGGCAGGTTTCTGTCTCTCCCAGGAGACACCCTGACTGTCTTCCAGAGTGCATTGAGTTGTCTGAGTAACCATTTAAGGAAGACAGACAGGAGATTGTGATAATGACAAAGATTAGTGTAAAACGTAATCATGTAGAGAGAATGAAAACTGGCAATTAGTGTCCACTCATCTACTATCTCTATGACTTTGAAGCTATTATCAGTTGTTTTGGAAGACAAAAAGATAACAGAGCTAGCCGAGATAAAAGTCTGAAGAAAGCATACAAATGACTCTGCCTATAGATTTTTCTGCTTTGTATTTAACAGAAAGGTTTTATTATTCTACCATTTTCAAATTCTCTTTCCCCTATGTTTAAAAGCCTATAACTGGCATGGGCAGTAATGTAAATAGCAAACAAATTCAAATTAGGAAGCACTTATTTAATAAAAATGCACCTGTAGATAGCAGTTAATTTCCAATGGGGAGGAACTACATATCCACATAATGTCTCAGTAAAAAGTATACATGAAAGTAATTTTTGGAAAACCAGGAGCATACTGGTTACAGAAATGTTAAAGGAAATGTGTGGCCCAACATTAAAGTCTTAAAGATAAATTGTAACATTGTTTCTCTGTCTTAGTGGTTACAGTCAGTGAAGAAGCATTCTACAAGGTCAAGAAAGGAAATTTTAGAAAAAATAATCATAAAAATAAGGAGCATTCCTGCTTAAGAAAGTCAATCAGTTCATCATGACTGATAAGACTATGTGGTAATACTGAACTCATGACTAAAAACTAGTATATCCCTTGTCATTGTAACAATAATATCTCAATGTTTATGTGCTACCAAACTTGAATTCTACTTTACCCTTTAATTTTACCTTCTGTCTTCCTTTTGGTCAGTGATTTAGTTAATTATCTTTATATTTCCAGAGACTGTTTGCAGATTCACTGCACAGTTATGAAGTAAGTGCACGTAGGACTTCCTTGCAGTTGATCCCAAGAATAACACCGGCAGAGGTTCAGAACCCACACAGTTTTAATGCTGAACAAGTTTACTTACTGGCCTGATGGGAACATTACAAATTGGTGCACTATGTAATGTGTAAGGAATGTTTATAAAAGTGGTTTCCATACTTACAATGCCATTTAAGTCAAGCAATGGAAGGTACCATCATTTACGTAATTGACAAGGGTGTCCAAGACTTAAATGTGTATGTTCATAACACAAATGACAGCCACAAGATAATACAAGGGTTTTTGTTTATTTATATTTTAAGGACAAAATTTATAACAATGAGACTTTAAAAAAATCTCATTTTATGCCTCCATACATATAATCAGAAGGACTCCGAATTTGCTTCCGATAGAGTTGGTCTGTATGCAGGAACCTGACCAAGGAGCTGGCCAGCAGACACATCTGCTAAAAGACTCAGAGCGCAGGGACCCTACCAAATATCAAAACAATAAATAACCCCTGAAGGGAAAACTCCAGATGGAATTTATTAATGAACACTTAACGGCAGAGTGTAGAAAACACTTTGTCATTATTAACACAAGCACTTTGACTTCTTAGGGCATCTTCAGAGGCTGAACTCTGTTAGTCAGAAATCATCTGTGATTCTAGAAGCCACCAACAAATTTAATTTTGAGAGCATGCTTAATTTGTCTGCATTCATGCATAATTCAGCTATTTTATAATTTATGATATTTAAGGCACCTGGGTGTAAATCCAGTTAATTTTCAACAAGCAGTTCAGAGAGTGAATGCAGCTAATAATAACTAAATGGGCCAGTGGTCCGAGAGCCTCCGTAGAAGGTGCCCAGCCTCATGCTCCAGGACTGCTCTTTGTTACCCATGCTCTGCCATCACTCAACATGCTGCTGTGCTAACCACTGCGCTGGGCAAGTAAACACACATAAAGAAAAATAGCTAGCAATCCCTTCTTACTGGCTGTATGGCCAGTGCTAGCTTAGATATGTTGCATGAATTACTTTTTAATCCCCTCAATAACCAAGTGAGGTCAGTATCCTATTTTTCAGATAAGAAAACTGAGGGAGGGTATCAGTAACTTGCTGTAGATTATTCAGCTTGTATGCAACAAAGTCTGGATTCACCTGCTGGTGATCCAACCACAGTCTCTAAGCAGAATTTTGTAAATGGGTCAATAAGCAAATCTGACCCCAGTCGATAAACACTACGGGAGAACAAATCACAAGGGGAAGGGAAACCTAATAAATATATGTTAATAGAGTTAATGCCACTCACATGGTCAGGGGAGCTTTGCCAAAGAGGAGGAGGGATGCCATTCATCCAGTTTCTTTCAAAATGATTAGACCATTATTAGACAACCTGGGAGTGGGGGCACAGAGGTAGGATGCCAGACATACAGGGACTTCCAGGCAAGGATGAAGTTGATGGATTCAGGAAAGTGGACCAGCCCTGGCTGTAAACCGGAGGTCAGGGGAGGTCATCTGAGCTGGGGTCGATAGAGCTACACCCAGGCAGCAGCCAGGGCCAAGCACCATGCCCTGTGCGAAGGGCCCGCAGGCCTGGGGACTTCATCTTAGAGGTCAGAAACCAAGCAAAGGAGAGAGGAAACAGATCTGGATATTAGGAAGAAAAACAGCAGTCTGACCCCAGAATTGCTCTGAGATGATAACCCAGAGTCAGGGAAGTTGTAAATTATGAAGAAAGACAGGGGAGAATTAGCCAGGTCAGAGCAGGGGAGACAGGAGTAGAGGTGCAGGCAGCCTTTAGGCCCTGAGAATGGAAATGTGTAAGGTCTTGGGACCAAAATGACATGAGAGGAGACAGGACGGGGGAGAATAAAAGTAGAAAGCTAATGTTTGGATTTCTGACATGGGAACAGCAGGTGTGGGGGTTTCTTCCTCAGAATGTAGGATTCAGAAGGGAGAGCAGGTTTGGGAGGAAAGGAGGTCGGAGAGTTCGGGAAACGGGATATCAGGGCGTAGTGAGTGCCCCTCTATGGGAAATCGCGTCAGCACGTGCAGGAGCTGTCTTAACTTGGCTCTTCCAAGTTGTGCGAATGCCAAACTAGCAGTTAACTCAAATAAAAGCCATGAAAACATTAGCAAATGCCTCTTAAATAATTGCCACTAAGTTTTTGTCACAGTGTGATTAACTTTTAAGCATATCCACCAATTATATTTATAGTCCGAGTTTCCAAACTCCGTATATGTAATTTTGGCTCAAGATTATAGCACTGTTAAGTGTTTCTATTTCTATTTTAGAAAAAGGAAAATAATCAGCTAACCTATTATCTTTCTTCTGAGGATTTTCAATAAAATGGGAAATAAGCCTATAATGCCAAATAGAAGTAGAAATATGGAGCAAAAGAAGAGATATCTCAATACAGTTGTGGAAAAAATGAATGATAGTACAGACATCACTACCTAGAACCTGTTTTGAAGAGGTTTGCAGGGGTCCTGCTGTCTTCCCGTCGTCACAGAGCAACCGAGAGCTCTTCAGGGGCCGAGTCTCAGCACAGGAGAGAAAGGTTCTAATATGGCTGAAAACAGGGGCACTGCACCAAGGTCTATGCTGGGACACAGCCTGCACCTGTCGTCCATCGTCCCGAAGCACAAAGTGAAGATGTGAACGTGAGAGCCACACCCAGGGCTTAAATATCCTCAGTCCCAAACGAGCTGAAGGAAAGCTACAAGTTAAGTGAAAAGGATGGAGAGATGCAGAGCAGCAAGTGAAAAACCAAGAGGTCAGTCCACCAATGAATTAGAGGATGACCTAAAAGCTTCACTTGAAAGGTAAACAGCAGAACCCAAAGTAGCATTAACTGGCCACACAGGGAAGGTAAAAAGGAGCAAGTCAGAGTAAACAATGTAAATATGAAAACATTTTCTTTCAAAACTGGGAAGCAATAGGTATTACCAAGAGTTATTACGACAGCCTCATCCTATGGGCAAAACCCTTTCCCCCACAGCCAGTGAAAAGCATCCCCCACTGCCAGCAATTGCCTTTCAACCCTGAGAATTGGCTGAAGAAGGATGTGAACTACAGCTTCCTATCTTTAGTGTTTTGACATTAAAAAAAAAAAAAAAAGAGCATCAGGCAATATTTGACAAGAACTAGAACCAGAAGTTGTCTTGTATATGTATCATTTTCCCTGTTGGGTGCTCTTTCTGCTTTGCTCTCCCATTCTCTCTGCACACCTGCAAAAAGAGCACAGGGCAAGGCCTTCGCCACAGACATTTTTTAGTCAGTATGAAGCACACATGTGCGTGCATACATGTAGACCTGAGGGTCTATGAAGGTGTCATGGATGTAAGACTTGTAATCAACTGAGGCATCGTGAGGCACCAGCACTGTTTGTCCCCTGTAGGACTGATCCATCTGCTGAAAGTCAATCCTGATGACTTGCTATTGTTTGAATCATAAGTCAGTTTGCTTCTGGTTTGTGTTTAGTGTGATCTTTCTGACCAGGGACTTCAAGGAGCTGGAAGAATCTGCATCACACATCCTCTAAGACCTACCGTATCACATACTCTGTTAACTGCAAATTTCAATGTCATTCCACACTATACAGAACTTTCTTGATATATTCAGTAAAGGCTTATTTTAAAAAAGAAAAAAAAGAGTTATTATATTGAAAAGTGATACATGCAAGCATTATTTAAATCTTCAGAAATAGCAACTGGGAGAAGCAGGGAAAGCTGGAGAGGTGCAAGCTTTGTGAATGGACGTGGAGTCGGGCAGGTGGGACTGGAGAGCAAGGCCTTTTCTTATAAATACACATTTCATGTAAGAATGCTGCATCATATTCTAGACTTACTTCATTTGTATATATTGTATTCATGAAAATGAAGAAAAGACATTTCTTCCTGAACAAAGCAAAGCAAAAAGCCTTCCTTTTATTCTCTCCACTTTTTTGTCTTTTGACAAATTCTTTTGCTTTTTAACTTTGAAAGGTAAACATCTCATTGAAAGTTTCATTTCATGCCCTTCAATTGTTGAATGGATAAAGAAACTGTGTTATATATACACAATGGAATATTACTTAGCCAATTATGGATTTGCTGGTAAATGAATGGAGTTGGAGAATATCATACTAAGTGAAATAAGCCAATCCCAAATGCTTTCTCTGATAAGTGGAAGATAATACATAATGAGGTAGGGTGGTGGGTAGGCAAGAGAAGAATGGAAGAACTTTGGATGGTGTAGAGGAAAATGGGGTGGGAGGGGTGGAGGAAGGAAAGATAGTGGACTGAGACAGACATTTTACCTCATGTACATGTATGATTACATGAATGGTGTGAATGTACATTGTGTACAATCATAGAAGTGAAAATGTACTCCATTTGGGTACAATGAATCAAAATGAGTCTGTAAAAATAAAAAGAAAGAAAAAGAAAGAAAGGTCCATTTGAGTCAGAACACACAGCCAACTCAGGTGGATTTTGTGGTTGTTCTTGTTTAATGACTTCACACAGTCAAGCCACCTATGACCTCACCATGCTGCACAGCATTCCTTACTTTGCTGTTCTTATCTCTTTCTCCTGGTAAATGCAGAAGCCAAGGTAATTAGAATAAACAGAAAGGGAGAGACAAACTAGAGCAGCAGCTGAGACCAAGATGCCAACAGGGGTTGGAAGGATACTCATGCCAGGAGTCCACTGGTCCAGAGCCAGTGTTGGGACCTCAGAGCCGCAGGCTTGCTTGCAAACTATAAACAATCAGAAAACCCATCTAAGCAAACAATTAAGGAACTATGGTCACTTTTACAACTTATTACTTACATTGCCAATGCTTTATTTTTCCTTTTTGTTAGAGTGGAAGAGTAACTTTGAAATAAAAGGGAGACAGTCAACATACAAATTCACACTCTTTTAGCAAACATTTCAGTGTCTGCATATTAAACACTCTTCTAGGCACATGGACTATCTCAATGAATAGAGCAGGTACATTCCTGCCCATGTAATGAATGGATCAGGCAGAGCATTTAAATATGGGTCAAATTACCAAAGTGAAATTGTTGTTGTCTTTACTGGGTCTACCATATATATATATATATATATATATATATATATATATATATATATATATCTGTAATTACTAAATTATGCAAGTGTGAGATAGTGCCAATAATTAACATTGCTTCAAAGGAATAAACCACAGTGGATAAAACTGGAGTTTCCAGGTACCAAAAAGGTATTAATATATGAGGAACGGTACAATGTCTCAATGATAATCATGAGTGAAACAGCTGTGGTCTGTTAACTGGGATTAGACGAGACTGAGAAGAAATACCAACACCATCAGTATAGCAAAAGGTTCAAGCTCCTGGTTAATAAGAAATACACAGTAAGCCAGCAATTAGAAGACAGAGTTCATAAATTTATGGCTTTAAGTTTATTTAGCAAACACAGCTCTATTACACAGCCCCAGACACTGTTCTAAACACTGATCCAACATTACCTCGTTGATCCCGTAGGACCCTTGAGACGGACTGTCCTTGTCTTCCCCACTTTGCAGACGAGTCGGTGCACACACAGAGCTTAGAGCACTTGAACGCAAGCACCAGCTAAGGAGTGTCAGGGCAGAGATCTGGACCGAGGTGGTACTTCTAGTGTGCTGTGTCCCGCACACCATAGCAGGAGGGAAATGAGGCTCTCCGGAAAAGGAACTGATCCTTTTAAAAGGAACATCACTGTGAATATCATCACTTAAAATGCATATATATTTTGTCCAGAAATATCACCATTCAGGGAGCTTATTTCTGTAGAAATAATTGACCAAATATGAAGATCTTTGCATGACATTGAATATTGGGGGGGGTGGGAATCAAAATGAAAGGAACACACACTTCACCTTACAAATAAGCAGAATGATGAACAAGTTCCAACAATAAATAACATTTCCATTCCAGAGGACTATGTGTTTGACATAAACATGTCTACCAAAGAGATTATTTATTATTGTTCATTTGTCATTATTGACAAATGCCAAAAGAAAACTCAACAATATATACGTTGTGGTGCTGGGGAGGCGGAGCGCCTGCCGGGCCTGCGCAAGGCCCTGAGCTAAATCCCTAGTACCGTGAAAATCCATACACTTCACGGCAGGATCTGTGCACGGGTACTGTGCATTTGTGCTTGTTCTGGGCAGTCATAGAACATGCGTGCCAAACTCAACACCGACCACCTCCAAAATCTGACACTGAAAGAAAAAACATAAATCAATAACCACCTTAGCTCCTGCGCACCATCATTGACGTGCCAGGTGCAGCTCCAGAAGACCAGGATGAGAACAGAGACCAGGCGCTCATTCATGAAGTGGAGACGAACCCGAAGAGAAGCAAAATGAGAAATACAGAGACACAAATGTGGGTCAGGACCCACTAGTGAAAGACGAAGTGCCGCTGAGCACAATGCAGGCTGCGCTGGGGAGCGAATCCAGGCCCGGGAGCAATTAGCACAGTCAGGAAAATATGTCATGATAATGTGCACAGTAATAAGTATTAATAAATGAAAGTTTGCATACAAGCATGATTTTTTTATAAACAAATTTTTGGACAGGTTAGCAGCCAAAAATGGTGATAACTTTTTGGCAAAATAACCCAGATCCAGTAGTTTTACAAATAAGTTCAATCAGATTTTTGAGGGCCAGAAAATATCTATTTATATCTTTTATAAGCTTGCCCAGACAGGAGAAAAACAAAACGAAACAGAGAAAGTTGCCCAAGTAATTTTAGAAAGATAATGTAAACAATTCCAAAATCAGAGAGCATAATAAAACCCAATAAATACAAACATGGAAAAAAATCTCATGTAATAAACTCCATATTAAATTTGACTTTAATTTTTACAGATGTGAATCATGATGAAAGGGGAAATACAACGGTTTCATGGCAGCAATTCTATTTGTATAAATTCCATATTAATGACCACAGAAACACGGTAATCTCAACAAGGATGAAGCCATCATTTAACAACAGCCCCCACTGTGGCTACCACCAGAGCTCTCACGTCAGCTGAAATATTGTGGAAACGGCTCAGCCTGACGACAGCTACCTATAACCAAGCATGCCCAACAGGCTCCAGAGCAAACTTGTGTCCCGCGTTCCGTGCACTAAGATCACCACCGCTCCAGTCCTCCACGCCCAGCACTACGCACAGCCCTGAGGTGCCGGCCTGCTTGGGAAGTGGAGTGGGAGGCTGGTGGCGCAGAAGCCCAGAGTGCAAGGCCAAGCGCATGCCCAGGGCCACGGGAAACCTTGACTCTGGTAGGCACCGGAACATTCCACCCCACCGTCACCCCCATCTTCTTGACAATGCTGTTCTGTCTCCATCCTCAACTACTCTCTCCCCGGTTTCTAAATGCCCCGAGGACCTAACTGGTACAGAGGAATGTACAAGTTGTATTCACTAATGGCATATTTTCTAAATCACCAAGAACAAGCTGTTCCTTTAGAAATACAAAGGTAATTTTGACTAGAGTGTGTTCAGGATTCTTGCTTTCTTTGGTGTAACTCATTTTCTGAAACATACAAATAAAAAATATTCAGAAAAATAATCCAGTTGGAATAGATCAAAACTCTCTATTAACTCTTAATCATATCCTCAGAATTTTTTTTAATGGGTTATATTTCATTTCTTCTTTGACCTTGTCCTCACTAATAGTAGAGTGATGTTGAAGACTCCAGGGATAACGTGGGTTTAGGAAGAGTCCACCAGGAATGTCAATGATGCCCAAATCCTAATGTTTGTCAACACAAAAATCAGCCAGGATGTTATTAAACTATCAAAGGAATTAACTAGAAGCACAGAGAAACCACAAGGCTGCCAGGAACCTAGTTTGAATTCCTTGCCCTGAGTAGATTTGAGTTGAATACAATGAATGAGCAGAGGTTATCTCACAGAATTATTCAGACTGGTTTTATTTCCCCTCATATTGAATTTCAAGTCCCAGAATACACCCAGTTTATCTCTAAGATTTTTGCCAAAACCATGTCTCACTTAAAATATTGTTTGCTGATGTATGAAATTAAATTGAATGAAATAATCTCAATTGCCCTTGTGTTTACCCACAATCAGGTTGAGGGAAGTCGTGCACAAATACACTGCCAAGCACAACCATTTCCTCACTGAGTAGAGAAGGAATTGTTTCCTGCCTCAAAGGCTGCGAAAGATTCCTTGTTTTCCCATGGAAACCAGAATACCACTGAGAGGTTGCAGGGACTGTTTGGGAGTATAAGTCTGATATTAGGGTGGGCTCTGATGGGCCCTAGATTCACTACTTATTAATACAGCATTAATCCAAGTATTTAAAATGCATACCTAATCTAGAAAATGGATATAATAATAATAATTAATAATAATAATAACTACTACTTGGGATTGTAGTGAAGGGCAGTGGAAAGCCTAGCACAGGTGAAGACCACAGGAGCATGATGCCTCCCTCCCAACCTCCCTTCCCCTCCTCTCTCTCCTCCCTCCTCCCTGTCCTCACTTTTCTACCCACTTCTCTTCAGCTTTCTCGTCTTCTCTTGATGACCGCGGTGCTAACCATCATTATCATGACCCACTCACAGAGAAGCTCCTGTAGCCTGGTGCCTGCTATGCTGTCTAGTTAGCTCCCCAGGCTGCACAGACGATTCCAAGTAGACAGGGTACATAGTGTTGCAAATGCCTCTCTCACTGATCCTGTGGTTCTGATCCCAGAAGCGCTGGAGCATCCCATCTTTTCAGGACAGTTCCTTCGATTCCCCAAATGAAACCTCTTTTTAGACTACCTCTCTCAATTCTGGAGTGAAAAGAGAATATTGAGAATACAGCCTCAGGCTTGCTTTGGTTTTAGTTTCCCTTCCATTTTTGAGGGAGAGACACTGGGACACTTAGTGTGTGTGTTGTGGGGTGTCTGTTTTTCTTTGAACTCTCAGAAACAGGAGACAGTTGCCCCTATTAAGGAGAAAAATGACAGAGGCATTGGGTCAGCCTTCTGTAGTGTACTTTTATTTCTAAAGGGGTCAGACCTTAAACAAAGCAGCCTCATGCTTAAATAGAACTGTAGTAGCAAGACAAAGGTAGCCTAGAAAAAGCAAACAGGAAGCTATGATCTTTACAAAACCTTGAGCTAGGGCCTTTGCAATGGATAGGGGTCTGCCTGGTGTGGAGGAGGGCGGGGTGCCAGCCCCACTGCACACTCGCCATGGTGGCTCCAGCCTTGGCTGCCTGCTACAGACAGGATGAAACGCGGCGGAGGTCTAAGCCCATACCCACAGCAGACAGGAACGTGCTTATAAAAGAGACACAGACATAGAGAATACCAAGTGTCAGGAAACGGGAACCATAAGCCCATATAATAGGTTCCCCCCCAAATTAAAAAACTGTATTACAACATGCAGTCAAACAAAATATCTGACACAGCAAAAGGATAAATTAACAAACAAACAAACAAACAAAACAAAACAGAAAACTTATACCCTGCCTTGTAGTTTGGATCTGAAATGTCTTCAAACAGCTCATGTTTTGAAATCTTGGATCCCAATTCAGTGATGTTCAGAAGCAGGGCCTTTTGGAAATTGACTCTGAGGACTTAATTGATCTGGTGAAGAGTCCACTCAGGAATGGCCCATTGGTTAGTGGAAGAAACTGTAGGAGGTGGGCCCAGATGGCAGAAGTATATGTCTTTTCCCTGGCCCCTTCCTGCCTTTGCTTCTCTGCCATCATTAGGCCAGCGGCTCTGCTCCACCAGGTGCTCCCTGAGATGATGCTCTGCCTGCCTCAGCCCACAGTGATGGATCCAAGTGGCCAAGGAAACTCCAGACCCTGAGCCAAAGTTAACCTTTCCTTCTGTACGTTGTAAAAGAGACAGAAAGCTGAGCAATACACTCCAGAAAGAAATACTTCTAACAGCTATTTGGACTGTGCTTTTTGATTATACAACTATTCACCAAGCTTTCACATGTATACATTTATATTTTTAATACACACACATACACACATCTATTGATTCTTACCTTTTGAGGTTATTGCTGAAGTCTGTATACTATAGCAATTATTTCTTCTTATAGAGATGTTAAATAGGGCATCTATTAAATAGGGCAAAGATAATATCAACCTACATCAATCTCCATCTGTACCTCTGTGAATAACTGTGTATAGTCCCCTAAACAGATCTCATTTTACCATAAGGATTTTGAAAACAGGTTAAATTATTTCTCTTGAAATTATCATCATATTTAAATATTGTTAATTTATGGTATTTCATATTGACAGGTAATATACTAATCCAAAATCAACCTGATCTTGTATTTATTTACTCACTTACTAAATCATATTGTCAGTAATCAAATTGCATTAAATCAGTGTTAACAAATTATACTGTTGTGCAGGAAACAGATCAGCAAGAAGGTATGCAGTCAGATGCCACCAATATTTATAGTGTGGGAATTAAGTGGGTGGGAAACGTACTTTCAGTTCACAAGAAATCAATTCGAGTCACACCACGTGAGGGGGCCCTGTGCTGGGCGCGAGTCTTCAGCTTTCTTTCCTTAGATTATGGATCCACTCTTTCTTCCTTTCTCCTTCTCTGTCTCCTTTCCCCTCTTTCTCTTTCTTCCTCTTTTCTTTTCTTTCCTCATTCCACATTCCTCTCTCTCATAACCCTCTGCTGTAGGAACGCCTAAGAGCTTAGCATCTAACCCAGGCTTTCCTTGAACAAACACAAAGTTAGCACAGATATTCTTTTTTGAAAGAGAATATATGAGAAAAAAGTACAAAGTTATATTGCCTTATGAACTTTTTTATCTTCTTTGCCAAGAAGAAAAATTTCAGTGTGGATAATCTCTGAGGTATTTAAGAATATAATGCCATTTAAATAACATAAAACCTTCTTTTCTGTGGATAAAATCTTCCCTCTAAACCAACACTGATTTTATGTAAAACTGGATCCCTCCCACCTCCAGGATTCCTGCCTATGCAGTTATCCTTAAATGGAAAGACTTTTCCTTTAACCCAACTCATACTTCCTTGTTTTTATTATTCACACATTCCATTAAAAAAAAAAAAAAAAAAACAAACTTTCTGATATTTACCCTGAATTTTATTACCTTCTGTTCACTATTCTCAGTGGTATTAATGCCCCTTCTGGTCTGTTTACACTGGAACTACTGTGGGACACTGACATTCAATAAATGTTTGTTGAAAGGTTCACTGAAAGAACACAAGATGCTTTATATGTGCATTATTACATTCCAGCGTGGCTTTCAATCAAGAGGTGATTTCTTTGCATTGTTACCTTCCTAAGCCACATGACTTTGTTCAGCTCCGAATGGCGGGCCCATTCCCTTCCCTCCTGCCAGCTGCCTCCAGACTCACTGCCCTGCCAAGAGGCTCTACCAAACTGGAAAGCTGCTAAAGTGTGAAACCCACGAAAATGATCTCAACCTGGACCAATGAGAGGGGAGAGCTTGCAGGGAAATAGTGTGGAGCTAACATATAGCTTCAAAACACATGCCCACGGTATGAAGCCATACCGTGAATTTTGTAAATTTTATTAATTCCATTAGATGGGGATATTCATATTTAAATGCTTCTTACACATTTCCATGTAATATTCTCCACCACTCAAATATGATTACTAAAACTTTTTAAGGAATGTGAATGTTATTCTGAGATTGTGGCTATTTCTGTAAACCTTTATTAGCTCCCTTTTTGGATACTAAAGTTAATCCTAAAGGTTTTACCTAAATGATTTATCTTACTTATGACTGACACAAAAATTCATTTCAATAATCAAAATGCCTTCAATAAACCATTTGTACAAAGTTCCTTGTCTTCATTTTAATTTCCCACAATGTTTCCTAATTTAAAATGACAGTTCTTCAGCATCTCTAGAGCACAGTAGTAATACTCTGAAGCATAATCTTTTAAATCCTGCTTGAAACACTGTCCCAATCGGCATGTTGTTGCAAAAATACCAAGGACTAATAACTCTGAAGATGATGTCGGGTAAATTTGATCAAGGTACAATAATGAAGGCTGTCATAAGCAGAAGTAATTTTTCTAATGCTGACTAATGAAAAAGAAAGTAAAAAATGGATTAACTGTGCCAACCCCGTTGATTTCTATCTCACAAGTGACCAAAAACAAGAACATCTCTGGGACAATTAAATAGCTTTTCAGCAAGATAGCAAATGCAGGAAGAAATTCTCCTAGGGAGAGTGACTCTGGTGTTTTTGCTTCACATTATCTGCTTAGACATAATATGTGGAGGAAATGTATAATTCAATATTAAAAGAAGCGTAAATGCAAATTTTGAATAAATCATAGATATAAACTTGATAGTTGGAAATTCAGAATAATAAATAATTCTTCAAGTGTACCCTTTTTCTTGTCCAGCCCATTCTTACAAGTAGTGACTTCAAATCTCCTCTGCTCTGAGGATGTTGCCCTATTGTTCACATCCAGCAGGATTTGAAATCAGGCCTTGTGCTTCTACCTGCTTCGTGGATATTTCCTGTCATATTCTACTGATACCGCCATCAGTTCTTCCCGCATAGTCCATTCATTGAAATTGATTCATCAATAAATAGTGATGGGATGTCTACTGAGCACCCTGTCCCTGAAATCTAAATACGATCCTGCAGATGGGTTGACTAGTGGAAGTAGTTCTAGATGCACTTCAGGAGGCTGCTGAGCCTTTGGGAAAAAGAGAGGAGGGTCCAGGTGCGCTGGGTCCCAGGATGTGGGCAGGATTCGAAGGCAGGGACACAAGAGAACAGCAGGACTGGACTGAGAAAGTCCCCCTTCACCAAGAGGAATGAAGGAGCCTAGGAGGAGTGAGGCAGACGGCAGTGGTGGCCTGAGCTTGCATCACCTTGGCGGGGTGTATTCGCCCGGCTAACATGTGACTTTTCCACTGGTCTCTCCATTTTCATCTGTCCCACCAGAATCTACTTCACGCTTCACGATCGACAAATACTCCCTAAGTCACAGCTCTGAAACTAAGCCAGTCCATCTGTCAGTCTTCAAGTCCACAGTGCGTAATGTAATGAAACCCGCAAAATAGTAAGTGTGCTGTCCAGCCTGGTTTCAACCTTGTCGACCTTCCCCACCACATGCATAGTGGTGAACCTCGTCCCCTGGCCGGCCACCCTCCTCGCCTCCACTGCCCTGAATCTCAGCCTTGGTCATCCTCCCCTCTTGTGAGATGTTCTGCACCATGGCTGGCCAGCGTCATGACAGTGATAGTGACAGCGACAAGGAACATGGAATCACGCCTGGTGTGAAAGTCTGTCTGCTGACACTTCCTAAGGACCTCTTTGTCCTCCAAAGAGCTGTGGCAGTGTTGTCCTCAGCACCCCCTGCGAATGCTGCAGGACAGCAGTTTAGGACTTCCTCACATTTTACTTCCTGTTTGGTCATTTGCAATACACTTTATACTCTCAAATCTGATTCTGTGGCTCATTAAGTTTTAACATTTTCTTGAGGTCTCCAGTGTAGGTCACCATATACAAAATATTTACTCATGTCCTATGTCTACTATATGCCTACTGTATACTTATTTGGATCAATGCTCCATAGAGATAATTATACTCTACTGATAATCTATGCAAAAGTCTTCAGAATGTATGATTTTGGGGAAAATAGAATTGTTTTCTACATTTCTGGTATTATAATTGGAAATCCTTCAGCATTTAGATGAGGTGACCTCTAAGAAAAATAAACAAATTTAAAATGATAATATCAGCAAATGATTTGAAGCACATTTACCATTTAACATATGTAAAAGAACATATTCAAGCATATAGTATAATTTATAAGTGGCTTTATATAAAAGTGTGTGCGTGTGTGTGTGTGTGTGTGTGTGTGTGTGTGTGTGTGTGTAGCCGCATACACCTTTATTGCATCATCTATGTCCCTAAAAAGTGAAATAAAATTCCATCTAGTTGCCTTACAGTGGCTGGGTAATCACACAGGGTTGAAATGAACAGGTAATTAAGTCTGTCAAAGCCCAAAAGCCCTTTCTGCTTTGTCACTGAAGTTCACTTCCTGTTATGCGGTGGGGTGCAGAAGCCCCTGTAGGGAAACACTAACTCCACCCCCTGGAAGTACAGGAAGAACGTCAGTGTCGACAGGGGGAACGTCCACTCTGGTTCATGGCGCCCGCTGGACTGAAGCAAGCAGGGAAGGGGAGGGACTCTGGCTCCCAGGCTGAAATGGCAGGAGGGAATTTGCAGGCCAGAGCCGTGCCTGCGCTTCCCTGGTCCCCCCCATTGTGCCCCTCCCAGAGACAGGTCTTGAATACCGACAGGGAGAAGGTCGCCCTGAGTACAGGGGTGTTCATTTCATCTGCGTCCAGATGAATGGGTGATTCTCTTCTCTCAGAATTTTGAGAGTAATACTCTGTTAACTAGAGAGAATTTACAAATGATTGTCTTTCCTTCAAGATAATGTGTTTTCTATTTATTTATTGTAGATTTAGCTTTGTACTTTCTATTCTACCATTTGATTATAATGTACTTAGGGTTTTTTTTTTTTTCTTCCTTTTCACTTTGTAATTTAATTTATCCAGCTTATCAGATGACTTTGACGCATTCTAAAAATATCTCCCTATTTCTCAAAATTAGCTGTCATCCATCTTCTCCATTCTTCTAAGAAACTCCTACTAGACAATGTAAACATTCTCATTATTTCCTCTACAAATCTTGTCTTACATGTAGTCTCATAAGAGCCGCAGTTCTCGGTGATAAAAGAGTGAATCACTGGGTTTAATTTAAAGGGCTACTGGGTGTGGAGAACACCTTGTCGGGTGCAAGAACCTAAGCAGGGAGATCAGATGGGAGATTGGGGTGGTGTCCATGTGAGAGGTCTCAGACAGGGAGCAAGCGAAGAGGTCTTCCTACTCTTGATTGGCTTTGAAGGCCAAACAGCATGATTTCCTGAGATTGAACGAGACAGAAAGGAAAGAAAGTGACCAAGGACAATGCTGAAATTTGGAAGGCTACAAGACTGGGATTGCTGTCCAGGGAGACAGGAAGAGTGTGATGAGGGGACAGACAAGCTCAGAGACAGGTGGCAAAGCACCAGGGATGGGAGTGTACTGAAGACACTGGCTGGCAGGTGGGTATGTGAGTCGGGCTTGTGGGGAGATGCCTGTCATTCTAGAATTGACAACTGCCAAAGCCTGCAGGAAGCCATCCATGACTAGCAATGACTAGCAAATAAATTCGGGCTTGGTGGAGCCATCACATGAGGAAATCTGGCTTTCAGGTACTGGCAGTCACGAGAGATTGTTTCGGACAGCCTGAAGTTAGTGGTTGCAGTGCAGAGTGGCTCATGGCCACAATTTTTGCGTCCTAGATGTGCCATGTGACCCGCTAGAGCAAAACGACTTCCTTAACTCCACCCCATCCTCTTTCTCAGGGAAGAAGCTCCTACTGGTCCCCCTCTGATCTGCACTGCTATAAATAAGCCAAGCGCTGGCTCCAGTTTTTGTTAGAGCCAGATCTTAGCATGGCTCAATCCGTCTCGCCCCCTGATTCAAAAGATAACCGCCTCCTGTGGTTTTCCTATTAAAAAAGTTTCTTAGTAATGAATTTATAGCTGGCCCATCCCTCCGAATAAAAACACTTCCCTCACCAATGTTGGAACTGTGGCGAGGAAAGCCCTTATCTCTGGAAGAGGGTAGACAGTTCCACATCCAACCAAGATGGTGTAACAAGGATTTCATTTCAACCAAAAGTGAAACTATAAGAAGAAGGTTTTTTGAGACTGAATATTAAGCAATAAAGGACATGAACTGTGAGAGAAGGCAAACAGAGGTAAACCCCATTGTTTCTCCAGATCACTGACCTACGGGAGTTTCATGTCATGATTCAGAGAAATGGAATTCAGGCAGAGCTCAGCAGACTGAGTTGGGGCAATGTGCAAGTTTCTGGAGACACCCAGCAGCCCATCATGTGATCAAGTACGAGCAAGGAAGGGAACACAGGCAGCAGGCATGGGGAGCATGGTGGCAAAGACATTGCAGGAGGGCAGCTACGATCCACACCCTGGCAACCACTGCATTAAATGCAAGTGGTGTGTGTATTCCAGCTAAAAGACGGGACAGCAAATGAGATAAAAACAAGACTATCCATAGATTTCCTAAAATAAATACGCTTTATATATGAAGATAAATCAACTAGAAGTGAAAGGATGACATTGCTGTTTTCTCCTCAGCGATGTGGAAAGCTGGAAAGAGCAATAATCCCACACTCAGAACAAGAAAAAGGAATAGCAACTGAAAATTAACCACTTTATTAAGCCCATTAGAAAGCTGATCACACAGGGTAAACCACACAAGCTGAACTCTGTGGATGATCGGTGGCTGCTAGCTACGGTCGCAGTCCACAACTGGAAGTGCAAGATACTCAATTAAACTGTATTTCAGATATATACACAAATTGCTAGTATAAGAATGTTTCAAATACCATAGGGATTATACCATAAATATGTATGCTTGGATCCTTGTGCTTACCTGGCAATGTACTGTTGGACAAAATAAGATCAAAACACGTGTTACCTGAAATAAATACAGCTAAGTGTCATAAAGCTACTACAATGATTTTCCAACTATTTATGTATTTACCAATTGCTACAAGCCAATTGTGGGCTAGCTTAGGAGTGTGAGGCCACTGGGTCTGGTCTCATGGATACAAGGCAATTTCCACACTCTTGAAGACCCCACCTTGAATCTGCCCAAGCAATCACATCAGGACAGACAGAAACCTGAGCCAGTTGCCTTGATGGCATTCCCTGTGGACGAGGGTGCACAGCCATGGATGACACCCTAGCTGGATCCCTTTCTCTTATCTTCTCTGTGTTGAAAAGCGTTAGTTAATCTTTTCCAGGAATAGCAACAAAAACTTGTCACCTTAAGGCCCGGGTAGAAACCTATGGCAACTCGGGGAAGGAGACAGAAAAGAGGCTGTATGCTCTCGTCTGGCTCTACATGAGAAAATGGGGCAGGGTACAGACACCAGCAAAGGCCACTTCAGTAAGACTCGGGGACACAGTGCACCATGAAGTTGAAGGGTTACTCAGGACACCAGAGAATGCCTCTCTCCTTCATTTTCACTGCCACGAGGCTAATAAAAATGGAATGAATGAAGCTGAAAGGACTGTGACAGACAGATTCACTGTCAGGTACAGTGGAACAGGAAGACCCAAAGCCAAGCTGTGTGGTCATGTTGGTAAAATGACCTCAGGCAAGCCTGCCCACATCCTAACACAATCAGTCACTGGGTTAGTCTGAAGCAAGTAGAACAACAAAGAGGTTAATCTGCAAGAGATTTCAAGACTGATCTTCCAGTAGACAGGCTAAGACATCAGTCACAACCTCTGAGGGTCGTGTATGTGTTTTTCACCTTGATTGTGGTGATGAGAATGAGAATTAATACATATGTCCAAACTCACTAAAGTTTTTGTATTTCATATGTTTAGTTCATTGCTATCAGTTAGGACTCAATGAAGCTGGGAGGGAAAACCTCTAAATCACAAATAAATGGCAGTGGAAATGGAAAAAATAAAAGAGAATGTAAAATTCATTTCTTATGTTTTTAACGACTTTAAAAATAATATCTATAGCAAAAATAGTAACAATGTATTCTGTGTTTACACATGTAAAGCTAAAATAGATGATAAATTTAGCATGAAGGATGAGAGGGCGTGATTGCGAGTATGCTTTGGTAAATGTTTAGTTTATGTTTGTTATTTGTTTTGTACTTCTGCATCACAAAGTTACCAAAGATCTCATGGCTTAAAACAACATCCACCTACTTTCTCACAGTTCTATGGAACAGCAATTTGAGTGGGACGTGACTGGGTTCTCTGCTCACAAGGATAAAATCAAGATAAATGTCAGACTGCATTTTCAGCTGGATGTTGGAGTTCTGGTCTAGGCTGAAGAGTCAAGTAATCGACAGAATCCAGTTCTTTGTGCTTTTAAGCCCATGGTCCTCATTCCTACCTAGCTAACAACTAGTTGGCATTCCCCTGCCTCAAAATGACATCTGCTTTCCTTGCTTCATGGACCGTTATTGCAACCTGCATAGGTGAATCCTGAAAACCAGGGAAGGGCAATGGGAGATTAAGAAAGTCACACAAACATTTAGAGAGAAAATTGGGATCAGGTGGCACGCTGATCTCTGATAGAGAAGCAGTGACCCAGAGCTGGCACAGTGTGTTTATTATATAGGGTCTGACAGGAAGTTAAAAACTATAAAGGCATTGTTCTTTATGTGCTAGAAAGTCACAGGACCAGAAACATTTTGTAGCTCTTCTGCTGCTGCAATGCCAGGAGCATCCTGTTGCACCCAGGAAGCCCGTTGTCCAGTTCCTGCTAAGTGGGCAGACTTGGAAGTGGAGCACTGTTGGGATACTGTGGTTATCTTGTCGTGCTCAGAATTTTCTACCCCAGGGAACTGGTGCCTAAGCTCAAGGTCAGGTCTGATGTAATTATGTGCCCTACACAGAGCCTCTTTGGACAGGGCGTCACCATAGCAACTAGGCGATCTCAACCTGTACCTTGCACAGTAAGCTCCCAGCACAAGTACACCACAACCAGGAGGCAATCAGAGACCACGACTCAAATCACCTCTCTCCACAGACTGTGTTCTTCAGGATTAGCTTCAGAGAATCTCTTGTGCATCAAATTCACCCTACATTTTTAATCTTTCGATAACAAAAAACATTCACATCTGAAAAGAAGAAAAAGAAGTAGATTGTATTAATAATTTTAAATGCTCAATTAACATAGGAAAAAGGGAGACAGGGGACAGAAACAAAGAACAAATGGAACTAATAGAAAACAGCCAGTAAGGCTGCAGATTTCTAAACTAACTAAATGGCATCCTCCAGACCACCCACAAGAGACCATTTCTGGAAACATTGATTAAAAGTAAAATGAGAGAAATATAATATGCAAGCACAGTACACATACAAACACAAGTGTGCTGTAATAACTATGTTAAAATCAGAGAAAGTAGACACTGAAACAATGAATATTACAAGGAATAAAGAGGACTATTACATAAAGACAAAATAATCAATTCTACAAGAAGACACGGAAAATCCTAAAAGGGAATGTGCTCCAAAATAGAACTTAAAAATGCAAGACACATAAACCGATAGGTTTGAAAAGAGAAATAGACCTACACTTGTAGATAGCCCTCAGCACTCCTATTCTATTGTCAGAAAAAATAGGCATAAAAACCATTAATCTAATAACATATAGCTTCAAAAATTTCTACAAATAACACTGACCTTCTGAAGAAAGATTGAATGATTTATTTCTTCTCGTGACTTAAAACGGCCCAGATATCCTGCCTCACCATTTGTATTCCACATGATAGTGGAAGACTTAGAAAGGGAAATAAGGTAATAAAAAGAAGTAAAATTGATTCATACTGAAAAGGAAGGACACAGAAATCTTTGGTATGGTTATTTATGTGGAAAGTCACAAAAATCTCGTAAAAACTCCTAAAACTAAAAAGTGAGTTTAGTAAGTTTACAGACGTAACTTCAATATACACAAAAAAATATGTTTTGCAGAATAGTATGAACAATTGACTTTTGAAATTTAAAGAGATATGTCTTTTTAACATGAGAGAGACAGAGAGACGTACAGAGAATAAAGAATTTAAGAAATTATGTGCTATAGTTATAGTTAGATGTGAGGTCTCCCCTAAAAGCTCATATGTGAGCTAATATAAGAAGGTTTAGAGGTGAAGTGACTGGGTTATGAACGTTTTAACCAAATCAGTGTGTTAATCCACTGATAGAGATTAACTGAAGGCAGGTAGGGTGTGACTGGAGGAGGTGGATCATTGGGGGCGTGCTTATGGGGTTTATATTTTGTATCTGGTGAGTGAAAGCTTCCTCTTCATCCTGTTTGGCATATTCTTGCCAGTTTCCCTCCACCACACTTTTCAACCATGATATTCTGCCTCCCCTTGGGCCCAGAGCAATGGACTATTAATAACACAGTGGACCATCTATAGGCTGAGACCTCTGAAACCATGTCCCCAAATAAACTTTTTCCCCTCTAAAATTGTTCTTCTCAGGTCTTTTAGTCACAGCAGTGAAAAAAACTGACTAAAATACTATGTATTTATAAGTTTGTCTAACAAAAATATATACAGGAACTCTACACTGAAAACTGCCAAACAATGAAGAAAGAATTATTAAATAATTATTTAAATAAATGGAGAAATAATACCATATTCATGAATTGAAAGACTTGATATTGTTAACAGATCTTCCCTATCTCATTTGATCTTGTGACACCTCTATTCCAATAAGACTTTCAATGTTTTTTGGTAGATGTTGATGAACTGATTTAAAAATGCATTAAAAGGCCAATTAACTAGAGTTGACTATTTCTGAGAAAGAACAAACATGAAGATACAACAATCAAGACTGTATGGTATTGAAAAAATAATAGGCACACATGAATAAATAGGATAGATGTTCTAGAAATAGATCTACAAAAAATATCTTCAACTGAAATTAACAAATGAGCTAAGGCAATTCATTATAAAAAGGAGAGTCTTTTTAATAAAAGTACTATAAAAATGAACACTAATTTTCAAGAAATAAATAAATACATTGCTTAGACATGACTAAAAAACTAAAATGCTCAAAGACCTGAATTCAAAACATAAAAATATAAAACTTCTTGTACATATGGGAGAAAATGTGTGACCTTGAGTTTGGTGGTAAATTTTGATGTATGTGGGAAAAAGCAATAACCATAAAGATAAAACTAACAAATTGGACTGCATCAACATTAAAATAAATATGCTGTTCAAAAATACTCCTTGGAGTTTGAAAATAGAAATCTCTTGCTAGGAGAAAATCTTTGCAAACCATATATCTGATAAAGAACTTAATTAAATCAATATATGTAAGGAAACTTCAAAACTCAGCTATAAGAACACAAGCAATTCAATTAATAAATAGGCTAAAGATGTGAGCATGCCTTTTGTCAGAGAAGACAGGCAAATGGCATGTAGGTGTAAGAAAACACACATCACATGGTCTGTCACTAAGGAAATCGTGTTATTAATAGTACTGCTTCAGCTACAGCATTCTCTAAGAATTTCTAATTGGAATTTTAATTCATATTTATTTCCAGTCAGGTGATAGACAATTGCTAAGAAAATACTCAGATGAGACATATAGTCTTCAGAATGCAAATATCTCGTAAAGCACTGTTCCTCTTACTGGTAGGATCTAGCAAAGGCATCAATTTATCTCAAGCTGTGTCAACTGCCTCTTGTGTGCCTAGCTCAAGTTTCAGGCAAGAATTTAATTCGGTTGTCTGACCCTTTATTTTATTTGACCAAATAAACCAACCTCACCCAGGAATATGCCCCAAAGCAATTCTCATGTATCCTTTGGCTTTCTCCATGATATCATCCATGTAATAAATTAAGTTGCTTTGAGGATGCATCATAACTAAATCTTATCTCACCAGGTGATTTCAGTACACTAGAGAATTTAAACATTCTCAAGAAAGACAGCAAATCTGTTTTGTAGCCTCACCTATAAACAGCACTTTGTGCCTGCCTTCTTTCCATATTTACGGTGAAAGGAAAGAAGAGCCAGTCTCTCAAACCATAGAGGTCACCTTGTGCCCGTGGACTTGCTGGGTGGTGCATAGAGGTCACCTTGTGCCGGTGGACTTGCTGGGTGGTGCATAGAGGTCACCTTGTGCCGGTGGACTTGCTGGGTGGTGCATAGAGGTCACCTTGTGCCCGTGGACTTGCTGGGTGGTGCATAGAGGTTACCTTGTGCCGGTGGACTTGCTGGGTGGTGCAAGCTTTGGCAGAGCCCCAGTGAAGCTGCTCTCTTCCAGCACTGAGCCAACAGTGTTTAGAGTACACTGCCTTTTCTCAAATTGACAAGTTGGTGCAGGAGAGTTTGTCTACAAAATCATTTTTCAACAAAACCAAATTTTCTTGTTTATCTGCAGAGATTTGGTCCTACTTAATATTTACTATTGGAAAGAGTCTGGGCAATTCTTAAGGTTCCAAATTAAGTGGCCCATCTATGCTGAGCAGAGGACAGATATGCAGACATTGGAGCCCTTTGGTCACCTTCATCTGTTTCATTTACACATCTACCTGTAGCTGATGGAATTATAGAGTGGGTTTGCTTTTTTAAACTTTCTTCCTTTCTACCCTTGGTCTCATTAAAGTCCTAGAGTCCATCTCACCCTACCTTGCATGGATGAACTCCAGCCTGGGCTGTGGCCTCCAGTCCTCGGGATGACAGTGTGGTTCATTGGGCACCACACTCCAGCACTGGTCAAAAGACTTCAGCACCACCGAGCAACTCAACTTGATCACAGCACATGGCCTTAGACTTCTGGAGTCGGTCATGGGAATGAAGCTCTGTGCCCTTCTCTTCTCCTCCTTAACAGATGAGAAGATGCAGCACATCTCTCTAGGTGCAGTTACTCCTTTACAATGGTGGACTTAGGCCCACCCAAACTGGGCTAAGTGCAATCTCTTCAAGTGCGACGGTGTCCTCAGTGGAGAGGGTCTTCTCCCCTTCCAATGTGTATGAGGTGCCCCAGACCACAAGCAGAAATGCAGCTGTGGCCATCATTCTTTCTTACTTCTCTTCCTCATCAACCACCTCACCAACTCAGGCTGGCTTAGCTATTTTCTGTTACGTTTCCCTTATTATTCTCCCTCCTGGCCCATTGGAAATTCACCTTCTTTTGGATGTGTTCAGCTTTATTTTTTCTTAATCACCCAAGCCCTTCTTTGATAGTCAAAATAGAAAGCTGGCCACAAGTCCCTGGACGTTTTCTTCCTCCTAACAGGTAATTTCCACCATGGGCCCAAGCAGGAAGAGTCTCTCTTTTCAAGTGTCTACTATTATTTGTGTCTGATGAATATCATCTGAGGTGGTGTAACACTTCAGAGGGGTCTCGCCACCAAAGATGAAAGTGTTGGCAATTGCCTTTCACAACTTAAACTGATTATACTTCTTCTTCACTGATTTCTGAAGTCAGCAATTCAGTTACACTTAAATTCTGAGTATTTGGATACTGACTATTACCACTAAGTAAGGACACATATTTAGCCCAAAAGCTCTCCTCCAGTGAATTACGCCTGCCATTAAATTATTAACCTTAATCACACAACTGAATGGAGAAAATTCGTTGGTGGATAATGTTGGGTCTCAGGATCAGTGGCTTCTTACCAATGCGAGATACTGATTATTCAATAAAAATGATTTTAAAATAAAGTCATGATGCATGATTGGTGTGTAGCAACATTAAGTATACTTTCATTACTCTTGGCCAATCATGAGGTGGTAAATTTGCTGAGTTCATATGGCAAGGAAAATTCCACCAAGCCAAGTTCTTGGGTTGCCCAGGATTCCTGAAGCTGGACAGAGGAAAGGTTAATGCTGAAGTTCCAGGAAAGAACTTCTATGCCCTTCATCACAGACTTAACTGGAGTCCCAGGTAATGGAGTAAGACATGCAAGTGCAATATTCAAAGTAGAAAAATATTAATTTGAAGTTAATTAGGTTCCTCTCTAAATATCATCAAGTATCTAGAACCATGTTATTAGAATTAACAGACAGCAGGGATTCTAGGCAAAAATGCATATCGGTTATCTTTTTTTCAGCTGTTAAAGTGTCTACTTTATATTTTTTTTTACTAGTGCATTACACTTATACATAATATTAATGTTAATGTTGACATAATTGTACAAGCAAAATATATAATTTGTTCCTCTTCAGTCTCCAGTAATGTCTGTTGGATATCAATTATATTGCAACATATAAAGACAGAAATTCAAAGGCAATAAAATGCATTATTTATAATAGTTTAAATACTTAATATACTAGACATGAACCTAGAAGTGAGGAAGTATGTCAGAAAAAATATGGGTATATGCAAATACACATATGCATACAACCTATGAATATTTTACATATTCATGATTTGAAAACTCAATATTGACCCAATTTAATTTTTATATTCAATGCAATTCTGGAAAAGAGCTCAACATGGATTTTATAGAACATGAAAATTTGATTATAAAGTTTTTTTATAGAAGAGCAAAGATTCAAGAATAGGCAGAATATTTTGAGGATTAGTGTAATGTACTATGTATGTGCAAAACGGTTGCCCTACCTTGTTCCATAATTGATCTAAAGCATTACTAATGAAAATGCCACTCCAGTAACCTTTCTATACCAGTGACTCAGAGACAGAAAATGAATCAATAGAAGAGAATAGAGCCCAGAACCATCCATCCCTAAACAGAAGTTTAACATATGAAAATGTTATTATATATCACTGAAAAATTATATTTGATAGTGATCTGATAACTCATCATCCAAAATAAAATGTAATGTAAACTAAGATTGAACATCCACCTCACATCATATTCAGAAGCAACTGCAGACCAGAATTTAACATAAATATGAAAAACAAGAGTATCAGAATGCATAAAAATTATAGGAGAGAAATGAACACTCTGAGGAAGTGGAATTATTTCCTAAACAGACTGTAAGAACCACAAAGTATAAAGAAAACCCTGGTTATTTCAACCACATTATAATTCAGGTTTCCTTTAACATCAAAAAATTATAAGAAATGGAAAAGGAACTCAAGAATTGGGAGAGAAAATAATATAATACAGGAAATTGGGATGATTTAGTCCCCTGACTATAGTAAAAATGACCAAATTCCACAAGAAAAAGACACAATCTTAGTTGAATGATTCCTATATCTAGTTCACAATAGAAGATTTTAGTATATTCTGCTGACTTTTACTCTTCTATTTCTCAATAGTATTTCCAATATTTTATTAAATTAAAAGACTAATTTTCATTAAATCATTTCAATATCAAAAGTTTTGACTACATTTGTTAATTCTCCTCTCTTCCAATAATTCTTGTTGGCAGTTAGATCTTCTCTATAGATCTTTCCACATTCCTTAAAGTTTTCTATTCATTTATTTTCTTTTTTCATATGAATTGGAGAATTTCCACACATTTTCTATTAACATTTTGTGTGTACACACACACAAGCATACAGATTTTTAAAGAGGTATATATTATCATTTTAAGAAACATCTTTCTTATTGTCTAATTAAACCTTAAAGCATTCATTTATTTTTAAACTGAGAATATATGTTTGAATCTCATATGCTTGAGACTTGTCTTGGAACCTTGATGATTCTATCTTCCTGGGTCAATTGTGCTGTAAGTTTATTTCAGTCTCTTTCTCATTGTTCCTTCAATGACTTGTGAACTTGGATTGTTGTTACCAAAGAATGACACAAATTTTAATTGGAAATTCTGGGAGAGTAAGATTCAGTAAAGAGATCCACCATCACCATATTTAAAAACCACATAGCTAAGTCAATGGAAATATGTTAAATCTGTAAAAATAATTTCTCAGGTACTTGAAATTACATGTTATAATTTAGGCTGAAGAACAGTGTTGAAAAGATCATACATGCAGCAGGCATCATTGATAACAGCTATCCATTTGGAAACAAACTGAGACCCCTATCTTGCACTTTGCAAAATGGTAAGAAGCAAATGACAAGTTACAGAACATACAATATGCAAGAAATACTATACAGTTTTATACCATTTTTTAGGTGGTGATTTTCCTGAGGAAATCAAAATACTCAAAAAATTAAAAACTTCCACATGAAAAAGTCACTAAAAATAAAAGATGAGAAAGACCGTTTTTAATATTGACATACTTAAAATACAGGAAAATAATATTAGATTTATTAAAAATTCCATAAAACTTATGAAGAAGAGTGTGTGTATGCATATGTATATATGTACATATATATATGTACATACGTGAAAAAGTACAGACTTATAGGCAAAGAATATGCACAGTTTAGGCAAAGAATATGCACAGTTTGTCTCAGAACAAATGTCAATGGGTAGTAAAAATATCAAAATAGGTTGAACCAGAAAAACAAAAAATATCAAAATGTAAAAAATTAATAATGTCAAATTTTGACAATAATATGGACTAATGGGTATTCTAAATATTTCTTCTTTACAGTATTGTGTTAGATAAAAGCTTTTAAAAAGTATTATCTGTCTGCAAATTGAAACTACATTGAGATTTCATCTCATTCCAATCAGAGTGGCAATCATCAAGGACACAAATAACAATAATTTCTGGTGAGGATCTGGGTGAAAATGTTGGTGGGAATGCAAATTAGTACAGCCACTTTGGAAACAGAATGGAGATTCCTCAAAAAACCAGAAACGACCACATGACCCAGCTCTCCCACTCCTAAGTACATATCCAAAAGACCAAGAATCAGCAAACTGTGGTGTTATATGCACACCAACGTATGTATTGTCCTACCAAGAGCAGGACAATTCACAATAGCCTTGTTGTGGACCAGCCTAGGAGCCCATAAAGCAGAAAGAATGTATGTTATTTGCTGGTAAATGATGGCACTGGGGACTGTCCTACTAAGTGAAATAAGCCAGACGCAGAAAGTCAAGAGCCAAATGTTTCCTATGCGGAAGCCGAAGAGGGAAAAGGAATAGTAAGAGGGGATCTCATGAAAATAGAAGGGAGATTAGTAGAGTAGAAGCAGGGGATCAGGGGGAGCACTTAGAAAGGAAGGGAAAGGGGAGAACAGGAGAATGAAGTGGGCCCAACCTAACCAGGTGCACGTATGGATATGCTAATCGTATGCATAACCACAATGCATCAGTGAGTATAGAAACACACAAACAATGGTGTAGAGGGAGGGAATCCGTGGGGAAGGAAGGGCAAGAAGGACAGAGTACTGGGGATCGAAATGGAGAAAATTATGCTATATTCATTTGTGAATATGTCAAAATGAACCCACTATTATGTATAACCATGATGTACAAAAAATAAAAAATAAACAAAAAAGCCAGATCTGTCATTGAACAAAGGTTAAATAAATTAGAGTATGTCATATTATAAAGTGGCTATAAAATAGTAATAAGCTGAATTAGTAGATATATATTTATGAATATCTCTCAGTCTAATTGTCAAAAGTAAGCACAATAGATTTTTTCATGACATTAATGAAAAAGGACCCCAAAATGCTGTATAGCCTGGCATGATGGAGCACACCTGTAATCCCAGCAGCTCGGGAGGCTGAGGCAGGAGGATTTTGAGTTCAAAGTCAGCCTCAGTAACTTAGTGAGGTCCTAAGTAAACTAGTGAGGCCCCGTCTCAAAAAATAAAATAGAAAAATGTGCTGGGGATGTGTCTCAGTGGTAATTGCCCCTGGGATCAATCCCCGGTACAAAAATAAAGTAAAATTAAATTAAATTAAACTGTATGTACATACAGGCATATGTAGATACAAGTTAAAGGGTGTGGAATTATGTACTCTCTTCTCTTGTCAGTGGTAGAGCAGGTCAGGGGCCCTGGACGGGGGAAGGGGAGGGAGAAGCAATTTCTATTCCTTGTATTGCCTGCCTTTATAGCTGGAATGTATTAAAATGTAATGTGCTCATTAAAACTCCTTCCTACTATTATTTGAATAAATTTTAGCTAGGTCAATATATTTATGGTATTTCAAAATGTTAACAGAAGCACTGTTCTTTCTTCCCATCTGTCAGAAAATTATATTAATCACTGAAAGATATTGCTCCACAGAGTTTTAAATTCATGTGCTCTTTGTTAATGAGGTGGTGAAAAACAGCTCAGTACTAGTTTCTGAATTACACATCCTCGGTATAAATCTAGATAATCTTCACATTAATATTTATCCAAAATTCAGGAAAACTGAATATTAATCATTCAGACTTCTGTCTCAGATTTTGTGACCGTTTTACCCACCACAGATGAATTTTATTTTTTGCATCTGAAGGAATGACTTACAATATAAAGAATATATGTCTGAAAAATTGCAAAATAACATTTTTCCCCTTCAGGACATGTACATTTTAAAGATTAATTTTTTGAGACATTACGTGTTGCTGCTTGCAAAGGAATCTTACCTTTCATTGATCAGTTAGCCTTTAGATTTTGCTTAGTTTATTCAAAAATACTAATTGAGGGTCTACTATGACAAATACCTTTCTCTCCAGGAATGGAACATGGAACTCCAAAGAGGTCAGTACAGTACTTGCTACTGTACAGTCTACAGTAATAGAGCAGTAAAACGTTATAAAAAAGAAAATAGCGCTGGAAAATTGGAATTTCGATATATGTTTTAAGATGTGTGGTGGTGCTGTTAAGAGAATAAGCAGGGGAGGGATCCAAGATGGCGGACTAGAGGAAGGTTGCAGTCTGCCAGTATATCAATGCCTATTTTGAGTGCAGACTGCTCACTGTCTGGTGCCTATCATCCGCCATTTGCCTGTCTCTCACCTGTCCATCGCCTGCCTTACACCTATCCATCACCCACCGCTGGAGGTTCACCTCCCGATTGTCTGACAACAGTCAGCAAACTGATCAACGACCGCCAGTGGAGCGCCAGCTGCCTGTTGTTGCCTGGAAGTTCACTGTTACACTACCTGCAGGTTTGATTACACGTGACTGCCACCATTTTGAGACAATAGCCAGGCCCTGTAGGACCCCTGGCAGGACTGACTGAGCCCCGTCTCCAGGATCCCTCAGCCCGACCAATCACTCCCTGCCTCTGGGGCCCTCACATGGACTGACTGCTCCCTGCCGCCAGGACCCCAAGAGCAACTGACTGCGCCCTATCACTAGGACCCCAGACTCAATGATTGCACCAGGTCTCCAGGATCCTGCAACCACACCAAACACACCCAAAGTTCAGGACCCCTGCCGGACCAACCGCACCCTGCCTCCAGGACCTCCAGTCAACCGTGTCCACACCCTGAGCTGCAGCTCCCCATTTGCCAACACATTTCAAAGCCAGAGCGACCATCTTGGGTTATCCTGGAAACCATAGCTCCAATCTTTAGGTGGGGCAAATCCCATCCTGAGATGCCTGTGGAGACGGGAAGCACATGGTCAGGTACCTCTCATGCATCAGGCTACTGAAGACTAGAAGGTTTGAATACTATATGACTGTTATACTTTAGATTTTCTTTTTTCTCCTTATTGAACAATTTTAAGTTTTTATTTCTTTGCTTTTCTTCCTCTCCTTTCCTTTTGTTAACCTGTTCCCTCAGAGTTTCTTTCTCCCTTTTTGCATGCTCACATCCAATTTCTTTTGATTACACTCTCACCCTTTCTATTATCTAGAACTTCTGTATATTCTTTTCTTATCCCATTAAAAGCTACATTCTACATCCCTCTGCATCCTCTTTGTCCTCCATTAGAAACTGCAGACCTTATTGCAAATCTGTTTGTTATACTGAAAATAATATTTGAACTCATTCTGCTTGTTATGACAATATTGGTATTGTCTTCATAGGGACTATTTGGTTTATGATTGCATACTGTCTGAATTGGGTACTGTTAATATTGATCTGCCCTTAAAGAAAAGGTTGTGGAAACCTATAGGGCCACTATAAGCCTATAGGGGGAAATCTGCAATACCCCAGATCTGCACTGCTAGAGGGGAAGATACATGAACAACATGAAAAAACAAAGGAAGAAAATGATCCAAACAAATCTAGATTCTTTATTAATAGAATCCAATGACAGTATAGTAGAAGAAATGTCAGAAAAGGACTTCATATTATTCATGATTAAGATGATTCACGAAGCAAAGGATGAGATAAGAGAGCAAATGCAGTCAATGAATGATAATACCAATATGCAGTTGAAAGAACAAATGCAGAAAGCAAAAGATCATTTCAACAGAGATAGAGATTCTCAAAAAAAACAACAACAACAACAACAACAACAACAACAAATGGAAATCCTTGAAATGAAGGAAACAATAAACATAATAAAAAAAACTCAGTGGAAAGCATCACCAAAAGACTAGACCACTTGGAAGACAGAACCTCACACAATGAAGAAAAAAATATTTAATCTTGAAAATAAAGTTGCCCAAACAGAGAAGATGGTAAGAAATCATGAACAGAATCTCCAAGAACTATGGGGCATCATGAAAAGACCAAATTTAAGAATTATTGGGATTGAGGAAGGCACAGAGATACAAACCAAAGGGATGAACAACCTATTCAATAAAATAATATCAGAAAATTTCCCAAACCAGAAGAATGAAATGGAAAATCAAATACGAGAGGCTTACAGAACACAAAATGCACAAAATCACAACAGATCCAGACCAAGGGACATTATAATGAAAATGCCTAACATTCAAAATAAAGATAGGATTTTGAAGGCCATGAGAGAAAAGCATCAGATTACATATAGGGGGAAACCAATATGGATAGCAGCAGACTTCTCAATCCAGACCCTAAAAGCTAGAAGGGCCTGGAACAACATATTTCAAGCTCTGAAAGAACATGGTTGCCAACCAAGAATCCTATATCCAGCAAAACTAACCTTCAGATTTGAAGATGAAATAAAATCCTTCCATGATAAACCAAAGTTAAAAGAATTTACAAATAGAAAGCCTGTGCTAAAGAATATTCTCAACAAAATATTCCATGAGGAGGAAATGAAAAACAACTATGTAGGTCAGCAAAGGGAGGAACTACCTTAGAGAAAAACCACTCAAAGGAGAAACCAAGCCAACTTAAAAACCAAAAATAAGCCCAAATGATGGGAATAGAAATCATATCTCAATAATAACCCTGAATATTAGTGGCCTAAACTCATCAATCAAAAGACATAGACTGGCAGAATGGATTAAAAAGAAAGACCCAACAATTAGCTGCCTGCAAGAGACTCATCTCATAGAAAAAGACATCCACAGACTAAACGTGAAAGGATGGGAAAAAACCTACCATGCTCATGGACTCAGTAAAAAAGCGGGGGTTTCCATCCTTATATCAAATAAAGTGGACTTAAAGCCAAAGTCAGTCAGAAGGGACAAAGAAGGACATTTCATACTGCTTAAGGGAACCATAAATTAGGAAGACATAAAGATAGTAAATATTTATGCCCCAAACAATGGTGCATCCCTGTACATCAAACAAATACTTCTCAATTTCAGGAATCAAATAGACCACAACACAATAATTCTGGGTGACTTTAGCACACCGCTGTCACCACTAGATATATTTTCCAACCAAAATCCAACAAAAGAAACCATAGAACTCAATAACACAATCAATAACCTAGACTTAACAGACATATAGAATATTCCACCCATCAACGAGCGGATACACTTTCTTCTCAGCAGCATATGGAAACTTCTTGAAAAACGACCATATGTTATGCCACAAAGCAACCCTTAGGAAATGCAAAACAATAGAGATACTGCCTTATGTTCTGTCAGATCATAATGGACTGAGAGTAGAAATCAATGACAAAATGAAAAACAGAAATTACTCAAACACCAGGAGACTATATAATATGCTATTGAATGAAACGTGGATAATAGAAAACATCAGGGAGGAGATAAAAAAATTCTTAGAGGTCAATGAGAACTGTGATACAATATATCAAAATCTCTGAGACACTATTGAAAGCGGTACTAACAGGAAAATTCATTGCATGGATTGCGTTCCAGAAAAGAATGAAAAGTCAACAACTAAATGACCTACACATTACAGCTCAAAGCCCTAGAAAAGGAAGAACAGAATAACAGCAAAAGTAGTAGAAATAATTAAAATCAGAGCTGAAATCAATGAAATTGAAACAAAAGAAACAATTCGAAAAATTGACAACACAAAAAGTTCGTACTTTTAAAACGTAAACAAAAAAGACAAAACCTTAGCCACACTAACAAAGAGAAGAAGAGAGAAAACTCAAATTACTAAAATTCGTGATGAAAAAGGAAATATCACATCAGACACCACTGAGATACATAACATAATGAGAAGCTACTTTGAAAATCAGTATTCCAACAAAATAGAAACTACTGAAGACATTGACAAATTTCTAGAGACATATGCTCCTCCCAAACTGAACCAGGAGGACATACACAATTTAAACAGATCAATATCAAGCAACGAAATAGAAGAAGCCATTAAAAACCTACCACCCAAGAAAAGCCCAGGACCAGATCAATTCTCAGCTGAGTTCTACAAAACCTTCAAAGAACTCATTCCAATATTCTCAAAGTATTCCAGGAAATAAAAAAGGAGTGTACCCTACCAAACTCATTCTATGAAGCTAATATCACCCTCATACCCAAACCAGGAAAAGACACATCAAGGAAAGAAAATTTTAGACCAATATCCTTGATGAATACAGATGCAAAGATCCTTAACAAAATATTAGCAAAGCGTATCTCAAAACATATTAAGAAAATCATGCACCATGATCAAGTGGGGTTCATCCCTGGAATGCAAGGATGGTTTAACATCCGTAAATCAATAACCGCAATCCATCATATCAATAGACTTAAGGATAAGAATCATATGGTTATTTCAATTGACGCAGAAAAAGCATTTGATGAAATACAGCACCCCTTCATTCTCAAAACACTAGAAAAAATAGGGATAGTAGGAACATACCTGAACATTGTAAAGGCTATTTATGCTAAACCCATGGCCAACATCATTCTTAATGGAGAAAAACTGAAACCATTCCCTTTAAAAATGGGAACAAGACAGGGATGTCCTCTTTCACTACTTCTATTCAACATTGTCCTCGAAACTCTATCCAGAGCAATTAAACAGACTACAGAAATTAAAGGAATACGAATAGGAAAAGAGGAACTTAAGCTGTCACTACATGCTGATGGCATGATTCTATATTTAGAGGATCCAAAAAAGTGCTCCAGAAAACTTCTAGACCTCATCAATGAATTCAGCGAAATAGGAGGCTATAAAATCAACATGCATAAATCTAAAGCATTTTTATACACAAGTGACGAAATATCTGAAAGGGAAATGAGGAAAACAACTCCCTTTGCAATAGCCTCAAAAAAAATAAAATAAAATAATTGGGAATCAATCTAACCAAAGAGGTAAAAGATCTCTACAATGAAAACTACAAAACATTGAAGAAAGAAATTGAGAAAGATCTTAAAGATGGAAAGATCTCCCATGTTCTTGGATAGGCAGACTAATATTGTCAAAATGGCCACACTACCAAAAGTGCTATACAGAGTCAATGCAATTCCAATTAAAATCCCAATGACATACTTCACAGAAATAGAGCAAGCAATCATGAAATTCATCTGGAAGAATACGAAACCCAGAATAGCTAAAGCAATCCTTAGCAGGAAGAATGAAACAGGGGGTATCACAATACCAGAACTTCAACTATACTACAAAGCAATAGTAACAAAAATGGCATTGTATTGGCACCAAAATAGACAGGTAGATCAATGGTACAGAACAGAGAACACGGACACAAACCCAAATAAATACAATTTTCTCATACTACACAAAGGTGCCAAAAATATGCAATGGAGAAAAGATAGCCTCTTCAACAAATGGTGCTGGGAAAAGTGGAAATCCATATGCAACAGAATGAAACTAAACCCCTATCTCTCACCCTGCACAAAACTAAGCTCAAAATGGATCAAGGACCTCGGAATCAGACCAGAGATCCTGCATCTTATAGAAGAAAAAGTAGGTCCAAATCTTCAACTTGTTGGCTTCGGATCAGACTTCCTTAACAGGACTCTCACAGCACAAGAAATAAAAGCAAGAATCAATAACTGGGATAGATTCAAACTAAAAAGCTTTCTTTCAGCAAAGGAAACTCTCAGCAATGTGAAAAGAGAACCTACAGAGTGGGAGAAAATCTTTGTCACTCATACTTCATATAAAGCATTAATTTCCAGAATATATAAAGAACTCAAAAAACTCTACACCAAGAATACAAATAACTCAATCAACAAATGGGCTAAGGAAATGCACAGACACGTCACAAAAGAAGATCTACAAGCAATCAAACAACATATGAAATAATGTTCAACATCTCTAGTAATAAGAGAAATGTAAATCATAACTACTCTAAGATTCCATCTCACCCCAATTAGAATGGCGATTATCAAGAACACAAGCAACAACAGGTGTTGGCGAGGATGTGGGGAAAAAGGTACACTCATACATTGCTGGTGGGGTTGCAAATTAGTGCAGCCACTCTGGAAAGCAGTATGGAGACTCCTCAGAAATCTTGGAATGGACCCATCATTTGACACAGCTATCCCACTCCTCGGCCTATACCCAAAGGACTTAAAATCAGCGTACTACAGAGATACAGCCACATCAATGTTCATAGCTGCTCGATTCACAATAGCCAGATTTTGGAACCAACCTATATGTCCTTCAAATGATGAATGGATAAAGAAACTGTGGTATATATATACAATGGAATATTACTCAGCTATAAAGAATAATAAAATTATGGCATTTGCAGGCAAATGGATGAAATTGGAGAATATCATGCTAAGTGAGATAAGCCAATCTCAAAAAAACCAAAGGACGAATGATCTCCCTGATAAGCTGATGATGACACATAATTGGGGGCGCAAGGGGGGCTAGAATGGAGGAAGGAGGGATTGTATAGAGGGAAAAGTCAGGGGAGAGGGGTCGGGGGAAGGAAAAAAAATAACAGAATGAGTCAAGCAGCATTACCCCATGTAAATGTATGGTTACACAAATGGTATGCCTTTACTCCATGTACAAACAGAAACAACATGTATCCCATTTGTTTACAATAAAAATAAATTTAAGAAAAAGAGAGAATAAGCAGGTAGATATGTACACAGCTAATAGGCTTAGGGTTAAAATTAGAAAATGTAAGCTAGAACCTGAGCTAGAAGTGGAAGCCAGCTCTGCTCTCTGGGAGACTGATGTTCTTGAAAGAGAAAAGGCAGTCCAGCTCATCTGGAGGGCGGAGATGAAGGGAGGGATCAATGGCCACCCAGTTGGAGTGTAGCCGAAGCCTGGATGAGGTAGGATCTAATGTGTGGTGAGTAATCTGGATTCTTATAGAGGTTCAGTAAGAATTCCATGGAAGGGCATCCAGAGAGGAAAGCATGATGAGACTGCTCCTTAGGGGAAAGAGAATAAGGGCAAAACGGAGCCATGGAAACACATTAGCAGGCTAGTGGGAAAGTCCAGCTGGAAGATACCAACCTGATAAAGGGCATTGAAATACAGCAGGGAGCACAGGGCCTTCCCACCTGCTGACAGGAAGCCTGAAATTCATGAGAAATCAAAAGGAACTCCTGGGTTCTGTCCTGGATGACACAAGTGTGCCACGTACTCATGTAAGGGCTAAGAGACCTACACAGCTACTTAGAGTATCACATCTCTCGCGATTCTGCAGCTTGTGCCTTTTATTTTTTATTTTTATGTATTTATGTATTTATTTGTTTTTTGCAGTACTGGGGATCAAATCCAGTACTTCCACCAAGCCATATCCTGAGCCCTTTCTATTCTTTTAATTTTTATTTGATACAGAGTTTTGTTAAGTTACCCAGCCTGGCGTTGAATTTGTGATCCTCTCCCATCAGCTTCCTGAGTCAATAGGATTACAGGTGCCACTGCACCCAGCTTATGCCTTAATTTTAAAATCACTTTATATTTGATTTCTCATTAATTAAACTGAATTTGAAATTTTCCGGTACCTCCATTTCAAGACAATAGAATAGTAGAAAGTAGCCTTCAAATCATATTATGATTGCAGTCACTGTTAAAATCAATCTGATTTTATGTAGTAACTTGGTTAATAGCTATTTTTACAATACTTGGCATAAACTCTAAAAACTCAATTCTGAAAATTATGTTATGATTATGTTCCCATCAAATAAAATTTTTAAATATGTACTTCTTATAGTACTTAAAACTTACTTGGAAAAAATAATAGTCTCTACTTAATCTATAAGCTTTATTTTCTTATGAAACATCAAATATTAACTAATTGTTTTACTAGAATTGTATAATTTATTACTATTAAAACATCCATCTGGGTTTGTATTTAACTTGGGTCTTAAACTATACAGAAATATTTAAAAGCAGATTAAGGTGGAAGCTCAATGTACCTAAAGTTGTGTTTAAACTTCTGTGATTTGCTAGACAGTTGGCATTTTTCTATGTCTTGGCTGATAAACCACGATATGCCTCAACTACACAGCTGAAATGAAATAAAGAGAAATGTGTAAATATTGACATGTAAAACAACCTATGGAGGTTAAAATAGCAGCACTTACTTGGTGCTGTGTTTTCATTACAACTGGTTCAATGCAGAGTAAAAATTTAAACAAGCCAATGTTTTTCCAATTATATCACATACCTAAATGTTTATAGATTTGATATTTAGTAAACAATCTAAGTATAAAAGAAAATCTATACTTTTTGCATTGGCATAAGTGTACATGAATATTCTTTTGGAAAATTTCAATAATGCATCCTTAGCTTGAGTCCCACTCCTATAATTCCTTGTGCATTTGCCATGTTTCATGTAATAAATGCATAGCTAATGTATAATTAATGTTTGAACATCTATATTATCCAGTGACATTTCAGCAAGGGGCAGAACTTTTAGTCTCTGAATTGGTTTAAAATCGAAATTAAATTTTAACAATTAAGATTGAATTGATGTCATTAGAAAATAATTTCTATGCTGCTTGCAATAGTTCAGGATGTTTTATGTGAACATGGAAACCACAATGTGCTATACTGGGGAGTCATCTTAATAGGTAATCTTTAATTAACATAAGGAAACATACTTCTAGGTTTATCTGATTTATACACTACTTTAAAATACATATACATATATGTTATGCACATACACATATAATAGGCAATATGAAAGAACTGTGCTAGCCTTTCTGGATTGTGTGAAGAGGGGCATGTAAAATTTAAATAATGGTGCAAATCATATATTTGTCAGGCCTGGTAATTACTACATCTCAATTGCCCTTTCACGTTCCATTCCCTGTGTCTTGAACAGTGGCTGCTGGTTATCCTCGAAGGAAATTAATCTATATGGAAATAAAGTCTGGCTGGCAGGTAGCTTTTTACACCCTACCTAGCCTTTTCTCTTTCTAATGTTAAAACTTCAGTCCAATTCTCTTAAATTGGGACTCTGCATCACTAGCTGAAGAAATCAGGAGAATACTTATTTTTATGTTATATGGCTTATAGAATATATTAATCTATGCTTTATAGACTAAGGACACCCTGCAAATTTATTTAATGGATCAGACTCTGACAATTCCCCACCCAATATTTGTTCTCCCTTTTTGCTTAATAAAAGATTCTTAATTTTATCTGAGATGGAAGTAAGTCTATCAGAAATGCTCAATTTTCTCAGTCCCAAGCAGCTAGTTGTGGAATGTGATTAAGTTTTGGGCTAAGAGATGGAAGAGCAGACCCGGGGGTAAGGTCTCAGCAGCACCTCAGAATCTGCCCTGAGCAGCTTCACCCTTTTTCCTTCTGCGATGATTCCTTTTATGTGTCAACCTGACTGGGCCACAGGGTGCACAGATATTGGGTCAAACATTGTCCTGGGTATTTCTACAAAAATACTTCAGGGTAAGATTGACGGTTTAACTGGTAGAGAACAGCAGATTGCCTCCATAACGTGGCAGACCATCTCACCATTGAAAGCCTGAAGAGGACAGAACGGCTGATGCTCCTCTGAGTGAGAGAAGCCCAAGCAGATGCCTTCAAGCTTCAACAGCACCAAGGCTCTCTCAGCCTCCGGCCTGTACCCACCCTGCAGATGCAGATGCACCAGTCTCCATAACCACATGGATCAATTTCTTATTATACATGCGTAATCTTAGTGGATACGACACCTGCCAGCTTTCTCTCTTCTACACATGTAATATTAATATATATGTATGTATGTATCTGGAGGCACACATCTATATATCCTTAATAGTCTATATATGAATTTAAACAAATAAGGGTATAGGAATATAGATATATCTTACATAGTCTTCCGTTGGTTTCATGTCTCTATAGAACCATGACTAATATATCTTCCCACTAAAATCCTTAATTCCTGAAGCCATTGTTAATGGTATATACCACCCCCCTTCTGCCTGAATCAATACCTGTTTTATCAGAAAACAAACCCTATTAATTTCAGCTAAACCAAGCTGGTTTTTTTTTTTTTTTTTTGACATGCAGACAAATTCTAAGTCTTAACACTGAAAATGTATAAAAGCATTGATCCCTAAAAATTCACAAGCATTTATTCAAGGGTTGTGCAGTTCTTTAAAAGGCTTTGGATTCAGTCAGGACTTTGAGGGTGATGTTAGAACTACTTCATTGTGCAGTAACTATTTCCTTAACTCTTCTGTACTCTGGGGCCACGCCCAGAAGGACACATCAAGTTAGCTTCACCCTACAGTATAAAAATGACTTTTATGGTGTTAATTCCAGTGGTGACATGGGTCCTATAAAAACAATGCGATGTGTAGCACATCCTGCAGATCAAAGCATCGCCTGGTATATATGATTATATTGAAGCTTGTGCTGTTCTTAAGAACTTCATTGGATCATTTGCATATTTTCTAATGCCAGCCTTTTTATGGAGATTCATTTATTAATTTTGATCAATTAAACACTATTGACTTCCATTGGAAATTATGCATTATTGAAGAATCTTCTATGACTTCTAACTCATCTATGACCTTTGTCAATCACTCAAAAATGACTTGATATTTTTCCTTATTTACGTTTGAAAATTTCTCTATAGATCGTATCCTGGGAATATGGATTTTTCTGATGCTGTAGTTAATTTCATACTCTATAAAATGAGTTTTGTTTCTTTCAGTTTATTATGTAACTGTTTTATCAAGCATTTTCATGCGCTTTTACTTATTTTATTTTTTAATATATGTCAATTTTTGTGAAAGAAATGTTATGTGATCTGGGTTAATCTATGTGTATTCTTCCTTCATGATTAATAAGTTAAAAAGAAAACATTAACCATCTTCCAATGACAACATAAAATAATAATAATGTATCAATAATAATATAGACAACCCAGTGTGGTGGCACATGTCTGTAATCCCAGCATGTCAGAGGCTGAGGCAGGGGCATCACAGGTTCTAGGCCAGCCTCAGCAACTTAACAAGACCCCCAGCAACATGGCAGGACTGTCTCAAAATAAAAAAAAAAAAAAAAGGCTGGAGCTATGCCTCAGTGGCATAGTGTACCTGGGTTCAATTCAGTACATCCCCCAAAATTAAATAATGATAATAACAATAATAATAATGATATTAATAGTAATAGTGATAATAACCACAAACCATAATCCAAGCACTTCACTTCTTTATACTTAATGCATATTTTATCATTCAATCTTTAAAAATGTCCCTCTTATGCCCATTTGATAGAAGATTTTAGAAACAGTAAAGGTAGCTGGTATCAGAGGTGTGTGCCACTGTGCCCTGCCAGCTTATTTTCATTATAAAGTTTCCAAACTTCAGGTATTTTGTTATAGTAGTAAAAACTGGACTGATACAATATATGATCTGGTTTTTTTTTTTATTATTATTACAATAAAAGTTACTTGTGGTAGGCTGTGTTGGCCATAGACATTTACTGTCACCCCAGCCTTGGCCCAGGAGGAGACATATACATGAACACACAGTTTTATTGAACCTTGGTTGGCGGATTTGCTTTAACCAAAGCCTTGCTGGTGGGCTTGCCTCGCAGCAGGCCCAGCCAGGATTTCCGAATGCAGTTGCTTGCACCCCGCCTTTGCTGTCCCCTCTGGTGTGACCATATGGAACCTACTTGACGTCACAAAGACACCTTTCCACTTGTACTCCAGGGTGATAAGGCATATGGAGAAGGATGAAAAAGAGCCAAGAAGAGCTAAGCAGCAACCGACACAAAACAGGAAGAGAGAAGCCTGTTCTAAGCTGCAGAAAGGCGGGGCACTTGGGTATGCAGGAAGCGAAACGCTGCACCATGAGTGCCTTGCTCGAACCGCTCTGCCAGAGAATTTTGCACCTGGACCACATTATTTTGACACTTACCAAGCGACTTTGGCAGTTTTCCATCGACTTACAAAGAACAAACTTCCAAGAAAAATCCTAGAACACTCATTACTTTTCTTCAAGAAAAGATAAAGGGTGTTAATGTTGCTTTCGAGTCACTGGGTTTCTTGACAGGGAGTCATGGAAGTGACTTCACGCTGTGCTTATGAATGAGTCAAGTGTTCTGCCCCTTCATGAGCTTGCAATGAATCTGGCAACTGGGAAGCTCTTTAACTCTTTCTCTGGATTCTGAGAAATGTAAATATCAGCAACTCATTTTGGATACTAACTTACCCATGTTTTTGCCCTGTTTTTCCATTCTTTTTTTTTTTTTTTTTTTCCTTGAATCTGCTCATTTGCTCACTCTGGCCTTGTTCTATTATACTAGAAGCTAACTCTTTCCATAATCCTCTCTGAAACAAAGCTATTAAAATTGACATATCACAAAGGAATAATTACAGCAATCACATTTTCACTACAAAAAAGGGGGAATGAGGGGAAAGACCAGCTCTCAAGTCACATAAACCACTCGTTTATGACCTGCTGCAACAACCAGTCTCATGTCTGGCTCCACCAGTGTTATCCCAGAAACCCCAAGAATGAAGAAACCTGGACCCAGCCTTGGGGCTGGCAGAGTGGGAACTGTGGCCCACCCTACATGCTTCTCATGCACGCAGCCCATGTAGTCTGAAGCTTGTGGAAAGTGCCCAGATCTTCCCCAGTACTTCTCATGACAGAACCAAGACAACCAGCAAGGAATGAAACACAGTCATTACTTGGAATCTCAGACACAAGAACGAACTTCTCTGAAAGAAAAGAGGGTCCGCTAAAATCATCCAACGAGGCACAAAGGGAAAACAAAATAAACTTTGTAGAAAGGCCGCGCGCGTGCCAGGGAGGACGCGCCCACCTGCTGGTGTGCAGCGCCTCCTCCCCTGCCCTTGCAAGTGCAAGTGGCTGGACTGTGCTTGCGGGTGGCCAGAGGAACCTCCTGCGTGAGGCATCGGAGGAGGAAGACGTGGAAAACGCCGGGCTCCTGGGGGCGCCCACATGAGACTGGCACTTCAGCCTGCACTTCAGCCAGCAAGACCTGCAAAGAGAAGCAAGCAAGGAAGCATCCCCAAAAAGTAAAATAAAGAAGTTGGTCATTCCCAGTCCGCCTCCGATTCCTTCCCGCGGTCTCTTTGCTGCAGGCAGCAAGTGGTGGCCCGTACGGGGACTTCGGCATGGTGGGTAAGTACTGAGGAACCTCGCAGGAGTCTCTGGCCAGAGCGGTTAAGGGCGAGGGAAAGTAAGAGAAAAATAGAAAGGAAGGAGAAAAATAAAGAAGATGTTCATTCCCAGTCGGACTCCCATCATCTGCATGGCGGGTAAACTGAGGAACCTCGCGGGAGTCTGGCCAGAGCGGTATAGGGCGAGGGAAGGAAAAGAATTCATAATGGGGTTGGAAAATCTCAAAGAATGAGATGACCAAAGTCATAAAGGATTTGTTGATGAGTGATGGTACAGCAGAGGAGGAATCTACTGTAGAGTCATATGTTCAAACCTTAGCAACAGTGAGCCCAAGGTTTATAGAGGAAGGGCTGCTCAAGGTGCCACAAGGGGATCTTCATAAACAGGATTTAATAGCGACAGAAAAACAGGGGGCTCCTCTTTCTAAAAGAACGTTTCCTATGTGGCAATTAATTAGGGAATATTTAACTTCATATAAACCTAGCATCCAGAAAAGTGTCGCTGAAAGTGCGGAAGACTTGGGAGAAGTACAAGAGTGAGAATCTGTTAAACAAAGAGAACAAGGTGAGGAAGAATTGAGTGGTAGTGACTTAGAAAGTAATTACTCAGATAATTTAAGAAAAACAAGGGAAAAAGGTAGGGGAAAGCTAAATCTTATTCAGCCTTCTGCACCACCATGGGAAGATCCTATGACCAAGGCTATTCAGGACCTTTTGCAGCGTTTAGACGCCCTTGAATACAAAGAACCCCAAAATTCGTGGGACCTGCCCATATTTGAGGACCAAAATAGACAGAGATACCATCAACCATTGGATTTTAAAACCATTGAAAACTTTAAAGAGGCAGTTATGACATATGGACCTCAGGCACCATTTACCATAAGTATGCTTGAGTCTTTGAGTAATTTAAATTTGACTCCTACTGATTGAAAACAGTGCACATGAACATGATAATTACAACTCTGGTCTGTAGTTACAGGATGGCCTTGGCCTCTCCCTTTAACTAACACCTCCTCTGTTTAATAATGATTCTACCCATCCCTGTGTCATACTTGGCAGCCAAACTCTAGGTACCTAGATGGGGCCCAGTTGCTGGGAGTCTCCCCTACGTGGCCTTCTTTGTGGTCTGGATGTCCAGGTTCCTCTAGAGTTGTCTTTGTAGGTGGAACCAGATCTTTTACTCTAATAGTTCCTTTTCTGGATATAATTTTTCTTTTCAAAATCCTTTAATGGTAGATACAGCCAGTTCTTTTGATGCCTGGTCATTGTGCAGAGAAAGAGCTTGCACAGACATTAGTGCTCTGTGTATGCTTCAAGGAGGTCAATTAATTAATGGGTTATAGTCTCTAATACCTCCTCCATTGATCATACTTTAGAGTGCACTCCCTCCTCGTGTGTTTTTTAACTCAATGTTGGAATACTAGTTTTCCTTTCATGATTGTTGCTCGAGTTCCTAGGTACCTCCCAATGCCAGTTTTAGCCAATGCAGAAGATCTGCCTGTGGTGTTGTCTTGATGCATTGAACTACCTCACAGGTAGTGTGGCCACGGCTCTTCAAACGCAGGAGACCATAGATCAACATCTTCATTCTGATATGGTCATACTCAACCAATGTGTTGATTTTCTCCAAGAACAAGTGGATATTTTGATGGAACTTGCTGCATCAGGATGTCTTGGACATTATTCAGGACTATGTCTTACAGGGGTTCAATACCATAATTATAGCAGGGCTGCCAATTTATCAAAACAACTTAGTGCTATGCTTAATGGATCTTGGAACTATCAGTTTGATAATCTCACCAGATCACTAGGAGCCCAAACAATCTTAGTAAATTCTACTAAAGTCACGGTGCCCTCTGTTGCTGATGTAATTATGTTTTTTAAAGATATTGTACAAAGGGGTCAAAAATGGGCAGGCATTATGGGGTTCTGTTTAATACTTTTTTGTTCATTGTGTTAGCATTTTATTGTATGTGTAAGATGCACCTACGCCAACAAAGGAATAAGATCATTGTAAAAAACACACTTGCCGCCTTAGAAGCCGGAACTTCTTCTCAGGCTTGGCTGTCTCAAATGGACTGCTGGTAGTCAAAGACGGGAGTCTCGTGTGACTGACATATCAATCTAAGACAGGAGCCAAGACGATAATCAAGCTTCTTGGTAATCCGATGACGGGTAAGAATGTCAGTAAGACATGTGGACACCTAAGACAGGCACAGTCGATCCAGATGTAGTGATAGCTATCACGCATGCATTAAAGTTTTCTTCACCTTTTAAAACAAAAAGTAGAGAGGCCGCACATGCACATGCTTGAGGGAGGACGCACCCACCTGCTGGCGCCCACAGCCTCCTTCCCTGCCCTTGTGCACTCGGCTGCGCTTGTGCGGCAGCCTGAGAAACCTCATGCATGAGGCATTGGAGGAGGAAGACCGGAAAACGCCGGGCTCCTGGGGTCACCAACACGAGACTGGCACTTCAGCCCGCACTTCAGCCAGCAAGACCTGCAAGGAGAAGCAAGCAAGGAAGCATCCCCCAAAGTAGAATAAAGAAGTTGGTCATTCCCAGTCTGCCTCCGATTCCTTTCCGCCGCCTCCGTTGCTGCAGGCAGCAACAAAACTTTAAGTAGCTGATCACAGCTTACAAAGTACAAGTGTTTTACAAGTGTTATTTCATTGAATTTTTGTGGAGTATATTTTAGATTTCATAGATATTGGCCAGTTTTATATTTCAAAAAGAAAAAGAATGATGAAGAGACTTGTTGAAAGATTACACAGTTTTTTGGGAATTTTGATTCAGAAGAGCTATACACTTTACCCATGCACATGGAAGGCTTCTGGCCTCTTCATAACTGATGGGGATAATGGGCTTTTTATCAGTGAGAGCTGCCTGTTCTCTGCTTATTCTGGGAGCTAGAATCTTAAGAGGAAGTACAATGTTAATTAAAAAGTGTGCACATTTTAGGAATTAAAAGCACATTATTTGCATATTTTGAGGTCACAAAACTAAATCTCAGTACCCATTTTTATCACAAATTTGCTTTGCATTTTTGGATCATGTCCTTAACATTTTTGGACTTGTGTTCATCTGTTGGACTAGATATTATTATCCAAGAACCAGTCTCTAAATATCCCAATCTCTATCCACTGCCATCTTAGAGAAGGCTTTGAGGCCTTTAATATTCAATTTATTATTTAGTACTGTTCATTTTCATTTCACATGCAATGTGGTTTCCAAGCTCCTTATCACATACCCAACCTCCAATTTTTTTTATCCTGTTTGTCATTTAAATTGCATTGTCACTATGACAAAAACTCTAGGTATCAAAATTTAGATCACATCTTTATTTATATTCTTAGGATTGATTTCTCAAAGTGGAATTGCTATGTAAATGGTATGTAAATGTCTCAATATTTTAATTCCTTACCAAACTACCTTCTGGAAATGTAACATCAAAAGCCACTCCTACTATAGTCTATTTGAGATATTTAATCCATAAGCCTTAGGGTGCATTAGGAGTTCAAGATTTTAAACAATTTGATGAAATAGAAAGTATCTTATATGCATTTTCCAATTTTTGGTTTCTAATGAGGCCATTCTTATAAACATACTTCTTAAACAATTTTATGTTTCCTTAACTGTCTTTGTATTTTTCAAAGCATATGATTTTAATAGATAAGTAATTGACATGAATTACTGACATATATACATATGCAAATATTTCCCTGTTAGTCATTTGTCATCTTTACTGGTACAGCTTCATTTTTTACCTTTTCATTGATGCAGCACATAAACTCTCTAAGTGACACAAATATTCAATACATAACCTGATGAATTTTCACCAAATAAAGATTTATACCAAATTAGCCCACCCTTATAATCTTTATTATTTCAGTAAATGGAATGTTACCCTCAAGCCAAGATTCCTGTCATGCTCCTCTAACATACACAGGATAACATCTATTCATTATTCTCAGTCCAATCACTATTACCAGTATTGCAGATTTTAAATTTCCTAAATAATAAAATACACAGTGTTTGCTCATTTATGTTGAGCCCTTATGTTCAATGTTGCATCTGAAAGTTCCCTGTTGTTGCAAGTAGCAGTACCTGCAGCTAACATACACCGTATGATGGAGAACACTGGAAGTACTGGAAAACTGTCAAGTGCACAAAGGTGGCTATGGATTTCCTGCAAAAGTTAGAATTTCGAAGTTTTTATCAGGCTCACTGTGCCTCATTTTATAATTTGAGATTTCACATTTGGATTTATGACCAGTCACAAATTAATTTTGTAAGCTTTCAGATATCCAGTAAGGAGATAAGATATTTGTAGCACCATTTATTGAAGAGGACAATTTCCTCATTGAATTATATGATATCGTCTCTTATAAACCAATAATCATGGAAGTGTGAGTCTTCCCCTGCACTCTCAATTGGTGTATTTGTCTTTTCACAAACCAATGATCTTAACTATTTTCACTCCAGTCGTCCTTAAAATCCAGTGGGTTTATCAGCCAAGTTTGCTCTTGGTTATGATGGTCTTCCTATTCCTGGACCACTACATTGCTAATTTTGAGATTAGTTCCATTGTATCACATACCTGTGAATTCCCATGTGCATATGCATCGGTGGCAATGCAGATGGAATGAAATAAATCAATGAAAGGGAAGCACTTCCAGCAGAATACTAAAGATGATGGTGCTTAGTGCTGAGATCGTGGCCATTTTAATTTTTTCAAAGCTGTATGTTTAATAAACAGGCATTAAATCTGAAATAAATATAGTAAAAATCAACTACAATTTCTCTCCTAAGAATATACACTCAGAGATATAACTTTTATTTTAAAATTGCTCTATAGAAAACTCCATTTTGTCTTGTCCATTCCTAACATTCAAGTTCCTATAAGTGATTAGCCCCATGACATAGCATACAGAAATAGACTCTAAATGACTATGCAGTTGTGATTATGTACCCAAACATGCTATTGTACTTTTTGGCAAGAGACACATAAATGTTAATCATCAAATTTAGTTTGCCAAGCAGAGATCAAAATAGAAAAAATAGAATCACATATTTGTGAGTTAGAAACCATGGCAGCCATCTCCCTAGGATGGTGGAGGTGAACGTGGCCAGCCCAGTTTCCCGTTGCCAATGTTTATTTATTTGTCAGTTGCTTCTCTGGCAGTCAGCAAGGTAATTGGCATAAAATGAGGAAATGGAGATAAATATTCCAAATTTTAAGTCTCTTGCATTCTTAATGAAATTAAAACACCTGGGAAAAAACTCCCTGCAAGGGATGATGGGCAGAACACACTGGCTGTGTTCCAGGAGAAGAGTGCTTGCCAGAATGCACAGGCCAGCTGGCCTACCTGTCCATGGATCTGTCTCCTCTATTCTTGCTGCCTGGCCAGCTGGCTTGGCACACATAACAGCATCCTCTTCCTGGGGCATGGCTGATCTTGTCTGTTAGGTCAAGCCCATCCAGAATGGAACCAGCAAAAGAACTCCTAAATATTCCTGGTTCTTGGTGAGTGTGGACTATACAACATTTCTGTTGAAATAACTGTAAAATAACTCAGAAAAAAATGCTCAAACCTTGCAATGAGTTGGCCATTCAAAGTAGAGGTGGAGAAGAAAGGGAGGCAGAGATGAGATTCTCTGGCAGTGCAATACTTCAATGAGATAAATTAGGGCTGAGGTCTTCTGAAGGCATGTGAATGGTGAATGCAAATACATCATTTAATTATTGCTGTGTGCCCTCATGGAAAACAATTACTTGGGGGCTTTAACAAATTTAGAAAAACATAGAGGTTGGGAATCCTAAATGGAATATAATCAGTTTCACCAAAGTTGCATTCCACCACCTCCGCATTACACTACTTCACCAAAATCGTGTTCCACAACCTCCTCATTACACTATTACACTGCTGCTTTCCTCAGATGACACTAACTGCACAACACTGGGATGGCTGGGAAATGGATAGGGGATTGCCCACAATCTGAAGCAAAGGAGGATCCTCTCCCCTTCTGTTAGGGTATCCTACCAGGACAGTTTGAATTTCCAAATGAAGGAAGTGATTTCTTCACTCAAGAAGAAAACACAACAAAGAAATATGTGATCCTATTTCAAGAATTATGGTCCTGCTGATTATTAATCTTGACAGCATCTTTGACCTTTAGGAAATGAAGATGGGTAAAACAGAATTCCAAGAGCCTGCTTGTACAGCTCTCTGTAGGAAAAGGAGTGGACAGTTGACTGAGGACAGTTCAAGCCAGGAATTTGCTTTGAAATGTTAAGATGTGACTTTTTCTTGGAGTTTTACAAAGAGGTTTAATACTGGCAGATATTTTAATCAGGTTCACACGTCACCCTCTGAATAGGTTCCTTGGTGCCATCTTTGGGATTATGGAACATCATTCTGATCCCTGGTTTAAAAAATTGATAAGCATTTTCAGGCATACAGGACATTCTCAACAAGCAACACCTCTAGCTTCAAATACAATTCCTGCTACTCTTTTAGTAAGAATCAATCCTTGAATTAAATCCTCTTGGTGCAAGATTCTAAAAATCTGTTCTTGACTAGTTTGTGGAGTCGACTGGTAAAGAAATAAATGAAGGTGGTGAGCAAGAAGAAAACAATCTATAACTGCCCCTGTTACCTCTGAAGTAAATTGCTTCTTTCTGGCCATTATATAGCAGATGAACGGAAAAAAAAATCATAATACATTTAAGGTAATTAGGGACTTAAGAAATCAAAGTTGGGCTGGGGACATAGCAATGATAGAGCACTTGCCTGGCATGCACAGGCCCTGGATCCCACTACCAGTACCGTGAAAGAAAAAAAAAAAAAAAAAAAATCAGTCTTTATAAACCTATGCTGTATAACACAACGTGAATAGAAGGATTTGATGAATTTGCAGTACTTCTCCAAGTCAACCAAATAATTCATTCACAATATTTTTCTACTTGTGAATTTTAAAATGGACAAAATTTATTTATATACTGTAAAATATGATGTTTAAAGTATTTATATATTATGGATGGCTAAATCAAGCTAATAAACAGATGTGTTGCTTCCCATTACATTATAGTCTTCTGTGGTGCAAACAGGAAAACTACTTTCTTAGCATTTTTAAAAATACAATACATTGCTATAGCTGTAACTGTCATATTGTACAACAATTCCTTTGAACTTATTCCTCCTATCTGAAATTTTGTGTTCCTTGACCAACATCTTCCTTACCAGCAATCCCACCTTTCAGTCCCAGCTAACCAACCTTCTACTCTGTGAGTTCGACCTTTTACATTTCACTCTGAGATCCTGCGCCTGGCTTAGTTAACTTGACATGAAGTCCACCAGGTCCTCCTGTTGTCACAAGACAGCCGTCCTTCTGAAGGGCTGACTGGTGTCCCACTCTGTGTACATGTACCCTGCGTGCTCCTGTATGCTTTCGCTCCACACTCCTCAGACATTTTACCTTCTGATGTCACAAATGGCATCTGTCTATCTTCGGGATCTGCTCTTTGTTTTTGATATTTGGCAGTTTGACTATAATGTCTTGGTACAGTGTTTCTGGGATCCAATCTGTGTTTGACCTCTCTGTACGTGACATTTACATCTTTGCCCAGATTTAGAAAAATTCATTCTTTTAGTTCTTTAAATAAGCTTTCTATCATTTTATCTGTTTCTTCTTTTTCATGGATTCCTATAATTTGAATATATACTTTTTCATGTTGTTCCATAAATACCATTTTTTATCATTCATTTATATGTAAACTTATCTAGACCAAAAAGCATATGTATTTGGCCATACTTGTTTGGATGTTTCTGTGGAGGCATTTTAAAATATTTTCTTTAGTAGAATTTGGGTAAAGAAAATGATCACCCCTAAGGTGAAAGGGACTTGTGGAATTAGTTGACACTTCTTAAAAAAAAAAAACCTTGAGGACGTGGAAACTGATCATAGATCAACTCTGATTGCAATATCAGCAACTTCAGCTCTCCCGTTTGCAGGCCCACCCTGAGAATTTTAGACTTTACAGCTTCCAAAATTGAGTGAACTAATGATTTAACTCACTCTATCTCTCTCTCTAAACTCTTCTACAGATTCAGTCCAGTTTTTGTGAAAACCTTGCCTAAATGCATGCATACCTGTGATAGCACGCAAATTAACAAGTATACTTAAATTTTATGTGGATATGCAAAGGACTGCGAATAAAATAACAAGGAAAGGGTGCTTTTCTTTATTTGTGTCAAGAATTAAGGTAATGAGGTAGTAGAATAGGGGTAGGCAAATAGAGAAATAGAGTTATAAAAGTATAACATAGCTGAGGTTGTGAGTGAGTAAGGAAACGTGGTTTGCGTAATGAAAGGGATTGAATCTGTTGACAATCCACACAGAAAATAAAATCAAATTACAGGTTATGCCAAAGTTAATGCTTGATACATTAAAAATGTACTTTAAAAATCTTCTTTAAAAATTTTAGGATCAATACAGGCGCATGCCTTCATGGCTGTGATTGGGAAGGATGCTCTAAACAAAGACTGACAAATATTAATCGTAGAAAGGCTTTTACCGCAAATTGAACTACATTAAAATCAAGAGCTTGACTTTTGAAGGACCCAGAAAAACATCTCTGATAGAGTCATCATCATTTTTAACCGAGGAAAATGTACACTCTCTCTGCCTGAAGTCCAGCGGAGGCAGAGCCAGGCCGCGGGCAGGACAGGGAAGCCCTGCTCACCCAGAGCAGGCCTCCCGGGCCAGCCAGGCCCAGGCTGGGAGAAGGGAACACGACTTTTAAAACGGATGTAAATTTGATGAGCCAGGTTTCAAAATCCTGACTTTGAAGAGGAAGCTGTGTTCCTGCCATTAAGAGGTAGTGAAGGAGACAGAAAGAGTAAGTTTAACGAGAAAATAAGACCGTCTGCCTCGGTCCGCAGTTCTCTTCCACCTACTACCTGGTGCGCTCTGTTGGGAACCCGCTTCCCGGAGACGGTGCTGCCTCTGAGTTAGGGGAAGGCGCTCTGTAAACACAGATGAGGACACACATCTCCGCGCTTGGTGGTTCAGAGGTCAACTGTAGGCGCCTTTGCTAATCAGCACAAGAGTCTGTTTTTCTAAAAGCACGTATTGGGTCGTGAGGGAGTATTAGGAAATTCAGCAGCGGTACCACTTAAAAGATACAGGCTCCAGGGGATCCACTTTTTTCAAAGATTGCTCTCCATGTTCTTGGCTGTTAAGCTGCTCCCAGGTTTACCGCAATGCACCGACATCCTAAAATTTGACAAAACCATTTTATTTCCTTTTGTGCCATCTCCCAGAAGCATCTCTGGGTTCTAGACCAGGCACCAGATGCAGAGCTAGGATGTGAAAGGCAAGGTTGTTGAGACCTGATCTGTTCTTTGTTAGGCACAGAATCTTCCCTTAGAGAATTTAGCAGAAGTCATCGGACGTTGGCAAAAAGCCAAGGGTAGATGCACCCAAAAGGGAGTCACTGAGACACGTGTAGAGGGTTACGAGTTTAGTTCCCTGTGCTTTATTTTTTATTCAATTATAAGAAATTAATTGGAAAATATTTGTAGCTGTTATTAGGAATATTAATATTGGCATATCTTTTTCTTGATTAGATCTAATTATTAGATTTCAGAGAATCTGCTCTATATATTCAAACACCAAGAAAATAATGCATCAAACATTGCTTTGAATTTCATACTTGACTGTTATAAAGATTTCTGTTAAAGAGGAAAACATATACACCAAATATATAAGACGCCTTAGGGATTTGTTTCATCCCTTGGTTTAAGAAGCACCAACTGAAAAATATAAATTGTTATTCTTTTAAATGACAGTGAACAAAAAATTAACTATGTTTTAAAATATTTTCTTTGTTTCCAAAATCAAATTTCAAAATATCCTCCAAGAATTTGAAAAACCACTTATAAATCTCCATAAGCCTTGATCAAAGAAAATTATTTTGTCTTATTTTCCATTTAACTTTTTCAGCAAACAGCATTAAATACCTCATACTAACTTTCTAGTGACCTAAAACTGTAATGAGCATGACCAAAAATGATTCCAGACAGTTTAGCCTACTTTCTGTCTACAGCACAGGTGAGGATTTCAGAGTATATCTGCTTCATTATAAATTTAAGGTTATATTTTTGGTAGTAAATGAAAGGCTCAGTTTGAATTCATCTAATAGCCTCCTTAATGATATCTAATTAGAACATCTATTAAGGGTTCATGATGTTACATTCATCATTTGGTTTCCCCATTAAATTACATTATGATTATTTCACTCTTTTATTAGAAGTTAATTATTAATGAGAATATGTATAAATATATATATATATGTATGTATACACACACACACACACACACACACACACACACACTAACTTATGATGCTAGAATATGCTTCCTAATTAGGTTGAATGAACTGGTTCTCTTTCAAGCTAATAATTGGATTAATCTTATCAAGAATTTAGAACCCCCTGTGCCGCCATCTCAAAAGATCTCTAAATTGGAATACTTCCACAGAAGCTCCATCATTGATTAGACAGACGTATCAACTAACAACAACTTGGTGACCAAATAATGATGTGATAAGCATTCAAATATCCGACATCTTTTCTTAAGGACTCTACATTGTAATCAATGTTACAGTGATGCAGATTGGCAATACCGCCTAAATGAAAGCAATCAGAAATCATTTTAACTTTAATTTGTAAAGTTTTTAGAGTTCAAGTTCTCATTATTAATTACACATGGTGGATTTTTCAAAACAAACCAGAAAATATCCTTTAGATATTATACATCAGTTCTTAAACTAAATCTGTGATTTTCTTTAGTCTCTCAGATCATCAAAAATAGGTTAATTGGAGCTATGTGTGTTTGAGCACATGAGCTACCATATTAATGTTCCCAGTTCTAGAGTCATAGGTAACTGGAGGGTGTGCCTCATTTCTCATGGAACGCTGACTGTAAGTTCAGCTCTAGTTCATTCTACACATATATGAAATTCACTCAACTAATTGTGTAGACCTTCAGAATTATTGCATTTTTTAAGTATCTCATGTAAGTTAAGTTCACTGAGCAGTGATTTAATTAATTCTGATCATTGGTTTATGTTTTTGAATAAATTCTTATGTAAATATCACATAATCCTTTAACCAGTTCTGTGTAAATCCAAAGAACAAAGCAAGAGAAAATATAAAATCTCAACAATGATAATGAGAGAAAAATATTTTTAAAAATATCTGTGGAATATCTTCTTTGTGTAATATTTGAAAAAATCAGGTAATAAATTACTACTTATCAAAGAATCAAAATACCAGGATGACTTAGGAAAAACATATAGGTTATATTTGAATTGCTGATAATATAAAGTGCTCATAATAATCAAAAACATTATAACTTCAAACAAAAATATAGCACTCCTATTAGTATGTATTTAGACAAGATGCTTAAAGTCATGAGAAAATGCAAAGGAATATGTTTATTAACATTAGTAGCTTTAGTGATAATAGTGATTATTTTGGAAGCATAATCACTCTGATTTTAAATTTTTGATCAACGACAACCTTTTAAGTCGCACATGTAGATGAAGACAGGATTATATATAGAAAATGTTTCAAATTTGTGGCGACAAGGATGGTTCCCTCCTTGAACAGCACATCTGCTTCTCCTCAGCATAGTCAGGACTGTGAACTCTGATATTTAAACCTGGTGCTTCTGGACCAGAGAACACCAGCGCCTGCTCTGGTCTCAAGCCCTGAAGCTGAGAGGTGGCTGTGGGCCAGCCTTCCACCTGCACCCCATGACAACAGGCCTGAGTGAGGTCAGCCCTGGCAATTGGAAAACCCCCAGCCATCAGGTCAATACCCCTGAACACAAGATGGAGTAGGGGAATTTCTAGGGCATATCTGAATTTTTGCCCCACAAAATCATGAGATTAATAAATTGGTTGGTTTAAGTTCCTAAATGAAGGATATGTTAAAGGGCAGTAGATAATGTAAATAATCTTCTATGAATATATAGCCCTTTTATAAAGTAGGGCATGTTACTAGTTTTCATACAAATTGCTGATTATGAAAAATCCACAGTGAAATAATTGGCTGGGATTTTTGTGCAGGAAATCTTTCAATCTCATATTGAACAGCTTTGCTCCAGAAAACACTTGATCCTTTCTCCTAAGTAGATAGTGTTACAGAGACGTCAACCTCATAAACACATAATATCCCATATCTGGCAATTTTTAGCTAATTATATTATACAAAAACTGCCATATGTAGCAGTGATTCATGCCATTTCTTTGCACAATTAATCTTTGCAAAAGTGATTATTCTTTACTGAAAATAACAACCAACTGAAGTCTTTCTGAGAAATGGAAAAATTTCCTATACCGGTAAGTGCTTGTAAAAATATGATAATGGAGCTAAATAAACCAGTTATGAAGAAATAACTCTATTATAGCAGGTAAAATACTATGCAGAGCAATAAAAATATGTTTTCAACTGTAGAGTATAATCTATTTCACCTAAAGTAACTTAAGATTCCAAGATAAATGAAACACTTCAAAAATATATTGAACTTGATCAATTTTGAAGATGTTCCCAGAATTTATATTTTTCAAGTTGACAGAATGTTTCAGGCAAAGTGGAGAAATTAGCAAATTTCTAGCCAAATACAGGACTTCTATTAGTGTCCTGAAGAATAAGTACATAAAGAATTATTTTTTTTTGTGGTGACCATCTTGGTTGTTCTCTTTGTACACTGACAGTTTTAATCATTGTTGATATGATACAAAGAGCTCTAACTCAAAATTCTTACATTAATTTTCTTCCTGAGGCTGAAAATCAGATTCAAATGTAGCATCCAAAAGAGAAATGCTGCTCAGAGTTTTAGGCAGCTAAATAGTTTCGCAGGAAGACAAAAATGAGACTTCTCTGCTCCTAAGGCCTCTGGTGCATCAGGTATCCAAGCTGGCTGAGTTCTCTCAGCAGGCAGCAGATAGGAGACTAAAAAGCTCATCTGAGCATTCCGTAGTCTCAGAATGCATGAAAGGAAATAAAAACAGATGCATATTTCCCACAAAAGAATCATTATGGGGAGAAGAATAGGGCAACCTAAGGGACAGCAGAAGAGCTACAGCAGGCATAGTGTATACCTGGAGACCAGGAAGTACTCCTGTGAGAGAACAGAGCAGGAAGTGTCCAAAGGCATTGTGATCAATAATTTTCCAAAATTGATGATCAGGTCCCAGATTCAAAGACTGCTACTCACTAACATAAGGTCAACAAACGGACAGGAACAGAAAGTGGGTGAGACTGGGCCTAGGAATGGGGATTGATAAAAGTGAGAGGTTTTACTGAGGTGAGGTAATAGAATGTTCTATGCTGCACTGGGGTGATAGTTGTACAACTCTACACCTTTGCCAAAAGTTATCAAAGTGCACGCTTAAAATCAAAAAATTTTATGGTTTGCAAAGCATATATAAATAAACTGTAATAAAATAAACAAAAGCAGAATAAATGTGAACAAAAACCACATCTAGAAATATAAGAGTTTAGAGCTGCAGAAAAAACAAGGAAAAAGTAGATATGGGAAGCCTTCAGATGAAGAAGCCATGTTCTCAAACTTTAAAAATAAGTACTAAACTGTTGATGAACATGTGACTAAAAGACAAGAAGTGAGGATGGGGACCACTTTTCAATTCACACAAAATAAGGCATGGAGAAAATGGGAGCTAGAGACAATGGGAGTGTGAAAGAAAACACTGCAAATAAACCACAGCTAGTAGATCTAATCTCACTACCTTGGTTACTACACTATATATAAAAGGATCAAATACCTCAATTAAAAGACAAAGATTGCCTGATTAGATTTTTTAAATAGTCATATGCTTATAATATATATTTTTAGAATAAGAGTACAAAAAGGATGAAAGTTAATAATGGAATATTTATCTGGTAAGGTAAACTGCCAGATAAGATTAAAACCCCAGGTGCTTTTATCAGAAATAGTAAACTTGAGGCAAAAAGAAAAATACTAGAGTTATGAAGAGCATTGCACAATAATATCATGGCCAATCTTCCACTAAAATCATAGCATTCAGTTAAAGATAACAAAGCAAAAAATTGATGGAAGTAAAAAGGTTGCTAGTCGGAAGACAATGTTGGCAATTTTAAGTCAATTCTCAATAAATACGAGGATATATCAAATCAAAGGAGATATCAAATAAATTCATAACTTTGACTAATGAACAAAACATACTACCAAAAATTTCAGAACAAACTTTCATTAAAATCATGAAAGGCACATTTGCCAAAAATACCAAAATGATAAACCAAGGAGTAAACTTCAACTTTAAAGGCTGAGATCACGAGAAAATCTTATTACCATTGTAGAATTAATCAAGTATGTGCAAATCAGAACAACAATGCGAGATATCATAGCTTAAAATGTAATGATATTTATGAGGTTATTGAAAGAAGGATTTTTTAGTACACTACTTTTGGTATAGTAAATTGGCCTAAGATTTTAGCAAACAATGTCTTACTAACAATATTCACATGTGCACTATTGTTCATGTCCTTTCCATTACAGATTCTAGTTCTAGGAAATTATTATTTAGGAATACACAAAAATGAGCGTATGAAAATGTTTTTGCAGTGTTCTTGCCATATCATTTTTTAAAAATTGAAAATCATCTAAAATGCCTTCCCATGTGTAGTTGAGCAATTTGCTTACATGTACGAATCAATACACACATATAGTCTGCTGTTGTTTAAAACTGAGATGTATCTCCATGCACAGATAAGGAAATGTGTGTTAATGTACATTTTTTGAATTATGGAATAGCACATACAGTACATTCTTATATATATAGCAAAATGTTTGTAAATTTATAGAAAAAGCTGGAACATATCTCATCTGAAATTATAAGAGTTATTTCTTGTGGATGAGATCAAAGATAAACATAACATTTCTCTCATTATTGATCAACAATTATTTTACAATGATAAATATAAGAAAAACTAGATTAAAGTAGAACTTGTATCCTAAGATTATACTAAGATAGAAGTTATGCCATAAAATTGTTGTCAGATTATAGAAATAATAATAAATGCCAGGAATATTTTGTATGGTAGCTTCTTAAGAGAGGCTATTGAGTCTTAAGGCTGTATTAGATTCAACTTATAAGTTGCTAGATAATCCTTGTCCCACCTTTACATGGCCACCCAGATATATCAAATTTGAAGTTAATGGGAAGGGATCCTGCCAACGTCTCTGTTTAATTGAGCAATTGAGGATTTCCTGGGAAGCTGCCTACAACTGCCTTTCAGGTAACTTCCTAACATGACCGTTCCCTTTCTATAGCAAGAGAGTAGCTGTGTGTCCTCTGGTTGAGACTCAATGTGCCTGTAACTAGGAGGGATGAGATAGATGCTGTGTAGAAGGAGATATGCATTGTACAAGACCAAGTTCAAGTAGCAAGAGTTTCCATTGAGAGCCCACTGGGAATGAGAATTGAGTGATTTTAAAGAGCATCCTGCACTGGCAGGAAAGGGAACCCCAATAGTGTGCATACTTCCAGTGAAATGTTCTATGAGGACCATGTAAAGTCAGTTTCCCTGGGAGTAAAACTTCTATTGTCCAGGCCCTCAGAAAGAGTCAAGAATTTATAACTGCATGAGCTGAGCTCAGGAAAATCAGAATAATCTGATCAAGTCAAATTCAGAAAGGAGTTTTATGAGATTCTTTTTGCCTATCAATTCAGAATAAAATTTTCAATTTATACTTGCATTTGGGTCAAACATCAAATTTTAAGTGGTTGTTTGTGTCTCTATCGATATGTGTCTTTTGTCTTGAAGTTGCACTGAATCTCAGACAACAAACCTCACCTTAGAACATTTGCACTGGTTAAAACGGAGAGGAGCCAATTCAATTTGCATATGAAAGGCAAAGTTGAGAGCAGAAACCCAGCTACAGGGCATGGCTTCCTGCTGTTGACACTGCCTAAGTTTTTCACTGGAGGATATGGAAAGGCCACTTCATTGTGCACCCCAAACTCCAGTCCAAGTAGTTCATTAAAGTAGAGAACAGAAAATTTACCCTCATCTTAGCCTGCTACATTGACATGAAAATTCACACACAAAATTTTCCAAAATAGGCAGATTTTTGAGTCATGAAGCTCTTAAGAGTCTTATTTTAAATACATTTCACAATAAATTACCAATGATTATACAAATTATGTAAGGTCAACTTAAACAGGGATAAAAACCACCTTAAATTTTTTTGCAGTAGTATCAATCATAAATCATTAGATAAAAAAATGTATGTGTTACATACTGATTAAAAATAACATTTTTACTGTTGTCAGATTATAGAAATATAATAAACTGATGATTCCAACATCAGTTACATACTGATTAAAAATAATATCATTGGCTGCACCTAGATTATCACACAGAGGCATTCAAGACACTTTCAGAAGTAAAGATTTGTTCCAGGATATGCTTTCAAGTTTTTGAGACTATAAAATGCACAGCAGAATTTTAAGTATTTGGCTATTGGCCATGTCACGAGCATGCTGTATAAACTGTGTTTGCTTCCTGCAATGAAAGTAAACTGTCACTGTGACAGCCAGGCAGCATCTCTGTGCCTCTCTAGAACCAGACTCATCCTTCTAGGGCATGTCAGGGGACTCTGCACCCAGTGCACCTTTGGTTAAAGACTTATAAAAATAAAAAGGAATCATCCAGTTTTCAGAACAAAACCTTAATTATATGTTTGTAATTGAAAAAAAATGATGACACCTAAGACACACCATAGCATCAAATGTAAGCAAGTTTATTTGAAAACTTTTTAAAAGGCCAATCAATCCTCAGTATAGGGAATCAGAATTCAAAGCAAGGCATTTTAGTGTTTTTATGTAAACCCTGCTAGTTGTGATTGGGAGAGAAGCTCAGTAATGGTAAATAATCTCTACTAGCAGTACAACTTGAGCATCCAACTCCACAAATCCAAATTCCAAAATGGTCCAAACTATGAGGACTCCAACCTGACCTCATGTGAGAGTTGCAGTCAAAACACAGACACACTAAAAAGACTGTATAAAGTTACCTTCCTCTAGGATATGTGTATAAGATGTGCATGAAACATAGGTTAATTTTGTATTTAGATATGGTTCCTCTCCTCAAGATTCCTCATTATCTGTATGTATTATATATTACATATTATATAATATTATATATGAAAATATTCTAAAAGCTTGGAAAAATTCAAAATCCAAAATATTTCTAGACCCACGTATTTCGAATAGGAAATGTTCAGACTGTAGTGAATGCAAGTTACTCAAGGAAAGTGTTAAGGAGTGTTTTACATATTTGCCGATGTCTATGAACCATGGGCAAGCTAACTTCCCCAGCACAACCCTGGAAGCAGTGGTGCACCTTAATTGTTAGAATATGTACCCCAGAGTCAGGAAGCCCTGGTTTAAATTTTTAATGCAGTCTCGTGGTCTCTTTGGAAAATTATTCAGTTACTCTGAGCCTTGTGATTGCCTCAGCTGAATATGAATATTAAAAACAAAGAAGAAATTGGATTGGTCAACATTAAATAAAATAATATCGTGCACTTTTTAAATAAGAAATTTTGCATTACAAATTAATGAAAACCCCTAGGATGAAGCTGTGCAGCTTCATATGTTTCCACCTAAGCAGAGGGAAAGCCACAGGAGCAAGAAGAGCTCAGACCTCACAGGCCCTACAAAGCCTTCACAGGGCTTTGGTTTCGACCCTCAGCAAAATGAAGTCAAAGTTTTTATGAATAAAGGTCTGATTTTTTTTTTTTAAACAATCTCTCTGGCTTCTGAGGTGAGAGTGCACTGGAGTCAGGGCAGCAGGAAAGGATCTAAGAGAAGCTGTTGAGAATCTTCAGCTCACACCAGGGTGGTAGCAGTGAAAGTGGGGAAGACATCAATCCAAATATTTGAAAGACACCAGGATTTCATGAGCAATTAGAAATGGGTGGTGACACACAGAGGACTCAAGAAGTGAACCAGGACTTTTTTCAGGTCACTGTAATTGAAGGGATGGAATTTACATACTCAAAAATTGGGAGGGTGTTTTAATCTGTGTTTCAGTCGACAAAAGGCCTGACAAGAACAATGAGCAGAAGAAAAGTTCATTGGGGGTTCAGTTTCGGAGGTCTCAGTCCATAGACAGCTGGCTCCATTCCTCAGGGCCTGGGGTGAGGCAGAACATTCCTGGTGGAAGAGTGTGGAGGAGGAAAGCAGCTGGGAACAAGGCAGGGGAAGCAGGAGCAGACAGCTCCCCCACCACAGACAAAATCATACCCCAAAGGCACACCCGCATTGACCCCCTCCTCCGCCATACCCTACCTGCCTAGAGTTAACCCCAGTTAACTCCTTCCAGGGGCTTAATGCACTGATTATGTTAAAAGTCTCATAACCCGATCACTCCACCTTGGAACATTGTGGCATGGTCTCACCCATGAGCTTCTGGGGGACACCTCATATCTAAACCATAGCGGAGATGTTGCAGATGAAACAGGCCAGTGGGCAAGGATCGGAAACCCAGATTTGTAAATGCAGATAATGAAATATCTATCTGACAGAATTAAATCAGAAATGTCAAGTATACTGCTGCAATTTTTCAGTGTACTTCGGCAATCAGCTCTTCTTCACACTTTCTGTTCCTTCCTATAAAAAGACTCTTGCATAGAGAATCCCAGATGAAGACGGACGATCTGACCTACTGCGCTTTACAGCCCGAGGCTCTCAAATGAAAAATAAGGAGTGGAGCACAAGTACTTTTCAATCAAAAATATTTTTTACTACTAGCTAATGAGAATTTTAAAAATTCTCATATTATCCAAGCAACGTGTTTATTTCCAATTCATCTTCAGATGTTGAAAATGATTAGCCCACAGCACATAATTTATGTATTGTTCTTGAGTTCTCTTTTTTTCTTCTGACAATCTCCCAGTAGACCTTGATGGCTTTCTTGCTTTTTAGGACAGAGTAGATCCCTCTCATCTTGCTTGTGACCCTCCCAGGTCTGCAATGAGCTCTATGCCCAGTAATCTCTGGTTCCATGCAGAACGAGGTACCACACAGAGAGCACAGGACCCTTCACTCATTCCAGTTAGATGCTCCCTTGAAATCAGTGATCCGTCCTTCTGCTTCATGCTGATTTTTCCTTTGGGCATATATTATTTCTTTATTCATATACATAAATTTAAATGTTGAAATTTTAGAAAAAGTAATTCAGACACTTAAAATTGACATTTCTGGTTGCCTTATGAATATTTCCAGCTCATTTTGGCCAAAATTAAGACAACATCTTGCTTTACAATTTTCCAAGTGTCCTTCAAATTCCTTGTTACATAGGTTCAAGTCATTATGGTTCTTCCCCAATTTATCCACCTTCACTCATGCCTTTCACCTAATAGTAGATACCAAGTCCTTGGCTGACATCTAAGTTATAACTGATTTGCCTATAATTGTAGTTCATACTCAATTCTTTCATGGCAGAAAAGCATAACTAAATTCTGGGAGCCCTGAAAAAATAGAATCATATTTTACAAAATATAACCTTGCATTGTAAACAACATGACCAACAAATACAAACAGATATTACAAAAGAATATTAATATTGTTCATATTTCCTTTCTACACCAGACACGATAAAATGTATGATTGTGGTTTTATTTTTATACTATTTTGAAGCCACAAAAGCAATATACAAAATATATGCTGGTTAATAATTGTCTGTACCTGAAGATGGACTGGAAATAAACACGTTGCTTGGAACACACCACCAACTTAATCACATCTACTGAGGAAGAGTCAAAGCATTTGGATTGAAAAGTGGTCTTACTTCCTCTTACTTCCTGGGTCCCACTTCATCTTGCACTGCACAGCCTCAGGTTAGGGCTGGAAAACTCAGTGGGTCGGAGCTTACATTTTCTTCTGTGATTCTCCATACGTGAGTCTTGGAGACTTTCTTTTTATGAAATGACAAAAATTATGTGGACAATATGTCCAGTGCTTTGGCCTTTCTTGATTCTCGATTCACTGCACGTTCTCCAGCATGGCAAAGGGATGAGCTGCTGGCCAGGGCCCAGAGAGAACGGCCCAAAATAAGACCTCACTCTCAAAATGCATTAGAGATTCCTAAGAATTTTATTCTATGCTTCCTGGGATGACTAAAGTCAAGCGTTCAGTTTGAATCATAGACATTTGACAAATATATGTCTAATTTTAAAACTGATTCAACATTTTAATTAAAAATAATTTTGGAAGCATGACTAACTGAAACACAGACAATAGGGATGCGTGTCATACGTGTGACATGATTTCTGATATGAACAGATATCATGATTACATAATCAGATAACATGATTTCTGATAAAGGGACCAAGAGCATCTTGCAGCATCAGGAGATGGATATGTGAAGGACAGTGTTCAACACAGGTAAGTGTTCTTGGCTAAGAGGGGTTGCAGGGTTCCAGGTTTCTCAGAAAGTCCCTTACTCTCTTCTCCCTGCCTCCTCCCTCCCTTTACCTATTTCTCTCCCTCCTATCCTCTCTCACACCGCAGCCATGGATCCTCTCTAAGGCAAGAAGTACGGCTAGGGTCCAGTCACCTAGTCATTTAACCCTTGACACTGTGAAAGAACTATTTGTCTATCTCTGCCAGTCTCTGGCTCTGGCTCTGGCTGTCTTGCTCTCCATTTCTGAAGTCCACTGCTTGGCTCAGTTTGACTTAGATCCTGAGCTTAGACCTATGTTTAGATGAGGTGGTCCCTATTCATGATTATTATTGATTTGGTTTAGCTGGTTGTCCCCTAGGCCGTAAAGGGACTCCCAGGAGTGGAGGAGATAGCCTTTGAATAGAGCGAAGCAGATGGGGCAGAGGGGGGCTGGCTCTCCTTAAGTACTTGTCAAACAAGAAGATAGACAGGCTGGGGAGATAGCTCAGATGTTAGAGTGCTTGCCTTGCCCAAGGCCCTGGGTTCAATCCCCAGCACCGCAAAAAAATAATAATAATAAATGAAGAAGATAGATGTCCGATGAATGTGCCAAAAAAGATGTTACATTTAGACAGAGTTACTGGTATGATATATTTAAATATCAATTGCATATCAATGGTAAAGAGGAGAAATAAATGCAGCATAGAAGTGAAGGTACAGGAATTGACAAAGCCATTGTTTGATTGGCAATGTATATTAGTGCAGTTCAGGGGGCACAAAAACTTTGGCTTAATTCAAGGAGCTATGAAACCTAGGAGATTCTGATCTGACAGGGCACATAAAAGGAAATTGTTAATTAGTAGTAAGACATACATCAAATAGGAGAGACTGTATGTTTAATGATGTTCACAGTTAAGCTGCTATGTAGATATTAGAATTTTAAATAAATTCTTCTTTCAAAACAATGAAACTAACTCCAGAGGATAAGGATCCTTAAATATATCAAAGTTGGAAAATTGATTAAAGCTTAATCTGAAAGTTAAAAGTGTTTAGTACCTACAGCTGACAGGACAGAGAGAAAGAGAATGGTAACAACTACAACTTTCCACGTACAATGGCAAATGGAAAATATTTTTTGAAGTGATACAACAGTTAGGTACAAATGCACACAGCATTTCAAGGCAGAGAGTCATAAATCCAAGAGAACTGCCTTCCAGTGCCGGGATTTGGTGTTCGTCCTGGATATTCGCTGCACCTGGAGTGCACTTGGTTTGTGTTCAGCCTCCTGATGTGTTGGGAGTCCTCAGCAAAGTGAGTGATAACACCACGTGCCCATCTACTGAAAGGATTGTCAAGACAACCTCAGTGTATCTGCAACGACATTCTTTACCCCAAACTGTTCAAGCTCCATTAGATTAATAATGGAAGGCAGCAGCATCACCAGGGAAATCTCATGACTCACTAGGACTAAATAAATCACCATCTGGAGTAATTTGGAGTCTCCAGAGAATGATGAAGGATCCACCAGGTGATTTTCAAGCTGTTCAAACAAACCTGTATTCCCATTTGTCAGCTTCTCCATTGTTTTGCGTTTTCTTCTGATGTTCAAAAAATGGGAAACACAGTGTCCTCCCTCAGCTTTTGTTCCTTTAAAACCTATTTATTTAATATTGGTTTAATAAACCTTTATTGAGAAGATACATGCTCCATGCCAGACATGTTTTAGATACATTTTTTGGAAAAAATCTAAGCTCAAAGGGGCATCCAAGTGGGTCACGTGAGATTGTCTGCTCATAGATTTGCATGTGAGGGACAAAGCTGGGTCACATGCCCACGAGTGAGCAAAGCTTAATGACACAGGGGAGAACATGGACTGTGAATACAGCAGAGTCAAAGGCCAACCCACCACAAAGACAGGACAGGAGAAATGGGAGAGCAAGTGAGAGGGCCCTGACGGAGACAGAGGAATCTGGAAAAACCCGATCTTGACCTACGTCCACCCCAATGTTTCCAGCCACATTCCCTAGTTACTTAAAAATCTCCGTGGGACTTCTCTGCAGGGGACTCAAGGCTTTTCAGACTTTTGGGTCCCCCTTTAGAAAAGTTCTGGTGGTCCAGTGTATAGCCCCCAAGGTGAGTGAATGACAAGTACCTGCTCAGAAACAAAGTCAGTTAGGAATGGGATGTGACCCAAGGGACTTGCAGCTACCCAATGCCAGCCTGTTTAAGCAGCTTAGTAAAAATACTTCAGATGAGGTCATATATGAACCACGGGCACTTACTGCTCACCATTGGAGGGGCTGGAAAGTCTGAGATCTCAGAGCTGGAAGATCTAGAGTCCAGTGAGGGTGGCTCCCTCAAGCACAGATGGTGCCTTCTACTGTGAGCCCAGGTGGCGGAGGGACCAGCAAGTTCCTTGGACCTCTTTATGAAAGCATCGATCCCATTTACCAGGGCCCTGGCCCCAGGATCTGATCACTTCCCAAAGGCCCTACCTCTTAATACCACATTTTGAGGGCCAAATTTCACTGTGAATTTCCAGGGAATATGAACATTCAGGCCCTAGCATCCAATCTGCCGAAATATTTTTGGCACAAGCCAGAGAGAAGACATTTTTCTCAGTGTTGACACCAGTTCTTTGGCTGTACGGCTGAATCATTTTTGAGAACTTTAAAATGCACGTAACTGAGCATCACCCCAGAACTGCTAGTCTGATCCTCAGGGGTGGGTACAAATAAGGTTTTTAAGAAAAAAATGTCCAAAATGATTTTGGTACTGTACCCAAAAACTAAGGTTTTTTTGTGGCAACAATTTGATATATAAAAAAGTAACATATTAAACACAAGATATTTAATACATGGTCAAAACTTGAGGAAAGATAATCAAAAAATAGCAAAGTGTTCATCACAATGTATTTTGAATTGGGGAGAAAATGGAAATTACCTCAATATCAAATCAAGAGGCATTTGTGGTTCAGCCACACAAAAAATATATGGTCACCAAGTGATGCAGATCCAAATAGGTTGACACAAAAAATGTACACTACACAGTCTATGTCAAAAAGACAATACTAGGCAAGAGCGCCCACTGCGGGGCCCATTCTGAAAGAAAAAAGGCAAGGCCCGGCAAGGCTGATATGTGTGCAGGAGAATTTTCAGTCTGTGGCTACATTCAATTGTGGTGATGTGGTTTTCTTTGTTGAATTATGGACAATATCATTTTCTTCACACTTTTTTTTTAAAGGCTTTTGGGGTGATAATGACTGTTTCTATAATGCTTTTGCTTAAAAGTCTAGAACCCATTAGTGAAGTAATAATTAAACAATTGGCATCTGATGAAGCATGAGGAAGAGTTAGGAGGGTGTCTGGGGACTGGCCCCTGTGTCAGCCAGCCCAGGCAATGAACTGTGCAGCCACTGCTATCGGGAGAGCAGGCCCGACTCCCAGAGAATGACTCATGGTCCCAGGAGAACTGGTTCAGCATTCAGTACCCCTCATTTTGCCAGCTTCCTGATGAAGAGACCATATCCTGCCAGCAATTCACACGGTCTTCTCTGGCTTTGCCAGCATGCTGAGCACCAGAAAGCTCAGCAGATGCACACGATGTAATTAATAATTGAGATACATGTAGACGAAAGGGAAAGAAGCAAAGGAAGATCATTGTTAACCAGTAAACTCCTGTAGGAGTAACAGTTAGAAGTAGACAAGTAACACAAGTCTGGAGGCTGTACAGAGTCTGCCACGGGCTTAATTATGACCTTTGCAATGCACATAAGCATTTACAGTGTCCAATTTCAAATGTCTGCTGTTAAAACTAGGTTGCTTCATTTTTATCAGATCAGGGACCCAGTCTCTTTACTTGCTTAAAAAACGTTAACCTGAAACCAAAAGTGTCCCACCAGCAAATATACAATTAAAACCAAAAGTTGTTCAAGAATGACTAGTGTTTCCACAGGCAGAATCCCATATTAGAAAAACCTATGGAGAAGCAAATACACAGATTTAAATGCAAAGAAAACAAAATCTGCATTACAGTTTGCCTAGAAAATGTCCATGTATCAAGATGGCTCTAAGATATGAAGAGTGCTAATTCTTACTAGATTCCTAAGTGGAGAAGACATTGGCTCACACCAATGGATCTTCTTAACATGGAGAATAACAGGATAGGATGTGTGCCCTCAGATTATTCTGGTTTGGTTGTAGAATGAAGTCAAGAGATTGGTTAAGAGACTATTGCAGAAGTGCAGTCATATTTTAAAGTGTTCATGTATCAAGAAAAAAGTAATTCTGAAATACATCACTTGGGAAAATTAATTCTCAGTGATTTTGTTCATGATAGAAGAACAGGTTGGCAAATTCCTTCCCCTGAGTCAATGGGAAATTTTCTTTGAGCTAATCTTAAAAAGAAATGCAGGGAGCAAAGCATGGATTGGCTGAGCCCGTGTTTGACTTTTCATGCTTCCTCTTCTAGTAGGAAATCACAAATATATTAAGACAAATGAATGTCCTGCCTATCACTTCACACACTCATTCATTTCTGTCAGAGCCCTGAGTGCTATTGATGAAGTGTGCCCTTCGTTACAGTTTTGGTTCATTACACTTCTCTTATCATACAACACACAAAAAAATGCACACAATAATGGCTTTAGAAAAAGATTAAATAATTAATCCTGAGAAAAATCTAAGAAACATGATTTTTTTTATTTCACTTATTTTGAAGTTGATATTATTGCCCTCTTTGTGACAAAATGTAATGCTATGTCCTCAAATTTTGATAGAATAAGCAACCACATAAAGTTTTTAAATTTTTTTTTCATCAAAATACAATTTATATTTTGAGTAACTTTTATATTATAATAAGAATGCAGTGAAGGACTGGAAAAACGTTTCTTTCTCAGAAGTGATAAGCTTTTATTAGACATGGAGATCCATGGCAAAGTCACTTCTCTGAATTCATCAGAGCTGGAGATAAGCCCGGAATAGCTCAAGGGATCCAAGGATGGAGGCGCTTTATGTGCACTTCCTGGTGAACTGATCCATGGCCACCCACTTCTTTTCCCTCTTCTATGGCACTTTGTATTCTCCTTTTGGTTTTAATGTTACTGTCTGTTATGTTTTGGATGTGAGGTGTCCCCCAAAAGCTCCCATGTGAGATAATGCAAGAAGGTTCAGAGGAAAAATGATTGGGTTATAGGTTAGACCAATCAGTGTATTAACATCCTCACAGGGATTAACTGAGTGGTGACTGAAGGCTGGTGCGTGGTGGAGGTGGACACTGAAGGAGGAACGTTGGGGTACATATTTGTATCTGGAAAGTGGAGCCTCTCTCTGCTTCCTGGTCATCGTGGCAGCTGCTTCCCTCCACTACATTCTGCCACCATGTTGTTCAGCCTCATGCCCCAAGGAGCGGAGCCTACTGTGTATGGACTGAGACCTCTGAAACTGTGGGCCCCAAATAAACTTTTACTCCTCTACAATTGTTCTGGTTGGGTCTTTTAGTCTCAGGGGTACAATAGTGGTAAAATAGCTAACTAAAACACTGACTGATAGCATGTGTGCTTTCTTTCTGCTGTAATTCATGTTCATTTTGAAGATCACTGGACTTGAGATCCAGGGACCACAGTGGATGAAAAGGCGTGTGGACATCTGATAGCTTAAATATATTGAGAAGTTTGTTATGGTCTTTAGGGTGGGGAGAGGTTTGGCGCTTAGAAAGGTTCTGGGAAACTACTCTTTGAACTACATTGCTGAAAGCAGAAATACACAAAGCATTTATCAAATAATATAGTTTACTAAGCACATTTTAAACTGCTTTGGGAAGGTTACATATCCCACACTCTGTCTCACACACTTCAATGCACATCATGGGTGCAATAATATGTTAAATAACTACATGAATCAGACAGCCATGTTCCTTTTTATTAAAGTCAAAATTAATTAGAATCATCCACTTCCAATAGCATGAAAAAAAGAAATTCTGTGACTGCTGTTCATTAATCTTTTATTCTTCACTGTACAATAAAGAATGCTTAAACTGAGTTAGATTACATATTTCCAGTAAACGATAATTTAAAAGCATGGAAACTATGTGAATTGGGAATAGCGATCAGAATTTACAAACATATTCCTTTGTCCTGAATTATCAGTTTAATGGAATATTCTTGAGACCTCAAAAAGAAGACAATGGTATTTTACAGTGTGTGAAAATTCTTAACTTTATCTGAATTTAAAAAGAATAATGAAACAGATGCTAATGTTTTTCTCTTATTAAAAGCTAATTAAGCAATCCCTACTGGAAACTTACGTTTAAATGTGTAGTTCTTAGGAGAGACATCTGAGTCAGCCCAAGTTAAGAAATGAAGCATAATGTGCATAGCCCTAAAAATTATGCAATGTATCCTAAATTTGTGAATAACAGAAAGTATAATATTTCACTAAGGAGAAGAAATAATTCAAAATTGATGTTCAATTCCTTAAATGCATTATTTTGAAAAGATGCAATGAGCCCTGTTGAATATTTAACTTAATTATTATCATCAGGTATATGACCATGATGAATTTTGAGATAATTAAAACAGGAGGTTTACCTTACGGATGAAATAAAATCCCTAATCATTTAATTTCTAGATATGTAAGCAGGTTATTAAGTTGATTTATTAAGTGAGTGAAGACTATTGTGTATGTTCCATTGAGGTAAATAAAGAAATTAAATGTAAAGATGATTTAAACATAGAGATTGCCATTCCCCTTTGGGCTGGTGCAATCAAGGTCTGATCACTGGAAAGGACACTGCCCCCCCCTTGGGGGGGGGTGACAGAGCAGAGTCATTGGTCCCTTTCATATCAGGAAGGGGCATGCAGCCAACTGACAGCACGGGGCTGCACCTCAGCAGGCTGTTCCTCTGCTCCAGGCTTTGAGCAGAGCAGATGCCTTCAGGGGCACCTTTGGGAAAATTCTAGGGGGCCAGGCTCCATGCCCACCTGGCTGAGTGCTGCCTGCAGTCTGCAGCCACCCTAAGGCACCCTCAGTGGCTGCCTAGGTTAAGACCTGCCTGTCTTCTGCTGGTGCCTGGGCAGCTCCTGCTGTTAGGTGATTTTGTTATGGCCCAGGTGTGCCAGCACTCTGAAATAGATACCTGCCGTGATACCTTTTCAGTAGACTCAATGGCTCACATAAAAACATCTTCCCCATTGAACATGTGTTGGGAATGATTCTGTAAGTCCGATACAGGTGATGCCAGGTGAGCAAGACATCCTGTCTGCCCTGAGAAGTGATTCCGTAATCTAGGTCGGGAATCCTCAGGAAAGACCATTGACATCCATCACCAGATTATTCTCGCTGCTCTGTTCACTGGGGGATGCCCAGCACCATCCGCAGCTTCCACAGGCTGTATGCTCGTGGAGTTCCCCAACCCTTGGTGACCACCTAAAATGTCTCCAGACCTTGTCAAATGGCCTCCAGCAGGGGCAGAATAAGCTCTAGTTGAGAACATTCTGTGCTGGATGTGAGAGGAAGAAGAAATAAAGCACTAAAATGTGAAATCTGGAGAGTTCACTAGAGAAACGCAGGAGTGCTATGGCGCAGGGCGTGGGGATGGGGGAGGCTGCACAGTGGGCCAGCAGTATGGTTAGAACTTCGCTGGTAGAAAGGGGTACGGAGGACCTTACGCCGCCTTCCCTAAGGAAGGCCTCCAGCATGGCTCACCTTTGTATCACTTAAATTCAATTCTACACCCTGTCCTTGCTGCCTTTCTCTTTAGAGCCATACCACACAATTGAGTCCCTAGTTTAACATTTGTGCTCCCCAGTCGAGCCCTAGTCCAAGTTATTTTATATTAGGTAGAGGAGAGCAAAGGAAGGGAAAGGGGTATGGGGAAGGAATGAGAGTAGAGTGAAGCAGACATTACTACCCCATGTACATGTATGACTGCGTGACCCATGTGACCCTGCAATGTGTATAATTGGAAAAATGAGAGCGTACACTCCATTTCTGTAAGAGCTACCAAAAAGGTATAAATGTATTCTACTGTCACAAGAAATGAGAACAAATTTTTAAAAATTTAGAAAAAACAAGAATTGACAATGCAGTCATGAGAGTCATTATGGCTATTACACGCAAGCCACAGGGCCTTCCTTGAATACACCATCCACCAAGATAGACAGACATGTAGCTAAACATACTTCAAATGTGCAATATCACATGTGTGTGGAATGCAGGTGGGAGTCTCAACTGTCTAGAAGTGGATGAATTGTTTACAAAAGAATCAAGAAAATAAAAGGGTCTACTGGGACCAAGCCACGGGCAACTACCATAGACAGAGCCATGTGTCCAAGACAATATGTCTATCAATGCTGTGCCACTGGGAAGAAGGTGGTAGCAGTTCAAAGGGTGAGACATCATTGAACAAAAGAGTAGAGCAGGAGACAACTGCATATCTTTAAGGACCATCTGTCTGATGCAAGCACTTGGACTCTAATTGAAGAGAAAAGCAAGAACGAAGCACACAGGCTTTGGAATCGTGAGCAATCAGAATTGAGGGTGTGTTATGGGAGAATGTGCAGCCCTCAGTTTAGTCTAAAAATGATTAGTTCTGTTGTCAATATATTTGATTAGATTAAAAATTACAAGCAACTAGACAGTAGGTGAAATTGGAGTGTTCAAAGATTAATTGACAAAGTATTATACATCTACCAATATTTTGAATAAACCAACTAAATTTACTGAAGAAAAGTGCCTTCCTGAAAAATGGTAGTATGGTACCATTTTTGGTAGTAGCCAGCATAACACCATGGAGAATCTATGGGCTCCAGAGCCAACTAAATCTTGCTACTTCTGTGCTCCAGAAGTTCATGTTATCTCAGAATGTGTATGTTGAAACCCAATCTCCAATACAAAAGTGTTACCAACCGGTATCCTCTGGAGGTGACTGATTAGTCATGATGGCTTACCCCCATAAGTAGAGTCTAATAAAAGGGGTTGGAGGGAGCTTGCTTACTCCTTCTGCCTTGTGAGGACATAGAAGTTGCAGTGTATGAGGAACAGGCCCTTGCCAGACACTGCATCTGCCACAAACTGATCTTGGACTTCACATCCTGCAGAACTGTGAGAAAAATTTCCAGTAATTTCTGAATTGCCCAGTCCAGGGTATTTTTGTTGTGGCAGCCCAAAGAGTCTAAGATACCATCTACTTTAAACATGACTGTGGGTATACGTGGGCAGAGTTATGTTCCTGAGACCTAAACTTGTTTGCTAATGGTGTTTTCATATGGATTACCACTACCAGCACTCCCAGCAGCAAGTGAATAGAGGCAGCTCCAAGGAGGTGGTCCTGGTTGCTTATGTAAGAATCTGTGGACCACTGAAACTTGCCTGGGAAGCTTTAGAAGGACAGTTTGTTGTTTTTGTTGTTGTTGTTTGTTTTCTGGTGGCTGCATGAATGATAACCTGAAATGAAATACATGAGAAAACTTGGAAACCACTAATGAGGTTCTCATGCTGTGGCTCCATAGGTGAACAACAAAGACTCCGTGGTGTGTCTAATCATGGTGATCAAAGAGAAAAGGGAGGAACACGTGAAGCAAAAATGTTGGGGGCATAAATGACAGTATATTTTCTCAAGGATTAAATGTACCCGTGGTGAGGAAGAGGTAAGATGAGACAATGTCCCAGTTAGAAATAGGTCATTGTCTTGGGGAGGAGTTTCAAGATTTCATTGGGAAGATAAGAGAGTACAAGTTAGAAGCTTTCAAACATCCCAAGAAATTTCTTTAGGAATTGATTGCTTTTTTGTAATGGTCTTTGTTATCTCATTGGAATAATTGTCTTCCTTGTTATTTAACAAATTTTCTCAGATATTTTTCATGCTTTATATTTCATGAATTACATATTTTTATTGTTATTTTAAGTGTCCTCGAAAGTCCTCTTGTGAGTTTGATTAAACAAGCTCTTCATATATTAATCTTTGGAGATTTTCCACCTTTGTGATATTGACTTTTCCCACCATTCTCTTATTCAGATTTTATTGCATAGCCATCAATCATCTCTCCAAAAATGACTTACACTGATTTTATAGTTTTATAGTTCTTAGGAATAGTTTCATTGTTCTTAGGAATGCTAGTGTTTCTTTTGCTTCCCTACTTGGCCACTGCTGTACTTCGGAACATATCTATTCACTAATCTTTTATTTACAAAGTGTTCCAAGTTCTCTTATTCTAATATTCTTTCATCCAGTGGTTATTTGGGGTTTTCTGTTTTTTCAGTATGAATCCTCACATAATGACGTAACGTGGATTTCATCTCTTTCTCACAGTGCTTCTGTAGTTGTATGCAGTTTCACAAGTAGCTGCCTCCACCTACGTTACTGTGGATAACAATTGCTGGGGTAGTAACAGCAAGAGTCACTCATCCACGGCCATCATGGGCTTATAGTTCACACTAAAAGTGCAGATGGGTTATTTTATGTGGGCAAAACCAGAACTTACCCAGACATGGCAGACCAGTCGGTTGGTGACTTGGATTCTCACCCAAATGACAGCTCTTCACCTTAAGAAACAGAGTTACGATCATTCATGGATGGCAGGCTGTGAAGGGGAGCAGAGAATCCAGACTTCAGAGAGATGGAAAGTGCCAGCAGGTCGCACACTTCCAAAAACAAAAGTGAACGAGAATGTGGAAGTAGGATGCAGGACAAAATTAAACAGATGCATGTTGACAACAAAGTCCCCCAAATTACACAGTTGAGCTATAGTACAGTAACAGCATGGTCCTGGCGCCAGAACAGGATGCAAAGTAGAAGAGACTTTTTTTTTTTTTTTTTCAGTGCTGGGGATTGAACCCAGGGCCTTGTGCTTGCAAGACAAGCACTCTACCAACTGAGCTACACGCTGAGAAAAAAGTGGAATAGATAGAAGACACAGAGAGAAACCCACATAAATACAGTTATCTGATATTAGACAAAGGCGCCAAAAACTTATACTGGGGAAGAGATGCCCTCTTCAACTAAGGGTGATGGAAAAACTGGAAACCTAGATGTAGTGGGATGAAATTTATCCCCTATCTCTCACTCTGCACAAAACGTGAACTCAAAAATGAATTAAAGACCTAGGAATTAGACCAAAACCCTGCAATAGCTAGAAAAAAATGTAGGTCAAACACTCCCACAGGAACCAACTTTCTTAACAAGACCACTAAAGCACAAGAAATAAGATAAAAAGAATAGTTTACTTCACAATAAAGGAAACAAGAAAATAAAGAGAGAGCCTACAGATTAGGAGAAAATCCTTGCCACATACTCCTTAGATAAGGCATCAATATCCAAAATATACAAAGAACTCAGAGACTTAGCACCATAAAAGCAAATAACCCAATCAATAAATGGACAAAATAAGTGAACAGGCACTTCACCAATAAAGAGATACAAATGGTCAACAAATATATGAAAAAAAAAATTTTCAATCTCTAGCAATTAGGAAAATGCAAATCAAAACTACATTGAGATTTCATCTTTGTCAGAACAGCAATTATAAAGAATACAAACAACAATAAATGTTGGTGGGGATGTGGGGGAAAAGGTACTCACACATTGTTGGTGGGGTTGTAAATTAGTGCAGTTACTCTGGAAAGCAGTGTGGAGTTTCCTAAAAATACAAGGATTGGAACCACCTGTGAGTCCACTATCCCACTTCTCCATGTACATCCAAAAGGTCTGAACTCAGTCTGCTACAGTGACACAGCCACATGTTCATAGCAGTGCAACAGTCAAGTTTGGAACACACCCAGGTGCACTCCAGCAGGTGAATGGATAAATAAAATGTGACTTATGTACACAATGGAGTGTTACTCAGCCACAAAGAAGAATGACTTTATGGCACTTGCTGGTATGGATGGAACTGGAGACTACCCTGCTAAGTAAAATAACCCAGACCCCAAAACGTCAAATGACAAATGTTTTCTCTGATATGAAAAAGCTAATCCAAAATGGGAGGGGGGATATAAAAAAGAGGAAAAGAAAGATCAGTGGAGTAGACAAGGAGAACTGAAGGGGAAGGAGGGATGGGACTAGGGAAGAACTGTGGGTGAAATGACCTAATTTTCCTATGTACATATATAAATAGAGCATGGTGAATCTCACCATCATGTACGTCCACAAGACACTTATTTAAGTAAAACTATAAGTAAATAGAAATACCAGTAGAGTACAGGGAAGGGAACGGGGGAGGGGAGGGAAGAGAAGGGAAGGTGCTGCGAACTGAATTAGGACAAATCATATTTCAACTTTTTAAGTTCTGTCAAAATGAATCTTAATGCTATGTATAAATAAAGGGAACCAACAAAGGGGGGAAAAGACTAGTATATGGGCAACGCGAGAAAGGGGAACAGTGGAGAAAGGGACTGCAGCCCGGCGTGAAGTGACGGGGAAGCAGGTGCCTGACGAGGGAGGAGGCGGGTGAGGGGTGGAGACACCAGGGGGCGCCCGCGGGCGCCCGCCCCCCAGGGCCTGTGAAGGTCGCAGCCCCAGACTTCTGGTCTACTCCGAGAGGTTCAGAAAGGGCGTTAGTCCGCAGTGTTGCGTTCTTTTCTCCGATGTCTTCACCTGGCATTGGCCTTATGGTATTGCCAGCCTAACATGATGATTTAGGGGCTTTCACTTCCTTTATATATTTTGGAACGATCGGTGGTAAACCCTCTTTAACTCATTGGTAAAATTCACCAGGAACCTTCTGGTCCTGCCAGGTGTGCTGTTTTGTGGTTGAGGAGTTTGATTAGCCATTTGGTCTTGGTATTGGGTATATTTCTGTTGAGATTTTTATTTTTATGTCAGTTCAACACTTTTTGTGTTTCTGCAAACATGTCTGTTTCATCGAGGCTATCCAGTGTCTTGGCATATAGGCTTCATGGTATTTTCTTACGTTCCTTTTTATTTCTGTAGGTTGGTCGCAATGCCCCTGAATTCACTTTATTTATTAATATACCATGACTTTCTGTAACTTTTTTGAAAGTACATTTTGTTTGATATTGGCATTGCTGTCTAAGCTCTCCTTTGGTTACTTTATGCACAGAATATCTTTTTACATCATTTCACTCTCAACTTCTTTGGTTCTTTGCATTTGAAATGGGTCTTTGGGGATAGGGATACAGCTCAGTAGTACCACACTTTCATAGCAAGGCCTGGGTTCATCCCTGTACTGAAAAATAAATCAGCAGATGAACAGAGTCTTTCATACACATTGGATTTGAATTGTGATTTTCATACCATTATTATGATTTTGTCCTTCAGTGGAATAGTTCAGTATTCTTCTATTAAAATCATTTCTGCTAAAAAAAGAACTTGCTTCTATTTGGTTTCCTTTTATAATTTCTCTCTCTCCTGATATCCTATTCATTATTCTCCATGTTTCCTTGAGCTTTTTGAGTATATTTAAGACAGTTAATGTGTTTACATAGTAAGTGCAATATCTGTGTTCCCTCAGGAATGGTTTCTGTTCATTTCCTCTGTAAATTTGCTATGTATTTTCTTGTCAGTTTAAATTCTGTGTGTGTGTATGTGTGTGTAAAACTGTTCATTCTGCATATTCTGAACTCAATGTGATAACACTGGAAATAAGATTTATTCCCTTCCTAAGGGTTTATTTATTTGATTGATGATTGATTGATTTTTGCTTGTTACAGACTTAAATTGCTTATCTGGTGTCTCTTAAAACTGTACAGTGTCTGCATTCTTTGTCATTGGTGATCTCTGACATCTCTATTTAGTGTTTTTATAGATATTTCCTTCAATTGCAAGAGTGGAGAGAGAGAAGGTAGGAAAGACAGAGAAGTTAAGGAAGGGGGGAGATCCCAGAATCTGCAGGCTGCCTGTCTTTTTGGGGATTCATTAGCCCCTGGGCTGCTGTTTGGACTCTCCGTCTTCCCTCTCCATGGGCCCTAAGCCTCAATAGAAGCCAGGGCTGGAAACTGTGGGTCTTTGTAGGTGTCCTTCTGATTGTGTCCTTCTCTCACACATCAGCTTACTTCCACACCTCCTCAGCACACACAGGCGCTACCGATGCCTTTATTTTCCATAAGAATTCTCTCCCCCGAATTTCGTTCCAGTTTCAGGTCATCAGCCTCAACAGTGATCTTTCAGTCCCGAAGTCCATAGGTTGTTCATTCACCTTACTATATTTTCAAGAGATATCTACTAGTTTTCCCTGCTGTAAAAATTTCTAAATAGATGAAACAAAGGTGGGGTCTTGCCTCAGTTCCCAGGTAGAGACTTGGACACTTGCAATTCATTGGGAATAAATCCTGTTCCTCTTGCCCTGTCTGAGGAATCAGGAAGTGCAGGCTGCTCCCTCTATAGCACACCAGACAGGGAGGGGTAGAGTTAGGAGCAAGCAAAGGTGTCAGGATTTTCTACCATTTTTAGAATTTCTTTTTTTTGGTTTAGTATTCACTTGATTTTTATAAACCTTTGATTGATTTTCAGAGTACAGACAAAGTTGACTCTGACATTTGTCCTCAGTTATTTGGTGTTTCTGTGAAAGGATGGGCCTTTGAAGATACCTACTCTGATATTTTCACTGATGTCACTGGCTCATATGACTTTTAAGTCCAGAGGTGAGGTTCTGAGCAGATATTCTGTGCATAGCAAGATGACCCAGGGCCCTGCATTATTTGAGAAAAATGGTTCACTGGACTTCAATTCTGTTCTGAGACCTCAAAAAAGTGGATGCCATATCATTTAAAAGACTCATTTCCAAAGCAGTTGATTATACTATACACAAGATTTAAAGGACTACATAGAGAAATCCAGCTGCAGGTTCCTTGTGAAGACAGCATGACTCCTGCAAAGGGTTGTCATTCACATTCACAAATAGAGAATGCAATATCCTGATAATTAGTCAGTTCTTTTGTAACTAGAAAGCTGTGTTCCAGGCATGCCGAGGACCGGCAGAGTTCAAAGACAGCAACTAGGTGATATCCTCGGAGAAACGTGCAGATTCAGGACAAAAGAATTATTGTCCTAACTCTACTTCACTTTCCCCCTAGCTATACAGGGGTTACTTGGTATTTCACAGAAGAAAATTAAAAAGGTCTATTCGTCATGAACTAACTTAGTTGCTAGTTTCAACAGCATAAACCAGCTTTGGGAAAGGTTGCGTAATCTACCATTGAGGTGCAAACCTTTAATGTAATCTCAAGTTAGACAGTCTAAAGCCAGTCTTCTTTCATCTTCATTTTGGAAGGACTTTATTTTATAAATGTATGCATGTTTTCCTTAGCCAAACAAAATGAGAAAAGAACTCTGTTATCTTCTTGCTGAAGAGCCGTTGCATGCTTCCAGGGGCTGTGAACACCCTCCTGCTGGCTGATGGTGAGCATGGTGACTGCAGTCTCCCTGGAGCCACACCCTTTGGGAGTACACAAGCCCAGTCCCAGCTGGCTGAAGGTCTTTGCGGGGCTCGCCCTCTGCTAAGCTCATGCCCAGCGGGTCACGGTGCATGTGGCACGGGCCCTCAGTCAGTCATCATTCAGTGACAGATCTTCTGAGTTATGTGCCTTCAGCTCAGAATTTCCATTGCCACTGGAAATTTCCAATGATTCATGAAGATCATATTTTTCTGAATTCTAGGAAAGGTATCATTTTTCAGCTACATCTTATTGCTGGGAATAATAAGGACTGAACTCACAGAAAATACTTCAGAAACTTTTGGGTGACTTTGATCCTTTTAACAACTAAGTACAAAAGAAAGAAGTATAAATCAATAATGTTCAACGTTCATATTTTACCATTTGTTCAACCTTTATCAAGTGCCTCTTATTTGTCAAGTCCTTATGTCATACATATTTGAATTATTTGAAGCTGTGTTCAAATTGTTCACCATCTGAATTATTAAAAGAGTGCTCCTTGCTCCTCCATGACAATATGCAGTCCTTTACTATGAAATTAGTGACATGATCCAAATCCATTTATTTGTCCTATATAATTAGGGGTCATTGGATCTATGGAATGAATTAATACATAGTACAAAGGGTTGGGAACTGCTAAGCAGTGATGTTCAGTGTATTATGCTTGAATTTTCTTAAAATTACATTTAAATGATATTGCCCTTCGAGGAGAGGGACAGACAGAGCCAGAGGGAGAGGGAGAGGAAGAGGGAGAAAGGGAGATTCTTGGAAATTTTAATTCAGACGTGAGCTGAATTCCATAGAGAGATATCTGACAATATTACTGGAAGACGTGTTGGAGAAGCCCACTCTCTTAGTAGAGGACTCTCACAGCATGCATCTCCTCTCACTGGCCTCCCAGCTTTGAACTGTCAAATAAGAAGTTGTCTAAATCAACAGAAATCTGGCTTCACCTTCCTTGGCTAAACCAATAAACCTTTGGTAGACAGCTGGTGCCTGATTTAGAACTCAGGAACCCCACAGAGTGTGCACGTTGCTTCTGTTCCTGTAGAGAGAGATGCAATCTGGTTAGAGGGAATCTAGAAAGGTGCCCGTAGTACTAGGGCTCAGATTCCTCACAGACAATAGAAAATGTCATTTTGAACACATAAGTGTCATTTTCCCCACGTGACAGTGCAAATGTATAGACACCCAAATACACACGTGCACACACATGAAACAAAACTCCTTTCAATAATTTCCAACAAGATCACAGTGTGTGTTTCATATTGGTTCACAACTCACCAGAAGCACTCAGCAGAATGCTCACATATGTATGTGTGTGTGTAATCATATATGTATTTGCCTGGAAACCAAATTTTTCTCAGGTCATATGTGTGTGTATTTACTATGTACGCATACATACATGATGATTAGAATGATTAGATATGATGGGTAAGATCTGAGCAACATCTGGTTTCCAGCTTTCAAGTCCATCAATTATGTTTTACTCAATGAAAATGAGTCCATAGGAATTTGCTGTTTTCTGTCAACATGTGGATCCATAACTGTGTTTGAGAATCAGAGAATTCGAGTTTTTAAAATCTCTTCCGGTATGATCAACTCTGACTCTTAAGAATATTGGCTACCAACCTTACGCTGTCACACCTGCAGGAGTGACTCTGGGAAGGAGCCTGGGAACCCCCTGACATGACTGTGAGCAGACTCTACCTCGCAGCCTGGAACCGGCAGCGGGTGGAAAAGGGCTCACCTCCACTCGCCCGGGACGGCCTGAGTGTGCCGCACACCTGGGACTGCGCTGGAGGATGGCAGACTTTTCCTTGGTTGTGCCCAAAACTCTGGTGTAAAAGAACTGATGGCAAGGTGCGTGGGCCTGGGAAAGAGACCCGCAGGTGGGTCTGCACAGACTTAGGGACTTAGGACTGAAGCCTGGTCGAGGGTGGATCCAGTGACTTGGGGTGGGGCACTCCCGGAACTGAGAGCCAGGGCCAGGTGTGAAGGCGGCACAGCACTCAGGTGGGTTTGAGAAGTGAGGAGGGGAAGACAGGCGGGCGACTGGAGCAGTACTGGAGCCTACCACCCAAGTGGTGGCCAGGTCAGGCTGGATCCTACCTGAGACCTAGGGCAGGAGTGCCTAGGACAGTGGCTGGAGCTCCACAGAGCTCTTCCAGGTCGGCTGCTGGCAACCCACGGTGACCAAGTTGCTCCTGCACAAACACACAAGCACAAGGGACTTCCTTAGCGCATCCTGCCCAGCGAGCACTCTAAGGAAAGTGACCGTGGCACTTCTTCCTGCACGAAGCATGCTCCGTTCCTTGTGAGATGAGAACTTTGCTCCAAATAGGATTTTTCTGTTGCCCCAGAATCTCCAAATCTACTTTTACCCTACTGTTTCTGTCAAATTTTCAAAATATTTAGCAAATAATCTAATTTACTATACATAGATTAAAATTTCCATAGAAATTTTTAAAAGTAAAATAACACAAGGCCTTTATAAAGCACATATAGTTTTGAATATTCTCTTTCAAGAAATAAGTAGATGTAAGAACAAATACAAAATTACATTTAAAATTAAATATTTGTAATGAGAAAACTACAATTTTCAAAATCCTGATAAATGCACAAAATTTACTTATTTTTAACTCAAAAAACCGTCTGACATACCCTTGCAATTTTTTTCTGTATTTTTGCAATATTTCTTGAACTCCCTAGCTGCATATTTAGACTGCCTCTTTACATGACATGCATATTATTATACTATATTCTTTCAAACTGTTGCATCTGATCTAAGAACACTGGTTTCCAACAAGGAAGGGAGAGTGGGAGTCAAGAAAAACTGTTATAATCCTGTCTCACAATTTTTCTTGTCAGACCATATTTAGTCATTCTCCGTTCCAGACCTAGAACTTGGACATTGGCTGACTGCTCTTCCTTCGTTCCAAAGCTGGCTTGGAATAACAAGCAAGTGGCAAGAAATTGACGGTGCTGCCCTACTGTTTCTGACCTGCACAGTGGAGAGTGGGCAGTGGGTTCTGTTTCCAACCTGCACAGTGGAGAGTGGGCAGTGGGCTCTGTTTCTGACCTGTACAGTGGAGAGTGGGCAGTGGGTTCTGTTTCTGACCTGTACAGTGGAGAGTGGGCAGTGGATTCTGATTCTGACCTGCACCGTGGAGAGTGGGCAGTGGGTTCTGTTTCCGACCTGCACAGTGGAGAGTGGGTGGTAGGTTCTATTGAGACACCTAATACCAAAATTGGGATAAGCAGATTTCTGACCACGCTCCACCATTGATAGGTTGTATGAGCTTAGGCAAGTCCACAGACTTTCTTGGAACTTGCTTATCTGTAAAATGGGAAAATTCAACTGTATTAGGCAAAATTCACACTGTGTTTACCTTTATAAAAATTTGATATCAAAGTCCAGGACCCAAGATTGAATTGTAGCAGTAAGTAATAAGACATGTCTTTATATATCCATGCAGTCACTTAACTGTGTCTCTGAATCTGTTTTTAAATAATTTAAATATTTAAATTCAACCGTTGTCACACTCACACAAAATGTTTATCAAAATCTATACATAAATTGCTGCTTTTTCCATAAGATTTACATGTTATGTCATATAAAATTCCTAAACACATAACAGTAATAGGGAAAGAAAGGAGAAGTCAGACATCCTCTAGGGTGCCAATACCCTGAGGTACATTTCCACCAAAGCTTGTGTTCAGGCTATTACGAAAGCATCACTGTGACATCAAATGCAATCTGAGGGCAAAGGGATAAAAAAATTGTCTATAACTAGAATCACATTAGGATTCAAGAATGTCCGCATCCATCATCACTGAGCTTTTATTATACCCTCATTTATATACTTTGCTGTGAAAACTATCTAAAGCCACTTCTTCATTCTTTGAAAATATGATAGCTATTAACAGGGGAGAAATCAAGGGAACAGCGGAAATAAAAAAAGATTTCCAAAAGAAAATAACTTTTCTTAGCTGAAAATAAAAGTATGTATTTTTATTCCTGCAGGAGGGTTAAACCACAGGAAGTGACAGAGCAGATGATAATTAAATTTAGTTTTTGTTTTACTGTCATCTGGGGGCAGTTCAACTCTAAAGATGACAGCATATTGCTGTGCTGATCTCAGTGAGCTGTTGCTTAGAATAATTGTAGAAAGATTTGAAAAACTAACCTTTTTATTTTGCATGCAAAATAGCATGTGATATTTATGTGTGTCATAATGATAAGCCAGGCATAAATTATTATACAACATAGGGAGCAGACCAATAACTTCAGAGCTACTCAAGGACTTGCTGTGATGATGGAATGGCTCAAAACCTTCACTGTGCAGTGGAGCAGCTAGCCAGGTTGGCTACTGAGCAACAGAATTGTGGTTAGTGCAAACGAGAAGCTGAATTTTAAATTGCATTTAATGAGAGTTCTCGTGAGGGCTGGAGTCTGTACTGAGTAGGAAGAGTTTGTAACACTTTCATTGTGGAAATGAAGAAGTTAAAATGTAGAGATAACTTGTCTCCAGATAAAGCCACAATGGCTGAAGCAACAGCAGTCATCTTACAAAGAGTTTGATATCCTTGCTACCTTTCAAAATAGCATTACTTGTTAAGAGTTTTCTGTAAGGATAATAGGTTACGTTTCAAGTCAATAGTACATACAAAAGGTATTTAAAAAGAACACCTGATTCAGGGATGAGTGTTCTCCGAATCATTCCTTTTATTTTTATTTTTCAGTTTACTGTATTTTTTTATTAGCACAGTTGGTGTGATCAAGGGTCCTTGAACAGGTGGTACAAAAAAACAAACTGAGGGGACAGAGCTGATATCTGTGTGCATTAGCAGGGGGCTGACTTCATGAACTCACGATTGAGGAGGCTAGGAGGGCATGTCACTAAAAACAGCCCCCACTTATTGTAGCTTTGTTGAAAACTTTTAACTTTACGCATCATATTAAACCAATAGCAGAAGCAGCAGAAGGTCTGCTGAATGATCTGTTGCATTTAGCACATGTAAGATTCACATGATCAACTGTTAAAAATGCAGATGCTGGTTGAAATTAGACTCAACCTATAGTCTAAGATTTCATAGGCCACAAGTAGAAACTACAAATCCACATTCAGCCACCCCGAGGCAGCAAAGACAGGGCTAGGCCGCAGACGACACACTTGTCAGCCTTTGTTTTGCTTGAGTTCAAAACATGCCTCAACTAGCCATCTTAGGGGGAGCAAGACATGCAACAGCACTGGTCAAACCCTTGCTATTCAACCATAAAAATGCATTTAAATTATGTGGTAAAATCAGGTCAGCTCAGGATCACTGAGGGGCTAAATAGAATTCTACAGTCAGTGTGTTCAGCACAGGGTCAAACATGGAAGACATTTGATAAACCTTACCCTGGCTCTTTTTAAGAACTGTAGTGCATAACTGACGTAAAGCAAACCATATATACTGAAAGGAGTAATTTGATATGCTTGACACTATTACTTAGAAATTATTTTAAGGCAGTAAATTTGGACAGTTTCAGAATTTGCTTCATTAAGTTTGCCTTTTCTCATGGATCATCATCCTAAGCTACCTGCAGTCAAATGCCTATAACTCTTGTTTATATATATGGTCCTGAGTTTTACTCTTTGCAGGCAGCAGGGTGAATCCAGTCTCTCTTTCTTAACACTGGCCTAGAGTGAGCCTGCTTTGTAGTTATCTTTGGCCTTACCCAATGTCAATACGGAAGCGATGTGCAAATCCGAACATGAGACACTGAGGAAGAATCCGTGAGCATTTCAAATGATTCCAGACACGCTGAGTCATCCTCCTTCTCCTGCGTCTTTTCCAGCAAATTTCACCTTTCACTTCCTTGTTCAGACTGGCCAACACCTCTGTAGTCGTAGTCAGCATAAGAAAACTCAACTGCCTCTCATCCTTTCCTTTTTCACAGACCACTCCTCTCCCAAAATTCCTGATGATGTATCAATAACATCATTGGCAATTCCTCTGTATAAGACAGGAAGTCATGCCTGGCTGGAGAAAGACACACAAATAATTCATTCATTTGCAATAAGATGTGTCTCAGAAGGCCGGGGAGGACTGCAGTTCTGGATGACCTGGGTCATTTGGTGAAACCCTCCTCAAAATGATGTAGCAGCTCTGGGCGTGCAGCTCAGTGGTAGAGCACTTGCAGATGTGTGCGAGGATTCACTCTCAAGAACTGCCAGGAAAAATACACAGGCACACATATAATAGGGTGTGACAGAGGCAGATTTGGTAAGGGCTAATCAACAGTCTGATATTTGGATCTAGGCTGCTTAGGGAGAATTTAGACCTACTATCAGATTTGACTTTAATGACTAATGTTTATGGGACCCATACACTATTTCAAGTACACTTTATGAATTTTGTGTTACATAAGTGTGTCAGAAAAGCAGCTGATTGGATTGTGACTGGGAGACTTACATTAATATAGCAGAAACCTTGGGCCAGGGATTTGATAAGAAAGAAAAAATACCTTAAGTAGTATTAAGGTATGAGGATTTTGACTCAAGTTTTGGTAAAAGATAACAAATCCGAGGATCTAATATACAGTCTGAATATTCTAAGTGTCTTAAATAGCTTATTCTCCATCTTTTTGGATCATGACAATAATCCTGTGAGACAGCTATCCTATGATTCTCACTCTACAGGTGAGAAAACAAGCTGAGCAAAGTAAAACTGTACCCACGGCCTCAAAATGTACGGTCAAGTCTGGCTTTCATTACCAGTGTTTGCTTTCCTCATACACTGTTACATGAACCTAAGTTACAATGACTTGGAGAGAGGTAAGCTTCATTCTTCACTTTACTGTGTTCACACAGACAACATTGGCAGATCTGTGAAATTCTGCTTTTTCACTGATATTCTCCCTTTACTATTCATTTCTCTTGTTCTTGGAACCTAAGTCATTCTGCCTGTTTGTTACCTGGGGTGGGGTCGGGGGAGATTGTTTCGGGGAGAAAATTAGAGCAAAAAACTAGCCTTAGGTCTTTTGCTTTGTGGAACAGTATGTGGGTAGAGAGCTGGAGACCATCAGGAGAGTACTACATCCTAATTCCCTGAAAGTTAACTTCAGAGGCCAGCATGATGAAGAATTATTGAAGAGGGCCTAAAAAAGAGGCCAGTTGAAGTGGAAAGGGGACATTCCTGAGGTGACCTCTATCAGCAGCATCAGACAAGGACAAGTGCATGCAAAGACACCTGTGTTGAAATGGGGTACAGCTCCAAACCTTAACCCCTTGATACTTCATGAAGCAGCAATGATTTCTATAGGAAAGGGTCAGAGAAACCCACTTTGGCAGTCATTAAGTTCATAACTCTGAATCAATAACAGACAATAATTTGAGTTGTAGAAAAATAATGAATACTCACAGAATTATGTACTGGGAGTCAAATCTGCTACCACATCACAAAGAAAATGTGGTAGGGAATTTTGATGCTATCTCCCTGAGATTACTATGCCATAAGGATTTTAAAAATAGGATTATTAGGACAAGAAGAAGAGTTGGAATTATTGTGTTATGGTTCAGATATGAGGTATCCCCCAAAAGCTCATGTGTGAGAAAATACAAGGATGTTCCAAGATGAAAGAACTGGATTATGAGAGATGTAACCTAATTAGTGTATTAATTCACTGATATGGGTTAACTGGGAGATAACTGTAGGTAGGTAAAATGTGGCTGGAGTAAGTAGGTCACTGGGAGTGTGCCTTTGGGGTTTATGTTTTGTCCTTGATGAGCAGGACTCTCTCTGCTTCTTGGTTTCCATGTCCTGGTCTGCTTTCCTACATCATGCCTTTCCACCATGATGTTCTGTATCACCTTGGGCCCAGAACCATAGAGTCAGCTGACCATGGGTTGAATGACCATGAGACAAATAAACTTCTCCTGTTCTAAATTGTACTTGTCAGGTATTTTGGTCCAAGTGATCAAATTAAAAAAAAAAAAAAAAAAAAAAAAAACAACACTGACGGAAATAGAAATTGGTACTGAGAAATGGGGTTGTTGTGACTAACGTAACCAGGTGGTTTGGAAGTCCTCAGAGCTGCTTTGCCAAGGAAAATTTGTAAAAGTTTAGAGATGCAAGCTGGAAAAGTTTTAGAATTTTGTAAAAGGAGTTTAATGGGTGATTCTGGTTGGATCTCAGAAGACAAGACTGCCAATAAGGAATTCAGACAGTAAAGACTAGGCTCATGAGGTTTCAGAGAATGAGGACTCCATTGGAAATTGAACTAGAAACCATTTGTGTTATAATCTGGCATAGAATTTTCCTACCCTGCTTTCCATGTACTGAGACTCTGTGAAGCTGAATTTAAATGTGATGGGTTAACATCATCTGACAGAGAAAATTTCAGTGCAGCACAGAATTCAGGAGATGCAATGGATATTGCTGGTGGCTTTTAGCCAAGTTTACTATGATAATCAGGAATGGAAAGCAGAGCAGAAAGATTTGAAAAACTTGATATTTGGCCAGAAATTTGAGAGTAAAATTGAGGCTAAGAAAGTTATGGCTATTAAAGAGATTATAGCCAAGAAAGTGATGCCAAGTACTTTACCCAGAAACAATAGGAAGGATGGCTTGAGAGTATCTTAGGAATTGACAAGACCATCTCAGTATCAATATAAAAGTAAAAATTGTTTTGAAAAGGAAATGTGGGACACTCTGCCTGCATGGTGTCAGGTTAGGGGCAGTTAGAAAGTTGTTTCAACACATTTAGTCACCCAGGTGCTTACTGGCTACTATTAGCCAAAGTCCCTGGAGCCTTGGTTACTGATCAAGTTGGTGACAGACCTTCTTGACAACCACAGAAGTACTGGTTCTACAAGAATGCAGGATGCTGGAATTCAGGGATCATGGAAGTTTCCACTGAGATTTCAAAACAAGACCTGGGAGACCAGGCAAAGTGTAGGAGGGTTGGAGTTCCTTCAGGCTTCCCCTGAAAGGGTGATGCATGAATGTGAAAAGGAAGCTGAAGCTACAGTGAAGACCCCCAAGATTAAGAGAAGCCAGTACCATCGAACATATGCCAAGAAAAGCTGCAGTGATCTAGCAGAGACAAGACAAGAGAAAGGCTTTGTGGCCTGCAATGAGCAAGTCCATAGGGCAGAGCTATGCAGGACTTTTAGAAAGCACACCACAATGCCATGTGGCCCAGATGCTGCAGGTAGAGTGTAGCACTCCTTTGCCTGGCTGGATGTTAGTCCTGCTTTGGTCCCATCCCATCTTTCTGTGTCCTTGTTTTTTCCTTTTGAAATGAAAATATTTACTCTGTGTCATTACATAGTGGATGTATGTGACTTGCTTTGTCATCTTTACAGGGAAAAACATTTGTGAGTTTGCCTTGAGTCTCAAGTGAGATTTTGGAATTGGACCTTTGGATCATGCTGGAATCATTAAGACTGTGGGAGCTCTTAGAAACAGAGTCAGTATATTTTGCATTGAGGGATGGGCATGAGCTTTTGAGGGCCAGGAATGAAATGTATGGTTTAGATATGAGATATCCCCCAAAAGCTCAGGTGAGACAACACAAGGATATTCAGAGGTGGATTGATTATATTATTGAAGTTTTGATCTAATGTGTAGATTAATCGGCTCCTATGGATTCACTGGGTGTAACTACAGGCAGGCAGGGGCTGACTGGAGGAAGTAGATTACTGAGGGTATGCCTTCTGGGTTTATATTTTGTTCCTGGTAAGCAGAACTCTCACTGCTTCCTGCTTTCCATGTCCTGAGCTGCTTTCCTCAGCTACAACCTTCCACCATGATGTTCTGCCTTGCCTCAGGCCTAGAACTATGGAGTCAGCCGACCATGGAAAGACCCTCTGAAACATGAGCAAAAAGATACATTTCCTCTTCTAAATTGTTCTTGTTGGGTGTTTTGGTGACAACAATGTAAAGGTAAGAGACTGTCAGAGAAGAGAGGTACAGGGAGCAGTGTACTGGGCAGACGTGAGAAGTTGACAGGTTGAAGATTTTCTCCATGAGACTGAACTGCTGAAGCCTCTTCCTGGTAGGTTCTCCCCTCTGATGAAGTCCCCATGTATATCATTAAGAGAAAAATGTCACTGACTGAGGTGCTAGCAGTCTGTAATTTGATGTTCATTACACATATTTTGGACTCTATAAACATATTTTTGTTATTTCTCAATAACGCTGAAATACATCAGGATGTGCCTACCCTAAAAGTAATGAATTCAAGACAAAAATCAATATCTGATATTGAACAAAATTCTTTAAATCATGGGGTTAATATTTTAAGTCATTTTTAATAAATTGTCAAAATTTACATGTTAGAATAAAGTAATTTACCATCCAACAAACTAACAGTCACATGCTTACTAATAAAAAAGCAATTTTGTTAAGCAAAAGAGAGAGAGAAAGAACATGTTTCCTGAATGTAAGTCAGGCAGGCTCAAGCCAGATTGCTGCAGGGTGCAGGGGTCCCGCTAGAGCCCTGAGTCAGAAGAGATTTTGGGAAGACCAAAAAGAACAAAAATACTAGAAGATGGTTTCTGGTCAATAATCAATTTCCACACTGAGTAAATGATTTCTTAAAAGTATGCATCGAAATCTTTCAGTGCTATATGTAATTTAATGTTCAGTAAAATATAGTCTATGTTGTTTTCTCACAACCCTTAGCACTTGAGGCAAAAGCAGTTTGATCCCATAACATTTAAAAATTCAGCTTGATACTCCTCAGTCTTCACCCAAATTTGTGCCATTACTCAGCCTTCAAACTCTGATGCTGCTTCTATCAAGGGCAGATCATTCAGACAGCACTTTAAAAAGGAATGGGAAAATGTACAGAGAGGTCCTTCTGGGGGGAAATGTTTACTGGGGTGGAAGGGCATTCAGGAGGAATAATAATCCGGGGAGATTATTAAAATTGGGCTTACTCTGAGTAAATGGTTAAATCTTGATCATTGTGTGGTAGAAAGATTCTCCCAAAAGGCCAGGACCTGATCTTAGATCAACAAAGATGTAGATGAGAGCCTGTTTACAGAGCTGTAACCCGAAGCTCTCCTGCTGCAGCGCGGGTACCACGAGTGGAGAAGGTGAGTCAGCAGAGGACAGCAAAGTTGCTGGGCACAGACTGCAGCAGAAATCCAGGCGCCCGGCGCACAGCACCCAAGCCGCTGAGCATTCTCTCTGAGGGTGTGATCCAGGTGCCCGTCCTAAGGCAGAAGTTACCTGCTGTTTTTGGATTTGGGGAAACACTTCTATAATTTTAATAAAAATCATCATTTGTTTTCCTACTTACCTGAAGTTTAATTTGTTCATGTTATACAAATTTATTTGCGATAAAAACCTCTTACTAATTAAAAGACAATAATGCACTTTATCGTTTCCACCTGCAATTAAAACCCTCTGGACCTTTCCAGTAGCATGTGATCCCATTTTCCCACAGTGCTTTTCCCAACGAGTCCTCATCAAACTCCTCCCTCTGAGCAGCATCACTTACTGGCTGTCGTGCTGATTTTGTGGTTGCATTATACTTGCTCAGAGTGTTGTGATTCATTGACAGGTGACTTTGGGTCTCTTTAATTAGACTCTAAATTCTAAGAAGGCATACATCTGAAATATTCTTATATTCTTCAACACACAATCTTCTCTACATGTTGAAGAATATTGAACTATTCCTTAATGAAATACAAATGTGCCTATAATAGCAACCTGAAGCAATTTGCTGGTGTTCACTTCTACCTAAGAGGTACTAGTATAATCTCAGTGTAGAGTTATTAGAAAACTGAATTTTTGCTAACACTCCAGAGTATAGCAAAATCAATGTTCCCTGTTTAACTTTTAAAATAAAGCCTTAGGCATTTCTTTCTTTCATTCATTTTTTTACTCATTCTTCTAAGAATGGCATAGATGTATCAACGACGAAATAATTTGGGCCTCAATATTTTCTATCCTTTTCACAACAACCTGCAATTGCTTAATGACAAAAGGTAAAAAATGTATTGAACATCATGCCAAATGCTCTGTGTCCATTTAATAAGGCATAAAATACATAAATTATAGCTTGTAGATGAACGTATCAAATTATCTTAGCATTGAGTCATTCACACATGATTTTTTTAAAATTATTTTGAAAACTTTTGGGTAGGTAATGTCAGCCATCGAAATCTAAGCCTCTGAATATACTGCAAAGCACTATAGAGAACAAAAACAAAAACAAAAAAGCAACAAACTCCAAGCCTTTAGAATAACTAGACTACAGAGAATGCTATATAATTCTAATTAATCATTAGTAGAAAAATATGCTTCCATTTTCTAAACTGCTCCAAAATCTTCCCACATAATCTTTGCAAAGAATGAGGAGTTTCCAAATGTGCATGAAAAAGACAAGGAAGGAGCCACTTTGGGAGTTCAAATGGCCCACCAGAGCAGGTGAAGGTTTTTGTCTACATAAAATCAGTGACTGCAAGGAAGGGCCTGGAAAGAGCCTCAGGCTGCTCCCCTGGGGTGCTCACATCAGGGGGAGCATTTGAATAAAAGGTCAGGAGAGATGACCTCTGGATTCTTGGAAGTAGGGGTGAAAGAACAGAAGGTGACAGGGTCATGTCTGCAAACTGGCAGAGTGGGTAGCTCTGTGCTCTCAACCCCCAAAAGGAAACTCAGAAAAGAAACCAAGCAGCACATTTAAGAGTCAATTTTGTTAGAAGTCTGAAAAACATTCCAAGGTTTGTAATAACCAAGCAAAAGCTGAACCAAGAGAATAAGGCAAATTGAAAATAGAAGAAGAAGATGACGTGGTGTTTCACTCTAGAAGTGCCTGTGGTCATTACAGATGCAGAGACAGACAGACCAGCAAAGGGAACTGAGAGCCAACGAGTAGGCGTGCATGTGAAAGGAAGCGTAGAAAATTCGATACTTCAAGCCAGTCAAGGAAAGGTAGTCGCTGGCTAAAAATAACTTCCAAATATATCAGACACTTAAATGTAATAAAAAATGAAATAATAATCAGGATGAAATATGGATGATTCCTCAATAAGCTATTAAGAAAATTTCTTACTATGACTCAAAATCTAGATGCAATTAGAAAACTTGATGACATAAGTATTTCTAAGTGCATAGTACATATATCATAAGTAAAGTCAGAAGACAACTACAAGTTGACATAACATATTTGCACCACACATTACAGATATCATGTTCAACTCTAATTTTTCATGGGTACTTTGCCTTTTGAAGTATATAGACATTGTGGAATAGTTAAATCTAGCTGATTAAAATATGCTTCACCTCACATAATTATTGCTTTTGTCATAACATTTAACATCTATTCTCAGCACTTTTCAAAAATACAATATGTCATCATTAAATATAATCATCTTGCTCTAAGTAGATCTCTTGAACTAATTCCTCATATCTATGATTATACATCCTTTGACCAACATCTTCCCAGTCCCTCTCCCCAACACCAGCTCTGGTGATCACCATCACTTTTTCTAATTTTTTAATTTGTGTTAATTAGTTATAGATGACAGTAGAATGCACTTTGAAACATCATATATAAAGGTTATACATGGTTACACATGATGTAGAATACCACTGATTGTAGAGTTACATATGTACATGGGACAGTAAGGTCTGATTCATTCTACTATCCTTCCTACCCTCATATCCTCTCCCCTTCATTCATTCCCCTATACCTAATCTTGAAGTAACTTTATTCTTCACTAATCACCCCCATTGTGAATTAGCCCACATACCAGAGAAAACATTTGGCTTTTGGTTTTGGGGAATTGGCTTATTTGGTATAGCATGATATTCTACAACTCCATCCATTTACCAGCAAATGCCATAATTTCGTTCTTCTTTAAGGCTGACTAATATTCCTTCATATATATATCACATTTTTTATCCATTCATCTGTTAAAGTTTGGTTCTATAGTTGAGCTATTGTGAATTGAACTGCTATAAACATTGATGTGACTGCATCACTGTAACATGCTGATTTTCTTCTCAGCAAAGGAAACAAATCAATTATGTAAAGAGAGAGCCTACACAATGGGAGAAAATCTTTACCATGTGTGCCTCAGATAGAGCATTAATTTCCAGGATACATAAAAACACAAAAAACTTAACACCAAAAAATCAAATAACCCAGTCAATAAATGGGCTAAGGACCTGAACAAACACTTCACAGAAGAAGAAATACAATCAATTAACAAATGTATGGAAAAAAATTGGTCAAACTCTTTAGTAATTAGAGAAATGCAAATCAATACTAATCTAAGATTTCATCTCACCCCAGTCAGAATGGCAATTATCAAGAATACAAACAACAACAATAAATGTTGGCGAAAAGGGTACACTCATACATTGCTGGTGGAAATGCAAATTGGTGCAACAACTATGGAAAGTGGTATAGAGATTCCTCAGACACTTTTAATGGACCCACCATTTGACCCAGCTATTCCTCTGCTAGGTTTATACCCAAAGGACTTAAAACCATCTTCTTTTAATTTTTATGTGTCCAACTTTTCTAGGTTGTACACATGAGTGGACTGTGGTGCTTCTCTTTCTGGCTTATTTCACTTAACACAATATCCTTCAGTTTTACTTATGTTATTGAACATGGTGGGACTTCCTTCATTTTATGGCTGAATATATCCATCCTGTATGCTTGCCATCTTTACTTCATCCACTCCTGTTTTGATGGACAGTTTTCATTCCAAATATTAATATGTCATATAAAGAACTTTAAAGTTGACAGGACAAAAGACCAAAAAGCCAATAGAAAAAGTGTACTTAACAAAATGACCCTCAAACACACAAAAAATGATGCTGAACTTTACTCATGATAAAAAAATATAAATTAAAGTCAGAATAAAATACCATATATCAAAGATCAGACTGACAAAAATGTAAACTATCGACAACACATTCTGTTGGTGAGACTCCAGGAAAAAATGGCACTTTCACAGAGTACTTGTAGAAATAAAAACTGGTATAACCCTAAAGGAAGATAGCTTTGCAATATCTGACAAAACTGCATGTGAGTTTACATTTGGTCTAACAAATATTTCTTCTATGAATTGACATTAAAAATATACTTTAGAAAAATATATGTTCAGAAGACAATTCACTGCAGCATTATCTGTAATTAAAATAATATTTTCATCGACCTAAATGCCCTTATATAAGAAGTTGTTTTAAGAAACATCTTATATACAATGTACTGTTATCCAGTTACAAAAAGAAGGCATAAACTGATTTAGATAATTTCTAGATACATTACTAAGTGGAAAGGAACACAGTGAAAAATAATATCTATATCTATATCTAACTCTCCCATAAGAAAGAAGAGGAAATAGCAAATACAAGGGGTGGTGTTATCTAACACAGTGGAAACGTGACCCAGAAACTAACGAAAACTAATGAGCAAGAAGGTGATTTGAACTTGGTGGAAGGAATAAGGAGAGGGTGGTGCTTCCCTGGGAATATGTCTTTATAAAGTTTTGTCATTTGCAAAATTGTTAATATTGTACTTAACCAAAATCATAAGATGATAAAATCTGAGAAGATGGAGGATAAAACCTAACACAGAATTCAAGCAGAAACAAAGGTATACAATAATTTTCAAAAAAATAACAAAGTTAAACTTGGGGAAAATCAAAATAACACCAACTAATAAAAAGAAAAACTTAATTTTCAAGCATAGAATTTTAACTGAATATTCTCAAGATAATACAACAATAACTGCTTAAAAATATTCAAACTTGGAGTTCATTATTCTTCCACAGTAGTATGAGGCAAGAATGGCAAAGTTGTTTTCTTCGTGTTAACTTAAAGAAAGACTAGAATTTTTTGGATTGGGTTGGAATTGTGCCTATTAATACAAACTCTTAATTTTGATGTCATATCTTAACAGATAGGGAGTAATAATTGATTTATTTCCATTTTTACAAGTATTAAGATTTTTTTACTTGCCTAGAATATAAATTTTGGTTATTATTAGTTTTTATGTCATGGGTTTTAGAACTTCTCAATATTCAGCACAAAATATGTGTATTGTTACAACTAAAAAAACTAGGACTAACTTAAGAATCTAGCCCCTTTGGTGAGTAATTCTCATGTTTCGACTTGTTTCTTTTACTGTGGGTACTCAACATGCCTCCGTGTCTGGAGCTTATTCTTTCGTGCTTCATAGGAAAGTTTGTTCAAGCATAGGTTTCCATGTGTGCAATTAGAGTTCTCGCATCCCATAGTTTTCTAGTTATTTTATTTTGTATAAAAAGGGGGTGTGCTGTAGGCACTTCAGCAGAGTCCAGAGCATCTGCTGGTTGTGAAACCCATCAGGCATGATCGGGACCAGAGGGGAAGGACAACAGACGGGAACCTCAGTGAGGCGCCTTCTGTGTAGTCACATGTGACCTTGGGAAATCACTAGGCTGGGAAGGTATTGATTTCTAAAGTCACAGCGTTTAGGAAATGTAATTCACGTTCAAATTCTGGTATTTGGAATCAAAATAACTCCAGAAACGTACTCCAGGAAGGACAGGCCAGGAGTCGGAATTGGCATGCATAGGACAGATTTCCTGAGTAACGTTAGGTCCCTCATATAAAGAAATGCATTTATTCATTTAATTTCTTCTCCATTTATTTTCTCTCGGTCTGTCTGTCTGTCTACCTACCTATCATGTTATGTGAACTCCTTTAAGCTATTGACAAATGGGATTTTAACCTGGAGAACTAGAATATGAAGAATCTGGATCACAGAAGAGCTCATGGAGGAGTGTAACTGAGCCTGGTCCTGATTAACAAGCCAAGTCCGAGAAAGAGCATTTCAGGTGCGGCAACAATATATTAGAAATAGCACCAGACAGGAATGTCAAAAGTCCCTCGTTTATTGAAAATTAGGATTACAAGAGAGCTAAGTGATATCTAATGTTAGAAAGATAGATTGAAACCAGATGGTGAAAAGGGTTGAATATATTGCTTAGGGGCTTCAATTTTCTTCTATAGAACATTTCCACTTGATTGAAATTTTTACCTATGAAATAAATAATCAAATAGTGCTTTCAAAAAGTGACTCTGAAAAGCAAAGTTCCCAACAGGCTAGAGTAAGAAAAACAGCAAGAAGTGACAGATGAATTACAGAATTGAACGCAAGCACCCACTGACAGAGCAAGTCAAGTTCAGAAGGAGCACAGCAGATCAGGGACGAGACAGGCGGGGAAGCGGCCAGCAGGTCAGGCAGTGCCACCAAAGCCAGTCCATTTCACCGCAAAGATGGTGGGGTGCAAAGGCCCATCCTCTTGCTGACTGGCTATTATTTTCTCCCTGCACCCCTCCCAGGAAGTCTTCACCTAAGTTCTGAAGCTCAGAGTCAATATGCAGCCCCTAAGAATCACAAATGGTGGGAAGAGCCCTTTGAAATGTATTTCTTGCCCCCTCTTCTCTTCCCGCCAGGACACGGAAAGACTGCCGTTATTTTCATCCTCCCTGGGGCCTCTGCCCATGACCTCTGAAGACGCCACCATGTTGCCACCCACCCTCCCAGTCACAGCACCAAGGTCTCTGTGACCTATCGCAAAGACACGGATGTCACCGGCGGTGCTGCCGGGCCTGGTTAATCCAAGACTGACAGGGGCCACTGCAAATCTGGAGACTGGCAGCCCTGCACCCCAAAAGTGTTTTTAAGGACCTCTTTTATTCATTTTTCCAGCTTGGATTTTCCTTCTATCTGGAAATTTACTACCCACGTGACATATAATCCATGTATGTAAGTGTGTGTTGTGTGTGTACACGTGTGTGTGAGCATGAGAGAATGCGGGTTTAGCTACGCTTATTTTCTGAACGCATCATGGAATTGGTATTTTAGAAGTCTGATATAAAGAAAAATGAGTGCCTTCACTTCCAGGTCAGTAGTTTGAATTCAGCTCAGCTTGGTATTAACTCTAAGTATGAAATATGTGTTGTTTAGGTTGGTTCTAGAATAAAAATAGAAGGGCTGCCCTATTCAGGGCTGAAAGCCATCCATATTCTGCAAATCAGCAGCACGGTGTGCTTGACAAGCGAGGGCAGGCACTCCAGGATGCAGGAAGTGGCTTAGGACTTAGGCAATATGCTGGGAGATCCCTGATCTTCCAAAGGCCACCCTTATTGAAAATGGGGACTGAATAAACATGCTCTATTTTGTTCATATGTCATTAGAGGGACGCCATGTGCTTTACTGAGATTGGAAGTTGAAGGCAAGACTTATTCAGGTTACATGCTGTGCTATTAAGCAGGAAGCATTTTGGGATGATGAGGATAGTGCCATACCCTACAAATTTAATGCTTCTTTTCTCATTTCCCTTTTCTATAATTATGTTTTATGGTGACATAACACATTGGTTCAGGGAATTGTTTCATTGTATTTTTGTAATAAATGGATGGATGGCTGATTTGTGAACTAAAAATGGAAACAGAAACCACAATATGTCTAGCTACTTTTATACAACCTGAACATACATCAGTAAGAACCTGAACTTAATTAGTCACATTCTTCCTGGATACAGCCTGGAGAGAATCACAAAGGGAGGAAAACAGTCAGCCCTTCTCCTCCTCCTTCCTCTAAAGTGGCCATACCTTGTTTTCTACCTTTCGGGTTGAATCTAGAGGTAATACCTTCTGCCAACTTCAGTTCAACAGTTCCTCTTTTTGGGTCATCTTATTTCCTAAACCTTCATCTAAATGTCTGATTGCTCCTGGAAAGCAGTGTGGTCACTTGGGAAATGTTTATTGGAATGAACTAAGTAGGTGGATGGCTTTTCCCCCCATTCACTCATCATGAAAATATGTGAGTCCAGGATGTAACTAAACACTTTCTGAATGATAGTGATACAGCAATGAGAAAAAAAAAAAAAGACAAATTTCTGCCTTAGCAGTAGATTAAACAAACAATAAGCAAATAAATAAGTATAATCTTGGGCAGAGTGCTGATACATTTGTGTTAAGATGGGGAAGGGAAGGAAGTCTTTGCAATTTTACATCAAAGCCACAAGGAAAGTCCTGGCTGATCAGGACGAGAAGGAGATATGGATAACAGGAGGGACAGCTAGTAGACAGTTCCAGGCAGAGGACCAGAACCTTGCAGTGGGCACATGCCACTGTGAAGAAGAACTGTGAGAAGATTGTGTAGCTGAGAAGATGGATTAGGACAGTATTGTACATCTCCAGGTAACAGGGCCTGTGCCAGCTTTTACTTGAAGTGTGAGGGGAAGTCATTAAAATGTGCTGAGCTGAGAAGCCACACATCTGACTCCCATTTTCAAAGGGAGCTCTGCTATGTTCGGAAGGGCCTCAAGAGGAAAGGGGACCATCACAAGAGCTGAAAACCTGCTCTATTAGAGTAGTAGATGTCTATTATAATAAACCAGAGGAAGCTTGACAAGGGTGTGTGTCAAGTGTCAGGAACAGAAACAGCCATAAGTGATCAGAAGATCTGCATAGATTTCTAAGTAAATTCCACAGTGATTTTTTGACTATACTAGTCAGCATTTAGCAAGGCCGTTCAAAGGGAAAAATGCAGTTACATACTTCTAAACCATTTGAAAATCTGGAAGACCCATGGTCAGAGGGAGTCATTGCTATTTTTTAAGTCCACAGTCGGAATCAGAAAGTTGGTAACATCCTCTGGTCAGGAGGACCTACAGGAAACCACAGCTAATGGTCAAAGTTGCCCCACAAGGTGAGGAGAAATACGATCTCTGTTCTCTCCAGAGAGAAGGTGACAGCATTTGCCTTCTTTCACCTTCCAAATGGAATCTGAGTGCAGCTCATCCACAGAGCTTCACCTCCACAGGGACTCCTTCAGTGACAGAATTGGGAACACGGGGAGGTCACAGAAAGAAGGGTACAGAGCACCGAGAGGACCTGGCCAACTGATGGGTTAGTGGTTGAGTGGCGTCTCGCCCAGGAGCACAGGCTGTGGAATGAGAGCAGGGAGCCTTTCAGAGGTACGTCCAGAGGCCCACCATGACCATGCACAGGTGTCCAGCTGGATGAGGAAGGCAATGGGCGTCTGAAGGGCTTAGAAACTTTGGGAAGGAGGATTCAAAGATTGATGGAATTAGAGCTACAGGGAGTGAGCAAGGAAATAGGATGCGGTGGTCAGAGGGAAGGTGTTCGGAACTGAGAACAGGGAGGGGATGTAGATGGTGATACTGAGGAGACCAGGGTGGAAGAGTGGGCTGCATGACTGAAGACGGGCAGCCACCACTTGAAAGTACAGACACTTAGAAGGATGGACCATGTGGGTAGTGACACGGTCACATGGAAACGTACCACAAGGAGGAGTCCTAACACGAAAAATAATTGTTTAAGCAATCATCATAGTTTTGGTGCATAGTAAGTTTTTTTTGTTGTTGTTTTCTGTGGTGTTGGAGATTGAACTCAGGGCCTTATGCTTCCAAGTCTACCCACTGAGCTATATCCCCAGTCCGCATAGTAAGGTTTTAATAAGAATTTGACAATGAAAACACTTGTGTAGAGTTATACTAAATACAAAGAAAAGCTGGAGAGATCTCTCTAACCTGTCACTTTCTGAGATTAGGCCATGTAAGTCCAGTCGGGAGAGGCAACTGAATTATGGGTCTTGAACTGTCCTGTTACACAGGTGATGCCTCTCGGGAACTATCAGTGAGAAGACATCAATTTAAGGCTGCCCAGTTGCTACTGTGATGCCCTGTTCAGTAGGAGGTTCTGTGCCGGCCATGGAGCTGCTCAGCTCTTGACCTTGAGGTACAGACGCCAGCCACTCGGGGTAGAAAGTTTCGGGTGAAGCTGATAATCACAATCAGGCTGCTCATACTCATGACCTTGGTTCTGCTTGCTTTGAAGAAACTTTCTCACAATAAATCCTTTCCATATTTATAGCCATATAATAAACATGCTGAGCTTGTTGTGAGTCACTACCTCCCTGCCAGGGCTGCAGTCAACCACTGAGACCCAGTTTTTTTTTTCCATTTGTGTGTCTGTCTGTCTTTTCTCCATCCTCTCACCTCCTGGTCCAGGAACCTGAATTAAGGGCCATGCAGGTAATAGCAATATCCCATAGGGACATTTGGAGGTGGGGGGGGGGGGTCACAGTCTACTTCATTTTTCCATGTATGCCATAAACTTCTCATCAGCCTTGACACATGGCGATTGTACATATACTCAAAATATTTTTTAAATAAAGCATCTGACATTTCTAGCTCAGGCATCTGTACCACCTAATTGCACTGATTCTTAGATAAACTGAACAGCTATGATGACTTGGAGTAATCTGCATATTAAAATATTAAGAGTAATCAAAGGAGAATTTATTCATCACTGGTTGCTGTGGACTGACGCTGACCCCCAATTTCAGATGCTCAGTCCTAACCCCCAATGCCATGTTATTGGGTTTAGATCAGTCATGAGTTCATGCTCAGGCCCCCAGGATGGGATCAGTATCCCTATGAGAAGAGACACTGACAAGTCTTCTCTTTCTCCCCTCTGGGTGAGGTCACAGCCTGCAAGCCAGGAAGAAAGTCCTTACTGGAAAACAAATCATCCGCACCTTCACCTTGGACTTCCCAGCCTGAGCTCAGTGAGAAACAAATCCTGTTGTTTAGCCATCCAGTCTATGATCTTTTGCAGCAGACTAAGATATTTCTCAGAGAACTTGGAGATATATTTAAACCATAGATTCATGTAATCATCTCTAACTTATTTAAAATCACATTGATAACCCTTTTGCATTGCATAAAATGAGAAAAATCTTAATTGGAACATTCTGTAGCAGATGATCAATAAATTTTTGATTACCTTATATTCAGAACAGTGTGTAATATTAACCATTATAGACTTACATCAGAATCTTCACAGTTTTATTTCAATTATTTAAATGAATGAGGTATCAAAGAACTTATCAGCGTTAAATGTAGAATAACTGCTCAGTAGGAATTAGTCAAGAAATAAATTGTACAGATATGCTTCTAAACACATGCGAATTTTGAAATAGATTCCTGTCTTTGGTTCTTTAAAAAGTGCAGTATTTGAACCTCCAATCTACCTCTTGACTATTGTGATTTCACCATTGCCATTGCCGAACACCTGAGGCCAGCAAGCAATGATCCATTCCTGTGTTACAAGAAACCATTTGTGTTGTCCCACCTGAAGTCAAATAACAGGCTAAAACCAGAAATGTGAAAGAAAGCTGAATTATTGATGTTCAAATGAGAGTTTCAGAACATTGTGATTTAAATGGTGAGGGCCCTTCTCAGGCTTAAGAAACCTCCAGTGAATGTGGAGAGATCTGCAGCAAGTCCCCACCATGGCAAGATTATCACAGCCAGACACCTTAATGATGTGGCTGCGAGGAGCTCAGGAGAAGGATTACGTTTCTGGCCTGCTGTGAGGTACTGAGGTCAAGAAAGACAGTTGAAAAGACTTGTAAATTGCAGATTAGGCTAAAACCCCTTATCGGGTTTTCTTTGATGAATCCTTTGCTATCCGCTTTTAAGTACTACAGCCTTTAGAGTCTCTATTTAAAACAATAATAATAATGTAGCTACTGATCTCCATAATGTTGGGAGAGTGCACAGCAGTCTCTGACACCAGCATCATGGCTCTGACAAACGGACTTCACTGTACAGCAGTGGTCACTTCATAGGAGGACCCACTAAATTTTCCCAGCCACTGGCTAACATCCATTAAGGCACGGCCTAAGGCCAAACGCCTCCTATCAAAACACCTACCTTTATTTGGCTGTTTGAATGGAGGCCACTGCTGCTTTCCAAAATGAAGGTGTCATAGGTGAAGGATAAAGATGGAAATGCCGCAGGGGAAGGCAGAGGGGGAAGGGCGCAGGGGAGCAGAGGCTGCATTTCTGAGCAATGGGGGTGTTTGTTTTTAAGACCCGTGGTCTGTGACCATTGCGCTTACTGATTTCTACCTGCACAAGGCATTCTAAACTGCTTTGCGTCTGTGAATCAATTCCACCTGCACAATAACATGGGGTGGAGGAGGACAGAGGAACTCAAGGTGTTTCTGAAACAAATCTGTGGCTGATCTTGTGCTGTACTAGCTCCGAGCAGTGCTGTGACATGACCACACAACAGTACAGGTGTACCACCTCACGGCTCTGGAGGCCGGAAGTCTGAAATGGGCCTCCCTGGGTTAAAGAGCAAAGTCTTCAAGAGACTGCCCTCACAGGCCTTAGGGAGGAACCATTTCCTTGCCTTGTTCAGCCTCAAGAGCACGACCACTTTCCAGGCCTCAGGTGCGAGACCTGGTGAGTCTGCTTCCTGTGGCAGCACTGTGGCTAAGGGCTGCTGGCCTCCTCCCCCCTTAAGACTCTTGAGATTCTATCAGTCCCCCTCCCGGATAAACCAGGCTAATCTCCTTATTTTAAGACTAGCTGATTGGAAACCTTAATTCCATCTACTTCCTAATCCCCTTTTGCCATCCAAAGTAACAAAATTGCAGATCCTGGGAAATGGTACACGGGCACATTCGAGAGTCTGCTCACCACCTTCCCAAACGCTACCAGCATTGCCAACAGGATCAGAGCAAACTGTTGTGCGGTGTGCACTATGTTCAAGCACAGTTACTCTAGGTACATGCCCCAGTTGAGATCTGGAATTGTCCCTCAGAAAGCTCATGTTTGGAAAACAATTCCCAAATGCAGAAGGTTCAGAGGTGAGGCTTCTAGGAAAAGATTGGTGAATGAGAGCTGTCACCTCATCAGTGTGTTAATCTATTTGATGAATTAATAATTTGAATGGAATACTGGTGGTGACTATAGGCAGGTATGTTGTGATCGGAGGAATTAGGTCACTGGGGACGTAACTTTGGTGACCACATCTTGTCTCTGGCTCCCTGCTCTCTCTGCCTCCTGGTTGCCATGAGCTGAGCAGCTTTTCCTCCACCATGCTGCTCCGCCATGATATCCTGCCTCACCTCAGGCCCAGAGTAAGGAGTTGGTTGACCATGAACTGAGACCTCTGAAATCAGCAGTCCAAATCATTTTTCCTCCTCTAAGTTGTTCTTCTCTGAAATTTTAGTCATGGTGATGAAAAGCTAACACAGAACACTTATTTATAAAGCACTTGGAAACTTCATATTCACTGGGGAAAGGGTACAATGATATCTTGAAACTCAACAGCCAATAAAGAAAACCTGAATCAAAAATAGCCATGTCCCCTAACTTAAGAATTTAAATATCAATGATGATATTGCCCAGATAAACATGGCAGTGGCTTAAAATATACCCAGTAGATTCATTTTGACTCTACTTGCTATAAGAAATTAGATTTTTAAAATAGTTTTTCCTTGACACACATTTTCTTGAAATAATTTCCCACCTCAAAAAAAATGTATCCAAAATTCTATAGAGCCTGATAAAAGTGTTTGTTAAAATATTAAAAATAAGATTACACAGAGCATTATTAAGGTTTTACTGTTATCAAATTAGATTTAGATAGATTAAATAGATCTTATACTTTATATAACACATTTAAGGATTGCACACTTTTTTTTTACAATACATTGAACCTTTGTTTACCTTAAATTTATGCCTATTTTTAAAAGATGTGTCATCCTAGGAAAACCATTCAAATGAAAATGTGAGCATATGGATTCCATTGCTCACTTTTACAAGAACAGAGCTTTAAATCAAGTCACTTAGTTTCAGAGACATCCGTTCACTAACTCATAAAGGTTGGAATAGAATTCCGTGAATTTTGCAAAACATGTCTATGGGATGGCAAATGTCAACTGCAATGAAAATATTAAGAAAATCTGTACCTTGAGATCTCTCAGGGTCAAGTCAGTATGGTCACTGGCATGCAAAGCCTCTGAAAGTTCTCCATAAAGTCACTGTTTACAACTGTTTAACCCAGAAATATCCATAGGATCCTCAAAAAAATGCACTAGGAAATGCCAATTTAAAATATGACTGTGACATTTTAAATGACTGAATAAATACACGCTGCCATTGCTCTCAGGACATTGACGCTCCTGTCAATGTCTTCCCACCTGTCCTATCGCCTGCCTGTCCCAACCTTCCTGGTTTTAGTGGTATCAGTCTTACCTCCCTGAATGTAGTCTCTGTACGGAGCACCCCGGCTAGAGACTAGGTTTCTTAGCTTCCCTTTTCTTGACCTGAATATTCTGAGGTTGTACCCTACTTGCAAGTTCAAAGTTTGTCTGGATGAATGCTAGAAAATGAAACAAAGTCACAAGAGTCTTTGGTCAGAGGCAGAGGATGTGATTACTCAAACCATACAGTATCCAGATGTAGCCTAGCTTCCTAGGGTTGCCATGAAACATCATCACAAACCATGGGAATGTAAGCAATAGGAATTTATTTTCCCACAGTTCTGGAGGCTAGAAGCCTGAGATCAAGATGTTAGCAGGGCTGGTTTCTTCTCAGGCTTGTCTCCTTGGTTTGAAGATATCTGTCTTCCCCTGAATCTTTACGTGGACTTTCCTGTGTCCCAAAACAGTTTTATACAAGTAGACTTCATTCCAGCCCATCGTGATGACCCAGTCTTCACTTCATCACTGTCTCAAAGACAGGGGTCAGAGCTGCATATTAAAAATTGGTGAGGGACACAATGAGGACTGTTCACAAAGTGGGCTGCGTTACAGGGAAAGAACCCTGACCTTAGGAAGAGCAGATATTTTTAAAAGACAGGCAGCGTACTTGTCCTGTGTTTTGGAGGGAGATACTAACTCTATCTTCTGACTCTGCTTCTTAAACAAACATCATTAAAAGAAAATCCAGAAAAACAGTAGGCAGTGACACACTGCTTGCAGGATGTGCAGACACTTTAAAGAGCTGAGAAGAATTGCCTCCTGTCAATATGCAACCCTGCTATTGTTGCTGAACTTGGCTTCTAACTAATGTCCCATGAGTACAGCATTCCATTGGCCTGGCAGCAGGTGATACCAAACCTTTTCAATTTCTCCCTTTTGGAATTTTCTTAAAATTCTTACTATCAATAGGACCCTGAGAGGCAGAATGGGGCTGTACTGCAGAGTTGACCTTGACCACATTGTCCACTGGGGCCTCAGACCAAACCAGCTGGAAAAACCCACAAATTATCAAGATCTACCTTAGGAAGACAGGTGGCTTTCTCTTTGTTTCTCTACTGAGCATTGCAGGTCACCAGTTCAGTTACTGTGGAAAACAGAGATTCTATAATCCTGTGGGCTACATGGGTTCAGTATAGCACAAGCCTGTCACATAAAACCCTGCTTCCCAGTGAGTTGTGGCTGACTTGAATGTCTTCCAGACTTGAGTTGATACCACTGGTCACGTTAGCTGTAGACACATAAAAACTCAACACTTCTTTTATAATTAAATGATACCCCTTGCAGACATAACCGCCCACTGGGAGCATGAGTAATGAGCCTGCTGTCTCTCTGGGATACTCTCTCAGCACCCAAGGTCACCTCATTCAGGAGCACTCTGTCATTATTGTCATCTGAATATCACGAGATCTTACTTACAACGTTTCCTTAAACTCCAGAAGTTCTCCCATGACCAGCCATAAGGGGTAAACCCCTATGTTTTCACAAAAGAGGCATCAAATGCTGGACTTCACAGCAGAATTTCAGTCTCCAAGGCACATGTGGGATCCCTATGCATAAAAGATTTTTGTTACTATTGGGTTTCCCCAGAGGGACCCTTGTCAGTGGGGAGGCCCAAGTTGATGATTCCCACAACACCCACCCTAGCTGACTAAGAATTTTAGGTCCCCAATTAGAATGACTAAATCCAGTCTCTCTGAAAGACTGCTTATGGTCATTCAGTCCCTTTTCCCCCAGTGGTCTACACCATCCACCAGGGATAGGTAACCTTTATCTACCCTACGGAGTGGCTGAGTGGCAGCTCTGAACATAGAGGGAGGGTGGACAGTTTGAGATTTCCACAGGTGATCTGCTTGGCAGCTGCTGTAGCTGGCGTTATTCCCTGCTGCTTCCCATAAATTTCTCAGTGAGCATTTCTCAGAGCTGTCTGGTCAGGGATGGGAAATCCAGAAGTCTACTAACTGCAAATGCTTGCATCCTGGGAGAACTTCCCGGGAATCGTTACTTCACCAAGAATGCCCTACCCCTAACCCTAACCTGATGGACAGAGGCCAGTAGTATGTTCACTTCTCCTTCCCTCTGGAATTCAGAGATATTTCCTCTCCAGGTACTCACGGTTGTTGCTTTCTTTCCAGCACAACGACATAAGTGGCGTCCATTCCAGGAGCTATAATTTCTACTTTGCTCCAGTATTCCCCTACTCACACTAGGAGCTGTGTCTGCAAAGTTCAAGTTCAAGATGCATGAGGGTGTTTTGATAAAGCCTGCATAGATTCATGTGTCCCTCCCTTTGCTCTGCATGGGCACCTGGTAAGTAATGAACTTAATCTAGTGGTCATGATCGTTATGATCCAAGATATGTAAATGCAACTAGCAAATCTAGATGACCAATCTAGAATTGTCCGATTCTTATAGGTCCCTTGTTGAGGTCCCTTTTTGATTTGGCTGTGACTTGGAGGATCTAAAAACATGTGACCTGGATAAGTGCTCAAAATAAATTAAAAAATTCCCACCTAAAAATCTTCAGAGTGTAATTCCAATCATTCCAAACTTTAAATTTTGTCCACATAATTCCTTCTTTCTTTGGTTCTGAGCCTTAAACAAGAAGTAGCCAAGAAAAAATGATCCTTTTCTGAGGCCAGTCACTTTCAATAACCAAACTTTTGCTAAGGTACATAAACCAGAAGTAAGGAGTGGACGAGGGACACAGAGTCAGAAAAAGGTGACTCTGTTTCTGAAGAGGTCATTCCAGTGACAACACGGGATGCCTCTGAATGGCAGGAATGTCAAGGAGCACTGAATATTTTGACTCTCAGGGCTGTGGAATGGCCTTTTTGATGAATGGTGCACCATTTTCATGCTTTGAATAGTCTGGAAAGCTGAACACATGATAGAGCTTGATCTCCATGGCCAGAAAGGGGTGGGGGCCAGCCCATACCCTGGCACAGCAATGCCATGGGAAAACACCCTGCCCTCTAAGACATCCCTGACCACAAAGGAATGCAGTGTCTGGTGTTCAGTTTGCAGGTGCATTTCTTCTTGTGTCTGCAAAAGCATGAAGTCTGACCCTTTGGCCAAACTAACTATGACTCACTCACATGTATGTCTACTGTCAAGAAGTCCATCTTAGCCCAAGGCATCTGCTGCCCAGTCCTATAACACTTGACTTTCTGTGTGATTTCAATATAAGGCTAGGAGATCTTTCTGGGATCTGGAATGGGCAGCAGGAGGAAGTGGAGATTTCTTTGGGCAGTGTCTTGTACTCCAGGACCACCTTCCTTGACATTGCGAACTTAGTGGTGGGCAATGAGAGCAGATAAACCAGACGATGCCTGATGCACGTCCATGTGAGTGGCTTTTCTCATCTATTTCATGGAACTTTTTTTTTCTTTGTTTTTTTCCTTGGAATGTTCTCCATGAGAGGATCAAAAATTCCTTGAAGCAGACAGGAACCATTAAAAAAGGCCACCTAGAACTTTTACTGTCATTTCTGAATGAATCCAGGGTTGGCTGGAGAGACTGCAAGAGCAACTGAGCTGTAAAGCCATGTGACTAATGCCGCTTTCGCTTGGAAACTAGCTGTGCGGCTGCCTGTCCTTCTCTGGCCATGCCAGCAGTTTCTGTCCAGTGCAGTCCTGTGTTTCCCTCACCGAAGGCCCAGATGCTCTCTCTGAAGCTATGGTCTGGAGTGGGTTCAGGACGAATGTCAGTACCAGTGATTGCTGCACAAGGAATGTGACAGTACCTCTCTACTAACTAGGAAGTCCTCCCACCCAGGGAAGAGAGCAATGGCCAGAGCAGATGTGGGCAGCACTCTTGAAACCTCCCGTGTGGTTATCCTGTGACTATTTCCCAAATGTCTTCTAAGAGTCGATGAGGTGAATTCAGGTAGACTTCAGGCAACGTGTTTACTGATGATCGCATGGACCCCTAGAAAGCCAACTGCTCTCTTCTTTTCTCTTCCATAAAGTCAAGTTATTTGATACCACCTCATCATCACTGTCTAAACCATCAAACGCTCCGAAAGGGCTGAGATGTTACCCTGATTTCAAACTGAGAAGTCAGCCCGCCTGTTTCAACCATGCGGCAGAAGACATGAGGCTTCCGAGTCAGAGGAAAAGGCTTTGCTACTCACAGCAAGTGTAAGGTCCTTGGTGTAAGCACCCTCTGTGACAGTGCCCTGGGCCCTGATCCCCTGAGAGCTGAATGAAGAAATGACACCTTCTCACATCATGGAGAGCAACACTGGAGAAGAACCCTGAGCTTGGGTACAAAAGGACTCGTGTCTGGCGAGGTAGTCCCTCTTCTGCTGTGGAGGGACATATTGTCTTTATCTTCCAAGGCGACTTCTTATACAAAAGGCTTTGGAATAAATAATTTAACAGAGAGAGGACACAGTGAGAGGCGCACACATGTTCTCAGGCAGCACCCCCTGTTGCTGGGTAGTGGCTTGTGATGAAATTCTGACCAATAAAATGATAGAAATGATGTGTGCAGTTTCCACTTGATGGCCTTGAAATGTGTGCGTGCTCTTGCCCCGGCTGTTCCCTTTCATCTCTGCAGGGTGTGAACACAGATGTGTTCTGGTGAGCAACCTCTGAGGACCGCTGGGATGGTCGCTTTAGATGTGGAAATAGAAACAAGAGGAGAGAATGCTGGGGCTTCCATGCTGGGGAAGGTCCCCTCAGCGCTTGCTGGCAAGCAGGACAGAGCGTTAGAGGAGAGCAGAGCCAGCGGCTTCTGCATTTTACCATCTGTGTGTTTCAGCATCTTGGCCTTGACCTCCTTGGTACGAACCTGTCCCGGCTCAGGTGGTAACACCCATCGGTCACTGGAGCCAAAGTGCCTTTCTAAAACCACACCGACAGGGCAGGTTAAACTAGCACATTATGGCCTCCCTCTTTTTTTTTTTTGCACTGCCAGGAATTGAACCCAGGGCCTGTGCATGCAAATGCAAGGCAAGCACTCTACCAGCTGAGCTATGTCCCCAGCCCTACTATGGCTTCATTCAGATTCCTTAAACGCTGTTTCATCAAAGAACCAATGGTATTTTTCCTAGTACATGTTCAAGTAATTTCAAGAACAACTGGAATATATGAGAAAAAATTAAGAAACCTAAGCAGAACATAGTCACAGAACCTGTATCTTACAATCAGAAATGTCAAGTTCTCTTATAGGAATAACTGAAGGTACAGTCTTTCTGTGTCAGTACTAGGTTAAGTTTTCATATTACAGATTTGGGGCTGTAGTTGAACCAAGCTTGGCTCAGAGCAACCAAGTGTCCTGTCTAGTTAGCAGGCTGTCAACAAGCAAAAGCATTTAAACGTGGATGAGAACTTAAAAGTCTATCTAGGGATATGTTAGAACAACCCACAAAAATGTGATAATTGAAATTTCAGGAATAGAAGACTAAAAAGAAATACAGTGAAGTAAGATATTTTAGGTTAACATGAGGAAACAGTCATTGGGTGTTAAGTTACTTCAGGAAATAAGGCAGGAGTAATACAAGACAAATTATAGGAGAGTAGCCCCTCATTCAACTTCAGAACTCGCAGAAGGCAGAAATGCTTCATCTTCTACAAGGTCATCCCTGCAGCACCAGCCTCCCTGGAACATGTCAGAAATGCAGGTTCTCAGCCCACCGATCTCTTGAAACAGGATTTCTGAGAGTGGAAGAAGAGACAGTTCTCTGTGAGTTCACTAAGCCCTTCTGCTTTTGACACAGATCAAAGTTTGAAAAAACTGCTCTAAAGTATTTATGTGACATATAGAAGAAAATAAATGGCATCTGTTTCTCTTCTCTAAGTTATATGGCAGGTTGCAACTTCTTTGGTCAGTTTTACCTAAAGCCTTTTTCAAGATAAGGGTAAGAACTATGTTATCTTTACTTGTGCATCTGAAAGCACTAATTCCAACTGTATTCCTCCTTTTTCCATTTCCATAACAAAATGTCTGAAGTCGGGATATCTGTTTAAATAAAAAGGTTCATTTAACTCAGAGTCTGGACATCCAGGAGCATGGGACGAGCTTCTGCTTGGCTCTGGTGAAGTCCTGATGGCAATTGGCATCACAATGGCAGGTACACATATAGCAGATCGCACCATACCTGGGGGCAGCCTTGCCCCTTGAGAGCAACTTGCTGTCAGGAGAACCACCCATTCTGAGGGTGCACCCATGACCTGGCTGTCCCCCATGAGTCCCTGCCTCATAAAGGTCCCAGCACCTCTCAGTCTCACCACTCTGGGGACCCAGCTTCCAGTTAATGAACTTTTGGGGAACATACTCAAACCATGTCCAAACCATAACACCAACTCTAAAAAGCAAGTTGGAGCTTCACCCCGTGAATCCTGAAAAGACTGACTTTTCAATCATGGCATGCACCTCTGTAGGAAATTTAAATGTCAGATAAATAAGTAAATAATAAAGTATGAACATGGACTTGGGATCACCGATTCCTATGAACACATGTTATTTTTGTGACCACATTGAGTAGCTATAATGGATTAGCATCAATCCGGTTTCCTGTCCAATATATGTTTTTACATATTCAATTGCTCATTAAATTATAAAGAAATCAATGTTTTTTCTCAATTAGATTCACAGCTGGAAATTCTGAATTTGACCTTTATAACGACTCCATAAATTTCATGTATTTGATTGTTATATTTATGGCAAGCATTTGGCTTTTCCTCTTGTCTTTAGTAAATTAATTTTTCAGAAGTTAATCTCAAGCACAGTTGCTAGCAAGATTGTCTTCTTGGTTCAGTAGTTTGCTAGCACAAAATATTAACAATCAGCCTAGGGAATTCTTCTTAATCTAAAACAAAACAAACAAACAAAAAAAGTGGTCTGGGAGGAACAGACTGTTATGTTATGATAGTTGCTATGGATACTAAGCTCCTTCACAGATTTGAGCTGTGTCTATGAGCACAAAATATTAGCCTTTTGATTAGCTTGTGATTGTACTACGAAATGCTATAATTCACAAGTTTTCTATGCTCTACCATAGATTAATGTATTTACATTCATAGATAAGACAGCTTTGAGAAAAAAAAAAACTCTTTGATTTCCAGTTTCTTTGGAAGCATAAGAAATGCATCAATTACATATGAAACTTTAAGTAATAAATCACATTTATGAAAACTTGCATAGCCAACATTTTCTGCACTATTTTGAAGTAAGAAACAAAGAAAAACCTTAAAGAAACATTCCAACATACCTCAGCAAAACATTTATATAAGAGTTATAGTATGGATTGTGAGAACATTATCAGCAGAATTTTTTATAATCTACATTTCTACATTAAATGAAATTTATATTTCATCAGTTTCAGTCATAGAGCTGGTAAACTATTTGCAGTTTTCTTTTCTCATTTTCAGGCAATTTGTATAGAGTTCTCTTGACAATAATGTGACAGACTTCGCTAGCCTATCTGAGGACACATAGCAGACACAGATGAATCAAGGTGGCTGCACTGTTTTCTATCCAATCTGTGCTTTTTTTTTTTTTTTTTTTTGGTGCTGGGGATCGAACCCAGGGCCTTGTGCTTACAAGGCAAGCACTCTACCAACTGAATTATCTCCCCATTCCCCGGTCTGAGCATTCTGAGATATCCCTGTCTTACATTTTAAAAATCTCATTTGTCACCGGGTGTGGTGGCACACACCTGCAATCCCAGTGGCTCAGGAGGCTGAGGCAGGAGGATGGCACTTTCAAAGTCAGCCTCAGCAACTCAGGTACTAAGCAACTCAGTGAGACCCTATCTCTAAATAAATATAAAATAGGGCTGGGGAAGTGGCTCAGGGGTTGAGTGCCTCTGAGTTCAATCCCTAGTAATATCCACCCACCCCCCACAAAAATCTCATTTCTCTGGCAAAGATACTTGTATTCCTGAATAGATTTCAGTATTTGAAAACAGACTGGTAACACATTTAGAACTTCTCCTCTGTCTCCAGCTCCAGGCTGTCAGGCTAGTGATGCGTCAGTTCAGCTGAGAGCTTCCCCTGGTCTTTCCTCGCCTGATCGGTTAGCTATGCCTCCCTCATTTCAGGCCTTCTCTTCTCCTTCAGCTCTCAAGTCTCCCACTCATCTTAGATCAAAACACATTATCCACAGACTTTCACAAGTTATGATTGCTCTTCACCATTTTGATGTTTAAAGAATTCCCAAAAATCAGATTTTTCCCATTGTTACTTTTTTATGTACTATCTATCCATTAAAATACATTTGCTATTTTTTTGGGAGGGGCGTTTTATTTTTGTTTGGTACTGAGGATTGAACTCAGGGGCACTCAACCACTGAGTCACATCCCCAGCCCTATTTTATATTTTATTTAGAGACAGGGTCTCACTGAGTTGCTTAGCACCTTGCCATTGCTGAGGCTGGCTTTGAACTCTTGATCCTCCTGCTTCAGCCTTCTGAGCCCCTGGGATTACAGACATGAGCCAGTGAGCCAGGCTCATTTGCTTTTCTTAATGTTAAAATTGAATGTTTTTAGATGGATCTCAGAACTTCAGATTAATAATTAGCTTGAGGAAAATAAATTATTCAAATTCTTGTATTTTGTGTGTGTAAAATAATTGTATACTGTTAATGTAATAAATACTTTAAAATAGGTTTATTTCTTATTTTGGTGTATTTTAGTAGTATAATAAAAACATGAGAAAGCAGTACATTGAGTCTAGTATTATGTGAAAAGTATTTGATACTAGTGTTTTAAGGTTAAATTGAAGCACTATTTCAAGTAAAAATAAAACTGGGTGTTACTGTTTGGCTATGAGGTGTCCCCCAAAGCTCACCTGTGAGACAACAGCAAGGAGGTTCAGAGGTGAATGTAGATTACAGAGCTTTCACTTAAGAGTGCAGTGATCCACTTGAATGGATTAACTGGGTGGTAACTGTAGGCAGGTGGGGTGTGGCAGGAGGAGGTGGGTCACTAGGGGCGTGCCTTGGGGTTCACCCCAGTCCAGGGTGAGTGGAGCTCTCTGCTTCCTGATTGGCTGCCTCAGCTGCTTTCCTTCTCCATGACCTTCCACCATGATGTTCTGCCCCACCTCAGATCCAGGGCACTGGAACCAGTCTTCTATGGACTGAGACCTCTGAAACCACAAGAACCAAATAAACTTTTCATCCTCTAAAATTGTTATGTCAGGACTTTTGTTCATAGAGGCAAAAAAATAAAATAAAATAAAATAAAATTAAGCTGACTAAACAGTGGGCAAATTATCAATTATTTTTCTTTAAAGTTTTAATTTGAGATTAAATTCTCTAGCTAAAATGTACTATCAAAGATTTCTTACAAGCTTAAGTATATCTCCATAACTTTCTTAGCTGAGGCAATGATAAATTATGTTTTATTCCCATCTACAATATGATGATAAACTCAGATAATATCCAAACCAGTTGATTTTAAAATTTCATGAATTTTGATGTATACATGGGTATATGAAAAACAGATTGCTTATTCATCATTTGATTTTACTATTCTGTACTTATTTTTTATAAACATGTATTAAATTCAAGTTGGTTATTAGTCATTTAATTTTGCCACTAGGTCCCTAAGTGGTGAAAACCTATAATATTCAAAATTGCAAAAGTGACGTGCTGCCTCACAAATGCCCGCCTCCTGGGGTCCTGTCAGGCCTCCCCGCACGACACCAGGTGGACCAGGGGCCAGGGACTGAGACTCAAGGGGAACCCTTCATGTCCAGCGGCCGCAGGATTTCATCCATGACGTGTCTGCCACGTGACGCCAAGGTAGAACTTTGCAGGCGTGATGCAAGTTTTTAAAAGGCAAAAGAGAAAGCAGCCTACGGGGGCTGCATCCCCGCCCTGGGGTCACCGTCACCAGGGACTGCTTCAAACTTCCATCCCCGGTCACCGTCTCGCCTCCTGCGAATTGGGCGTGATTTTCAAAAGCGAGGCTCTGGGACCAGAAGAGCTGACTAGAGCCGGGTCCTCAGCCACTCTGGGCGGAGACCAGCCTTTGCTCCCCGCTTCCCGGACACGGTCGGGGACCTGGGTTGGACTCGCTGCTGCCTTCAGCACCGAGGAGCTTCGGAACAGACTCCTGGAGGTGCGCCTGGCGCAGAAGTGAGCCACGAGTGCTGCTGTCACCACTGTTTGTACTGCTGTCGACTGTCCTCTGTGACCTTGTCTGCAGGATCAACACCTGGCGGAGGCGTCACCGCCCTCCTCTCACCACGCGTCAGCGTCCCTGATGGTGCCAGTGTTGGTCTGCTGCTTCCTTCCTGAGGTCACTCAACTCTAAGAATTCATTGAAGACTTCTCATTCTGGCAGTGGCAGACTCTCTGTGTGACTCATCCTGATTAGTCAGCTGGAAGAGCTGAGGAAACACCACCCAGGTCACGCCTGCACACGTCAGAGACATGGCAAGGTCAAGAGAGATTATGGGGCCGAGAGTCAGTATCAGAAGATCCAGAGGAAGCTGACACGGGGCAGTCACAGGATCCACACCATCAACCATGCTTAACAGGAGAACTGGAAAGCCCAAGAGACCAGCAGCCTTCTGGCAGCCCAGTGATGTCCCATAGGACCAAAGTCCCTGAGGCAAGGAGTGTGAGCTCGCTCACCTTCACCCGTGGTCCTGCGAATCCTGAGCGCTGAGCTAGGAGTGAGCTAAAGACGACTACTATGAAATTTCTACTAACTTTGAACACTGATTTTTTTTTAGAAAAATTGTCAACATGTTTGATGCTTCATTTTATTTGAAACACCACGAAGGCAATTTACATTTATAGTTGACCTTGAAAATAATGCATTTATAAAATAAAAAAGTTCAGCAAGGTGAAAATCATGGGAGAACTCCAAACATCACTTGAGAAACTAGCGTGTCATTTGTTACTACTGTGGAATCCAGAGGAACGCAACATGCTGGTGTTCCTAGTTTTAACTATGCCTCATTTATAGAATCCTGTATTAACTTTCTAATTTGTTTCTTGTTGTTGACTTAATAAGTCATTATTTTAAATGATGAAATCTGATTCTGATTCATCAGGAAAATTCTCACATTGTAAGACTTGAGTTGTAGTCAAGTTATAATGAAAATACAGAAAACCTGCTTTTCAGTCTCCAATAACATGAGCCATGATAAATATTTTTTTTTTCCTTATGAACCTTCCAGTCTCAGGGATTTTGTTATAGCAAAGTAAAATGGACTAAGACTGAAATTGATAATGACAGTCACATTTAAAGATAACCATAATATTTGTTAATGAAAATGCATAATATGTTAGATAAATTCACATAATGAAAATTATCTCTCTAGGACTATTGAAAAGATAAGGCCAAGAAAAAAATATTTTTCTATATTGGAGGATCTTTGTTTAGTTTTTACAAAACAAACAGGAGAAAATATGCCAAAACCTAAATACATTTTCCAAAGGTGGCACAATATTGAGACTTAGCACTTCACCAGAGCAGATAATTAAACAATTGCTTTAATTATAGGTTGAAAAGCACAGGCGAACCCAATAAATTATTGTCACAGGTCAAAATGTAGCAAAAATAAATTTGGTGAAAATTATTAAACAGCAATAGTACTTTGGAATTTCTTCCATGTTCTATGTAAATTTAAATCTTACATTTAATTCATCTCACAAAATGTCAAAAAGTATCCTTTTAGGAAATTTTAAAACTATGATATGGAAGTGATTTTTGATGGTGAAAATACTAAGAAATAGAATTTTCATGGATTAATTACTCAGTCAATCCATAGACAGCGTTATTCAGTGCAAGCGAAGACTCAAGACAGATACTCCCCAGTCCCTGCTAACTCCCTGGCCACTGTGTGTGGCACTGCCCCCAGCCTCCCACCGGCCATTGGGAGAAAACGTCCCAAGGGTTTGGATTTGGAACTCTGCTCCTCCAGGGCTGAACAGCAATGGGCAGGGATGGCGGGGTCCCTGGGAACTGAGTCTCCTGCCTGATGAGAGTGTGTGACAGCCCTTCCCTCCCCCTGGGGCCAGCAGTTGCCATTCTGCCCAAGTCTCAAAGCATTCAACTTGGATTTTCTCAAGACTTGACGAGACTGAGCCCTAGATAACATTAGAGCCCTAACTCCATCCAAATGCCCCTCGGCACCCACATTATAAAGGTCAGAGCTCCCACAATTCAGCAGTTGAGCACCCTGGAAGGTGGAGGGTCCTAAGCAAGGCCCTGCAGAAGAGAGTCCACCCCAGGGCATGGCTCCCCTGGGGAGTGCCCCAAGGAACAGGACGTCTCTGCCTTCCCTTCCTCCAAGGGCGGCATCAGGGTTTTCTCTCTAGTAAAAAGAGAACAGGACAAACAACATTTGTGTAGTCACACAGGGGAATGTAAATTCTTAATCTAAGTGTATTTCAGCCCAGGGCAAGAGTAGAAAAGCAATTTCAGATTTTGCCAAAATCATGTGAAATGAGAGAAGAGAACTTAACCCCAAGGACAGTGAAGTTAATTCTCAAAAGCTGATCTGATGGGTCAAAAGTAAAAATATAGAACTGGCATCTCAGAAGAACATCAAGACCAGGAATCTTAAGGGAAGGAAACCATGAAGTACTTTGTCATCTTCAGAATTCACAGGATGAGGATCGTGACTTCAAGAGGAAAAGAAACACAATTACTCAGCAAGAACAGAAGAAAATGTACTATTTACAGTCTTGGAAAAGATATATGATAGGTGAGTGTCTATTATTTATTGTATCTATTCATATCTATTATATACCATGAATTTATATTAAATGCATGCACACATTTGGAGAGAGAGAAAATTGACCCTAACACTTTGAAGACTTTATTAATTTTTAACACATATGTACACAAAATAAATAAAATAACAGAAACCGGGAAGGGTATAATATTTGACATTCTATTTATCATCATTAGTAGATATGTTTAAAAACTTATTAAAAACATTTATCCTGTAAACTCAGGGGCTCAGGAGGCTGAGGCAGGAGCATCATGAGTTCAAAGCCAGACTCAGCAACTTAGCAAGGCCCTGAGCAACTTCGTGAGACCCTGTCTCAAAATAAAATATGTATTTATAAAATAGAGCTGGATGTGACCCAGTAGTTAGGTGTTCTTGGGTTCTATTCCTGGTACCACCTCCAAAAATAATCTAGCCCATAAAGGTACATATTCTTGCAATGACACTTACGTATTTTTAATGATATATTATTTGTTTTAAAAACTTATTTATCAGTTGTTTTCAGAGACACAACTTTTATTTTATTAAAATTTTAAAAGGAAAAATAATTTTAGAGTTTGAGTAGCATGGCCTAAATTAGAGATATTAAAATATTCTTTTAAATTTCCAGTAGAGGGAAATTGAGATATTAAGACTTCAGAGAAAAACTATTCAAAAATCTCTACAGCAGTCCTGTCCAATACAATTCTCTGTGATGATGTGAATAACCCATATCCCCACTATTCAACAGTGGGCCATGAGAAATTGGATTTGAGACAGCAAAACTCACTTTTAAATTTCATTTTAACCAACTGAAAATAGTTGTACCATGGCTAAATCATAGGACAGTGCAGTTCAGTAAAATAAATATTAAATAAACATTTAATATTTAAATATTCAATATCAAAGTCTTCGATGATCACAAGAAACCTTTCTTGTTAGGGTTTGAATATGTAGTGACCCCCAAAGCTCACCTGACACAGTATAGGACTGCGCAGAGGCCAAATGATTAGATTAGGAGAGCCCTGACCTCATCTGCATGCTAATCCATTTGATGACTGATAATTTGAAAAGACTTCTCTACTGAGTGGTGACTGTGATCAGGAAGGAGGTGGCTGGAGGAAGCAGGCCAGGGGCGCGGAGCGTCCCCTTGGAGTTCATATTTCGCCCTGTTCCTCCCTCACTCTCCCTCTGCACCCAGGCTGACGTCGCTGAGCAGCTTTCCTTCACTGAGCCCTTCCACCATGATGTTTCGCCTCCGCCTCACCATGGGCCCAAGCAATGGGGTCAGCTGATCATGGATGAACCTCTGAAACCATGGGAAGAAATAACTTTTTCCTCCTTTATGTTGTCCTTGTCAGGAACTTTGACCATAGTGACAAAAATGTGACTAATACGTACCTCTAATTAAATAAACCAGTTCACATTTGGGCTTGTTATTACAGCAAGAGAAACAACCCCAGGCACAGAGAATCTCAGTAAGGGTGTTGAGAAGACTTGCCATCGGTTGTGGGCTTTGGTTGGATGATGTGGGAGAGCTTTCTGCTTGGACGGTGTCAGAGGTGGCACACTTCACGATCAGGTGATGCAATAAACCTTATCTATAGGAAGAAGAGCCAGCATGAGATTCTGTCCAGCTGGTGAAAATCCTGGCCACTTGTTTGGGTAGTGGAGGGAAGAAGAGGTGTTTGGTATTTCATAGAGGACAGTAAAGTTGTTTCTGTGAAATTATTGAGTGGCCTTGTTTTGGTGATTTTATCATGGTCCCAAATAACCTCTCTGACATTGCCATTGGTGAGACTGTTTATTTTCAACAGGAGAACACTAAGGTCTAGCTGTGGGCACCAGGCTCACTTTTGAAGATCAAGAACTGCCTTTTCGTTTCTTCTTCATTTTTCTCAACACCAGCACAGGCTGGGTCATAGTGTCATAGACCTGCTTCCAGTGGGAGGGTGTGTCAAGTCTATGGACAGCCAACTTGCCAAATAGGGAGTGTGCCGCATAACTCATTTTCCAGATGAACATTTCTGTTAACAATGAAGCTTATTGCATTAATTTTAATTTTATTTCTCCAAAAGCGTATTTTTAGGACCACTGAATGGTCTAGATCCCTGCTCCTGCAGTAGGAGACAGACACACAGAGGGACACTTGTCCTTTTCCAGCACCATCATCCCCTGGAATACTCATTAGGACCCCAGACTAAGCCATTCACTCTCCTCCTTTCACTCATTTTCTGCCTCCTGGCAAATCCTCTTTCTTGAATATTTTGCCTCTGGATTCAGTTCTACTCTTTCCAGTTTTTCTCTCTGGTTCTTGGTGGTTCCAACATCTGTGTGTGTGGTCTTTCCAGGGCCCTGACCTCTCAGTTAGTGGCCTGTTTTCAGTTATTCCTCCCAGAGTCATTATCAAGAATTTACCATCAGTAAGAACTAAAAACCCTAATAATGATTATGATTTAATACATCTCTTTCCCAAACTACCTGCTATATTTCCAATTCACTCCCTGTAATTCCCTGAGTCCCCAAATTCTGCATCCCAACAGAGGATCACAATGAGATGATTTTGCTGCTTTTGTATCTTCCTGCAGCCCCAAAATACTAATTCCCCCTTCTTAGGTTGCCTCAATGCTGAGGCTAATTCTCTGGTGATCGTGGTGAATATGCCTTCACCTGCCTTGCTTTATCCCCCTTCATTCTGCTTGGGGACAAATCCACGTCTTTGTTAAATCTTAATCCACTTTACCCACGCCCACACTGTTGAGCAGAAAATATTTGGAGAGAGATACACAAATACATTGACTTCATCAATTTAAAGACTTTTTAAAATGTTCTTCTAGCAGAAGAAAAAGGCAAGCCCCAGAGTGGGAGAGAAGATTTACAATTGCAGACCGTATACAGGACTCTATTTCCAAATATATAAAAATAAACTTTCATACTAAATAATAAGCAAAAAACAGTATGCTCTAAGACCCAAATCATTTAAGCAAATACTTGGCCAAAGAAACTATATTTATGGGAAGTACATGTTTGCAAATGCCCTCGGCATGGTCAGTTATCAAAAGCACAGTGTGATGTTATATGCACCTTTTAGAATATAGGACATGTACAACCTGGTCATATGCCAGTAGGTAAGGTGGTGCTGGAGCTAGAACCATCCCGGCTGCTGAGACTTGTGTGGCGTAACCAGCTGGAGGGACGAGTTCTATAGGGGAAGTTTCCATAACGGGTAGACACACACCTGCCACTCACTGTGGCAGGGCACCTGGGAGAGAGGAAGACCAGGGCCATAGGACCAGAACATTCACTGCAGCTATTCACAGCAGCACAAAAAGGAGAAGGAGCCTAAATGTACACGAACAGGTGCAGAAGGTTTAAAATAGGGTTACCTGCACAGCAAAACACTCAGGTCGTGAGAGGGCGACACTCTATGTGAACTCATATTGATGCCGAGTGGGAGAAATCACAGAGTGGTCTGCACCATGTGATTCCAGGTGCACGACATTTTAGAAAAGCATCTGATCTGTGGTGGGGAAAAGGCCTGTTGGCTGCTAGGAGGGCAAGGAGGTTGAGATGGAAGGGTTTCAAAGGGGCATGAAAAATAGCTGGGGTGGTGAGACCATCAGAGACGCCCATCTGCTGGACAGGACTGTGGCCAGACTCCTCACTGCTTCCAGGTTTGGGCCTCTCTTTTCTTACAGCCCTTACTTTAGAAAACACAGTTGTAAGCTCTTCTGCTCCGTTGAGAGAGCAATCTTTTGCGTGGACTTGCCAGTTTTTACAACCCAGCACTGTCTTTCTGAAGGACAGGGGAACCATCACCTTGAAATGTAGCCATCAAGGAATAGAGTGTCCCATCTCCTGTCTCTGTGTAAGGATGGAGCCTAACTTCAGTGGCCGTAAAAGCATCAGCCATGCCAATGCACCGTTCAAGAGAGCGCGGTCTTTCCCTTGCATACCACCTGGGGTCTCCCCCCATCCCACTCCCCAGCCCGCGGGCCCACAAACCTGAGCAAAGCCTGCCCTCAGCTCTCTGGCATTGCAGGTCTTGTGTGCAGTCTTCCTGGACTATGTCATTCAGCCTGGTGTCATTCTCATTTTGACAGGGGTTTAAATAAGCTCATTGTCTTAATTGCAGTTGTGGTTCAATGGTTTTGCATATGTACCAACATTGCACACCTAAAATACACTCGTTGGTTGTACATAATTATGACTCAATACAGCTGTTAATTTTTTAAAATGCTGCAATAAAGTCCAGCTTTAAAAACAGCTGACTAAACCGCACAGTTAAATAACGAATTAGTCCACTTTGGTATTTGGCTGCTGAGCGTTTGGAGACTCATGCTGCATCCATGGGTAAAACGTGCATTAAGAGAGCGAGTTTCCTGTTGCTGAGGAATGATTGCACCGCCTCTGTTTTTATTTCCATTTTGTCGTTGTTGCTTCCTGAAGCTGGGTCTTGAGTTCCTGACCCTGCATACATTTGAACCTGAAAACCAAATAACTTCTTAAATAGACAGCAAAACATTCATGTATTTTTACATTTTCCAAACTTCATCTTGGAATGAATATTCAGTTAAAAACTGAATATAATCTATCTTTCGCTCTTCTGGTTCAATTTCTGGAACACAGTTAATAGCAAATGGAAAAAAGAATCAAGGCCCGGAAGGACCCATGACTGTTCCTGTGCAGGATCTCAGGGGCAACACTCCCTGCCTGGTATATTTCTCTCTGTCTTTGGTCTCAGCTCAAGTGTTGCTTCCTCAGAAAAATTGCTCCTGCCCTCGATTCTATGCACATTTCTTTAAACATCCTCCCTTGTCCACGCCTATTTTCCCTTCGCTGCCCTCGACTCTACCCTTTCACATTTACCATATGGATATTTGATTGATGTTCATCTTGCAAAACAACATGGGAACATGAAGCGACTCTTGAGTGCTTCCTAGGGCTCCCCACTTTCCCCAGACACCTGTGAGGTCCTTGGCCTGCAGCAGATACTCAGTGAATACCACTGAGCCCGTGGACAGTGAAAACGCCTTCAGAATCTGAGGTTCTACCAAACTGGACTAATGTTTGCTGCAATTCAGGTCAGAGCTTCGAACTCAGTAACTTATTTAGGTAACTGGTGTATATCAAAGTAAACCAAAAAAGTGCTGTTTATTAGATAGCATTGGGATATTACACTGAGTCCATAAAATCCAGTCAAATTTTGTTTTGCATTGTTGTTAATGATGACGTTCATTTTCTGCATTTTTATAAGATTTTTATCAAACAGCTTATCTAAAATGTTCTGTAAAGATGACAGAGCTCAGCTTGACTTTATTCTTCAACACTGGAACATATGTATGAAACAGGAATCGTGCATGTTTATAGACAGGTGCTCTGCTATCTTCAGTTAAATAACCATGATCACTGTCCATAATGCACTGTCACCTCTGCAAAAGAATAACAGGGATGGCAGGCTTAGGGCACATCCTAAAACAATGAATACACTGACTGGGCTTCTCGTATTTCAGATGGAAGCATTTTGGCCAATGCTTGGTAGCACAGACCCTGCACACTGTTCATGAACATGCAGTTCTTGTTGAAGTTCAGTGCAGACCTGGCACTGAGTGAAGTTGCCCACGTTAAAAGTAGAGAGTGCCACATGAAGTGCATCTTGTTGAAGCTCCTCGGATAATATACAGTCAGTAAATGAGTAAACGCCAAATAATCAAATGTTGTGTGCAGAATTGCTAAAAGTGGTTCTTATCTTCACAAAAGTAAATATTTCGTACATAATCTCAGGAAGCCATTCTGCCCCCTGGTAGACCGAGGAGAGAATTCCTAGGGCAGGACACATCAGGGAAAGTCAGAGGGGAACTAACTGGGACCTGTCCTGGGCTCAGGAGGGAAAGCAGGTGATAGAAAACAGAGAGAGACAGTACCTCTGTGAGAGCTACCCAGGTAAAATCCACACCCGAGTCTGAAGGAATTAGACACCACTTCAGGAGAAAATATGAATCATGTTAATCATAAAATAGCCCCTGACTCTGGCTGCCGGGTCGGCCTCTTGCACTCACCTCAGCCTCCTGTCAGCTGGGGCAATCCACTTCTCACCCCCCGGGAGTGAAGCCAGGAAGACCAAAAACTAGTGGTTGACAAATGGTAATTACGTCAGGACACTCCATTTAGTGTTTACAGCATCCTGTGATGCAGGTATTAACTTCAATTTACATATGCAAATACCATCAGAAAGGTCAAGTACCTGTAATGATGCCATGTCAGCAGCAGATATCCTGGTACAGGGTTCGTCTGCGATCACACAGGAGAGCTTTCCATTGTACTGCACTGCCTCGAGGCACATAATCCCACCAGAATCAATTTGCACAAGAGTTGTTTTTTTTTTTTTTTTTTTCCCTGAACTGACATCATAATACACAGAGAGAAACACTTTAAGAATAATCACTGGTTTCGTATCTTCCAAGAGAAGAGACTGAACATTCTTCTACCCCAAATAAATGGGAAGAAATATAATGGAGATATTTCTGGTGTTTTTGGATAGCAAGGAATGCTGCAGTACTTTCTAGGTCTTTATTAATGTACAATTTAAGTAAAATGAAAGACTCTGGAGTGAGCAGCACAACCACCTGCTCTGCCCCAAGTCTGTCCACAGGTGCTCGGATGCCTCGTTTTGATGGTGGCTGGGCACACCCTGTGGCTCTGCCTGCTTGTCAGCTTACGGGTACCTGCTGAGGTCCCTGGGAAGGAGAGGGTTGGCTTCCTGAGACGCCTTCCACCGTCCCCCTTGTCAGCATGACTGACCCTACACTGCTCACAACCACCTGTGTGTCTAACCCTGTGTCATTTCCATTCCATTTTAGTGGTTATCTTTGCCACTTTACTCTGTAAAATGGAGACACATAGCTCTCAGTGGTCTTTAGCACTTCCGACCAACACTCACCTCTTATCAACTTAACTTCTCACTGACTGGGCCACAGATCCCACTTACATTCTGTTCTATAATCATGAGCCATTAAATAAGTCATTTATTAATACTTTGCTTCTCATATGCCAAAGATTTTTGAAAATCATTATTATAAATAGAAATTAATAAGAAGTATTTTCTTTTTGGGACAAGTACTGAGGTTAGATTACATATTTTTTTCATTTTATTTTTAGCATATATTTTTTTACCACTGCTGATGCACAAGGACATCTGTTGAGAGCATCAGTATCAAGGTGAACACCAATTTCATTTGGCGCCCCAAAAATTGATGACGATCACACTGCATTGAATGGTACCCTCTTCAGGAGAAGAGAAGATAACTGACCAAAGAGGATCACAGAAGCTTTGGCGAGGCCTTATGCAGAGGAAGGAGCGATCCTTCAAGAGCAGAGGGGAGACATTCCAGGTAGACTCCATCAAGCCAGACAGGACAGGAGGTGTAGAGTTAGGACTTATTTGGCCCGAGACTCAATGTCACAACACAGAGAGCTGGAGGTAAGCCTGAGAATATAAATCGGAGCAAAATTTGGACCCCAGGAAGAGCAATTTTAACTTTGGAATGGGGGGGGAGGGGTCCTAGAATTCTCTAAACCAAGGTGACCCGTGACTCCGTGAGGAGCCTAAGTTTTGGGAAGGGTGGTCAGACAGGGCCAGTCACATGGTACTGAGGGCTGGGCGTTGAGGAAGAGGACCTGGCAGATCCGGTGTCTCAGTCATGTCTTACCTCCCCTCGTGCCTGCTGCACAGAATTAAACTATTCCAGGCATAACGTTGAAGAAAAGTGCTGCTAGATATGACCCTGGCCCAAACGGAGCTTCTGGCGGACGGTGCCCAGGGGTCAGCACTGGGCAGCCCTGTCCCTGCTCAGGTGGGTGCTCAGGATGCAGGCGCAGGTGCCCACCGCCCGCTCCTTCACAGCAGGCTTCACACCCGACACCGTGTAGGGCTCTCAGCCTGTGTGTGCAACTCGGTTTCACAACCGGAGGTCTTGGCACTGGAGCAAACGAAAACAAATATTCACCTATTGTATTAAATCACATAAAATTTGGTGCCAAGGAAGCACTATATGATGTACTTGTTACTGAAAATATGAATATGTTCCTCTTGGATTTGGTTAATGGACACAGAAAAGGAAGCTATATGAAATTCCATAATAGTGAGGAATGCTTTCCACTGGAAAAACAGGTAAGCTATCAAAGGAAAATGTTACCGTATTTCAGAAAAAACGTTGAAACGTATTTTACAATATTAGTTCTGTTAATTTGCTTCATTTTCTCTGAGATTTCAATCGCTGTGCACGTGGACACCTAAGATCACATCATCCCGCGAGATGCCCATACACACCTCGCACACGCTTCTCTTGCCTTCTACGTGTGTTACATCTTTCACATTCTCTTTCACACTCTTCATCTTTTTCTTTATTTCATTTGGTTCTCCTTTCCCATTCTCTGTGACTCTTAATGCATTTCAAGATATATGTTTTGTTTACTTATTTACAAATTTACATTTAATGGTTCATAGCTGAGATGATTTTTTTTCTCTTTCATCAATTTTTTTCTGGAGTTTTTTCTCAGCTCCACTTTCAAATATTTTGCTGTTTGTCCATTTCTATTTAAAATACGTTTTGAAAATTGTATTTTTATTTGGTGATTGTGTTTCAGTGATTGTTAGAAATTTCAGTTTTTTACTGTGTTCTAGATTTTCCCCTTGCTTATGTATTTTTTTTTAATCTCAGTTAGTCCCAAGTCTTGATCTTTGTTGTTTTCTTCCTACAGTGTCTTTCACTGAGTGAAGAGTTGTACTTCCTGCTCATGACAACAGCAGATATTTTTCCTGTAATCAAAAGTAAATCATTCTAGGATAAAGAAACTGTGGTATATATATACAATGGAATATTACTCAGCCATAAAGAATAATAAAATTATGGCATTTGCAGGCAAATGGATGAAATTGGAGAATATCATGCTAAGTGATATAAACCAATCTCAAAAAACCGAAGGATGAATGATCTTGCTGATAAGTGAATGACAACACATAACGGGGGGTGGGAGAGGGGCAAGAATGGAGGAAGGAGGGAGTGTATAGAGGGGAAAGAGGGGTGGGAGGGGTGGGGGGAAGGAAGAAAATAACAGAATGAGTCAAAAACTATTACCCTAGGTAAATGTATGATTACACAAATGGTATGCCTCTACTTCATGTACAAACAGAAACAAGATGTATCCCATTTGTTTACAATAAAAATAGATTTAGAAAAAAAAGTAAACCATTATAACAATTCTATACTGGGGTGTTCAAATTGCCTACTTGTCGCCTGGTGCAAAGTACTTCAGCTGTAAGGCACGTATTCAAAGTCTGTCTCCCTTCAGTCTTTCTCACGACTCTATGTTAGAATGATCTTCACTATGGTGGCTCGACTTTAAACCCTTTGCCACTAATTCTCCAAGTGACACCTTTCTTTTCCAACAGCTTTTAAGAGAGTGCTTTCCAAGACAGACACCTCAGCTCCTGTTATGGTTTGGATATGAGGTGGACAGCACAGGAGGGTGGGTCGTGCCCACCTGCTGGGACTGACTGGATGGTGACTGAAGGTGGGTGGGGCTGGCTGGAGGAGGCGGGTCACCGGGTGTCTTGGTGTTGTGAGAGCTCCCACCTCTGCTTCCTGGTGCCATGTTCTCAGCTGCTTCCCTGCACCCCACACTTCTGCTATGATGTCCTACCTCACCTCAGGCCACAGTGAAGGCTGCTGGGTGTCTATGGACTGAGACACTTAAACCGTGAGCCCTCAAATATACATTCTTCCTCTAAATGTTCTTGCCTGAGGAAGAGATGACTAAAAGGGTTCCATTGTGCTTTCCAAGTCTTTTTGCTCAAATCTATGATCCCATGTGCTGCTTTCACATCTATTCTGTCAGTCACTAGAGCCCCAGACCAGAGTGTCCTGACCTCAGGGAGTTCCAGTAGACGAGACCCACACACTCATCCCCAAATTAAAAGTATTGGTGAAGTACGAAAGGAATTTATTCAATACAGCTAGGCTGGAGAGAAAAGGGGGGCGGCCAAGCACCCAAAGCCCTGTCTTCAGGGGGTCCTAACCAGTTTAAATAGGGGAAGGACGGGGCAGGCAGGGGGTCTGCAGAGTCAGGCAGTCTTGATCAGAGGGTGGTCTGGTCCACCATCATCTCATTTCTGGTTTCTGAAGGTCCTGGTGGCACTGGGGAATAGTTGCTTAGAGGGCTATTCAGATCTTCTCCTGAGAGGACTGTGCCTGCCGAGGGGTCGCCTCAAGTCCCACTTAGTGGGGACAGTCCCACTGTGAGGCGATCTGCCTGCAAAGCTCACTCTTCCTGGAATCTCAAAATCATCTTGGTGACTCTTACCCTCGTGTCTCCAATCTTGATGGGGAATGAGGGAGGCTGAATCTATCCAGGACTAATCCATCTCCTACGACCAGCTTGTAGGCCGAGACTGCGCAAGTGAGCAACATGTCCACCTGCTCATGTTTGTGAGCAGGACACAAATGGAAGGCAGAGACGCCAGCTTTCATCCTGACTTAACACCCGTGGCTTGCCTGCAGGCCCAGGAGAAGAGGCGGTGCTTCCAACCAAAGCCGCCTCAAAGTGGGGTCCCGGGTACAACCCCAGGCACTCAGGCTGGGAGAGCCCGCCTCTGCCATAGGCCCTGACGCCCACCCTCCTGTGTTCAGCCCTCTGCTACTTAAATCCCCCCTGATTATCTCATCTAGTGGTGGTTTCAGAAGCACCACTGCTGGTCTCAGGAGTCTATTTCCAGTAGGCTACTAAATTGGGATTTATTTTATTCCCTGTATGGGAATTAACCCCTTAGCAGGTGTTTCGAGTTGCAGTGTTGGCTCTCTGCATTTGCTGCTATAGCTGCGGAAGGCACGTGGAGCAGATTCAACTTGGCAGCAACAGTCTTGCCCGGAACCTAGGAGGCCCTCTGTTAAACTGCCATTGCGACCCCAAGGCCCCAGTCCCCATCACCACTTGACTTCCTAGGGACAGCTTTTAAATAATGCACCACACCATAACGAGGTCACTGATATCATTTAGTCTCTTATACAACCTACATATCACATGGCATCTTGTCTATTCAGAATTCCAACTTGAAAGACTATGCAGACTGTGGTTAAGCATTTCTAATTTTAGAGAACGGTTGTTATTTCCCTATGTGATCGCAGCCAATTCTCAAAACTTTTCTTTCTTTGATGTCTTTCTAATACAAGAAAAATTATGCTGGAAAAATTAATACACTTGAAAAGAATATAATGTTAAGTGTTGAGAGATAAAATGAATAAATACAAAATGTCTAAAAGAAGAACACAAAGTGTAGGACAATTTGTTGATTAATACTATGACTTTATTTTCATTAAAATACATTTACATCTCAGTGATATAAGACACTCACCACTAAACATACTCCTCTGCATATCTATGTTGGGATACAAATCTGTCCACCTTCATCATTAACAGATGTCCATGTTTGAAGGTAGTATTGATTACTAGTCATCCTGAGGCTTTCCTATTCCATTCAATTTAAGTAGTGATTAAGTATATTATTTCACAGTAAATGATTGGATATAATATCACCAAAATATTAAGATGAAAATTAATGCTTACAACTTTCTGAAGTAAGTGTATTATTATAAGACTGGAAAAAAAATGAGAGACTCACCACATAAACCTAACCAAAGGTGATAAGGTGGAGGTTTGCAGCTTTCTTGTCTTCCTTAAACAAATACCACTGTCTTTGAATTAAGGTCCTTCTAGGGACTCAGAATTTACAAAGTAAATTTAACCTAATAATTAGCTCAATGTCAGATAAATAGAATAGAGACAATAATTTACTGAATCTACCTTTCTACTGTTGAATATCCTATTTTTGTACAGCAGTGGTACATCATAAATTGGCTATAAGTAATCATGAAAATAATACTGTGAATTTCATCAGTTAAAGGTTGTTTGATTCATTTTATAATTCATTGTATTTATGCAATGAGCATTGAATGCAACCGAGTCCATGTTTTCAAGGAACTTGTGTTCCAATGGGAAATTCATAAACTGTAAATGCAGCATGGTTTAATAATCTCAAAACATGGAGAAGACAAAGGGTCAGAGGACATGACAAGCAATAATGAGAGTTTAGTGAAACTCTTGCACAGGAGTTTGTGCTTAAATCTGAATTTGAGGTGTAAATATAAATTCTCCAGTCTAGTTAGGGAAAAAATGTGTTTCAGAAAGAAACGGCAACATTCCCAAAACAGATTCAAGAACAGCAAATGAGGATGTTATGATCTGCACACCCCGGAACCAGGGCAAGAACCCCTGCATGGTCAGCAGCCTCCGAAATGGCCCAAGAATTCTCTTTGATTCCCCTCCTCTCTGGGCGGGCACGACCTAGGGATTCTTTCTCACAAATACAGTGTGGGAGATTTGGAGGAAGGTCACTTCCTGAGACCAAGATGAAAACACACTGTGACCTCACTCTGAATGTCTCTTGCTCTTACAAGGGAAACAAGCTGCCATTTTAGAGCAGGCCCAGCAAGGCCCAAGTAGCAAGAAGCCAAAGTGCCTGTCCCACAGCTGGTGAGGTCTGCCAAAAACCAGGACCAAGTGAGACTTCAGGATGACTGCAGCTGGTGGGCAACTTGGTGGAGTGTGAGACCCTGCCCAGAGCCACCAGCTTGTATTCTCATGGCCATGGGATGATGCTTGCTCGCTGTTTCCATCTCACATTATGGGTATTGAAATTGGGTTCAAAGGTAATGGGATATAACAAAGATTTCAGAAAAGGTGACCATATTAGTAAATTAGTTTAATGAAAAATTACTTCAGTGGTTTGGTTTTGTTTTGCTTTTTTCTGCAGTGCCCAATAGCTGAACTATGGAACCAGCCTAAGTGTCTGTGGATGGAAGAGTGGATAAAGGAAATGTGGTACACATACACAATGGAGTTTCATTCAGCCGTAAAGAAGAATGAAATTTTGTCTTTTGCAGAAAAACGGATGGAACTAGAGACCATTATGATAAGCAAAACAAGCCAAACTCAGAAGGTCAAGGGTTGTTTATTTCCTCTCAAATGTGGAAGTTAGAGAAGATAAAGAAAAGGAGAGGTGGGGGATCTCATGAAAATCAAAAGGAGATCAGTAGAGGAAAGGGCCTGAGGAGGAGGAGGAAGGGAGTAAGGGGGGAAGTACTCAGGAGTGATATTGTTCAAATTACATGGGTATATTTTGTGCATGTATGAATATGTAATAAGTCCCATCATTATGTACAATTCTATTGTACCAATAAAAACGAGGAAAGAGAAAATTACTTAAGTGTTAATAACTATGTACCCACACATATATATATGTATATATGATATGATAGTACAAGCAGGAATACCAGACAGAAAAGTCAGATGAAGAGGAATTGATCTCAGTGAAGAGGAGGAAAGTGAGGAAGAAGAGTGTATTCGAACATCCAGGTTTTCGTTTCAGTGACTGGTTGCATGAAGAGGCCACTTGAATCCTCAGACCACAAAGGAGAAGCAAGCCTGGCCTGGGTGGAGAAGGAGGGAGCAAAGAGTGAGGCCCATTTTGCACACACCAGATGTTTGAAGTGCTTCAAGTACTGCAAAGTGAATGTGTGAATAAATTTAAGATTAAAGGGAGGCGCAAAGAAAGCCAAGATGGAGACCAGCATCTGCATCAAATAGGCACCCACGGAGTGGGAAGAAGACAAAGACCAGCAAGAGAGAAAGAGGGTGTTTCAGAAAAGTACAGAGTGCTAGGGAGCCCAGGATCACAGAAAGCAACGAGAGCTACGGAAGACAGGGGGAATCTGCCAAGTGCAGCAATAAAAATAGCTGCTTGAAGCCTGGCAAATGGTGGTGGAGCTTTGGAAGCATCTGGCAGCCAGAGCTCTGGCATCTGGTAGACATTCTCAGAACTGCTGCCGCTGACATGCTTGCCAGCTCCATTCTGTCCGCCTCCTTGTCCAGACCTGCATGTGGGGTCCAATCGCTCTCTTCCTTTGACATTCAAGAGTCACACCCAGGGCCCATGCCCCATAGGTGGGCAGACTTAGATTCTAAATTTCTCATGCTTTATATCCACGAGAGGAAACAAGAGCCTGTCACCAAACAGCTAACCCCTGGGACAGCAGGTGAAATCTGGCTTGTTGTTATCTCAAAACTGGAAGGAGGGGTATGAGGTTTGCTCTCTGAAAACTAGAGAGAAGAATTGCTAGGACCTGCCTAGGATGGAACACTTAGAAGAAAGAGCCAGACATGTAAGTGTATGTTTTCCTAATTCCTCAGCAGACATTTTGCCTCTGCAACTTTTAAAATTCACACATCACATAAAGCCCCTTTCTACTTACTAATCCGAATACGCAGAGGCACACTGGCTCCTGCTAGACCGGCAGCCATGCACAACCTCCCCTTCAAAGGAGTTCTTTATTTTTTAAAGTCAGCTAGTGCCCCCGCCCACTTAGCAATATTGAGGTGAAAAGGACAAGGATCTCCTCGGGGCTTTCAGTTTTCTCCACATCTCTTTTGTCTCCACTGCACTGTGAAATACAGAGGACAGGAAAAAGGGAGCACGCATTCCTGTGACCCAAGGAACAAGTGCCATGTTCACCCCGGAGGTTGGAAGAGGAGCTGAGCAGATGCCGGAGCATATGGGCCCGGAGACGCGCCTGCCCTTGGGCAGCCTGGCGCGGGCATCGGTGCGGCATCGGAAACTGGAAGGCGTGGCGCTCGCGTCCTGCAGTGGGTATGGAGCTCGGCGCGGGCGTTTCCGCGCGGGCCGCGGTGCCCAGGCCCGGGGCTCGCCCAGCAGCGGTGCGCAGCCCGGCAGCTCCAAGGGCACCGGCCCTCCGCCTGGTTCAGGCGCGTGATCAATGTGCTTTCTCTTTCAGCTGAAGGCACCATCTTTCACTTCTGTGAAACCAGATGGATCCCAACTTGATTTTGAGTAAAACCCTGTGAGTGAACAGTCCTGAAGTGAGAATCCAGAAACATGCTCATTCCTCAAACCTTCCAGAAGGGGAGGGACGGGAGGAAGCAACTGAAAATGTAGCTTGCGCGTCTTCATTCTCTCACTCTGTTTCCGTGAAATGCGTTCAGAGGTTTATTCCCCTTTATTAAGTGCAACTAATGCATCTTGAGAGAAGATTGGGAACAACACGCAGGCATTAGGAATCCCTGGGGATGTGGTTCTTTCAGCCACTGTCCACCGGCTTCCAAAAGCATTCTTCAGTCATTGCTGGACCTCCAAAGAGCGAGCTCCCCATGCCACTGAGCTGGGTCCTAGGTCTTCTGCTCAAGACAAATGCTCTGTTTAGTTTATTGTGTTACTTTTTGGTTTTGATATTTTTTGATACCTTCCTAAAATATTTTCACTTTACTGTTTAATTGCCTAAATTTATTTTATTTCGTATTAGTGTTTAAATCCACATAGATTTCTTTTCTTTTTCAAAATGAATATTAGTAAACCCAACACTACTTTGGCTATTTTTTGTATGCACAGCCCCTTCTATACAGATGGGACTAGAACATTTTCTCCTTTAAGTAATCATTTTTATTTCTTAAACAATTTTCATCAGAGGAGAAATGAATTCTTTGAAATAAACATTTAAGTATTTATAAATAAATGTAAAATGTGTGACCTGAGATTTCTAATTCAGCCAAGAAACGAGTCTGCTTAGTTCTTTTTCAAAATTGCATTAGACTAAATTTTACAAAAGTTTCAACAAAATTTTAACAAATGTCCTATAATTAGATCGCATTATGAAAATCAAAAATAGAAAACAACGTTATCTGCCACAAATGTAGAAGTTTCTGAAGTTGAACATTGGAGAAGAATGGAGAGGATTTTGACGATTGTTCTGGATTGGAGGGAGGAAGCTCAGGAGCCTGGGCAGGAGGGCCATGCAGTGGGGAGACCCAGGGAGGTCTGGGTCTTCCTAACGCACTCCTGACGTCCATGTGCTTTGTGAATGCAGCAAACAGTAGTGAGAACCCAGGGGACTGTCATGAAGAAGCATTGCCTGGATTCAGAGGGTTCAGTTGTCTGTGAAGGAAATCAGGACAAAAGGGTTGGAATATGGACCAGAGAGGGGGAGCATGAAGAGACCACTGTACAGGAAAGCAGTGATTTCAGCTAAAAGCAGAGAGTTCACGGCACGGAGGTCTCAGGGGTCCTAAACCGATGCATAAACAGATGCAGAGGAGCAGAACAAGAAATGGGGAGGGGGAAATGGGCGGATCAGGGTAGAGCATGCAAGTCAGCAGGAGGAGATGGTGAGTGCAGGGTTTTCTGCGGCTGCGAAGGCTCATGCAGCTTTGAAGGGGAGTCTCTGGAGGCGTGATGAAGCCTGTGACTCTGACATTCCTTGTGCTGTGAAATCACACAGCCTCCAGATGGGGAAGGAGAGTGTGATTTGGTGACACAGTTCCCGTGAGTAAAAATGACAGGAAGCCAATGAGTGAGAGTGGCCAAGAGTAGGGAGACCCCAACTCTCATCCCCAGGACTGCAAGTGTGCTGCTTTCTGTTGCACCTGTGATTAAGGTTACTAATCAGTTGATTTTAAGGGCCATCCTAGTGGACCCGAGAATGATATGAGCCCTTAAAAGCAGACTCTGAGAGAGTCAAGAACCTTTGCTGATGGAGATGTTCACATGCCAAGGAGAGAGGGCCACCTGTATGATCTGAGTTTGGCACCAGCTAACAGCAGGCAAGGAATCAGGAACCTGGGAACCACCCGGCAAGGAGCCCAGTCTGTCTCCAGTCTGAATGAGGCTGCAGATGTTCACCTCCAGAACCTAAGACGAGAACCTGGGACCACTGGCTCCTCTCACCTGTATGAGATGCTGAGCAGAGTGCCAGCTGACCCAGCAGACCTCTGCAACCTCTGACCTACAGAACTCTGAGATAACAAATGGGTGTTGTTTTAAGTCGCATCGCTCCTAGCAATTTATTTCAGCAGCAATAGATGACTAATTCATGCTCAATTACCAGGATCAGCATGCTGTTTCATAAGGTGACAGCAGGATGGTAAGATGGAATCAAAGGCAGGAACTGAAAAAGAAAGTCGTCTTTGGGACCACAGGAGGTAGAATAACGAGATTTGAGAAAAGTGGAGGAAATTCAACATCTATGGGGAAAGAGGTTTCAGCTGCAGCAAGATGGGGGGGAAACCTCCACAGGAGGGGTTAAGCATGCAGTCGACGGAGAGAAGTTGGTCAGATGGGGAGTCTCCCCGAAGCCCCCTAAGCAAGCAGAGGGAGGACGCAGGCCACCTCTGATGAAAGAGTTTCACTGTGCTTTGCAGGAAGAGAAGGAATGCACGGCTTATGTCTGAGAGATTTTCTGATCCACTTGCGGAGACAGGGCTGAAGAGTCAGAGATTTCATGCCAGATGAGGTCAGGAAAGGTCACATGTGGTGTGAATTTGAGGTAAGAAAATCCATGTAGCATGTTACAGCAAAAACTACTTTGGGTGTTTCAATATCTGGTGTTTCTATATCCTTTGGCCAAATACCCACTTAACCTCACCCTTTTCAATAGTCTGAATCTTTGCATAACTTCTCTCTTATTTATTGTTGATTCTTTCAAAATTTGTATTTTATTTGTCATTCTCATTTGCCACCTTAACTCTTTTCTGTTTGTAAATATTAAAGACATTGATGAATGCATGTGAAGTCTTAAATAAATTATAACTCATACTATTTAAGAATTTAAATTATAACAATCTACTCCCGTAAATTCATATTGTCGAATATGACCACTAAATTATTTTTAGTAAATGTAATATCCCCAAAATTCTGAGAAGAAGAGTATAACACAAAACACATCTTTAACAACTGTGTTGTGGGAGACTGTGCTCCTAAAGTTAATGGTGGAGCATGATTGCTTGTGTTGTTTTAAAGAGAAGTGCCGTGATGGAGGTTAGAAGATAGTATTTGTCTCTGTGGATCAGGTGTGGAGATTGAAGTTCATTTTAGATACTTTACTGGCCCATAAAACTATACTAATGGCTGTATTTGGTGTTTTAAAAAATGTTTACTGAGATTTACTGACATTTTTGTAAAAAGTAATCCAATTCTTAAAATATTGCCACTTTATACATTGAAACTTCCTGTTGATGGGGGAAAGTGTTTGATCAGCTGAGAGTTTTACTTGTCATAGATAGTAAATCCTCGCTACAATCCACATGAAATCCTACTTTAATTTCCTTTATTTTCACACTGAAATATACGGATAACACTGTTTACTTAAAACTTTAGCATCTTTGTATTTGAAGGGACTTGGGGAAAGAGATCAGGTTTAATATGTATATACAATGTAGTGGAACCACGTACACTGATGATCTCATTGTGATCACCCTTCTGTGGCCTTATTGAGAGGGTCCTGATGCAGAAGGCTCAGCATGTGCTGTCAGCAGCCTCCGTGCTCAGGCAGCTTCTCTCTCTCTTGCCATGAGTGTCCTCCGACCCTCATTGTGTCCCTTTGTTACTGCTGCTGGACAGTGACACCTACTCTTAGTTTGAGGGGTCAAGTTCTGGGTTACTGTTCTGGTCTTTTACACATAGCCTCTTTAGCCCCAGCATGGCCTGATTTATTGCCTCTATAGTGCAACATAGAGAACATATGCAGCTGCCTGAGACAAGATAACTTTCTGTCCCTGTCTTATTCAAGGTCATAGCTCTTAAATTCATGGACATATACTTTAATCTAAATTACTCTGAATAAACACACGCCACATTTCCTACACCAGAGCTTAGAACACAGGTGTTTTTGCAGACTACCATTCTATAATTCATAATCACTACAGGTGACTATGATTTTATGAAGCAAACTTAGACTTGGCAAATAAAGGGAGCACAGATTTTGGCTGTCATTTATACTGTGCAGTTAAATTATTTCATATGTCTTTTGGTTAGGTACTGTAATTCATACACGTTTTTCTTATACCAGTCTATTATTTCCTCCTGTGACAACTGTGCAGAAATTCTCTCATCAAGAATTTGTATCAAAAATTTTCAGAATTGGAATGATGATTCCTGATTGAGGAAAAAAAACACAATTGTGCCGAACATATTTGTTGATCTTATTTCAGAAAATTTTTGCAAAAATTGCATTTGAATTTTTAAATATTATAAACATATCTTTCCAGCATTGTTCTAATCAAATATGTTTATTGAGGAAATGCTACTTGTTTTACTGACTCTGGAAGAAATGTATTATTTAAAGTTCAAACCATTTTTTATGAGATTATAATTTATTTGGACAAAATAAATTAAGACCTATGGAAAATATTACTTATAAAGCAATATATAGGTAATTTCTAGATTGTGTGATAACATTGTGCTGAAAAATTTATGAGAAAGGAGAATATTGAGAGGTGGAGAGATCAGGAAAAATTCAGGTAGATTGAGAAATTAGAGCATAGAAATAAAACCCACAGGCTGTGAATCAAACAGTCAGGGTTCAAAATCCAGGCTACTGGATATACAAGATGTGTAACACTCAACAAATCAAGAAAAAATTGTAAGCCTCGGGTTTGTTTTTAATCTAAAAAATAGAAAAGTAAAATTACTAACTCATAGAGTTTTGATAAAATTAAATGAGATAGCAGAAGTAATTGACAATTTTTAGATTCTTAGCTCTGTGCCGGTCATTCTCCAGATTACCTTGTACAAGTTAGTTCACGGCATCCTCCTCTGAGTTCTGTACATCATTCCCCGCCTTGTATCACTGAGAAAACTGAAATGCAGGCGAGGTAAATGACCAGCTGAAGGTGTCAACTGCTAATGCAGGGAGCACTAGGTTAGACTGCTCAGTAAATGTCCTGAGGTCACCACTGCAAGGAGAGAGGCCAAGCTCTGTATAGACCCTGAAGTGTTGTTGGGAAATGAAGAGTCACAAGAGATACCACAGATAAAAATCATGCTTTGAAATATCCATGTGCACAGTTAGTCAATTAATGCAGGTGCCTTTAATAGGCATGTGCTTGTAACTATACCTTAATCTCTATCTTGTAAAGGCCAGTCATTTTGCTCACATATTTCTGTTTTCATAAATGACACGTGTGGGAAATCAGGATACAGACAATATCCATCACAACTGGTTCAACTACAAAGAAACCCACCTAACTGGCAATCCATTACAACATTTCAGAAAGTTTAATTGCTTTACTCCTTCACTTTGGGTTCATGGGTACATGGTGGCTATCTTACCAAAGGAAGCTATTAGTGAAGCTTAAATCCTTGCATTATTACTCAGTGCAGTAATATTTTATTGAAACTTTGAGAGAATGTAAAATAAATTGTAATCTCATGACTAATAAATTAAAAAGTGTGTAACCACATATGATTTGTGTTTTCCCTCAGAGACCTGGTGATTACTGATATTTTCTTCCCAGCAAAGTACATAAGGAAACCAACTAGGAGTTTTCAATATTCTCTGTATTTGGTATTCCTATTATCCTGGAGAAATTACTTTGTGATCCATTTCATGAAATAACAAGGGGAAATATTATTCATTCACTGCCTGGGGATTTTAAGTATTTTGCTGCTAATAGTTGTTTATTATTATTATTATGATTATTTGAAGAGGGAAAAATGATTGTGTCAATCATGAAAATCTATTTACTTGAGAAATATCAAGTTGCCTCAGTTTTTTCATTTACTTTGGGAATTGAATAATAATATATCTAATTAAGAAATTGTGTATTTAATTTTAATTTTCCACATGACAGGTTATTTACAGATGTACTACTGCTACTGAAGGATGAACTTGTTTCTGACATAACATGAATCTTATAAAGTAACCTGTCCACAAATGCAGCTGTCACACTAAATAGATCAGAGCCCAGTCTCAAAAACAGTAAATAATGTTTCTATAGAATTCAAAGAACGTGGAAATTTTGTGATTCCAATCAGATATCCTTTAAAAAGACACAGGAATGTTGGAAACACCAGTACAGTAGAAATGCTGTGTCAAGAAGCTTAACGTTACTAGCAAGTAGAAGCAACATTAAAAGCATCATCGTAGAAAGGGAAGCAATAAAGACCTTCACATCCCATGATCACTGACGTGCGACTAATCTTTCCCAGTTTTCTGTACCTGTAAAGGAAACTCAAAAAATAGACCTCGATGTACAATATTCCAACTGATTTTGGAAAACAAAAATTTCCACCCTCCTCCCTATCCATTGCTTTCGGTGAAGGGGTTCTAGGTGATACCAGTGAGGATGAGGTATTGTAATGGACATGGTCACCGATGGCGGGCTCTAGAATGACAGTAGCACAGGGGGGGCAGAAGGAGCGGAGGAGAGTGAACTGCAGCTCTGCATGGCCTAGCTGGTGGCACCCTGGAGGTGGAATCCACGCCCTGACACGTGGACCAGACCTGTGCTCTCCATCTCTGCCTTGGGCTGCTGTTCCCTCCCCAACTTCACAGGAAGGTGAGGCTCAACTTTTGCAAGGAAAACACTCCAAGCATCTGTCTTAAGTGCTGCTTCTTGACTGCACAGGTGCAGCGTGTGAAAAACCAAGCCCACGGCGTTCCAGGGTCACAGAGAACCTGCTTCCCAAGCCACCCTGGACAGGTGACGGTCAAAAGGAAGAACTTTTCCCTGAATTAGCCGGACTACTGTATATTGTTTTCTATTTTTACTTTTTACTTGTCCTTTATCTCTTTATCCTTGATTTTGAGCATTGTTTGTGTACGTGAGAGATTTCCTGACAAAACTAATAATGAGCATGACTAACGAGATTATCCCAGACCCGTGTCTGAATCCAAATAAAGAATGATCATTCAAACTTCCTATCTTGCAAATAGTTTGCAGTGTTGTGTTTCATTGATTACAAACTGTAAGTCAGAACCACTAGGATTTAATATTCATAGATACTGTTCAAGTTTTTGTACTTTGTAATGACTGTATAATACAGCAATTTTCCTCAAAAACATTTGGATAGTAAGTAGGCTATAATTCACAGATTATTGAAAATAGAAAAATTGTAATTTCGACCCACATTTTTTATTATGAAAATTAATTACTACTTCACATACCTAACTTATCATACAGTGTTGCCTGAGGCCGAAGACCTAGCGCCCACTAGGGCTGTATTCAGAGAGAGGACTTTAGGAGATAATTATGGGGGGAAGTGGTTGTCAGGGTGGACAGACATCAGGACTGGTGGCATACCAAGCTTCCCAATACAGTTGCTCAGGCACTGCGTTCTCTGTATATGGTAGCAGTCTGAAATAGAGAGCTTTATTACTGATTTCTTTTTTGATAGTCTGTGTGACTGAATATATAAAATATATTGATTGATGTTTCAGCAGCCTCTGAATCCAAGTGAAAGAATTCTACTATTATTTATTTCTGAAATATGGCACAATAACTTTGGAATCATTTACACTTTCATGTACTTGTATCTTTTTCTTCAATAATATTCCTCAATTATCCAAATAATGGTCAAATTTTGGAACTATTGTTTTAGGATTATCAGAATCCTTGGATTTCATCTTTCCCTTTATCACCATTAGAGGGAGGGGAAACGGGGTCTCTGTTCATCAACTGTCAATGCCTCAGGAACTGAGCAAGGCATCTGAAAAACATTAACTTTTCAAATCTTCAGAACACCTACAAGTATTAGGGTCTCTCTCTGTTTTCTGTGAAACAGAGCTATCAAGGGTCACCGTAGGTGCAAAACCCACCCAGTTATGCAGTCCGAATCCCAAGTGTGGAACCAACCAGCAGGGACGCCAGCCTGCTTCTGCTCAGGCAGGACACTCTGTGCAGGCCCCGGAACTGAGACCACTTGGGTGCGTTTCGTTTTCAGTGTCCTAAAGCTAAATAGGTCAGGGCCAGACTGATTCTCACATCTCCAGAGGGGTTGCTCTCCTTGCTGGACATAGGGCTGCCCCAGTTCCTCAGTTCTCTCCATCTTAAAGTGGTACTAGAAAGAGCACCATGTCCTGAGGTCCAGCAGGATGAAGTGAGACTGTTGGGGGATGCGGGGCCGGCCCCCCTGACAGGGCAGGCTGGTGACACTGCGCTTTGGCCCCCGTTGGTTTCCATGCTGCTTCCTCTTCTGCCCCCAGTTCTCTAAGGCGTGGAAAACACCCCATGCTTGTTTGCTTCGTGGTTTCTGGTTTTCCATTGATGACAGTGCTCTAGTTTTCCAGAATAAAAGAAATAAAATGTTGTTTGGCTTTTGTTCAAGAGCTTGACAGCTAGCCACACTTAAGGCTTGAAGAAAAACAAGGGGGTAGTTAACCATATCAAGGAAATACGGGTATCGTCACCCAGTTTGGGGCCAAGGAAATACGGGTATCATCACCCAGATTGGGACAGTTAGTGACAGGGCAAGCAGGTGCGTGCAACCTCCCTCTCTCCCTTTTCAAGCATCCTGGTGTGCTCAGAGAGGGACTTTGACATTGAGAGCACATGCGGAAGAGATACTATTCAAAAGGAAGCAATAAAATGTGTAATGTATGTTAGTAATTAGAGAAACTGCTTAGTTCTCTTCTCAGGTTTAATAGCCTCTCAAAGATTGTGAATAAGTTAAGGGGATTTTTAATATTCCTTTGAAATAGGAATCCATGTACAACTTTGTATTACATAATTAAAAATGTCTTTGATCTGAAGGTCTTAGATTTATCCTAGCAAATTAAGTATTGAACAGCTGATCTCTAGGATTATTCATAAAGCAAATAAGTAAAGACAATCAGTGCCAATTCTAGGAGGCAGGTCGACACTGAGGGGTTACAGTAGCTTCAGTCAAATCAAATAGCACTGTCTGTCCTGCAAGAAAAGGGAATGCGGGCCCATGGACGTGGTGAAGTGCGTCACTTCTATTCAGAGCTCAAGTGGTAAGCACACCTTGAATGAGGGGAAAGGTGGAAAGCATACAACCAAATACTCAGATAGACTCAGAGTGCAGAAAATGAGTGTAGCCAAAGAACCTCCCCATCCATGGGCAAAGAGGTCATGGGCTAAGATGGAATCACACTCTGTAGTGGACACTACAATTAAGTTCATGCATCTGAATAATCCTCAATAATGATGATTTTGAAATTATTATGAAATTCCAACATGAAATTGAGGAATTTCATAGAGAAGACTAATTACATTCTGTTCCTCATGTGAGCAGTATTCAAGGATAAAGAGTCTCACACGTACTGTACATAATCTGAAACTTACCATGAAGTTTGGGTCGACTTCCTCTTTACCAAACTTATGCAAGCTATCTTTAAAAACCTTTCATTCTATAGATTTTTGTGGAGATAAAAATGCATAAGGCAAAGATAACTATAAATGCTAGATTTTAATGAATCCTCTTCAATTACATAGACTATACCATAGCTCTGATCATGTGAGTGGGATAAAACACTATAGCATTAAGAAGCATGAATCTTTACCACATGCACCTCAGATAAAGCATTAATCTCTAGGATATATAGAGAACTCAAAAAACTTAACACCAAAAAAATCAAATAACCCAGCCAAAAAAATGGGCTAAGGAATTGAACAGATACTTCACAGAAGATATGCAATCAACATATATATAAAATAATGTTCAATATCTCTAGTAAAAAGAGAAATGCAAATCAAAAATATTCACATCTCACTCCAATCAAAATGGCAATGATCAAGAATACAAGCAACAATAAATGTTGGTGAGGATGTGGGGAAAAGTACACTCATGCATTGCTGGTGAGAATGCAAAATGGTGCAACCATTATGGAAAGCAGTGTGGAGATTCCTCAGAAAACTTGGAATGGAGCCACCATTTGACCAGTTATCCTACTCTTCGTTTATACCCAAAGGACTTAAAATCAACATACTACAGTAACCCAGCCACATCAATGATTTTAGCACCTCAATTTACCACAGCTAAAATATGGAACCCACCTAGATGCCCTGCAACAGATAAATGGATAAAGAAAATGGAATATAGATGTATACATACACACATATGAGGGAATATTACTCAGCTTTAAAGAAGAATGAAATTCTGGCATTTGCTGGTAAATGGATAGAGTTAGGGAATATTCTGCTAAGTGAAATAAGCCAACCCCAAAAATCCAAAGGTCGAATGGTTTCTGTTATATGCAGATGCTAAATCACAATAAGGGGGAGTGAATAGGGAAGAATAGAGTTAATATAGATTACGTAGAGGGGAGTGAAGGAAAGGGAAGTGGCATGGGAGTAGGAGTGATAGTAGAGTAAAAGAGACATTATTGTCTTATGTTCATATACAATTGCATGACCAATGTGATCCTACAATATATATAATCAGAAAAATCAGAAAAATAAGAGATTATGCTCCATTTATGTATGATCCGTCAAAATGTATAAAAGCATTCTATTGTCAAGTACAACTAATTATAACAGATTTAAAAATTTTCAAAGAAAAAAGTGCAAAGCACATGAGGTAAGACTGGCTTCATGATCTTCTATGTCATTCCTGTGAATATTGAAACAACATAGTATGTGAATAAAGAGTTACAAATATGTATGTGTAGTATTTTATTCATGTGAGCCATGACTATGGCAGAGCAGGTAACTTAGTACTGAAAATTTAGATGGCTTTATGAGAAGCAGAATATCAGCAGTAATGTCAATGAACCGAAGAAAGTAGCAAAGATTTGTCTGAAGAGCTAAACTTTTACTGTGGATTAAATAAAAAAGTTATTAATACTAAAAGAAAACACTGTCAGCACTTGGTCAGCCTCTCCTGTGATCCATTCATCATGGTAAGATGGCACCCGTAATATGTACTGTGTGTGGCACTGATGACGTGGGCCCAGCTGTTGGGGCCCTTGCGATACCTGGTGCCGGGGTCCACGGCAGGTGAGGGGCAGGCAGCCATTCTTCCCGGCTTGTGGGCGGGGCTCAGGGTGAGAGGGAGTGCACAGGTCTGTTGCTTCCTCTTCCAGGCAGAGTTCCTAGCGCTCCCCGTCGGGTGGCACTCAGTGCCCTCTGAGGGGCAGTGCCCTGATGCTTTGCAGCTCAACCCTGCTGACTTCCTGTCTTACTGACGGGATATTGAAGCATCATCTTCTTCCAAATTCATTACTTAAATGATCTCCTGCTCATAGATCCAAGAAAAGACTTTACTTCGATTCCACAGTCTCCCATTAATTCTTCCAGGGGACAGATGGGGACAAGGTCTTGTCACTGAGGGTGAAAATGAAGAGTTTACTGGTTGCAATACAATGTGTATTTCTTCAGGACAGAGACGGCCATCTGCTGACTGGCAGGGCCAACAGTGTGCAGGCTCCATGGCGTTGCACGGAGAAGGGACTGGTCTTGCTCACAGTGTTCATCCTTTGCTAAAAGTCATAGGTCCAGAACAAGAAGAGCTGCCAGCACTTAATTTTTAATGGTTGCAATGATAAAGATAAAAGAGCCACTTGATAAGTAACATTTTCACGATTAAAAGACAAAAGATTATTTGGTTTTATCTACTTGATTACCAAAACCCATAATGCTGAATGCAGCACGTCCCTTGATATGACTATTAGCGTAGGACCTTCTAAATATTTGATGAGCTCATCTAAGCCTTACAGAAAATCTAATTTCTGGGTTATCACTAACAGCATGTTCTTCCTCTGAGACTGTTTCTCTTCCCTAAGAAGATGTAAACTTTAAAAAACAAAATCACTACATCTTATCATCATTCGGGTGATCTTGGCCAAGATAAGACGAGATGATAGAAATGACAAATCATTTTGGAACCCATTCAGTGACACAGGATCTGCTCATTTAAATGGAAGTAATATGAGACCAGATCCAAACACTGCAGAATTCTGTACTCTCTCTCACACACACACACACACACACACACACACACACACACACACACGGGAGTTGGGAGTTGGGGAGAAGCAGCTCATGTCTTCTGGTGGTTCCAAACAAATAATGACTTTATAAAATTTTTTCCTGAATATGTATTTTTATAATCCTGGATACATAATTTCTAATCGACATGCTGATTTATTTTTCAAATATGTAAGTACAGAGTAATTTAAATTTTAATTAGAATAAGTCTAAAATACAGGTAGTTCTTTTGAGCAAGTAGTAACTTATCATTACAATCTTGAGTATCTCACCTTAATTACTAATGTTGGGTCCTCAAACATCAGTGGAAACACAGCTGGTATAAACAGATGTGACTAAGGTATAAATTGCTAATCTGTATCCAGAACTAAAGCATACAATGCATTTTACTCCTAAATATACACCGTGCCAGAGACAGGGAACAGTGCCTCAAATTTTTATCCTATTACTTGACTGGGAGGGGGCATGTAAAAAAAGAATCTTAAATTATGATTAATGTTTCAGGATATTCATAAGAAATCTCATTTGTCCTAAAGGGACCATTAAGCTTGAATAAAATGAGCAAGATCAGCAATATTCTGAATGTTTCAAAGCTTATTTCAGTCCACAGACATATTAAGCTTTTTGTAAAATTATGTCTTGGAAAGATTTATGTTGGTCTTGCTACATATGTACTTAATTGTATGTTCCAGAATCCTTGTGTTAAGTTTTAGATCAATGTGTCCCCCAAAAGCTCATGTTAAGACAATACAAGAATGGTCAGAGGTAAAATGATTACATTATGAGAAGTGTAACCTAATAGGTGGATTAATCCACTGATATGGATTCACTGGGAAGTAACTCTAGACAAGTAGGGTGTGGCTAGATAAAATAGGTCAATGGTGGTATGCCTGGTGAGCAGAGCTCTCTCTGCTTCCTAGTTGTCAAGTCCAGAGAGGCTTTGCTTCCCCACATTCTTCCGCCATGATGTTCTGTCTCACCTCAGGCGGAGAGGAATGGAGTCAGCCAGCCACAGACTGACCTCTGAAATCGTGAGTCAAAATAAACATTTCTTCCTTTACGTTGTTCTTGTCAGGTCTTGTGGTCACAGATATGAAAGTTGACTTTAACATTGTAGATGAGAGATAAATCCAGAAAAGAGTGATTTCTCTAGATTTTTCTGGTGAAAGATGATGAGATGTCAACCAGTGGTAGATATTAAATTAATTTCATGTCCTCTGGGTGACCACATTCAGAAGACAGGGAACACAATGTGGTTTGCTGAAAGAACACTAAGGCATCCTCGGGCTCCCTCTGCCTCTTTGTCCCTCCTTCCCCACTGTCTCTTGCTTACTTCTCTCCTCTCACCCCTTTCTGTGTAAATCCTCATCTAACATTTTTATATGAAAACTAGATTTTAAAATTTCTTCCCTTGTCAGAGATTCAAGTCTGAAAGGCACTGAAGCAATTTGCATCTTGTTTTTGTTAAAAGGTAGCAAATTAAATAATAAGATCCTTACAGTTGTATGTATTGACCTACTTAAATATACTCACACGCATCCATATGTACATAAAATGTATCTATTGCAATGCCTTGCATAGAGATCAACATATGGTAGAACATAAACACGAATTTTCTAATTAATTCAACTTGTCAATCTTAGTTCATTCGTGGAAAGAGTCTCAAAGGAAAACTTGGAAGTCCTCTCCGAGTTTCGTATTCAGTTGCAGAGTCAGAAGACTTCGCGTAAGTCACCGCGCAGCGCCCTCCCGTCTGTGGACTCCGGGCTCCGAATGGACAATGTTGTCACAGCGGCCGAGTGGGCGTCGTGAGTCAGAGGGAAACGGTAACCGTCGCTCCCTCGCCTCTGTTTGCAGCGAGGCTCCTGCTGCAGACTCTACTGACCGCTGGGGCCGGGGCCTGCGGCTGCTCACGGTGACATGCACACGGCGAGGGCCCCACGAGCCTCTCCAGGTCAGGTCGCCATCCCCGCCGTGGGTCCTCTGGATCCTGTTCCCTCTGGCTCTGTCCGGGGTCGAACTGTGTCTCCCAGAAATTGAGGTGCTGCGGCCCGACCTCCGGTGCCTCAGAATCCGAGCTGGTTTGGACTGTTGGAGGGCTGGGGCTGTGGGGTGAGCCTCTCTGCCTGTGGTCAGGTTTCTTAGGAAGCGAGACGCGTGGGCGCAGAAGGCTAAGGAGGGAACACGCTGTGTTGCTGAAAGAGCGCTAAGGCAGCGCGGGCCTCTGCCTCCTTCTTCTGCCTTCCCCCTGACCTCTGCTTGCTTCTCTGGCTCTCTCCCTTTCTACGCAAATTCTCCAACATTTTAATGTGAACTTTAGCTTTCAGAATTTCTTCCTGTCTTTTCAGAGTTTCAAGTTTAAAAAGCACTGATGACAGAAGCAATTCGCATCTTATTTTTGCAAAAAGGTATTTAATGGAATAATAAGGTCTTTTATAGTTGGTATGTATTGACAAACTTAAATGCACTCACATATGCATGTGTGAGATTGGGCGCTGTGTGTACAAACCTCGGCATGCCAGAGGTGGCCAGCAGATCGAGAAGCTGGGAGGGAAGAGCAGCCAGGCCTCCCCCACAGGCTTCAGAAGGCACCGCCCATAGTCACCCCTCTTGAACGTCTTCCCTCCAAAGTGTGGACAGTAAGTCTCCGGCTCAAGCCAGGTGCTGCTGGATCTTTGACATGACTGTCCATCATGGACAGGACTCAGTAACCTCTCTTGAGTGCTTCTCTTAGTTGCCAGGTTAGTTTCTAGAATCCATTGAACTGTTTCCTCAGGCCAACACTTGAGGGCTGCATTGGTGGAGACCTACCTCAGATTGCCTTATTCTCATCTCCACAGAAACGGCCCCCTTACACTTTTAGCATACACACACTTCTCAGAGAGGAAGTGCACATCCATTTGCTAGCTCTTGATGCATTCCACTAAGTTCTTTCCAGGGTTAATTTCATTTATTATCAAAGGTTTCCTCTTACATGACATCCTGCCATTGATAAAAATTTTCACCAATATTAGAACATTTATATTCTAATAATTATATTCAATAATATAATGAATATATAATTATATTCAATAATAATTATATTATTCTAATAATTATATTCAATGGTTTGATCTCCACTGGTTTTTCATTTTTATTTGTAAAGTAACCAACTTTTTCCATTTCTAGCATCAAAATGAAGAAGTTCAGCATAATTTTATCAGTTTCTATTTCACTTCTTACAGCATACAATCATATATAAAATTATAATTTATGGGTATGTGTGTACACACACTTACATAAATACAAAGCCTCTCCTAGAGAGAGGCACATGATGGAACATAAATGTACATTTCCCAGTTAATTTGCCATATTAATCTTATTTTATATATATTTTAATGCTGCTGCTTTACAAAATCAAGTTGATTTAGAATCATTTTAGAATATTTTTATTTCTTAAAAAAGTACCGAAAAAAATCACTGAGTAGTCTTTTAACAAAAGCTGACCATCTATTAGTTAAGAGGCATTTATTGACTATATTCAGTAGAGGTAGGAACATTATAAATCATTTAAGAATTTTTCATGATCATTTTCTTGACATTAACTGCTTTCCCTCGAGAATAAATGGCATGTCCTTCTACAATAAGGTAGCCCTGACACATGACTGGTTGTTGAGTTTATTGACATGTAAATCGTGTATGTTGGGTTTGTGTGTGTGTGTGTGTCTGTGTGTGTGAAAACAACATTTTTCTCTTTTGCTCTGCAGTATCATTTCAGAGTGTGATTGATGGGATGACAGAAGTAATCAAGTGGTGACATTTTTAGTCCCAAATGAAATACTAATTCTCTAAGTTCCACATAATTCTGTGTAACTGTTTTTATACAAATAAAACTAATTTTCTGCTTATGTAAGTATAGAAGATTAAATTGAATTTAATATGAAAAGTACTATTAACTTCACGTGAGTCACATATATCATCAAAATATCATTTAAAATTAAATGGGAAGTTGTATGGAGTGGAAGAGATTGGCACATGCCAATCAGCAGCAAATTCAGAAATAGAGGGAAAGGAAGAATCTTGGGTAGAGTGATTGGTATTTCTGAAAAGAATAGTTTGTGCTTCAGAGGGGCTGCAGTACAATGTCTTGATTTTATCCTTAGCATGGTTGATGCTAGAAGACATTGGTTAGCCAAACAGTAAAACAGGTTTTACCATCGACAATGCAATACAGAACCCGGGAAAAGCAGACCAGGCACAACCCAGTGCTGCAGCAAGCCCTGCTGTTCAGGTAGAAAAGCTCATTTTAGTTGTGCTCAGGGAATGTGTGGCCACAGGCTTTCTGGGCAAAGGGCATAAGGTGTGCTCAGAGCTGGCCCCTGAAGGTTGCAGGGTGGCCCAAGGGCAGGTCCAGGGAGAGCCAGGTGTGAGAGGAGGTGTGTTCTCTTGTTTGTGCTATTGGGCATGCAGCTGTGTGGACTCCCATCCAGACACTCAGCCCAGGTTTGTGGGTGAATTATGCACGTTCTCTATATCTTTTGGCCTAGAAAGAACTGAAAAGTTGAAAATATTTTAAAAATATTCCTCTCATCATTATAACCATTCTATACCACCATAGAAGATACAGCAAATTTCAGAAATGCAAAGCTACCCACTCATAAAGAATGCTTTCTTATAGAACTCTTATGCAATCATAGGTTCACATCAACCAAATGAAAAATAGTTGCAAAAATGTTTTAGAAACTTAGATTTGGACCATAGCTTTCCTGGGTCCTCCTTGGGTATGGCCCCTGGAGGTATTCTTTACCTCATGAGATTCTTGGTTTCCTCAGATGTAAAATATGACTAATAATAAAGAGAATTACATAGAGCATCTGAGAGGAAAATCCCTACTAAAATCCCTATTAAAGCCTTATTAAAGTTTTTAGCACAGTTAATGCCATGGTAAATACTATCAGCCATCACCATTGTGATTTCTTAATTGGACATATTCCTTAGGGTTCTATTCTAGATAATGGCTTTCCATGGAACTTTCTGGCATAGTGAAATGTTCTCTTTTTTCCAATACAGTCACCACTGAACACGTTTGAATGCTGAATACTTTAAATGTGTTCATTGAACTGAAGACCTTAGTTAACCAATTTAAGCAAATCTTTGCAGTTGGAAGTCTTTCCTCATTCTGTCCTCTCCACCTAGGTGATCCCACCTGAAACCACATGTATGTGATCACCTATGTCTTGGCATCCTCCTAACCTTGATCTCACCACACTGTAGTATCTAGGATTTATGGGACCCTTCTTAAGTACCCTATTCAATTAATCCCCCCACATCCCTGTGACATCAGCTAGTTTTTCTAGTTATGATGCAAATGAGGAAAGCAAGAACAGGTGGTTCATGTTTGAATGAGAAGCTGGACAAGATGAGCTTCATGGTACTGCTGTGAGCCTGGCATATGAGTGCCTGATGACTTGGCTCTTTCTTACAAAGCCAGGTCTGGATCACCCTCAGATTTCCAGTTGTCCACCCAAGTCTGATTTCCACTCTGCACCACTGTAGAATGAGGCCTGCTGTATCAGTAAAACTGTGGAAAGACTTCCTCCAGGAACCTGTAGAAACGGCCAAAGCTTACTGAAGGAACGGAGTGGGCAAAGATTTCAAAGAGGGAGTCCCAAGTTGTTAGAGTAAGTGCAGTGATGGAGATGTTACGTGACCGGTTCTGAGGACGCAGAGGGTGAAGCTTACGGTTCCACCACCTGTGGTTATTCGTCTCTCTCTCCCTTTCTGTCCATCTCTGTGTATGGGTATGAACATAAATAAATGAATGTTTTATACTATACACTTATAAATAAGCATGTGCACACACTGTGCTGAAGTATTTTACAATAACATTAAAATGATACTTTTCAACATGAACATTAAGTGAATTGGGTTAGTAACCCTTCTTTTCTAGGTTATCTAATGAAGCCTGCAGGTATCAGTTCCTAAGAACTTTAAAGGCTCCTTCCAGCTCTCTGATTGCATGGGATGTTGTACATTAATTTGACTAATGTGAGCAGCTTAAAGAACACTTTTAAAAGAAGTCAAAGGACCCGATGTGGAACCCCAGAGGGAGAGTACAATTAGATGTTTGTACGTCCTTTGTTCAGAAAGAGAATCAAACTCCTCTTGAGGTTACTAGAAGGAACAGGAAAAAGGTCATTTCCCAGAGAGCAAGGCGCGAATGTACTGAATCTCAGAAACACCAGAGAACGTAACTCTCTTCTAAGGGTCAACGTGTCCTGCTGTAGCCCTGGTGCTGGTGTGTTTGTTGGTAAAGAGGGTAAATGAAATGGCAGAGGTCTTGTGAGGCTCCTAGGCATTCCAAGCACACAAAGAAGAAACGTCATTGGTCGTATCAGCAGGAAAACATGGGCTTTTATTATTGGCAAACTATTAATTTATTTTTATACTTGTAAATGCCATCAAATCTCTTAATCAGTGATTTAAAGATATTTCAGTTGTCAATATCATTAAACAAGGTAGAAATTTGAGAATTTTGCTAGAAATATTTTTTTAGAAAGACAATGTTCCTATTCTAGTAAAGAAAACATTATTTGTAACTGCAGACAAATTAGTGTTTGTTGTTTATACAATTTTATAAACTAATTTCTACTGCCAATGTATTTTAAAAACATTGGGATTTATTTTGGATTTTCACAAGTGTATTTGTCCAAATGAGCAGTTGTGTTGGCTTTGAATCAGGTTTGCTGTGCTTTCTGGATCACAAAAGCTGGTCAGTGAACTTGGCGGCCGAGGGACCCCATGAGCAGCACGGAGACCCAAAGCTACCAGGTGCCAGAACCCAGGTGTCCCACTCTGGCCACAGTTCCTTGCTGGGAGCATTCACAACCAGAGTGGCCAGCAGGTTGCTCTTCCATGACAAGGACATGAAAACCCACAGCATCTGAGCGTCCTCATGCTTCTGCTCCCCCTGAAGTTGTTACTTCTGGATTTCTTGCTGTTAGCTCATTGATGTAATGTGGACATTTTCTTTCAGAAAGCCTCTTCTGAGCACCACAGACACCAGTTTGCAAGCCCTGCATACTCTCTCCCATCCTACCCTAATCTCTGTCCCTGTCCTTACCAGGTGACAATAATTTGTGTCTGCCTCTGTCTCTGGGTGAGTTTTAATTGCAGAGGCTGAAAGTTACTTCCAGTCCCTGATAGCTTAGCACTAATTTGACCCTTAGTATCTGCTTAATTAAATTTTGCTGGAGGAAATGATTTTCATGGAAGAATGAGAGAATGAATTAAGTTGGCAGCATTAAGATCAATGATGGGACGTCCAGTTTTCTCCTACCAGGAGCTCGAACCCCATCAACATCAGAGGAAGCTGAGAAGATAAGGAAAATTAAGTGCATGTATGATTTCAACTTCACTCTTAGGAAATCCGTGTCACTTCATTAAACAAGGTTACATTCCTCCAGCGAGTCTCTTTACAAAGATGCAATCCCTGGGCTCCTCAAGCCACCAGGACATCAAATAATTGATCATTGCTTAAAAGAATGTCTGTGTTGGGCATACCAGTAGAAAAGCGTCTGAGAATCAGGAAATGTACCAGACAGTACTGGGAGCGAGCATCTGATGACCCCAAGTGAGAAGATCATAATGAGGTGGCTGATTGAGGAAGGACAGTAAAAGGGAATAAAAGATCAGAAAAGGAACTCTACCTCTTACCTCAAAAGCAATAAAAAAAAAAAAAAGGAAGAAACCCCTCTCTTCTTCCTGCTTCCCCACTTTCCTTTGGTCATGATACATGAGATGCAGATGGAGAGGGCCTGAGGAATCTGACTTTGACATCTTTCTCGGCACCCTGAAGTCCATCATTGCACTCTCAGGGAATGAGCCTGATTTTAAGATTAAGGATGCAATGCTTATACATATTCACATCACACAGCAGAAAGCATTTCTGCTAAAGTAAGAAGCTAAACGTAAAGAATAACTTTGAAAAACGAAGGCGAATATAGTCTGTAGATGGGTGATGAGTTACTAAACATAAATCAGTGCAAGAATTCTTGAAAGATATATACATTTGATCATTTCTACTTTTTAAGGTGCGAAAACTAAAAATGGCATAGAAAACAGAAATTAGAAAAGCACAAATTATACGAATAAGGTAGAAAAATGCTTACAAAGAGTGGTCATAAGAACAATAAGACTTGGGCTGGGGCTGTATCTCAGGGGTAGAGCACTTGCTTGGCATGTCTGAGGCACTGGGTTCGATCTTTAGCACCACATGGAAAGAAAGAAAGAGAGAGAAAGAGAATTAAAGAAAGAAGGGTAGATAGATGTTGTGTTCATCTACAACTAAAAAAATATTTTTGAAAAAAAGAACAATAAGACTAAGAAATACATCATCACCCATTCCTTCCAACCTAAAGCCAGGAGTCCTGCTGGAACTTTCTCTCCCCAGCCGTGCTCAGCCTTGGTATAGAGCACCAGCTCTAAATCCCCATTCTTGGTCTACTGCTGCAGAGACTGTGGCGCACCACCCCCAGGATCTGGGAGTCTTGTCTGCCCAGGGAATGCCTCTCTGGGGTCCAGTCACAGGATACTGCCTCAGCTAAGCCTGCTCTTCTCCCTGGGACAGTGGTTGACTTCTTTCCGCCATCAGATGTAAGCTCCAGCAATTGCAAGTGTCATATGACAGAAGGTAATTTTCTGTTTGGATGCTGCCCTGGACTCCTTACACAACCAGAGAGCCCTTCCCATGCTGTCTAAGGTACTTATCTCCAGTCACTGTATCAAAAGCAACATGCTTCGTGTCCTCTCTGGTATATGGCTCTTCCAAAAGTATCCTGATGGTGTTCGCACTCCTGAGCACTGTCTCCTTCTACTATACATGTTCTCCCACAGGCAAGGACTGTGCCTCCCTTTATCCTACTATTATCCACAGTCCTGTTCTGACAGCATGAAGTACCTACTGAGTTCACCCTTCAAGAAATGATTTGGACTGTGTACTGGAAAACTGCCAAGAGAGTCAAGTTCAGGTGTCTTACTACACACACAAAAGGGCAACCTTGCAAGATAAAGGGCATGTTAATTTGCCTGACTGTGGTAATCATTGTACTGTGAATAAGAACATCAGAACAGGCCGGACTCAGTGGCACATGACCGTAATCCCAGTGGCTCTGGAGGCTGAGTCAGGAGGATCACAAGTTCAAAGCCAGCCTCAGCAACTTAGTAAGGCCCGGTCTCCAAATAAAAAATACAAAAATAAAAAAAGGACTGGGAAAGTGGCCTAGTGAGTAAGCCTCCTGGATTCAAACCCCAGTCTCAAAAAAAGAACATCAGAACAGCACAACGTACACCTAAACATATACAATGAAAGCCAAGGAAAGACTTTGTGTTCCCTGCAATGGGCAGAGAGCTGTCGCAGTCCCAGTCGGCCTCCTCCACCAGCAGACAGAGGCTCCTCTGTGGACTGACCATGGCAGGCCCGTTGGGTCTCGGTCATTTGGACCCTGTGAGCATCTCTAAAAGTCAGTCTGCGTCCAGGGCACTGGTGAGTTTGGCAGAGACTTCTCAGCTCCGTGTGGGGGTCTGAGTCCTTCCTGCCCAGGCCTGCCCGCTCCAGCTTCCTCTCAGGAGCTCCGGGTGCCCCAGTCCCAGGCTTCCTCTGCCCAGCAGGCCCCTCCCACCGTGGTGGGCATCACTGCTGACAAACACCTGCTCTCCTGGCGCCTCTTGGCATTATTGCCCGAGAATGAAACAGGCAAAAACAAAGCAGGTCACCTGGCAGACAAGAACGTTACGGTGTTTACAGCTTTAATCAAAACCACTAAAAAGAAGGTTACAGGAATTTGAAAAGAAAATTTGCAGAAAAAGAAATGTTCAAAATTATTTTAGGAATCAAGTAACTTGAAAACAGTCAAATTAGCAAAATGGAAAAAGAAATTCCACTGTTGCCTTCCTGGTACCCAGGAGGGAGTGAGTCTATCTTTCCTTTAACTTGTCATGACGTTTCACCTGACTGCACAGATCCTCCTCCTGGGCTCACAGTGGAGCCGAGGAGAAGCTCACATGGGCAATAGAGGAGATTCACACACTTACCCTCTCTCATGATGCTTGGGACCAAGCTTTGAAATTCATTTAAATAACATTTTAATTTTAAATGTATCTTCCAAAGAATCCTATGTGACCAAATGTTCTATGTAGACAACTCTGAAGAAAAGTCCAGAGAACTTTCCTCATCCATGAACAGCCTCTTAATTCTGCTCCACTTCAGTGACATGAAGGGGTTAATGATTCTTCTCGAGAATCTCTGCTGATTTAGGAGTAGGAAAGCCAAATTCTAGAATAAGAAGGCACTAATATTGAAAACTCAGGTCTAATCTTTAATAACCAGAACATGGCTTAAGCTCATACTACCCCATTTTAAAATAAGTCTAAGAAGAACAGTCATCTCACATAAATGTTGTGAGCTTATATAGGCCAACTTACAGAACATAAAATGTGGCCCAATGTCAGGAAGACGTCCTGGGCTTGAGATTTTCCCTGGGGTTGGAAGCGGCTGCCTTGAAGCAATATTATACAATACATTTGGAACTTCTTTGCTTTCCTTAGTTTCAAATTATTCATATATAAGTTATAGGTGGTCATATATCAAGATAAAATAGACTTCCTTCAAAATATGAAGAGTGACTGAATCTTTAATGTTCTGCAGTCAGGCATTAAGTAGTCACTTCTGCAGTTCAGAAAGAAAACAAAATAAAGGAGAAAACCTTGACCATAGACTGAATAGAAGAAAACTATTTAACTTTGTATCTAACTAGTTTTCAGCATGAAAGGTACTGCCAATTCATGAACTTAAGAAGAGGACCACTACGACTTCATGGCAGGGATTTTAAAGGACTTTGAACAAGAGAATTGGGGGAGAGGTTTATGGCATAGTTGCCCCTACTATTCATAGGTCACATGTCCCGTGTGATACGACTGTGTGCTATGTATGTACTTTAACATGTGTAATAGTGCATTTTAAATTTACATAACCACTGTACTACATATGGATACTTTAAATATACATAATCCCATTTTATTTTATGAGAATGAATTTCAGTAGTTTTTATAGAAACATTCATGAAATATTATTGATTGCATTTATGACTTAATTAAGTAAATGATTTATGAGGCATGGAAACCGAATGCTAGACTTGAGAAAGGGGAATTTATCTAGTTCAAGGTTATATCAAGTTTGAGTTACTGTTCATGTACACACTGTGCATGGGCGTGTGTCGGGAGTGTGCATTCCTGGGGAATGTGGACAGTGCGCTTTGTGAATGTAGGTGTGAATGTGTACTTATACGCACATATACACATAGGTTGCCACTTTTAATTTGAAAGAAGAACCCTCTCTGATGCATAAGTGAATGGTTGTTGTTGATTCTGACTGTCCAGATCTATGGTTTATAATGCCAAATAAGGATCATGCCATAATATTAACATTAAATACAATCTTACATAATCAAAATGAGGACTCTCTAGGGTTACAAACTGTGAAGACTCGTGCTAATAATATTGTTAAGTTTATAACATGTTGAACACAGGAAGCTTGAATGCCTCTTTTATTTGAATACAAAATAAGCTCTTTGGTCAGTATTTCTCAGAAGACAGATGGGCTCCTACTTAGGAAATATTAGGTTCTTTGTATGTGGTTGCTTCAAAGACACATTTATTATAAGACAGTGTAGTGAGGTATTAGGTGACACTCTCTACAATTATACATTCTTCTTGTTTTGTCAAGGTATTTTCTTGATGTCTCCAACAATACTTGCATTTTACTCCCTTTCTTTAAATATAAGTTGTTAAAGTCTCAAATAAAGGTTTCAAATTTGTACTTTATAACATCCTAGTTACAATCACAAATTCAAAGATTAATTTCTTTAAATCAATGTTAATTTATGACAAAGAATGTCCTTTGTTAATTAAATCTATACTAAAAATAGCTACTTTTTAAAAAATGTTGCTAATTTATGTAATTTACATTTTATTTTCTTACAAGCAAAGGATAAATGATAAAGTCAACAACTTACCAATGCTGAAGACATTATTAGATAAGATTTTAGAAGTATGAATTCCAAATAAAAATTCTCCCCTTCTTAGTTGAAGAAATGAGCTTATACGTAGCATCTAAATAGTTTATGAACAAGATTTGCCAAGTGTTCAAAGAACCAATAATTCACATCTCTTACAAAGTGTTGCAGAGTAAACAATGGAAAAATACCCAAATCACTTTCTGTTACTTTCTGTGCCAGAAAATGATAGCAAAAGAAAGAAATCTAAATTCAACATCACTCATGAGCATATAAACCTCCGCATGGAATTTTATCAATTGCATGTAAAACATAATTAAGTGAAAACCACTCGAGATCAATTTGAATTTATCTCTGAATCCATAACATAATATCATTTTTACATTAATAACAGAAAAAATGATGCAAAAGCTAAACAAATAAAACATATATAAATACCACTCAAAGTGGATCATACCTAAAGACGATTACTTGGGGAAGATGATGATATAATGGACTTCAAAATTGGACAAAAGAATAAAAGTTGATAAAAATTTGAGTAAAGGACAAAATACACAATTTTTTCCAGACTGATAAAAAACATGCACTTAAATTTAAAAAGAATTAACATTAACTTAATTATTGTGGTGTTGATATATAAATAGGTAGCAATATAAAAGAATACCAAAAAAAAAAAAAAGAGAGAGAGAGAGAGAGTCACCACTATATTGGAATTTGGTTTGCATTTCTGGTAGTTTGAACTATGTAGGACTGCACTGAAGAGAAGACCCCTATAACGCAAGCTTAAGCAGACCATGGCTACATTCAACCTGGGAGGAGGGGTTCAGTGATGCTGTTAGACACAGATCCCTTCACTGTGTCCATGGGCCTTCCTTGTGGATTTGGATCATGTGCATCCAAGAAATTTGCTCCATGAACCACATATTCATGTTCTAAGTAGGAAGAACATGGCAGAGTAAAAGCCAAAGAGGTTGTGCTAATTAGAGTCATGATAAACCTTATGAGGAAACCCCATTCAGCAACTTCTGTACATCTCCTTGACAAGAACTGAATGCCATGACCACCCCTAGCTGCAATATGGTAAGTGAACAGAGAAGTTCTTTGACATCCAGGAGAGTGGAGCAAGGTGAGAAGGAAGTTGTGATTGGTAGAACCAAATCTCAGACAAACCTGAAAAAGTTTGCATTAAAATCACTGAAGGATATTAAAACCGATAGTATCTGTACAACCGTCTACTCATATGTAAATATAAAAAGTTAGAGTCACTTAGCGCGGCATTAAAAAACTTGGTTTTGAAAGATCACACATCAAAATATGGAAATATAGGAAGAAAAATGTAGACATGTTTACAAGTTGCAACTAAAGTTTCTAAAATAAAACAAAATCTAAAAACTCGAAAAGATTAATACAATTTACTGTTTCCTATTTAAAATTGCTCTACAAGAAAAAAATGTAAAGTTAAAAGTCAAATAGATTGAAACTATTCACACATAAATATCAAAGTATTCATATGCAGAATACTTTAAAACCCTATATATCTTTGTGCAAAAGCAAAGCAATAAAAGAACATGAATAATTGACTCCCCAACACATAGCGGTGAGGCCTAGGAACAACCAGTAAAATGCAAACTAAAAAACCTGACACACTTTTTCTCAACCACCAGTTTGAAAAAATTAAGAAGTTTGACAATATGATTTTGACAAGATGTGATAAATGCTGATAGCATTTTTTAAAGTTACAGTTCTTGAAGTAGGGCGTTTTTTCTAAGCTGTTAAAATTTAAGTTCCCACAACAAAATGTTGTTCATATATCATCCAAAGATCCCCAAATTCCAAAATTGTGTAGTTATTTGGGGAAAAGATGTGCACAGATATAGAAAATGTTTATAGTGATATGCATTGCATGATATTTTGGGGAAAAATATGTGAATTACCCAAATTTCTACAAAGAGGTGATAGATATAGCTAAAATAAATGAGATTCTGTACTCAGAAATATGAAAAACTTGTACAACATGTTTTATTTCAGGTGAAAAGGAGCAAGAAACAATATCATTTATATTTAAGAGTAATCACCATTGATCATATCTCAGTACACTCATCCAATGCACACTATATGCATGTATGGAAATAATCACACTGAATCCCATTAATACATATAATAGATGTACTACTAAAATAATAGTAATAAATACCTTCATAAAACTTAAACATAGTACAGATTAGATACAGGTATAAACTGATGGGTTTGAGCTTCCGTGTTTACCTAAAAATACATATGTATAGTTGCAAATGATGAAAGGCTATAATTCAACAGGATCATAATGGACCTTTCCAACATGAAAGATCAGTTGGGATTAGCACAGATGTTTGATAAACATCTTGATCATTTAAGTGTTTTCAATGATTTCATATACATATATACAGATGCATGTACAAGTATACTTTATACATATATAGCCCACCTGTATAAAGTATACTTGTATATATGCAGTATATATGCAGGTATACCTGTGTACATACATATATATATAAGAAGTACATACCTTAAGTCAAATTTGGACAAGGCCCCAAGGCCTTGGGAAACTTCTTGTCCTACAGAGTTCAAGGCATATAACTCTTTCTACATTTGATTGCATTTTGTTGATTGGTTGGAGATTCAAATTTGACTCTCTCCCACTTTTTAACTATAACCATAGTCTACTTGTATACAGTAGTAGTAGAAAAAATGTAAAGGAAGCTGACACAAACTAGAATAACTTAAGACAGCATTATCTTTTCTTGGGGGGGTGCAACTTTCATTTCTTGGTTGTACACAAAGTAGAGTCACACCATTTGTGTAATCACACATGTACATAGGGTAATGATGTTTGTCTCATTCTATTATCTTTCCTTCCCACCCCACCCCCTTCTCTGGCCCTTTAATGGTGACACATTGGAAGGGGAACACAGATCTGCAATTTACATACCCACAGTTTGAGAAGCCACCACTGCAGAGGTGTGAAAGAAGAGTCCTGGCCCAGGAGCAGAAAGGCAAACATCTTGCATGCCTTAAGAAAGGAGGATATTGCTCTCAACCAGCCATATCAGACACACACAGTGAGGATCTCCCTGGGAAGATGAGAAACAAGACATTTTTTTCACATTATGAATGTTCATCTGCTGTGAGAATTGAACAAAAACAAAGCAGACTGCTTGGATCATGGACCTGTGACATCAGGCTGTTATGGAAATGAGGTCAAGATAGAAACCTGTTGTAGCATATGTTTCCCTGAAGCAGCTTTGATGCACCAAAGTCACAGAGCTAGACAAGAGTCAATTCAGTTGGTTCACACTAAAGCAGCAAAGAGAGCAAAAATGGGGAAAAATGTGCAAATATACATATATACACACAAATATGTGTGTGCAAAAGTCCCCCCAGAATCATTAAAAGTATAAAGTAATGTTTAAAATTCTGTTAAACTGTATTTGACACTGTGAATACAGAAATATCCAGGAAAGTACTCTGAATAAAATTTAAATAGTGTACCTATTATCTAAACAATTTTGTAGCATTTATTTAATTAATTTAAGTGATGATAAAAAGGTTAAATTTTCATACATCCACAACACAGATAAAATTATTCACAATGCCAGAACAGGTCATAAAATTATGGAAAATTAAAAGAGAAGTGACATCAACAGATGTCATTTAAGTAGTACATACCTTAAATCAAAGCAGCAAGTCCTAAAACTTTGGAGCATTCTCATCTATACTGAGCCTGTGGCTCTTGTTTTGCACTTGATTGCACTTGGCTAATTGACTGGAGTCTAACGAAAGTCTGGCTCTGTTCCTCCCACTTATTAACTATAACCTACTCAAATAAGTTGCTACTTAGAAAACAGAAAACCCGCAAGGGTTGTAAACACAGGGAAAAGTGTACCAACATGTGACCATACATCTTCTGCTGGATTTCCCAATACCTCCAGCAGTGCTATGGCAGAAGAGGAGGGGGCTTCATGGTCAGACTGAGCGAGATGAGACTGACAGCCACTCTCTCCTCTCCCTTTTCCATTTGCTCCAAACAGAATCATTCAATTTATGACCTCTGAATGAGAGTCAGCAGCAGTCAGGTCTCCTATTCCATGTAGCCTCTTCTGTCTTGCTCTAAAGAATGTTGCTTTCCAACATTTTCAGCCAGACATCCTGGGGTTGCCATACCGTTCTTAAAGAATAGACAGGGGAGACTTCAGAAGCCTTCCAAATATGACTAGAAATTGTAGTTCTATCATGATTCCACATGTGGTGATTATTCACTTCTCAGTACTTTTAAATCTGTGGGCAACTCAATCACCAGTAGACGCTCAAAGAACCATCAAACAGCATGTTCACAATACAGCTGAGCGAGTCCCTAAAACATTTTCCATAGAGCTAAACATTTGCTCTCTGGTGCAGGAGTCGATATTTTGGGCAAGGCAACAGAGCAGCTGGGACTTTTCCCAGCCTGAGCACTGATACCATCTCTCTCTCGGTAGCACTTGGCATTGCTTCCCCAGGAGACCAAGTTCTTTTCTGCACTGGTAGACCAGAAGGCCACAGTGCCCTTTTCAATGCCTAATACATGATGTTCAGTCTAGTGCTGATTCCCTGCATTCTACCTTCTGGAACTTTTGAGCTGCCAAGGTCAAGGTCTTAGGAATTCACTAGGAAAAATACAGCCATTCTTTTGCAATAATAAGCTATGAAGCCAAAGTTGGTTGGAGGGAAAAAAAATAGCTTTTTTCCTTTTTCCTCTTTGTTTCCCTTTCTTCCTTCTATCCTTTCTTCCCATGTGATTTCATGTCTTTCTGCCTTCCTGCCTTTTCCCTTTTGTTCGGATTTCATTCCTAATGATTCATTCCAGGAGCTCTTGAAGAGTACGAAAGCCAACACTACTGAAAAACAGGGTATCATCATCCACTTATTAGGGAAAACATTTGGCCTTTGGAGGGGGCGGGGTATGAAAGATGGTGGAACGAGACAGACACCATCACCCTATGCACATGTGTGATTACACAAATGGTGTGAATCTACATGGTGCACAACCAGAGAAACGAAAAGATGTACCCCATTTGGGTACAATGAATCAACATGCAGTCTGTAAAAATAAAAATAAATAAATAAATTTAAGAAAGAAAACCAGGATATTTAACATCTTTAGTACTTTCCTTGCATAGCTAATTTCAAAGTGGAGAAAAATGCAGACCTAGAAGAGTCAATAACTTAAGTAGTTTATGTAAGCTAGCATGATTGTCATCATCTTTTGTAGCGTGAGAGACATAATGAAGTCAAGTCCATCAATTAGCAAGAATAACAAATGATTAGTCGCAGCTGAAGTTAAAAAAAAATCAGTGAATATGTGACAAGACAGAACTGTTTCCTTGTCTAGGATAATATGCAATGGAGGTAAGAAAGTGGCACTTGTTGATACTGCAAATAAACCTGCCACTTCCCTTAAATGAGGGAATTTAATCAAGGTGTACAACATTGTTATATCATACATTAAATAAAAAGTGGCTCTGATTATTCATCAAACTTGTGGACATGAGAATTATGATAATGGAAGGGGATACACCATGAAATATGAGCACTGTCAACACAACCTATTTCTTGATGAATTAGTGAATCAGTCCTGAGCGGAATTTCAGCCTCTTCTGATGAGCTTCGTGTGGCTAATTTATCTTGGTCTTCCTGCATAATTAATCAAATTATTGATAATAGGGAACCATTAAAATTTTAATCTACACTGAAATAATTTAGTGATATTTGTCCTACTTTGTGTTTTACATGATATTTAAAGCAAAGATACTCTGTAAATTGAAGAAAGAACGGCATTTCTTTGGCACGTGGGGAGAGGATGAGTGATGGCCAATCCTTGGGTTCCTTTTGCACATTAGAGTGAGACTCACACTCAAGAGGCACACAGGCGTGGAACTGGCTGTGCGAGGGCTCTGAGCAAGACGGCAGGCGGCTGGGAGCTGAGCCAGCAGTCTTCCCACACACCTTTGTTTCCGCTCAGGTACGGAATAGAGTTGGTGAGTTGCCAAAGTTAATTTGCTCCTGTTCAAATCTCAGTAAATATTGAGTCACATCCTGCTGTCAGTCACTGAATGATATTAAATAGGAAATAAATATGATGCCAGTTGTCTGGTGGCGAGTAGCTTTAGGTCTCGAAAGTCCTCCAAAGGCTCATGCGTTGGAAGCCTGCTCCCCAGGTGGCACTATGGGGTGAAAGATCTTGGGGGTGGGGTACAGCGTGAGGTCTTTGAAAGATTGGGGCATGCCCTTGACGAGGTGCATCAGCCTCTTCCTCTTCCTTTCCTTGGCTTCCTGGCCAAAGGTGAGCAGTTTTGCTGTGCTACGCGCTCCCATGATGTGCTGCCTCACCACCAGCCCAACAATCCTGGGCTGTGATGGAAACAGATCCAAAACTAAATAAAGATTAACCTTTTCTCTTTGTAAGTCCATTTTCTCAGGTATTTGTTGTAGCAATTGAAAACTGATTGATACAATAAATGGGGGCAGCATAAGAGGTAGTCAGATACACATAATGCATTTTTCCTTAAAAATAATAAAAACATTAAATAATGGTCCATTTTTCCCTGGTTTGTTGACTCTCTGTGCCTAGGCCTGCATTGACAAAATAATGGCAGGCATTATTTTTCTATGAAACAGAGAAAAAATAGGACCAAATACAGCTCTCTGAGGCCAAGCACTTCTTCATTCAAATCAAAACAAGCATCTGGATCAATCCTGTAATGTCTGAACATAACTTGAAAAGCACACAGGGCAAACATGTCTTGAAAAGTTGCTGTGTGTGTTCTTAAAGCTGTTAAAGATTTTGGGTGGCATTTTAAAAAATGTATAGCTATCCCCAAATGAGTCAAAGCAATGTGTTTGGGTGCAGAAAATGATCACGTTATTCCACCCTTTTTCACCAGACAGCCAGCTGTCCTTGCACTGTAAGCAGCACATCTCAGGACATGCTGAACGGCAACAAGGCAGTGGAAGACCTCCAGGTGCGTTCTGGGATCCATTCATTTGCATGGCTCAGAAATGATAAGTAACATTTATTTAAAATCTGAAAGCCACATATTGGCTCCCACAAAAGGAAAGGTGGCATGTTCTCAAGCCCAGCTTGACCAGGACTCAGACACTCTCAGAATCCAGCCATGACTCAGTTCCTCCTGGGGGGATGGTTTATTCGGGGGTGTAAATGACTTTTGCAGGCCCGGGCTTTCCATGCATGGGGTGCGCTCTTTGCATCTCCACCTGTCCCTACCTGACCAAGGCCATTTTAGAACCAACTGCAGTGGCAATGAAAAGGAGAGGCCTTGGGTGTTCTGAGGCAATGGCAAGGAGAGGCCAGAACGATGGGAGTTGGTCACCAAAGGAAATTTGCAGTCCTGTCTCCAAGCAGGATGGGAAGTGGATTCTGGGTAACAAAAAAGAACCTGTTAGAAAGTGACACCCACCAGTTCTCTGTAGCACACGGCCTCCTCAGACAGCTGCCTCTGCCCACTTGCTCCTAGAGGCTGAGCTGCCTGAGGGCAGAGGTCACCACTCCTCTGGCCTGCCTCTCCTTTTCAGCGTGGTACTTGATAGTGAGAATTTAGACTTTTTTAATTGAATGAATGAATGGAGGGAAGCATTATCAAATAAGCAGGCATAATGTGGACAGTTACTGGACAGGGGATCTGGAAATGAGGTGGGGAGCTACAGGAGGGTCAAACTTGAGTTCAAGAAAATACCGTAACTGCTCCAGCCAGGAGATAGGACGGGTAACAAAGCGCATGGTACTATCTTCAAGTCATTCCAAAAGCATTTCGTGAGGGAATTTTTGTTGTTCCCCAGATGTAAAAATCGGACAATCATGATCAATAGTTCTTCTTAGCAGAATCTTCCCCTTGTAGACATGTGGTCATTGCTGCAGGTGAGGTGGAGGCCAGGCTCCTGCAGGGCTGTGTGGCTTCCTGTGCTCCTAGTGTGCAGGTTCACCTCGAGCACAAGCACAGTCTGGGGAGCACTGCTGTCAGCAAAGAGCCCCCTGCCAGGTCAGTGAGCTTTCGCGGCCCTGTGTCCTGTCGCTTGTGTATTTTCCAATTACTCTTTATCGTAACACTTTCCCTTATTTCTTTGGAAACGTGTACCCACAATTATAGGTTAGAGATAGGAGATTTTACTGGAAAAATGAGCAAGGCTCTCTCCTGCGTCTACCTCTTCCCTGTGCTAACCCCAACATGGCCTTTTCTAATTGCCCCTGCCTTCTCTCTTGGTGTTCCAGCTCAGCCGTTACCAAACCGCAGGGCACCAGCGACCTGCCCTCCACCACGTCTGCAAGTACCACCTAGAAAGGAAGCTGTGCTCTTCCTCTCTTGGGCCTATGGCCTTGCCGTACATGTCCACAGAGCTCTGCATCCCTGAACTAACAGCAACCGTGAAACACGGCTCCCACGATTAGCTGACAAAGGAATGACTTTAGAACTGTCAAAGACATCTCTTCTTCATCAAGAAATTGGATTTGAGCATTTTTGCCAGAGTTCTGGCAACATTTTACCATTGTCATGGATCTTTTCTCCAATGACTTAGAACCCAACATACAAACTTAGCAATGATTTTAACATCCAGCATCTAATTAAGCATTTCCATATTTTAGAGACGTGCCAAGAGCTGTGTCATTCATGACTGCCCCTTCCATACACCCGAATGTGCCCACTCGCTCCTTCAGTCTGTAGCAGGTTGGCAAACACCATTCCCTTTTATGCTGCACCTGACCCCAGCCTTTGCCCCCATGCAAGCACCCAAATTAATAATGAGAAGACAGTCTGAGGTCACTCCTAAATGGATATTGTTGATAATGAAATTTCAGTTGCTTAATTAGGAAGTCTAATGACTTTTGTAGTTTATCCATAGCTACTATTTTCCCCATCGTTATGTAAGAATACAAAATTTCCTCACCTTCCTTTATAAATCCTCTTTCAGAACTGTAATTTTGAAAAATAGCATCAGTTGCAGCAATATATTTATAAGAAATTAATAATTGATTTGACAAATAGCTCATTTACAACTCAACAATCAGCTCTAAATTGTGTACTTTAAGTCAGGCAAGTCTTTAAAAAGTATTGGGACTTTTAAGCCAGGTGTGGTGGTGTACAGCTGTAATCTCAGCAGCTCGGGAGGTTGAGGCAGCAGAATCTTGAGTTCAAAACCAGCCTCAACAAAATGAAGTGCTAAGCAACTCAGTGAGACTCTGTCTCTAAATAAAATAGAAACTAGGACTACAGATGTGGCTCAGTGGTGGAATGCCCCTGAGTTCAATCCCCAGTACCTGCCCCCCAAAGAAAAGTATTATACTTCTACATAAATGGTTCATTCAAGTTCGTTATGGTCTACACGGAAAGCTCCGCAATCCCTTTTCCTCCCAGGGGCCTTCTCAAGTTGCTTTGCTGACAAAGCATTTTCTAAACGTGGTGACCAGTGTGGCTCAAGGTTCTCATCTGCTCCCCAAACCAAGTCAATGTGTGGGTGTTATTTCTATTCATCATCTCCAACAGTTTGGGATGAAAATTGACCTGCCAGGGTTATTGATAGCAAAGGAGAAAATACTCTGGAGAGTGTCTGACTTACAGTGTCTCTGTCACACAATGCCAATAATTTGCAATGTAAGCTTTTGTTTGTGTTGCTTTCGCAGAGATAGCCGAGAAGCATTAAATATTCTCCCGTTTGCTCTGGCTAGCATCACATACAACATGCAATAATAGTGTCTAGACCATAAAAGCCTTTAGTAGAAGAAGCATGTACGGTTTACGAACTTGGGACGTTTTCTTCCACAGATATGATGAGAAACACATGATAGTTATTCTCAATCTAGTTTGTCTCTCAGAAATTCTGAAGTCAGTTTAAACAAAAACTTGCATCTTTAACAAAACCTTGAGAAGATGCACTTTGAGTCATGCTGCACTTTAAACAAATTTCCTTGGTTTCAAACATTGAAGTTCATTTAGTGATCTATAAATGTGGACTACATGTAACACAGGATGGGATAAAGATAGACTGTATTTTATGGAGACATTAATGTATCCATTCTGGAGCCAAACATGGACATCAGTTATACTGGTGACCCACCATATCTGGTACCTACTTTCTAGTGATCTTTTTCAAATTATATAAAGGAGTCTATTAATACACAATGATTCTTGCAGAGTAATAATCACATGCAGTTTATTAAGATTGAATCAAAATTATACATGGATAAATCTATGAAGAGGATTTAGTGTTACTCTGACTGAAGTGTCTATCTTCTCTTAACAAAGCAACTGGTGAGTCTATCTGCCAGACGGCCAAGGGACGTCTCTGAGTGGAGATCTTTTACAGCACAGTCCCTTTCATAACCTTCTGGTCCTTTTCAGTGACTGACGCTCTTGGGCCTAGGATTGATCTTTCCCACAGACCTCAAGTTACTGGCATAAATTGCAGAAAATTCTTTTCCTCTGTCTATTTTACTCAAATGTCACACTTTTGTGTTCACACTCTTCCTGACCTATGTTTGCAGCACCCCATTTTTCTCACGGGCACAGACAGGGTTGATTTCCTTCTTTCAGGTCTGCTTGCTCTCATCTGCCACGTGCTGCAAGGTGCCAGTGCTCCATGCCCAGCCATTTTGCACGTGGCATCTCCAAGTTCTCCATCTCTTCACAACACCACAACCAAAGGTTGGGGAGTACCTGGATTCTGGTAGGAAGGTGCCATCCCCAGGAAAAGTGTTTTCTAGAGAAAAGATTCCCTCTTACGTAGAAAACAAAGAATCCAGAATGATCCTGAGTTGTGCCTCTCGTTTGCCCCTCTGGGTTCTGCAGCCGTGGTGGAATATGTGTTCACACAGAGCCAAGAACTGGAGCTCATTCTAAACACTAACCTGAGAAGAAAGTTTACAGGAGGGAATTCTGCTGTTCACACCTGGGTGACATCTGTGTGAGGGAGTGTGTGTGGCTGGGTCGCCATGAGGCTGAAGGATTGGGCCTTGACAGATTTTGCACACTTAAAATGGGGAAAGAAAAATAAGTATTGTTGTTCTTCCTGGACACCTCAGTATCTTGCATCTTATGATGAGAAGAAGATGTGCAACATCCTAATTAACTACGTGTGTCTGTTAGATGATACGTAACCCTCCTGAGATGCATCTTCCTCTGCAAGTCCAAGATTGGTAAAATCAAGCATAGAGTTTTAAAGATGAAAGAAATGCTCGGAGCCAACTAAATTCAATATCCTCGTTAAACCACCAGAAAAAATCAAGGAACTGAACTATTGCTGCCTGTTAAATATCACGCTTTGAGTAAGAACCCATGCTTTTAACTTCCAGGAGGGTGTTCTTTAGTATATTGACCTCTATGGTCACAGAGACATAAGTGTACATTTTTTTTTCCTTGTACGTAAAAGTGAAAGTGAAGCAAAGCAACCTGACTTTTCTCTTCCATAGGAGTTAGCCAGGTAGTAATTCATTCTACTTCGGAAGTTCAAAGCCTCCAACATTTGTATGTTAATTTGTTAAAGCACCACGGGACCAAGCTCTTAGACAGGCACATTTGTGCAGGACTCTTCTCTGACGTTTTGCAAACCAAAGCAGCCTGCTATACCCTGTTTGGTAGCTAGACCCCTAACCCTCCTTTAAACTTGAACCTCCATCCATACTTGGCATCAGTGCTCCCAGGGCATCTGGACTGGACTGTTTGTTGAATGAATGTGAAGGAGGGCACTGAGGTGTACCAGGCTACCCTTGAAGAAGACACACCCATCTTGATACATGGATATTTTGGGGTCTCTGAGCCACCCTGGAGGATGCTCTGCTACTTTACTCTAGATACACTATGTAGGTAACAATAAAGAGAGGCACTGGAATTTTCCATTACAAAGCAATAACACTAATATCCTTTACTCTTAGTAAAAACTAACTTCTGTTCTGATAGTACATGCATGGGCCTCTATTTTCTGTTTCAAATAAATCTATGGTCCTCTCTCAGTTTCCTCATCTCATACTGACTCATCCAGGATCAAAGTGAGCCCTGGAGATCCCAGACCCACTCTCACATACTCCAGATTAATCACTGCCTTTGCCCAATAGTAATATAAAGGAAATCCACCAAGGGAAGAGAGAAGACGATCTGCCTTGTTTATTTGAAATATAACTGAATGCTCTAGGTACCACTAGCACATTAAGCTACCTTTCACAGGAAAGAAGGTAGTGGACTTACGTGAAGTGCATAGGAGACTTGCTATGCAAGGTGGAGCATGGCCCCTCCTCCCTCCAATGATATACAAGTTAAGATGGCTACTTGCAGCTTCACATCAGGCTAGAAACTCACTAACGGTTCATCCAGTGGTGATGGGTTAGGAAGCCTTGCAGAAGTGAAAGATGTCCTGGCTAGCTACCATTACTTGTCTGTTCAAGAAGCATGGACCTGGTCAGGAACTGGAGTGATGCTGAGAAGTCTGGGGGAAACAGTCTAACAGAGGAAACAAACCCAAGCCTCTAGCAGAGCCTCTGACCAGCCTGCCAGACAGTGTGCAGGGCTCCAGACCTGCAGCCAGCAGGAAGCACAGAGGAAGCTGGGCTTTTACTGGACTTAATCTCTCAAGTGGGATAATAAATGAGCAAGAAGAAGGATGTAGGAAAATCTGGGGTATATATATACGCAAATTTAAACAATTTGTTCCAGCTTGTACATTTAATAAATGGATTAGTAAAGAAATTCAGGAGGCTCTGTGGAGATGACCTTTAATAATAATGCTACCAATTCTGTGCATTCAATTTAGCTTGGGAGGCTCTGCCACAGACCTGCCTACAGCCTGCATAAAATGTACCAAAGTTCAGCATCTTTCAATGGTTTTGCAAGAATGTATCTGTAGCATATGAAACCGGGAGCAACTGCTCTTCCTGTTGACTGCAGTGTACTGTTAATGAAATTCACTGGTCAGAATACATTACTCTTTTTGTTATTTAATGTAAAGAGAGTGGGTTGCAAATTCTAATAAATAGCTGGAGTCAGTGATGGCATCTCTATTCTCAAATTAAAGTACATATTTTCATGGAAATGACACTGATGCGTAAACGCTGGGAGGCCTGATCAGTGGAAATTTCCCATCAGTGAAGGAGGAGTTGTGATTATGGGGAGGCCTCACGGCTGACATTTAAGAAACTGCAAGGACAGCTCACTATTTGGCACTTTGGCCAAGTGACTCACTTTGCATCCAAGTGCTTATTCACAGCAGAGGCAGGCCTCAGGTGTAGGGGTACAAATGGCTTCTGCCACACTCACAAGAGGTCGTTGAGGAGAATATTCAATTACTCTAATGAAAATTGCTTGCTGTTTATTGATATACCAGTTCAGTGTGTCTTCATATGCCTGCTATATAAAATTACTATATTAGCCTATCAGAAGTTTTTTGGTTTTTTTTTTTCTTTTTTGAAAATTGCAACATTGCTGCAGGTCACCTATCATTTGCTATTTATGTTCTCCAGTATTGTACCAAAATGTATACATATGCACATACATGTGTGTTCACACACGTGTTTATCTGCATGGATGCCATTCCAAGAGGTTCATAGGTGCAGGACCTGTTGAGTCAATAGATGTTTGTTATGCCCAGGAGCTATTCCTATATGACTGGAAATTTTAACCTAATAAGAAAGAAAGATAGTAGATAAACAGTTGTTACTGAAGCACAAGGATATGCCAAAGATAACCCCATTTGCATATTATTATTGTTATTTAATTTCATCCTTCCTTTGATGAGGATCATTTTCCCCTCTAAGAAATGATAATATATATTATATATTACATATATATAATATTTATATATATATGGTATAGTCTAATTTAGCAAATGAGAAAAGAGAAAACAAGAAATTGATAAAGTATGCAAGTATAATGTAGAAACAGAAGAGGAAATGACACATGAATAGTAGGCACATACTGTGTGGATTGCTTTCTCCTCTTGGCCACTGTCAATATGGGTTTGGGAATATCTCCTCCTGAACACAAGCTGAATCTCCTGGTAATTGTAATTTTTTTCTAACCAGGGATTTAATTCAGGAGCACTTCACACTAAGACACATCCTCAACCCTGTTTTTATTTTTTATTTTGAGACAGGGTTTCACTAAGTTGCTTACAGTCTTGCTAAGTTACTGAGGCTGGCCTTGACCTTGTGATCCTCCAGGCTCCCAAGCTGCTAGGATTGTAGGCATATGCCTGCACATCAGGCAGTAATTACATTTTGGATTTTTTCTTTTTAGCAAATACCACATTGTTTTTCACAGTGTCTGGTCCATTGTACATTCCCACTGCACAGGAGTTCCAACACCTTAACATCCCTGAAATAATTGATATTAGTGAAGTATTATTCAAAGGCCCTTAGAATGCTGGATTGCATTTCTGTACAGTGGCTACTCCAGTGGTGTGGAGTGGGATCTCACTGTGGTTTTGATCTGTATGTGTCTTGAAGATGATATTGCAGATCTCTTCCTGTGCTGTTGCCCTTATGAACATCATCTCGGAAGAAATGTCTAAGTCCTTTGCCCATTTAAATGAGTCCTCTTGTTGAGCTATTGTTGAGCTTTAGGAGTTCTTTACACATTGAGGGTATTAAAATTTAATCAGATATAAAACTTGTAAATATTTTCTCCCATTCTGTTGGTTGCCTTTTCAAAATAGAAAATGTTAGAGCAGTTTTAGATTCACAGCAAAATTAAACAGAAGGTTCCGGGATTTCTCATTTGCTCCTTATCTCTGCTCACACATAGTCTGCCCCATTATCAGTGTCCCACCAGCAAGGTATGTTGGCTACAAGTAATGAGCTGACATTGACACACTGTTATCATCCAAAGTCCACAGATTACATTAGTATTCGTTCTTGATATTGCACCTTTTATGGGTCTGGAAAAACTTGCAACACCACAACATGCATCTGCCACACAGGGCATTTTCTCTTTCAAAGCTCCCTGGAACTCTGCATATATATCCTTCTTGTCCCCAAATCCTGACAACTACTGACCATTTTACAGCGTCCATAGTCTTATCTTTCCTGGAATATCACATAGTTGGAACTATGCCATGTGCTGCCTTTTCAGATTGGTTTCTTTCACTCAGAAATATGCATTTAATTTTCCCTTCTTAATGTCTAGGCAGCTCATTGAACATGTTCTGTTATGTGAATGCAGTACAGGCACTTATCCATTTGCCTCTCGTTTGGGCAAACTGTGAATGAAACTGCTTTAAACATCTGCAATGAAAGTTATTTGTACAAAAACATTTTTTTTTAATTTCCTTGGGTAACTAACAAGCAAGATCACTGGATCATATGGTATGAATATGTTCTATAAGAAAATGCCACACCATTGTCTCCATGGTTTGCATTGAATGAGATTTTCTGTGACTCTGCATCTTTGTCAGATTTGCCCTTGTCTTACTTTGTGTTTTGGCCATTCTCGTAGTTAGGTCAGGAGACTGATATCTCTGCTGTTTTACTATTGTATTCAATTGCTTATTACATCCCCATTAAAATATTCTTCACACATTCTATATGTGCATATTTTATTTAAAATGTGAAAATATAAAACATTTCCCATGTTTTATCTCACTATTCACTAGGTGTGTAACTCTGTTGATATTATCTTCTCTATATTTATTTCTTATTCAGTCACACAATGTACCTACCTATTTATATCTTTGTAATTTACTTCTCACAAAAATGCATTTTGCTATCAGCTCTACTTGGTTTACACATCAGGTGCTCAAGGCGTAGCTGGGAAATGTCATCAACAACTGGCTCCATGCATAGTGAGGGAGTTTGACACATCAAAAATAGCAAGCTCAGAGATGTCTGATGGAAGTGGAGTGCATCTGCCTTAGGTCACAAGCCTCCTTACGTGACAGGCACCTACAGCCAAGCAGAGCTCTCCTTACTGCTTTGGAAAGCCCCTCCCCCCACCCTCCCCATGACCTTCCTCTGGATAGCTCGTCCACTTCCTGGTGACGTTGCAGTTCTGACAAAGCCATGGAATCCCATATTTTCAGAGGATTATGGTTTTATGGCTCTAGAATCTTCCTTGCTTCAGTGTGCTGCTTACTTTCATCTTAAATCCCTAATGCCGCTGGCTTTGATCAGTGACATTTGTGGGATTGGTGAAGTGTTTAGTTCAACAAAATTGTTTGCTTTATCAAGTGTTTAGGGATTTTTAATGCCAATACTTTGAGGGATAGTAAAACATACTCAGATAGAAAGACATTATTTGAGTTTATCATTTTAGTATAAGTCAGGACTATAAAACTGTATTGCACTTTAGCAAATAAATCAACTAACAAGTACAAATGAATTTCACCTACAAGAGTTCACATGGAGAAGATATTCAATTACGGTGCCATAGCACAAAATATTGTAAAAAACATACTGCATTTCAAATTACTCAGGGAACCTTTGGTGATACTCACGATTTCTTTAATAACCTTGAGTCAACTCTTTCTCCACACTGGCTGTTTGAACCCTTTGCATTTTCTCCTGCCTCCCTGATGCATTTCTGAAGGTTCACCTTCAAACAACCTTGATTCCTGCTTCACTGAAAACAAGTGGGCTCTCTGTGTGCAATTTCCCTCACCTTTACTCTGCCAAAAACAAATAAGCAACATCAATTAAAAAAAAAAAAAATGCTGAATAATTCCTACCTGTTGGGTCCTAGACCATAATAAGAATCCTATAAAATTCTCTTCAGAAAAACATCATATATGTTGTCAGCCAACACAAAATGTGATGTCCAGCTGCCGCATGCCTCCCTCCTTTTATAATATACAGAAGAATTAAACTTAAATGCCACTCAAAATTGAAAGTCAAATTTTTCTGATCTGTTGTACACTAAAATCAATATTTCCAATACCTAATCCATAATCTTCATGCTCAACTATGCCCCTCCCAGGGTCTGTTTTTATCTCAGTTACTGAGTGTACACAATGCCACTTGTCATTTGGTCTTGCTTGTCTTGCTTTAGCTCTGGCCCTGCTCCTAGGTCTCCTGGCTCAATTCCAGCATGGCTTTTCAACCAGCCACCAAAACACCAAGGGGGAGTCATGCCGGCCTCCTTCTCAAACATCCAGTCTAAGCCCAGTTTGTCAAACCCATGTGCACACGCTGCCCCTTGCAGGCCACACGGCGCCTTCTGTGAGGACCTCACACTTGTTGGATCTCGGTAAGCGTCTCACACTGCCCTGGCGCTGCCTCCAACGGCTGGGCTTCCTGCAGGAGGTCTCTGCTTCAGGCCCTCTGGCACCTCTTCACTGCCGGAAGATCGAGTCTGTGAATGGTCTGTTAATCCTATTACGTGGTTCAAGATCTGACCCTTGCCAATTGTTTATAGGAACTTTTATCACTTTATTATTGCTACATCGTTGATTTATAACAAAATGCATACCGTTTTAGGTTCAGTTTATGAGTCGTGACTAAAGATACACCCAGATAAGCGTCCTTTCAGTGAAGAGGAAGAACATTCCCTCATTCCAGAAAGTTCTGTGGTGTTCTTTTCCAGTCAGTCCCCATCTCACCAGTCAGCATCACCATTTGGCATTAAGACTTCTGATTTCTGTAACTGGAGATTAAAATTATTTTTTCTAGAACTTCACATGTATGTGTCTGTTTCTCTCCCTCATCTTAATATCTTTGTCACTCAAAAATGTATATACAGCAGTATATTCTTCTGTACTTCTCAGTGGTGTTTCATTCTACGTACACCACAATTTGCTTATTCCTGTTGAACATGTGTTATTTCCCTATTTGGACTACCATAAGTCTGCTACAAGTACTCTTGTTCAAGTTACTTGGGGTAAGTGATGTTCCATCTTGTAGATAAAGGTCTCACAATGAGATGCGGAAGTTTCACGGGTACGTGTAAATGCACTGTGCTGCTTTGAGAAGAAAATGAGGGTTTTTTTCTTTCTCTCAATTCTTAATTCTTGCTCTCCACCCAATGATTTAATGACATTCATTAATTCAGCAGGAAAATTACATATCATAAAACAAAGAATTATGTTCCCGAGTGGATATTTTAACTAACAGAGAGCCCAGCAGGTAAAGCCCGTGCCTATAATGTGAGCCCTTCAGACAGGCTGCTGAGGCAGCAGCATAAATCTGTGCTAAGAGCAGAGACAGAGGACCGTGGGCTCCCGGAATGTTCTGTGAGGACACAGCTGGAGAACGTGGCTGAGAGGGCCCGTGCCCCAGCCAGGCAGGAGCGCAGCTCTGGGAGAAAGGGGTGGGGCAAGACACCTGGGCTGGGAAGCTCAGTGCAGGAGGGTCTTCAGTGGAGATGACAGGAGCAACAGGTGCCACCGAACAGTGTCAAAGACCAGGAGGGGTCTGACACAGAGAGCGGGATGGTGCCCACCTAGCCCTTCCCTCTGACAGCAGGTGAGGCCGAAGCCTCTCATTCAGCCTGACCCAGGGCTTAACCCGCACCCAGGGGGAAGGGAAAGAGGAACAATCCCAAATACACTTTTCAAAATCATCCCATTAATTTCTAGAAACTGAGCTTTCCACAAAGTAAGTAAATTTTTTAATTTTGAGACAGGGTCTTGCTGAGTTGCTTAGGACCTTGGCTTTGAACTGGCGATCCTCCTGCCTCCGCCTCCTGAGCCATTGGGATTACAAACATGCACCACTGTGCCTGGCTAATCTAATAAATTCTAAGATTTGGGTTTTAAAAAAATAATAACATAAATCAAAGGGGATAATATAAGCTACAAAGTAAATAGGGTTGAGATAACTGGAAGGTTGAGTGAGAAAGTTACACAACACCCTAGAAGGTATGCCAATATAATTGTACAAGAGTTAAAAAATAAATAAATAAAATTTAAAAATAAAAGAAGAGTAACCACTATGCTTTCCTAAGTTTGGGGGAAAGTTCAGGTCAAGTACATTCTAAGAAATCCAATTAGGATCCAATTAAGTTTGCTAATCAAAGGAGATATAATCAACACTGACATTTAACTCTTGGGTCTGATCCGATTTGATCTCATGAAATGAGATGCAACCAACAGTGATATTTTCAGTCAAGACCCGTTGTTCGTTTTTAATAGTAGTACTAATTTAGTACTTCTAGGCTGTTAACTGAGGGTAAGTGCCCCAGGACACTTGCGGTGTCTTGGGCTCTTCTAACTCAGACCCTAGTGCTAGCAGTCAGGTAATCAGAGCAAATGGCGGTAGATTCATTTAATTAATTTGATGCTAGATGTTCTTTGGAGCTAACACAAAGGAAGTACTGTTGCCACATGGAGCTGAGCTTCCTGAATTTAGACCCACCCTCTTTTCTCTCTCGGCCTCAGTTCCTGCGCTCACAGTCCACCTAGACCATTCAGATTCAGTTCTGGTTTCTGTCTCATCTTCCTGTTATGTGACTGAGTGCAATTTAATTTACTTTCCCTGAACTTCAGTTTCCTCCTCTATAAAACAGGGATAGCAGAACTCACTGAGTTAGGTCGTGCTGAGGCCCAGCCTGGGGTGGTCACTCCTAATTGAAGGAGTCCTGCTGATCCAATCAGTAGGTATGGGCAGGGCTGGGGTTGTGGCTCAGGGGTAGAGAGAGAGCTTGTCTCGCATGTGTGGGGCACTGGTTTCGATTCTCGGCACCACATATAAAAAAGTGAATAAAATAAAGGTCCATCAACAACTAATAAAAATATTGAAATATTAAAACAAATAGATACAGGTAGAGTAGGGCATCTGGGTGGTGGTCAGGAACCGAAGGCGTCGGTTAGGGCGTGGCTCACGGTCTCGGCAGGAGGGTGGAGCCGGGGCTATACAGGGCCGGCTCTGCAGCTGGGTTTCACTCGGTCCTGGGCCGCTCACTGCGGAGGTGGCTCCAGCAGAGGTCCTACACCCTGGGGACCAGAAGCAGGCCTACCCAGCAGTGGTCAGCATAGACAGGCAAACCCAGACCAGGTGGCCAGCTGTTCCGAGGGCCCAGATGCCACCGGTAGAGCGACCCCGAACCGAGTCCAGGGAGGAGGCCGAGCCGGGGTCAGTGATGGCAGCCCAGTGGGTGCTGCAGGCGGTGCAGAAAGGCAGGCTCGCCTGGCCTCCAGCGCCCGCCCTGGGAAGCTGCAGAAATACCTGAAGAGGCTCTCCGCAGACGTCCTTGAGGAGACTGGTGTCAGGAAGACCGTGAAGAGCTCGGGGAAACGGGGGCTCGTTGGTGGCCAGCCAGGGGCTTGGCGGCCCAGCGAAAGAGGTCGGCTCTTCTGGAGCGAAATCCAGGGCCTGGTCCTCAGGACTCTGAGCAGAGCCGTTCCCCAAAGTGCCCTTGGGATGCCCTTCAAAAGGAGGAAATGGACCGGGGCTACCAAGAAAACTGGAGCGTCCCGGGAGTCCATCAAACAGTCCCGAGCAAGTACAGGAAGCGCAGAGAGAGCTGTGCGAGTCTCTAGACCCCGCGAGAGCCCACAGCCGCGAGGGGAGAGATGAGAGCAAGAAGCGCCCAGGGTGGCAGCTCTTCCTTCAGACTTGGGGTCTTCTGAGTGCGGCATTGCTCAGGACTCCACGGGGTCCAACATCCTCATCAGACATCCATGGACCACCACAGATCCCCATGAGGCCACTGCTCCTGGCCACATGCCTGGAAAAGGCCGAGTTATTGCCTTGCAGAACTGGACAGGACTCGGTCAAGAAGGTCCCTGGATGGACCCCAGGAGAAAGAAGAGGACCTGTTGCCCAAAGCGAAGGAGATTTCTGACAACGTGAAGAATCAGAAAGATAGAAAGTCATTTGATGAAGAATTCGAGGAGCCCACTATGTGTTTTGAGACATTCCTCACGTGTGACCAGACTCAAAAGAAAAAGAAAAGGGTGAATACTTCAGCCACTGCATGGAAAGGAAAGGAATTAAAAGAAAATGATTCTAAAAGGTCTTGAAAAAACTTTGACTTTGTCCAGAACTTTCCTTTGATGAGTGGAAACCAGTCAGAGAAGTGGCAGCTTGCTGACGTTGACTCAGCCGAGTTGGAAGAGTTCTCCCCCGAAGCACCTCCAGGGCTGCCAGTCCACCGCCTACCCACGAACCTTCCACCTGGGTACTTCTTCCAACCAAATGGAACAGCACTCTTCACCTCAGAGAGAGGAAGAAGCTGGATTCACCCGATGCAGAAAATTTTCTAAGATGCAAGTATATTCTGGTTCCAAATGTGGCCACCTCGCCCAAATGACCTCACACCAGCAGTGCAGCCAGGGACTCACAAACAACGGTTCCATCTTGGAAGAGAGTGGACTCCCGCATTCTGTTTTCGGTCTGTTTTGAGGAAATGTACACCTGATCAGCTGTCCCACATGGAGAAATACAATCGCGTTTCAGTTGAAGAAACAGATCAGCTATGGAGGATTCACTGTCTCAAAGAATTTAAGGAACAAGTGGCAGAGGAGAATGAGTCCTGTGGAGATGCACCCGCGGCTTCAGGATGCCCGAGAGCAGCGACTACCAGCCCTGACGATGAAAATTCAGTCCGCTCATGCTGACGAGCCCCAAGGCTGAAAAACAAAGATGATTTTTTATAAGTCGCCTTGTGGCCTTGTCATGTTCCAAGGAGGCAGAAGTTCGGGACAGGAGCAGCAGCTGCCTCCAAAAAAGCCACGTTGGAACCAGCCCAGTGCCCCACAGGAACCAGTGACACAGCAGCAGCAGCTGTAACCCTGCGGCTAAGTGACCGACAGACGCTCTCTGAACCCTGGAAGGGCCTACTTGGCACCAGTGGTCAACACCAGGAAACCCACTGCCAGGAAAATCGCCCCACTGATGGCAAAGGCAGCTGAAGCCCACAGGAGAAGACTCTCCCCCAGAGGAGAGCGGACCTGCTCGGAGATGGAGCTTCAGAGGAGCTTTCCGGTTTTGAAAACGTGGACTCTTTACCCCACACTTTTGTGATGGGTTGACCTATTTGACTCTATGGAAATGTTCAGGCCAGGCTATCTGGGCAACGACTAGACCGACTCCATTTCACCCTGAGACCCCAGGTTATGTAGGAACTGCTTGTCCCGTGGGAACCCCGCCTCTGTACCCGGCGACAGTTGCTTAGCAGGACTTGTTTGGCAACACAAAATGACAAAATGGCAATTCTTGTATAATGAAAAATTGTTCTCTTTTTGATTCCTAGTTTCCTAAACAATGTACCTGTCAATAGTAATGTCAACAGTGATTGTTTAGATGTTAGTAACCATTCTTTAGTTTGTACCTAAGGTCATTTTGACCCACTTCCCCCTCTGCTAATGATTTTAGAGCCCATGATGTTAGTTTGTAATTTTGAATCATAGCAACAGATACTTATGATTGATGTACTGATTATGGTATAAAAACTCCTGCAACCCTATGGTCAGGGCTGTTCTCCCAATAGCCATTTTTGAGGCATTGTGTGAGACAGTCAGCCAGCTGGCTTAATAAAGACTCTCAAATTTGGACTTCTCAGTGGTGATCAGTCTGTTCTTAAGTCGCGCCCCATAATACTATTTGGGTGTTGCACTTGTGATTGCATCATGCATGGTTATTGCCTTTTTATACCTTTGTTGTTAACTAAGCTCTTGGTATGCAATGATAATTTGTTAATTAATAAATGTTCATAAATTGTATATATTAATAAAGTACTGTACGTGGTTTTACTTTTTTAATCTGGGAGTAGCTAAGGTCCTCTTAGACATAGCCCCAGAAGTCATTAGTTGGAAAGACTGATTAATTTGACTGTAAAAATAAAAAATAAAAAGGGCTGGGGAAAGTCCAGCGGTAAAGCACGCCTGCGTTCTATCTCCAGTACCAAAAAACAAAGAAGCAAAAAACAAAACAAAAAAACCCCAATGACAAAAAAGAACATGCCAGGAGGGGTGGTGCATGCCTGTAATCCCAGCTACTCGGGAAGCTGAGGCAGGAGGATTGGGAGTTCAAAGCCAGCCTCAGCAACTTAGCAAGGCTCTAAAGCACTCAGTGAGACCTGTCTCTAAATAAACTACAAGAAAGGACTGGGGGATGTGGCACAGTGGTTTAGTAGCCCTGAGTTCAATCCCTCTGATCTATGGTAGAGTCCACCTTAGAGGTAAAAGTAACCACCAGCATTCCAAGCCAAGTTGTAACAGAGGGGAAATTGCAATAAACCTTCCAGCTCAGCTTGATTTTGTTGATTTTACAACTCACTGATTAGAAGCCAGGTAGCTCAGTACCTCAGTAACCTCCCACCAGCTTGGCTATAGACCCCTCTGAGAGCAGTCACCTGACAGGTTGAAACCCTTCTTCTCTGGAAAGTTGAATATGGCTGTCTCCCCCCATTCTCCCATGAAAGATGCCTTTCTCCTAGGGACTAACTGTAGAGTTAGCTATTCCTGGGAAACGGAACTGAAAGACAGGAATCATAAAACTTACTCATCAGTAACTTTTCTTCAGATTTACAGAATCCAGAACATTCAGTGATCTTCAGATAACAACAGCTTGTGGGTCAAAGGAGCAAGTCACATGAAATTTACAACCACCTTGAAACGCATCTTTCTGATGTGCTCCTGTAAAATCCCTATAAAGCCCTGCACCTACAACCCCTAAGCAAGATGGCTTTTCTTGGACAATAGTCTCTGTCTTCCAATTTGCTGGTGTGTTGCCAACAAAGCTCTTTCTCCTTTCATCACCTGGTCTCCTGAGCTTTTGGCTTCACTGGACAACACTGGACTCTTTGGGGATTACAAGATCTTGGTGGCACAGGTTTTGCATTCTTGCTGGTAGCAACAGAGCTCCTCTGTCAAGTCCTCTGTGTGCTCACCTTGGGAGGCAGAGGCCATGTGGTGGAGCTGACAGCAAACTGGGAGCTCGGCCTTCTTCAGAGTGGCCCACGAGTTGTGTGCAGTGGGTATTTATGTAGTTAGAGGTGCTAACTACCCTCCCAGCCCCTGAGGTTCTGCTCTGGATAAGGAAGACCAATCCTGATTGACAACTTCTCATGAAGTTTCCTGTGCAAACTTCTCTATCTAGACAAGGGCCCATAACTCTTTAAAAGAGTTTTATCTTCTTACTTTTAACTCTGAAATACCACCTTTTTCTCAATTATAATCTGGCTCTTAAAATGGTTAAAAACACTTCATTGCTGGGCTATCAAGTACTACAGGATTTATTTGCTTCCTATCACGGCATTAAGATGTCTAAATCCTCCTTCTCTCTCCCTCTATCTTCCAAAACTAGAATTATTGCTTTAATATAATAAAAAGTTCACACTGGTAGACTTGCAGTGCTCAGCTCTTCTTCAGCTTCTTCTCATTTGACCTTGCAAAACTCTGGTTGTTGCAACATCCAAGACAGAGGAACAAGCTGGGAGAACAGTAGAAAATCCACCCTCAGCAGCCAGTTCGCACTTCTACCAAGACTTCTCCAATCCCCTCCACTTCAAGCTGCAGCTCAGGGAGGAGCGGACTGAGGGTTTCCTCCATCACCTACACTCTCCTGCCCCATTACCTTCACAGATTTACAGCAGCAGCCATGATGGCCACCATACCTGACGTGAGATGAGGGGGAAGAAGGGGAAGAAGCAGGAGAGGAAGGGAGAGACCTGAGGAAGCAAGCCGGGACAGTAAGGAACGCTGAGAAGGGGAATCTGTGCAGGCTTCCTGGTTGGCACTGAGGGAGGAATTCACTCCCCAAACTCTGAGTGGGCCTACTTGTTGGCTCTGGGTTGTGCAGGGAAGGGATGGAGAAAGAGGGGCTCTGACCCAGGGGAGCTCATGAAGCCAAGGAGCAAGCAGTCAGCAGAGGCTGTTCCTTGCAGGAAAAATGAGGAGAATCATTCTGCTGCAGGGGCAAGGAAAGGTTTCTTGAAAAGAGTAATCCTTGAACAGCACCTGAAAGTACAGATATTCAGAGCTCATTAGTCTGTTCACTATGTCATACAATTCCCATAACAAAGCCATGAGACCAACACTTTGAAAGGTGGGAGTGTTTTTGATAAAGAAAAATGAAAGGTAAAGGAGATTCATGGAGAGGAAAGACAAGAAACAAAGACATGCTAGCACAGAGCTAGGGAGGAGCTGTAAGGGGAGGCTGCTGGGAAGCAGAGCCAGGACCAGCCTGTGCACCGAAGCAGAGTGGGACTCAGTCCTCAAGATCAAGTCACAGAGAAGACCACGGAACCAGAGACTGCCAAGCTCACGTCTCTCACTGGGGAAGACACTTGCAGTGTAGGCAGAGGGTCTTTGGGAGCATGTGAAAGCCCACCACAGCTTCCTAGTGAGAAAGCCCTGGCACGTGCATCACCCCAGGGCTCAGTGCACAAGACTCACTGACTCAGGGTCAGGCCAGCCACTCACTCTCGTCTCTCAAGTCCCATGTGGAGCCTGGAAGAAGAAAACACAAGACCACTGACTTTCTGATCCTTCACTCACTCCTTCTCCTAACTTCTCCACAGGGCACAACTAGAAGGTCCGGTCCCTTCGGTGGGGGGCGGGAGCGTGGTTATTCCGGGCTGCCCAGGCTGGTCCATTCCTCTGTCTGTGTCAGGGAGGAAGGCCACCAGCTCACCTGGAAGAAATCCAAAGCCACATTTTCCAACTGGCCTTATTGATAATGAAGCAGATATTTTGATATCAAAACATGTAACTTTTGCCTTTAATAGGCAAGAGGTTGAAGACAAATAGATATAGAACTATGTGTCTTTATAACTATAGCCAGTTAGCAGACATATTCTTTGTATCACTTCTTCATTCCTAGGTAGGTGGATGGATAGATAGATAGACAGGTAGATAGATAGATAGATAGATAGAAACATAGATACATACATACATACATAGATGTCAGACACAGATTATTTTGAAATGCAGTAGGAGCATGTACCCCTGATTGAGGATAATATGTGTTAAGAGATTAAATGAGGCACCATAAAACTTTTAAAAAGTTAACCTAAGTAAATAATTAATCCTGATTGGTGCAACTCCAAATCAAAAGTGTTTAGGAGCCTGAATTTGCAGGAATAGAAGGGACAAACATTTAAAAGGAAAAGAAGTGATTCAGAGAATATATCTTGGTGGCTACCGTCATAAAGTTGCCTTGTCTGTTCTGCCCCCTGGACAGTGGGTGGCTACATCAAGTTGGAGGCTGTGTCTGATGGGCAGAACATAAGTTCTGGATTTCTTTCATCTCTTAGAAGAAACAGCTCAAGTTTCACTTGCATCTGCAAACTGAGCAAGGTTAGGTCAATTATGAGGCTCAGCTGGATGTGTCACTCGCCATCTTCGGGCTTGGTGCCCACTTCAATTTATTTAACACACAGAAGACCAGAGTCTGCATTTTCTTCATTTAGGCTCACAAATGCAGTTTGGATTTTCATGACCTGCTCTGGGTGGGATTACAGTGTTCAAGGGGGCAATATGTCTTTCTGACAACCTTCTTCCCCAACACAGCACAAATCATTCATTTTGTGCTCAGGTTTAACAACAGTGATTTCTAAAAATGATTTGAGAAAAAAATGCTCTGCCTTGGACAGACTGAGGTGGCACTCTGCCACGTTGGTGGGAGCTAAGATGTTCCAAAGGGCACTTTTAACACTTTCTGATTTTCTTCTTACAGGTTGAGTGTAGAATATAACTTTAAATTTAGCTACAATTAAATGGCTTTTCAACAATTTGGGAAAATAAAAACAGGTATTTGACACTGAGAACTGGCCCTAAGTCCATGGTTATAAAAAAATGAATTAAAAAATTTTAAAAAATTTAAAAAGAACACAAAAACCATTGGAGAAGAATGTGCTGGCCTGGGAGCTGGGTGGGCAGACAGGGTGGAGTCAGTGACAGTCATTGTACATCACCATCATCCCGTGCATGAAGAGGCCACCAGGAATGATGGGTGGGAAGAAGGGGTGGTCTAGAGAAATATTGGAGTGTAGAACTCAGGAAGCTTGAGGTGCCCCAGGGATGCTAGGTGCGAGGTGGCACGTAGCAGCTCCCAGCACAGGACACCCACCCCACGGGCTTATAAAGAAGTTGAGGACATCCACACCACTCACTCTTTCTCCCTTTCTTTCTTTCCCACTGGGAAACTTCTTCTCCATATAGGTATTAATAGTCAATTTGGAAATATACCCTTAATATGCTGCTGGGATTTTTTTGAGATAAATATCAATTCTCATCAAGAAAAAGCTTCATTAAACACAGAAGCAGTGCCAGCCTCACCCTTCGTTCCTGGCATAAAGCAGATAAAAGGTCTCCCAGGGACCTACTAGCCAAGTCCTCCAGTGCCCGAATTGGTATAGAAGAGTCACTTCAGAAAGGAACAGAGTCACCTCTTTCAAACTCCAATGCGCTCACAGGGAATAACGCCCAGCATTTTGCAAGATGCTTTCATCTGAGCTTGAGTCCAGGGACCCCCCAGAAAGTGGTGTACAATAAAGGAAGGAAAGAGGAAAAGATGGGAAATGGATAGGAGAGCTGGAGAGGGAGGAGGAGAAAGAGGGAAAAGGATAAATAGAGAAAAAAAGAAGGGAAGATAAATTCTTACCTGGATCTGTTACTCTTTTAAAACAGATTTATTGAAGTGTAATCAACATGCAATATGTACATATACATACTTAATGTCTACAATCCGATGAGCTTGGACATACCATATAACCATGAAGCCATCACCACAAGCAAAGTACCAGACTTACCTGTCACCCTATAAATATCCTGGTGTTGGTGTTATAAGGCAGACTCGCCCGGAAAGGGTGGTAAGCTGTGGGGTTTTAGATAGCCCAGAAAAATCCTGGGCCGGGTTACCTGAACAGAACTCTAATAGCACTGTACAAATATCCTCCTGGACAAAGGTAAACAAGTAAGGAGCACTGGACCCCAGGCTATTGCCCCAGAGAAAAAGGCCAGGACTCAGCTGGAACTCAACATGCACAATTTGCAAGCCCTGGGACGAGGTGGGGTTCTTGGTGTTTGCCAAAAGGAAAAGTAAATGCCTGTCTCTTCATGCAGGAGGCAGGTTTACAGCCGGGAGAGCTGAGTTAGGTTCCTAGTCCCCCTCAGAGACAGGAAGCAGCACACCATCTTCCTCATTTCCAGAATCACGACTCCCCAGTGCTTGAAAGAGACAGCCCTTAGCTGCACAACTGGCAAGGGGCTTTCAAAAAGATCAGGATCTCAAAGGGGCAATTACAACTACCAGCTTTTTAAAAGTCAGTTCTCCCAGAGAAGAAATCAGAAAGACCTCTGTGATAGGGACATCGGATTCTGTTAGGGCTGGGAGACAGGGCGGGGCCCTGGTGGGAAGACCTGCTGTGTTCAGTCAAGTTGAGGAGAACATTGTGGTAGCTTTGGTGCCTGGAAACAAGTCAGCACACATCCTTTGATGTGCCCCTAAGGTGGAGAGAGGAAGAGCGATGTGCGGCTCAGGACCTGAAATTGAGGGCAATTCTCTTTATCTTCTATATGTCCCTGACTTGGAGCCAGAGACGCCAGGAACTTGGAATCAACAACAGGCACAGACCAAAAGAGAAAAGAGAACAAACAAACAAAACACCTGCCTGTCTTTGGATGAAGTGCCAAGAAAGAAACGACCAGCAGAGGCCTAGCAAGGAGATGCACCCCAGAACCCAGCTGGCAAGGGCAGGCTATGCTAGCCCCAGGAACGGTGAGAAGGCACCCACCCAACCCTGGGGAGCTGGCAGAACCCACGCTCCGCATCCACCAGTCCACACTGGCAGCATGGGTGGCCCATCCACCAGTGCAGCAGCACCAGGGCCTGAAGTCCCCAGGTCCTCCACCCGGCAATACAACAAGACCCAGGACCAGCATCGCTCTGAAGCCCTCCTGTCAGAAAGCAAACCAGGATCAGTGTTTCTTGAACCTCCCACCCAAGGCACCTCCGGAGATTGAAATGAGAGACCCAGAGGCACCAGATGAAGCATAGCAGAATAGCATCGCAAATGCCCTGAAGAATTAATTGCCACTGCATAGAAAGCTTATAAAAGTAGGCCAAGACCTAAAAGCTAACCCTAAAGAGAGTGACTGCCTGCTAAAAGAGTTTTAATAGTTTAATATCAACAGTCTGCTAATGTGACATCTCAAATGTCCAGAGTACTATTAAAGGAAAAAAAAAATCATACTAAGATCCAGGGAAAGCACAGCAGGAATAGAAAACAGCCATGCACTCGTGCCCATGCCAAAGGGACCTGAGGCAGCCATCATCAAAATGTTCCAACGTTATGACTTCTCTTGAAACAAATGGAGAGGTGAAAAATCTCAGCAAGGAAATTGGAGTTTGTTTTTAAGTCTCGATGCCTGGCCCAATATCCCATGTACAAGGGTTAATTTTCCACCAGTCCAGGAATGGCCTGCTGTGTGGCAGAGAGGCCAGGCTGTGGGCTGCAGTAGCCTACTCCCATCAGCACACGCCCGTCATGCCTGCAGCAATTGCTGCTGTGGGTGGAGCAGGATTTCTTGCCGGTGGCAGGTCTTAGGTGTAACTCTCCCCACCCACTCCCAGATAAGGGCTGGACCTCCCCTCCCAGGGGGGAAGCCAGTCCTCTCCGTCCTCAGTGTGCACACTGACCTATTCCTGACGGTGTCCAAGGCCTGTGGGAGAAAAGACTGGGCCTCAAGCTGAATGTCATTTCTTTTTCAAAATGGAAATTTCTTGAACTTTTCCCACATTGTGTTCCATTGCAAAAGGAGCCTGTCGGGTCTATCTCAATTTACTCCCTCATGAGACAGAGTCTGCCCCTGGCTCAGCAGCAATAAGGCCTTCAAAGGGGACAAAGTCCAAGTCCAGGCTCCTGAGAGGGAGGGGAGCAGCTGGGGCCTCTGGGCAGGGCTCTAGTCAGACTGCGGCTTGAACACAGCCACTTAGAACCTATCGGAAATCTTAAGGAGATAGGGCTTCTCATGAAGCCATATGCGGCTTCCCAGGAAGACCTAAGCTTTGCTACACTTTTCTAATCTTTAAATCCCCTCTGATTCACAAGCAATAATATGCTGCCTTTATGCAAACTGCTTCAAGAGGATATTTCAACTTATAATATAAATAATGTATAAATAGTCAAAGTCCTAATCTGCTAATGATTCTTTCTTATTTATTTGTTTATTTATTGGCACTGGATTTTGACTCAGGGGTGCTCTGTCACTGAGCTACATCCCAGTTCATTTTATCTGATTTCAAGGATGTCACTAAGTTGCCCAGGCTGTCCTTGACCTTGGGACCCTCCTGCGTCAGCCTCCTTAGCAGCTGCGATTGCACAGGCCTGTGCCATCCTGCCCAGCTAGTAATTTTAAAATTAGCTACAATGTACACAAACATTTCTTAGTTATATGTCAACGTAACTGTAAGGTATTGATTAAATCTTGCATTCCCGTTAATGTAGCTAATTCATGAATTTAATTTGATAGTTTGTTTTTTGTTTTTTGTTTTTCTGAAATCCTAGAAGGATTTTCATTACCAGGGTCCTTTTAAAGGTGAACCTATTTCAGTTAAAATGAGGAACAGCAGTAACTACAAGCAGCCTGTTTCCTACTGGTTGCCAACTCCTCGGGTGTTCCTGTTGCAGTAGCTCCCAACCCTAAGGCAACGCAAAGGTCTCTGGGAGAAGCTTCATGTTTCAGTGTCTCTCACCTGATTTTAGGCTTGATGAAAGGCAGGAGAATGCAAAGGGGCCTAAGGAGAGAGACTTCCTTATATTCTAAAATTCCCAACAATATTGGGATTTCATATTGGGAAACAATATTGCAGTTTCATTATCTTTTATTAATTAATTTTTCTAGGTAAAAATCTACTTGGTAAATCTGTTCATAAAAATGATCTGAATTTTCATTATATTTTGAAAAAAATCCACTTTTTTATACAAGTTTTAGGTTTTCTCAATGAATGCCATGCCTGAACAGCTTAACTAAGCATGCAAATACTTCTTTTGGTTCCTTAAAACTGCCAAACTCCAAGAGATCACAATAGGGTTTAAAATGACACATACTGTCCTTGCTTTGCAACTCAAGGTCATAAGTAGGAGTATTGATGATATTTCAGCTGCACCAAAATAAAAATACAATCAGGCTAAGTGGCTTCAAAAGCACTATGAAACTACTTTTTTCCTGGGGTTTGTAGGGCTTGCACAAACCATACACATTAAGAGCATTCTAGAGATATTGAATCAAATGATAAGAGATAACATCAAAATCTTCAATAAGACATTAAGTTCCTTGGCTTTTAATCTATCTGAAATAAGCCAAAGTACCTCAGATTAGAATGGAAGTTAAAGATCTTTTAATCCAGTGGTTCTCAAGTGCCCGTGTGCCTATCAGAACCACCTGAGCTGAGAGAGCACACAGCTGGCCCATCTCTGAACTGGGCTCTCGTTCCATGGGGTTGGAGTGGGACCCAATGTTCCTGTGGCTCTGCAGTTCCCAGGAGATGCTGATGGTGCTCAGGGTCCAGGGGTCATACTCAGACCACCAATGTTCTAGAGCCTTAAATGTGATAAATACCAGGAGCCTAATAATGCTTCAATAAAACCCAGCTAGCTAATGGAAGCAACCAAAGCAGAAGCAGAAGCAGCAGAGAGGGAGAGAGAGAGAGAGAGAGAGAGAGAGGAGCAGCGTCTTCCCAGGACTACAGGAGGAGCAGGCTGGTTTGTCAGGCACCAGTATTCTCTTCACTATGGTACATTTCCAGGGCCACACCCGGCGGCCCCCGTGCTGGGCTGCACTGGATGCCCGTTCCCGCTCCTCTCCCTGTGCTGATCAGGCTGAGCACTGGGTGGCAGTGAGGACACAGAGGCAGCTTCAGCAGCAGTTATTGAAACAGGTCCCAATCCTAACCCCTGGAACCCAAATGGCGGGCTCTGCCCCTCACCAGCACAAGATCCTCCATGATGTCTTCCAGTGCGGAACAGGCTACATGAGTAGGAGAAACAAAACTCACCCAGTCCTTCCAGGAACTGAAGGCACAATCAACTCTAAAAAACCGTTGCTGCCTTCCACTCTAGACACCAGCCTTTGCCATAAGGTGCTCTCGAACTCCTCAGCACACATTTTGAAGAGGAGCTAAGTAGACCACAGGGGTTCCTGCTTCCAGCCAGCCACTCCTGTTTTGGCATGTGCTGAGAACAAGTGGTGGAAGCAGCATCCTGTCCTGTCCTTGAGTTAGGAAAAAGGCAGCCAGTCTCTCCTGTCGTGTTGGACATTAGCTGCACGTGCTTCTTCAAAGATGCCTTCTTCTCCCTAGTTTGGGAAGACATGTTTACCATAAATGAGTGTTGAATGAATGGTCTTAACTTTTAAGTGTTAAATCAAACATTGTATCATGGGGTGAAAGCTTATTTAATGACACGTGACTGGATACATTACTAATGATTTGATAAAAGTTCTTTCCCATCTATATTAATGAGGGAGTTTGGCCAATAGCTCTCTCTTTTGTAATGATGTCCTTAAGGCATCTAAAACCAGAGAAATGCAAGTCTCAGCAGGTGTCAGGAAATATCCCTTTTCCTCTATACTGGGAGAGTTGGTGTAGCATTGTTAGTTTTTCCTTAAAGGTTTAATACAAAATGAAATGTCAAGAAGGACATTTTGGCTTGACATTTTATCCAAGGGAAAATTTTAACTAGGAATTAAAGTTATTTAAGAAATATGGAACTATTAAGATATTCTGTTTTTTTTTTTTTGTTTGTTTGTTTGTTTGTTTGTTTTTCTCAAGTCAGTTTTGAAAATGTGTGTCATTAAAAGATTTTGTCTGTGTTACTTAAGGTGTCAAATGTATTGGCCTGGGCCAGGTATGGTGGGACATCCCTGTCATCCTAGCTACTGGGAAGGCTGAGTTGGGAGGATTCCAAGTTCCAGGTCAACCTGGGAAGTTTCATGAGACCCTGCCTCAAAATAAAAATAAAATGGGCTTGGGATGCAGCTCAGTGATAAAGTGGCCCTGTGTTCAATCTCCAGTAGAGCAAGGAAGGAAGGAAGGAAGGAAGGAAGGAAGGAAGGAAGGGAAAAAAGGAAGGAAGGAAGGGAAAAAGAAAGGAAGGAAGGAAGGAAGGAGAAAAAGAGAAAGAAAGAAAGAAAGAAAAAAAAAAGAAAGAAAGAAAAAAAGAAAGAAAAAAAGAAAGAAAGAAAAAAAAGAAGGAAGGAAAGAAGGAAGGAAGGAAGGAAGGAAGGAAGGAAAGAAGGAAGGAAGGAAGGAAGGAAGGAAGGAAGGAAGGAAGGAAGGAAGGAAGGAGAAAAAGAGAAAGAAAGAAAGAAAGAAAGAAAGAAAGAAAGAAAGAAAGAAAGAAAGGAAGGAAGGAAGGAAGGAAGGAAGGAAGGAAGGAAGGAGAAAAAGAGAAAGAAAGGAAAGAAAGAAAGAAAGAAAGAAAGAAAGAAAGAAAGAAAGAAAGAAAGGAAGGAAGGAAGGAAGGAAGGAAGGAAGGAAGGAAGGAAGGAAGGAAAGAAGGAAGGAAGGAAGGAAGGAAAGAAGGAAGGAAGGAAGGAAGGAAGGAGAAAAAGAGAAAGAAAGGAAAGAAAGAAAGAAAGAAAGAAAGAAAGAAAGAAAGAAAGAAAGAAAGGAAGGAAGGAAGGAAGGAAGGAAGGAAGGAAGGAAGGAAGGAAGGAAGGAAGGAAGGAAGGAAGGAGAAAAAGAGAAAGAAAGGAAAGAAAGAAAGGAAGGAAGGAAGGAGAAAAAGAGAAAGAAAGGAAAGAAAGAAAGAAAGAAAGAAAGAAAGAAAGAAAGAGGAAGGAGAAATAAATTCCCTGGTTCAAAGTTGGTTGTTCCTAGAGTAATTTAACTAAAAGCAGTGCACTTTCTTTTATTAGTGATGTTGGTAATTTGCATCTCCTCTGCTTCTGTATCCAGAAGTTCACCCATTTTATTGGTTTTTCAGTAAAATCAGCTTATGGTTTCATCAATCTATTATCTATCCCTTTTTATTTTATTTTATGTCTATGTTTTATTATTATTATCATCTCCTTAATCTGCATGCCTTGGATTTTGTTTGGTCTTCTTTTTCTAATTTTTAAAGGTAGAAACTTAAGTTATTGATGTTGATCTTTTCTTCTTTTCTAATGTCACTTTCTAATACATATAAATTTCCTACTAAGCATTAGCTGCATTTCACAAATTTTAACATATTTTTTCAATGTCCTTTGGTTTAACACTTTTCCTTTTTTAACTATTTTTTATTTGTTCTAATTAGTTGTACATGACAGTAGAATGCATTTATACATTTTGAACAGATCATACATAAATAGAGTGCAATCTCTCATTTTTCTGATTGCACACATTGCAGGATCACGAGTCATGCAGTCATACAGGTACATGAGGTGATAATGTCTGCTTCACTCTACTGTCCTTCCTTCTCCCATGCCCCTTCCCTCCTTTCCCTCCCCTCTACCTACTATAAAGTAACTATTCTTCCCTAGCCACCACCCCGCTTATTGTGAATTAGCTTCTACGTATCAGAGAAAGCATTCGTCCTGTGACTTCTTGGGATTGGCTTATTTCACTCAGCATGATATTCTCCAACTCCATCTATTTACCGGCAAATGCCATAATTTCATTCTTTAAAGCTGAGTAATATTACACATTTCTTAATTTCGCTTTTTCTTATTTTTTGAGTCATGAGTTATTCTAAATTGCATTTTTAAAATTTTCCTAAGTATTTTCTCGATAACTTTAGTTTTGTTTCCCCATATGGTTTTCCTCCTCATTGAGTCATTCACATGTATTCCAGAGGAGCCTGCGTCCTGCCGTCATTGGGTGGAGTGCTCTGGGAATGCCCACTAGCTCCACCTTGCTGGTCACGCTGCTGAAGCCTGTGTGTCCTCACTGATTGGGCCAAGTGCTCTCTCCTGGCCTGGCCTCATACTAGTACCTGCCTGGTAGATGAGGGTCTGCTTCATGCCGGCGTGCTGAATGCCATCTCTTCTCTGACACCCAATAGCATTCGACTCTTGCAAACTCCCCTTCTCTTTTGCATCAGCTTCTCTATTGGTCCTTGAAGGTGACCACTGGGTTTATTATTTTCTTTCTCTAAAAGTTCTCCGTTTTCCTCCACATCACCTTAAATCTACCATTCCTTGTCTCTGCTCCTGTTATACTGGAAATATCCCTGGAGACAGTAGCCTACTGGAGGACTCATCTGTCCCTCTTGCCCTGGTCTTCTGCAACCTCTCTAGGAGGCACGGGTGGTCCTTCCACCTTTGAGCCCTCCCTGAAACCTGCCGGCCGTCTGGCTTCTGTGGCAGCACACTCTCCTGTGTTCACACAGGCTGCTCTGTCTCTGCTCTTCCACCCTCTCTAAGCCCAGAATGCTGGAGCGCTCTGGAGCCCCCCTTCCGGCCTACTGCTCTTCCCTGAGTTGAGTTGCTCAGCTTCCAGGTGAGGTCATCTCTTCACCCCACCACCATCTTCTCAGCTCATGAGCACCCACGTTTGTTTTGCAGATCCTGACATCTTCCTTGATCCACATGCCTCTTACGTGCACAGATGCCCTATGAGGACATCCACTAGAAATTTCAAAGCAGTGGGGACATGACCCTGGTCATTCCACTGCCCCACTTCAAGTTGCGCCCACAACATGCCTCCCTTCTGAAAAGGGGTCACTATTTGCTCCTAAGAGGAATGCTTGTCTCTTCCCTTTTCTTGCACATATATCTAACCAAGCAGAGGCCTCCACCTTCAAGATTGGTATTTTAGCAACTCCATGGCTCCGCCTTAACCCACATCATTGTATCCTCTTTGGGGCTCCCACAATCAATCTCTTACCCTGTTTTTCTCTCAAAAGTGTATTCTTCACCCAGCAGCCAGAAGATCCTTCTTAAAACACAAATAAGATGATGTACTATTCCCATATACAAAATCTTCTGACTGTTTCCCCTCATGTGTAAAACAAAAGCTAACTGGCAGCTGCTGACTGAGCCCCCCACCACACCCCGAGCCCTCTCCCAGGTCAGAGCCACCCTGCCCTTCCTGCCCGCTGGTCTTCCTCCTGGGATGTTATTTCCCATGTCCTGGATTGGCTCATTTCCTCACTGTTTTTAGTTTCTTCTCAACTGTGACCTTCCTAGATTGGTTTTCCCTCATCATCAAAAAGCAAGCAAACAAAACTAGACCCCAGATATGAACTGTGTGTTCCTTGAGCTTGTTTTTTTTTTATAAGACTGATCACTTTCAGACATTTATTTATTCTTTTACTTTCTCACTAAACTCTATTCAACAACACTGTACTGAATTAAGCAGCATTTAGAAAGAACTGTTGTTCATCTTACTCATCGCTTTGTGCCAGGAGCCTGGAAGAATTATTTACCAGTAAGACACTTCAATAATGTTTCTGGATGTTGCCTGATGTTACCATATGCCTGTGCAGAACAGGTGCAAGTGGGTGTTTGTCAACATGGACTGGTTTTCCCACACCCTAAGCCATTTCAGAGTTATTCACCCTAACAGCACACTGCCATGGAGGAACTTGGGAGCCCAGGTCTCAGACTTGAGCTCTGTAGTTGTTATGATATGGAACCGCTTCTTCTAAATGGTGGTGGAGAATCATGAGCTGGCTTCTACTCTCACTCCACTGCAGATGGTGTGTTCGACTAGCACGCAATGAAAAAGAAATCGAGCTGCAGACCCGGTGAGCTCCCATCTAGTCCCAGAGGAAAAGGAAGCCAGGAGCAAGACCTCTATGAAAGAGATCAGTGTGTCGCCAGGGAGCGCAGAGCTGCAAATGTTCCCAAGGAGCTCCCTTGAGTAAGTGTCTTGACTAAGTAAAAGTCTTTAACAGTTACCCAGCTAAGTTGTTACCCAGAAGCACAAAGCCCTGGCAGCACACAGTGCTGTGAATCAACCCACATCAATACTTATTGAGAAAATGCTTTGAGAAGACTCTTCTCATTGAACTTTTCAAGCATTAAAATGTATTACATCATAAAAAGGAAATAAATTGCTTAAATCTAAAATGCAGCTCTTAAATTTTCCTGCTGGCCATTTGAAAAGTCAAACTGCTTTTAGGAGAATGGAGCCAGAATTCCTAGTTTTCTCTAATGAACTCCATTTTGTGATTAATTAAAATTTTAAAAACTTTAAAAATTTTATTCCATTCATGCGACTTATGGATCTATAAGATATCACCAATTTTCTTGCTAACGTGTTTCATTCTCCAGTTTGGAGAGATCCTCTATTAGGATAATCCCAGTGAATCCTTGTGGAGGCTGATCGGAGTTGTTAGTGCCAAATTCAGGCATGCGTTCAGTGATAAGTAATCAGACGTGACATGAGAGGCAGGCGAACAATAACCACTGAAAATGTAAGACATGACCTGCTGAGTCAAGCATGGGGGTGCACCCTCTAGTCCCAACAACCTGGGAGGCTGAGGCAAAGGCTGCGAATCCAAGGCCAGCCTTGGCCACTTAGCAAGAACCTATATGAAAAAGAAAATTAAGTTGAAAAGGTTGGGATGTAATTCAATTATAGAGCACCCCAGGTTTAATCCCCACAAAAACAAAACAAAACCCAGAATTGCTAAAAGTCCTCTTTTTGATTTTAATGAAATATTAAATACAGTTTGACTCATATATACTCAGGCAAGCCTAAGAGAAAAATGTAGAATTCCAAGAGTCACAATTGGTTCAAAGAAGAAATGCTTGAAATGTTGAGAGAAGCAACAACTGAATGACAGACAGCTGGCTTTGACGGTGCTGCCGCTGCTGATCAGAACTGGACAGTCCTATGTTCCTGAGTGTCCTGGAGCAGCAGTGTGCTGCAGGTAAGGTAAGGATCAGGAAATCGTGTCTCCATTTTACTGCTCAAAACTCGGAATGGCCCAGTGACTTCCCAGCATTGACAGTGCTAATTACTGCCAGACCAGGGTCTAACATGCTACAATCCTTCTAGCCTCCATTTGCCTTTGTGATAACAAGACACCACATGGCCACTTGCTCTGGGCTCAGATCCTGCTGTGTGAGCAATCCCATCCTCTTACATGCTTATTCTATTCTGAGCACTCACTCATGTGCCGCTCAGGGCTTGAGACCTGGTAAAGCAAGACCACAGGAAGATAAAGCGTCCTCTTCCATCAGAATTATAGTTTGCTCAGACAGCAGACATCAAACTATTATATCTATTAACCTACTAGTAAACAAGTACATTTACTCTACTTATTGTATACGCTCATTTATAAATGGTCCATACGTAATTCTAGATCTGCTTTCCGTAGCGGGGTGTCTGAGGAAGGTCTTAAAACCTCTCTGTGCCTCAGTATGTTTATCTGTACAATGGGCTTAATAATAGTTTCCACAATTGTTCCAAAGACTGAATGGGAAATGCAATTGTTACGCTATATAATGTTCTGGACACCAGAAATTTCTTATCATTATTGTTACTACTAATATTTACTATTACTTTATAGTAAGATGCTATTCTTACATAAATGAGATGGACTTAAAATAACATGTACAATAGCTATTGAGGAACACATTCATTTATGTAAATGCAAATTATGTTTTATACAGTTTTCTCTTTGGGTTGTGCTAAATAAAATCCCAAGGAATCTTCAAGAATCACAAAAAAAAATCATGAATTATATCTAAATCAATTTGAGATATAATGTGAATTTACTTCCTACATACAGGGGTTTCTTCTTAGTTATGTTCTCTCTATAAAGTCACTGCTCACAATGAATTAGTAAATACTAAACGGGTGTTTCTAAGAGAAGTACAGGGTTAGGTCGCTTTTGTCCACAGATCACTACACAGCCCTGTTCTGTGACTTTCTGTTCAAAGACGCCTTGCCAATCTCCAGCACGGACTGATAACATTGAGGGTGACCAACAGCTCCTCGCTCAGGCCTGCGGGATGCTTCCTACTTGGGTTCCTTCCACAAGGCCCATGGCAGACTTGGCATTAGCAGCCCTGGACAGCTCAGCTCCGTGCTCAGGAGCCACCTTCAGAGCAGAATCACCACCAAACGCCCAAGGAGTCAGCATCGCCCTGCTCAAAAAGAGCATGGGCCACATCCCGATCACTGGAAAGGGAGCGCAGTGTAGCCCTGTTCACCCTCGAGAACTCAGATGTGCTACCTTCTGTGTGCTCCTGAGGATGACCAGAAAATGCTGAGTGTGAAGTTCTGTCTAGGAGGCAGGTTCACAGGCACATGTTCGGTGAAATCATGAGAATCACTGTGCCTTGTTTCTGTTTCCCCCTAAGTGCAACTTAGGGAAATTCAGAGACAGTTCTGGAGAATTCTTGTCCCCCAGGGTACTGTGAAAACTGCAAGGCCAATATGAAAACTGTGAACATAAAAACTAGCTTTTGCTGTGTTTTGGACTATGGTTCTTTAAGATGTAAGATGAATTTATTTGCTACACGTCAGCAGATAACCATAATCACCTGATTAACCTTGTAAATTATGTCTCAAGTCTCACTCCTTTGCTGAAGCACAATCTTAGTGATACGGGGAAAAGTGATATTTTATTTTTTTATAAAACAGGCATATTTGGGAAAATAATTCAAGTCAATTTTTACAAAAGCATCTCAATACCTCACAGAACATCGTGCTCATCAATTACATGTGGCAATAGTCATGATAAGTGAACAAAGAATATCTCTTGGACTGTAGCATAACTGAGTGACAGGGCTCTTGTACAGCATGAGCAAAGCCCTGGGTTCAGGCCCCAGCACTGCAAAACAAGCAAAACAGGGTCTTTATATGCTGGGTGTAGTGGTGCATGCCTGTAATCCCAGTGGCTCAGGAGGCTGAGGCTGGAGGATCTTGAGTTCAAAGCCAGCCTCAGGAACAGTGAGACACTAAGCAACTCAGTTTCCAAACCCTATATCTAAATAAAATACAAAATAGGACTGGGGATGTGGCTCAATGGTTAATGCCTCTGAGTTCAATCCCAAGTACCCCCTCTAAAAAAAAAAAAAAAAAAGAACCAGCAGAAAATGTCCTCTTGGTTGTTTTGAGATCTGAGTACCCTTAATAGTTCAAAATACTTAATAAACAATCTCAGGATGTTATTTGAAACTAGTGATATGGCTCAAGCTAAGCTAGAACATTTTCCAGTAGGATTTTAAAACTCCTAAAGCAACTCATTCATCTTTAATAAGACTCAAAACATTTTTAACACAGAGCAAAAACAGAGATACTATCTCTTGAAACAGAATTTTGATACTGCATTTCATGATTTATGCATCTCTGGATACATGTAAATCAAAGGTGTATTCCTCTGTTGCAGATGCACATGTTGTATTACCTAAAAATAAGTGTCACTTAAAACTGTATAATGTTAAAATCTGAGCCCTCTCTCCTGTACTTGAACTATTTTCTCATTTTACCCTTTAAGTAATTTTTCTTTTAATTTTCCTTTCTTCTTTCATCTTTTCATCTTTCCTTCCTTTTTCTGCTTATGAAGTAAATCCCTTTGTGACAAAATGAATATTTCTGGCATTATAAAAATGTAAAGAGGGTGTGTTTGGGCTTATGCACACGTATACTCAAACACACCTGTATGCATCTGTATTTGTGTTCAATACTACCTTAAAATTTCAAGCCTAGAGCATTGATATGGTGGTTGGATTTTTATTATGACATCCTACAGGAACACAGAGGTAGAAGTGTGGGTTCTTTTTCTTGAGAATTGAAAGAATGAAATTCTTCAATTTCATTGAAGAACACAAGAGTGAGAATAAAGTAACAGAATTTATTAGACTAATTGAAAAGAAATAGAGTTCCTCGAGGGGAGAGGTCCCAATAAAGGGTTGCCAATGGATTTCCGTTGTCTATTTGTTTTTATGGGCATATCTGAAGGCCCAGCCCAGGTGATTGGTGGGGTGGGGGGATGTTATCATGGACCAATCAAACTCCTAGAGCTCTGAGTTCAATAAGTCAATCGAGAGTTCATACATTTAATCCCTGACTTAACTAATTAAAAGGACAGGTCCAACCTTGTGGTCTAGTGCACCGGTTAGGGAGAGGAAGCATTCAGATAAGGGTAGATTTGGTGGTTGGCTTTTGTTAGGGGTAGAGGTTTGGGTAGTTAAGGAAAAACCACCATGGTTGAAGCTGTTAGAAAGAGTAGCAGGTGTTGTAGCTAAGGTGCCACAGTGGCAGCCAGCAACAGGTGGCTCTCCAGACCTTTCGAGGTGACATGGTGTTCTCTCTCCCTTCCCTTCTCCAAAGCCCTATCTCATCTGCTTATGGAAGGTCGGCCTTCCTGCCTCATTCCCTCACTATTATGTGATGGGATCAATACAAAATGACTTAAAAATTCTAATTCAAGTTGGTATCATACCACAAGAGATTTATAGTCAAGTTAAAAATGTTTATGATTGTATTCTTTCCGTATATCAGCATTAACTGGAAATATACTAAAACTTGCCTGAATATGCAGTCTAATTAGGCCTCTGCATGTACTTTGCAGCGCGATCTGTTGCATTCCAGAGTTTTCTTCCTGGAGAACACAGATGCTATCATGGCAGAGCTTGTGTTCAAGCCTCCAGCATCGACAGCATCGACACAAACAGGATTCAAGCATCAATGACGCATTGGCCGCGTAAGGAGCCTCCCAGGCAGTGATTTATGCACTCGTCTTTGTCAGTGAAATCTGCCCTGTGTTGATGGGAAAGGATGCCTCCTTTGGAAACCCAGCTTGCTTTAAATGAGGACGTAAAGCAATCCAGCACTGGGCACTGTCGTTCTGCGTGGCTTTTCCCACGTGGCTAAACTACTGCACAGCTTGGACCGCATGGTACTCGGAGCTGAGCCACGTGGCTTGGAGCTGTCAACAAGTGTGAGACCTGCCATTATGGTGTCCCCTGTCTGCCTCCTGTCCCAGTAAAGCTGATTCCTCCTGGGGAAGGTCTTCCTAGCCTAGAACTTTAGTCCACAATGAACAACGTCAAGGGTTGAGCTTGCCACAGTAAGATTCACAAACACTTCTGAATGACATGAAGTGTTTGCTCTCTAAGGACAAAATACCCAAATGGAAGACATGTGTAAATAAGAACTTGCTACGGTTGTGATGTAATAAAGCAGGAAACCTGCAGCATGCGCACAAGGAGGACCTGATGAGCGTGAGCTCTGTGCCAGGCTCTGGGCTGAGTTCGCCATGTATTTTTTTCATTTAATCACCACCGAAACCCATGTGACAGGCCCTTTATCATCCCTGTGTTCTTCTCTCCCAGGGTCCTTTCAGTCCTTGTTAGGAAGAACTGGACACAGGCAGTGCTAACCTAGAACAAGAGTCATCTCAGGGTCACTCTGTCTCAGCCTGACCTAAACCCCATCAATACTCCCTCATCATGCAAAGAAAGGACGTTGTTATTTGGAACTAAAATCCTGAAAGACATCTGGTTCAGCATAAGGTGACCCCAAGGACCCCTCCCTAACAACTCCCTGACTGCAAAAACTCCCCTTTCCTCACTCCCCTGTAACTACCCCAGCTCTAAGCAGAAGGCAGGTCTCAGTCCCCACTGGGCCCCCTTTGTAGGTTTGCCCTGAACATAGCTGTGTTACTGCTGAGCCACCTCTCCTCTCTGCATGTCCTGCATTTGGGTCTTTCCTAGACCATTCCCTAGAGTGAAGACCTGGAAACTACCTGACTCTCCACCGGGAGGACACTATTCAGCAGTAACTCACTGGGAAATCCTGCCATGTGTAACAACATCATTGAAACTGGAGAACATTGTGCTAAATGAAATAAGCCATATAGAAAGAAAACCACACCTGGCTTCTCCCATGTGCAGTCTCTAAAAGGAGTTGGGTGCATAGAAACACAGAGGAAATGGTGGTCACCAGAGGCAGGGGGAGAATTGGAGAAACATTCGTCAAAGGATGGAGCTTGTGGTTTCCTAAGAAGAGTAAGCCCTGGGATCCAATGAATAACATGGGGCTACAGTTAGTGATGCCTTGCTTGCTGGAAATTTGCTATGAGCTTAGATTTCAGGTGCTTTTACTGCATACATCCACCAGCAGGAAAATATATGAGCCGATGGATCTGTTGATTGACTTGAGTACAGCAATCATTTCTCTAGGAATGTGTGTATCAAAACATTTAATACATCTTAAATGCATAGAATCAAAATAAAATAAAAGCAACAACAATGCATGAACAAAGAATAATAAGAGCAATGACAACTAACAGGAAAAGGAATTGCTGCTTAAGATCATTCCTATAAAACTTCACATTTACCATACACTGTGCCTCTACACATATGATCTTAAATTTATTCTTATGTTGACTATTATTCCTGTAATAAAAATTTAAAATCCAAGGAGCAATGACATTAGTGACTGAACCAGAACATAAACTTTAAAAGCAAGGTTTCCGACCCTGGCCTTTGGATGCTGTGTTTTCTACCCTCCTATAGCTGTGTTCCCTTGCAAGCTCCATCTGTACAGATCCTCAATCTTATATTTCTTAAAAGGGATTAGTTTTGCAAAATGAGAGGGCATTGCTGACTCAGAAAGGGTTTTTAGCTTGGTTAGAAAAATAAAAAATAAAAAATAAAAAAATAAGTAATAAAGATCGTGGGGACAAATGGAAGGACGCATGCCATGCCTTTGTCTCTGAAAATTCAAGACCGTTTCAAACACTAAGCTTCAAGGTCTGTTGCTTCTGAACTTTCTTCTTCTCCACCTGTAATAGAAGTGCATTTTCCATGAACAGTGAAAGGTTTAGTGTCGAATAGAGACCCACTGGATCTAATCCCAGCAATAAACCAAGAGACTAGGAAGTTTATAAATGTTCAGCTTGTTAGGTTTTATTACGCTTGGCGCATAGTTTAAAAAAAAGAGGAGTCAGCGGAGCAGAGAAGAGGGAGAAAGTCTGCCCCTCCACCGATCTCCTCCAAAACAAAAGCTGCCACCAGCATTTCTTTTAGAAAGGAAAACCAGTCCTAAAGAGGAATTTTCTTTCAGGAAGAAAACACTTCAAATGGTTTAGATTTTCATAGAAGAAATGTCACCTTTCAAATACCAAATGAGACTAAAAAGTGTGTGCTTCGAAATAAATAAATAACACAAAATGGGTTTGTTTGTACTATCATCTCCCTATTTTGTCCACATTTCTAGATTGGTTCACACCAAGATTACTAGCGAGAGTCTCTGAATAAGACACGGGTTCCGATAAGCTTCTATTTATGCCTTCTCTCTCCATTAGCTCTGTGCTTTCTGTAATTGAAAACGTTCTCCCCGCCATCTGTCCACATGATTCACATCCCGACCTGCTGGCAGGCCCTTACCTACTTCCACATAGGATTTGTACTCGGGCCAGAGGCTATCAAAATAGTAAGCAAAAACAGCTTTGGGAGTGCTGTTGGGGGATGGCTATCAGAGGTAAAGTTTAAACATAACATTTAAAACATAAAGATCTCTTGTGATGCAAAATCATTTCTTACAGTGGATTCCGAGCTGGGGTTGAGGATGAGGAGATAAGAGATGGAGAGGGATCAGGAAGAGTTAAAAAGTTTTGTAGTCATGAGAACTTTGCTAAAATAAAACTAGTAAAAGACACTGCTTCAGCAGTTGTCTGGGATAAGAAGCGAGCATTATAATATTTGATGTTTACAAGGGAATATATAATGCATGTGTGTGTATGAAATATTCTCTGATATGAGGAGGAGCATCATAAATTCTCTGGTAACACTGTCCCTGAGTGTTTGAAGTGTGGTTCATCTTGTCACCTGGGCTGAGATTATAATCAACTCCAGCTTCCCCCAAAGTGTTTTGATACTAAACTATTCATTTCTAGTTTCATTTTAGTAGTTACGATTTGTGTTATATTATATTACATTAATGCTTTACTTAATATTTTTGTGACTTTTCTCTAAGGCTTTCGTGGATATGATGCTCATCTACTTGCAGATTTAGGGAGCGAAAGTTAAATTGCACCACAGAGCCTTCGGCTGATCCTTGCTGCCTGCAATCCACCACAGCATGTATATCAAGACATATCGACGGAATCAAATTGAATGTCCAGAAATAAGCCCAACTACATTTAAATCTGTGCTATATAACAAAGATGTAAATAGAATCAAGTGATGTAAAGAAAGCAGTCCTGGAAAAGATAAAATTAGATCTTTTATTCACACCATGAAAGAGAACAAATTCCAAATGGATCAGAAATCCATCTGCATGAAGCGAAGCCATGCAAGCACTGCAAGAACATGTGGATGCACCATATACACCCCGGGTTTCAACAGGGCTTTCTGAGTGTGATTGGAAATACCAGATCCAGTAGAAATTAGATGTTTTACTACATTAATTTATAATGACAAGAAAAAAAAAAATCTGCCCTAACCAAAGTGCAAGGACAAGTGGCAAACTGGAAGTCAGGACACAGAGCACAGATGAAGGGTGGGAATCCAATCGTCAAGGCAAATGAACAAAGCCCTACAAATTGAGGAAGAAAGACAGAAATTTCAATAGTGGAAATAAGTAAAACACAAACAGAAATTCACAGTGAGACCTCTTAAAATAGACCCTTGACATGAAAACGTGTCCAACTCACTCATGATAAGATTGGTGTGGGTTAAAATAACACCAAGGTGCTGTTTCTCATCCCTCCGGGAGACAGGGCTTCTACACCCGGACAGCTCTGGTTGGCCAGGTGCAGGTGCATCCTGGGGAGAGGAGGCAGCTGCCCTCCTCACTGTGGGTGGGAAGCGCTTCTGGCCTGTTTGAAGCAACATCTGAGGAAGGTGTCACCCTGCACGTGGCTCCTGTGTGTGCAGGCCCTCAACAGCACAGCCTCAAGACAGCACAAAGGTGACACGCTGAACAAGAAGCTGCAGCCTCTTTCCCTGCACCTAATTTTAAAAGTATGTGGAACATCATGAAGTTAATGCAAATCTGAACACAATTGGCCAACTTGCTTTTCTTTCATTTGTAGTGCATTTCATCTGATAACAGGGAGAAAACATGTTTAAGTGCAAATTAAACATTCCTTAGAACATATGTTAGGCCTCTACGAAAGTATAATTTTAACAAGGTTGAAATTATACAGTTATTAGCAAATAATAAAGGATTGTTGAAACTCTTAAGAATTTGAAAATGAACACAGTTAGTTACCGGTAACTCAAAGGTCAAAGAGGAAATCACAAAGAAAATCTAAACACATTTTCAACTGGGTGAAAATGAAAAATAAAATAAAATTATGTGTGGAAATTGTGTCATTAATGATTGTGTTAGAAAAGAAGAATAAGTTGAAACCAATTATCTAATCTGCCACCTTAAAAACCTACAGGACAAAAGAGCAAATTAAACTCAAGGAAAGAAATAATAAAGGTAAAAATAGAAGTCAATGGAACAGAGGGCAGATGAGCAATAGTGAACATCCAGAGCTAAAATGAGATCCTTCAAAATATGGACGAGGCTGGTCAACTCTCTGCGGTGACCGAGGAGCACAGGCAAAAGACATGGAGTAGCAGTATCGGAAGCCAAAATGAACACTTCATAGAGTTGATCAAAAAGTTTAAGGAAAACATGTCTTTGAAGAACTCAATTAAAATGAAAAGACAAATCACAGATTGAAAGAACATAATCATAAAACATATCCACCAAAGAATATTCAGAAAATCTAAATATTAATCAGCAATGACTTAACCCGTTCTAGTTCCCTGGGTAAGCAAATACTCTCAGCTACTTCTCCATGATGTGCAGGTGTGGGGGTGGACAGGCTGCTGTGACCAGACCTTGCCCGGAAGTCTAGTGCCCTGACTCTGTTCTCGTGAGGTGAACTTTGCGTCTAACCCATCCCCCTCCTCCAACAGGTGCACGAAATCCAAGCCCTAGTTCTCAACTGTTCTTGTGAAGTTCCCACTATGCGTCATGGACTCTCCAATTGCAAATATGCTTTTATGTGTTATGTGCTTTTATTTATTCATCTTATTTTTGGTAGGGTTTCCAGATAATCTGCATGCTTAAAATGGATATGTAGATACAATATCAATGGTTATTGAAAATATTTAGTGTTTGTGGCTTTTCTATTTACATAGTTGTCTAATACTCTGAACTTCGCACATTAGAAGAAGTATCACACACTTGTTTATCACATCAATATTCCTTAACTCAGCAAATGTTTATGGATTCCTATTATTTATAAGGCACGTCTTAGAACAATAGAATTTTGCAGGCAGGAGGAATGTCGTCTTTCTGTGTCATAGGGAAGAGAGTAGAACACTGAACCGTCCAGGTTCCCAAGCTGATGGATGGTACGTGATGGATCAGGGCACCACAGTTCCCTGGTCCCAGTCCTGCGTTCCTCTCCCAACACCTCTGGCCACACACCTTCCAATCATTTAGACAAGGACAGTGCAGACAGGGCGCAGTGGCACACACCTGAATCCCAGCAACTCGGGTGGCTGAGGCAGGAGGGAGCAAGTTCACAGCCAGCCTCGAAATTTACAGAGATCCTGTCTCAAAATAAAGAAAGACCTAGGGATGTAGCTCCCTGGCAAAGCACTCTGGGGTTCAGGCCCCTGTAAAAAGAAAAAAGAAAAGCAGACGCATGTAAATGTTTTACCTGGAGAAATCACTGAATACTCCAAAAGAAACTAAACTCTATCCTACACATCCTCACCGTGGAATTTAATTTCATGACTACTGGAATAGGTGTAAGAAATTGTTCTTCAATCAGGACTTAAAAGCATTCAGAATCCTTTAGTGTGTATAAGAAAATTCACTGTAGAAAGTAATTATATTGCAAAGTCTAAATGCCACAGTTCAACAGTTTTCCAAATGAACCTAATTTTCCTTAATGACTTATTGGCTAAGTCTAATTTAAAGTGTTCTGAAAAATTAGTAATGTTACATGCAAAACCTTTCATATATTTGTTATTTTGTTTCATTTAATCTCTGTAATAATTCTAAAGGAATCATTACAATGCTTTTTATTGAATTATTTTTAAGACTTTATATTTTTAGAGCAGTTTAGGGAGGGGACATAGATTTCTCATAAGCCCTCTGTTGTACACTACACAGGCACGGGCTCCTCCATTATCAGTCTCCTAGATGAAGGGCATATCTTTGGGACCATGGCTGACTCTCCACTGACACAGCGTCATTACCCCAAGTCCACAGTCGAGATTAGTGCTCACTCTTGGGGCTAGATCTTCTGTAGCACTGCACAGGTATAAAGGTGTTTGTCCGCCATTACAGGAGCATGTAGTCTTTTCGCCAAAGCCCTCTGTGCTCCACCTACTCCTCCCTCTCCTGACCCCGGTTAGCCCCTGACTATTCCTTCTCTTTGCACTTTCCGTGATTTTGCTTTTTCCAGAATGTCCTATGGTTGATATCACCCAGTTTGTAGATTTTTAAGATCGGCCACTCTCACCTGCTAATATGTACTCAAGGTTTCTCTGTCTTTTAATGACTTGGTAGCTCACCTGCTTTAGCACTGAACACTAGGCCACCGTCTGGATGCAACACAGTTTATGCTTATCCGTTCACCTGCTGAAGGACATCTTGCTTCCAGGTTTGGGCAGCCAGGAATAAAGTTGAGACAGATATCTGTGTGCATATTTTGACTTGGACATAAGTTTTCAACTTTCCTGGGTAAATGCCAAGGAGCCCGACTGCAGGATCCTATATTAAAAATAGGATTTGTTCTGTACAACATCTTCCAGAGGGGTTGCACCACCTGCATTCCCACCAGCTGAGAGCTGCTGCTATGCCCGGCCTCTGCGGCATTCAGAATTGCCCATGTTCTGTCACTTCAACAGCTGTGTAGAGCTAGCTAGCTGTTTTAGTCTCTATTTCCTTGGTGACATATGCTGTGGAGCATCTTTGCATATGGCTATTGGCTATTTGTATATCTTCTTGAATGAGGAGTCCATTTCTTTTGGTCCATTTCTTAATTAAGGTCACTTGTTTTCTCATTTATTTGAAATTTTCTTTGGTAGGTATTTTGGAAGACATCCGTTATTGGATGTATCTTTTGCAAATATTTTCTTGCAGTTTATGACATGTTCTCATTATTTCCACATTGTCTTTTTCAGAGCACAAATTGTCTTTTTTTAAAATATCTGTATTTTTTTCATATTGACTGTTACTATTTTATTTTTCATTTTTTGATTGGTGCAGTATCATTATACGTACTGTAGGAATCATTATGCCACGTTGTACATGCACACAGCTCAGTTTGATCCCTCTGATTTCCCTTGACCTGCCCTTTCCCTCCCCTCCCTCCCCACCAACTTCTTCCCCTCTAATAAGCCCCTTCTGTTTTATGCTTTACCATTTTAATTAATGCACATGATTGCGTGTGAAAGACACATTCACTGTGGTATATCTGCACAGGCATGGACGTAGTGTGATTCGGTATCTTCCAGTCTCCTGTTCTTCTCCACACGCTCCTGCCTCCCTCTCTAGGTCCCCTTTCTCTACAACACTGGTCTCCCTTCCGTTTTTGTGAAATCTCTTTTTTATTCCTTTACCCCTCTCTCTCTCTCTCTCTCTCTCTCTCTCTCTCTTCCACATATCAAAAAATTTGACCCCTGACTTTCTCAGTCTGACATTTTTCACTTGGCAAGATATTCTCCAGGTCCATCCATTTGCCTGAAAGTGACATGATTTCATTTGTCTTTAATGACTGAGTATACACATACCACATTTTCTCTATCCAGGCATCTTCTATGGGCACTTAGACTAGCTCCATAGCTTGGCCATTGTAAATTGCACAATTATAAACATTGGTATGCATGTATCACTGTAGTACCGTGAATTTGGTTCTTTTACATAAATTCTGAGGAGGGAGATAGCTGGGTCATAAAGCAGTTCCATTCTTAATCCTCTAAGTAATTTCCATAATACTTTCTAAAATGGTTGTGCTAATTGGCAGTGCCACCAACAAAGCATAATTGTACATTTTCCTCGCATCCTTGCTAGCGATTACTGTTATGTGTATTCTCATTGACTGCCATTCTAACCAGAGTGAGATGAAACCTCAGTGTACTTTGGATTTGCATTACCCTGATCGCTAATGAGGATGAACTTTTTTGTGAATTTGTTGACCTTTGTATTTCTACTTTTGAGAACTCTGTTTAGTTCTTTTGCCCATCTCTCTATATTTTTTTCTGGTGCTAAGTTTTCTGATATTTTTCTATGTTGTAGATATTAACACCCTGTTGGAAGAGTAGCTGCCAAAAAATTTCTCCCATCTTGTAGGCTCTTTCCCCGTTCTTAATTCTTTCCTTTGCTGTCTGTGCAGAATCTTTTTATCTTGATTCTATTCCATTTATTGATTATTGGTCTTATTTCTTGATAATAAAGCCAATAATCATTGGGTGACTGAATGAATTTCTACTCAGTCGTTAGAGACAAATGAAAGTATGCCACTTGTTGCCAAATGGATGGAACTGGAGAACAATAGTTTATTATTGTCTGCATCAATATACTGGAGCATTAACCTTATGTTTTCTCTAGCAGTTTCATTATTTCTGGTCTAATTCTTAGGTCTTTCATCCAATTTGAGTTGATCTTTCTGCAAGATGAGAGATGAGAGATAGGAATCTACTTTTATTCTTCTACATAGGAGTATACAGTTTTCCCAGTGTATCTGCTCCTCAATGTATGTTTTTGGAAACTCTTTCAAGGATCAGATAACTGTCCATGTGGATTTTTCTATTTCTTCCATTGATCGTTCATGTCAGTTTTATATCAATACCATAATGTTTTGTTACTATATCTCTGTAGTATAATTTGAGACCAGGTATTGTGATGCCACCAACATTGCTTTTGCTATTCTCTTTTATTCTTCCACATGAATTTTAGGGTTGTTTTCTTCTAGTTCTGTGGAAAAGGTCAAACTTTCCCTTCAAAAAATTTGGTGAAGTTCAGCTTATCAACTCTTTCTTTCAGGAGCTCTCTCCCTTGACGTTCTATCTAAAACATCATTGCACATCCAAGGTCATCTCGGCTTTCCCTCATGTTATTTTCCGGGGGTTGATAGCTGTTTTTCTTTACTTTTAGGTCCAGGATTCACTTGGAGTGCATCTTGGGAGAGCTGCAGGTGGCCCCCAGGTGTGTCGTGCACCTGCAGGCTGGTGGTGGCAGCACCATTTGCGGACCAGGGTCCTTCCTCCATTGTGCCATTCCATTCCTTTGTTAGAGGTCCTTGACTAAATCTCTGGGGGTCTTTTCTGGCTCCCTCTTCCCCCCATTGATCTATCTGTCAGTTGTTAGTGTCACCCCATGCCGACTGCAGTAGTTTTATAGGGAGTCTTGAGGAGGGACATGCAGCCCTCTGGTTTCATTCTTCTCTTTGAATATCGTATTGGCTGTCCTGGATTTTTGCCACTAAATTTTAGAACCAGTTTTGTTAATGACCAGAATGTAAGTTGCTGAAATTCATTTGGAATTGGATTGAATCTATAGATTCAGTAGGGAGGAACTAATATCTTGAAAATATTAAGTCTTCATCTCCCAAATTGGAATATTTTCCCATTTATTTCATTTCTCTGTTCCTTTCATCAGAATGTTTTAGTTGTCCCAGTACAAACCTTAGATGTATATTATAGATTTATACCTAAATGTAATATAGTGGTAACATTTTTTTATTTCAAATTCCTCTTATTTATTATTGGCATATAGGAAAATGATTATGGATTAATGTTGTATCCTTTAACCTTGCTATAATTGCTCACCAGATCCTGCAGGCCAGGGAGGGGTTCTTGATTCTGTCAGATTTGCTGTGTAGATGATTGCATCACCTGCCAGCAAAGACTTGAGATCCTTCCTTCTGTGTTTGTGAGCTTTTTGCTTCCTTTAGTTGTTCTACTGTTTTGAATGCTACCACAACCTTGTCTTGACTTGTCTGAGTGAGTTCACTCTGTCCTTTCTGCTTGCCTGTAGGATCTGTCCCTTCCTGTCCCCACTCCCTTTTCTGAACTTCTCTCTAGTAGGGAGGTCTCCACCTGGCCGTATATCAGTCTCACCTCCCGGGGCACGCTGGGGCCTGAGTGTGTTCCCCTCACAGTGTATATGCTGAGACCTACGCCCGCCATGATGGTGTCAGGACGGCTGGACCATGAGTGCTCAGGCTGGGAGAATGGCATTGGTGTCCCTGCAACTGAGACCTCAGGGAACTGTGTGGCCCCTCCTGCCATGTAAGCAAGCGGCAAGGGCGGGTCTCGGCAGGTGCTGAGTCCGCCAGCCTCTATCTTGGACTTCACAGCCTCCAGAGTGTGAGAAAAAGACAGTTGAAGTCACCCTGTTTATAACACTCTGTGATGATGGGCAGAGTGGACCAAGGCAAATCTTTATTTAAAAAATAAAAGTACTAACTGAATTAAAGTTTTCTGATGACTGGGTCTGGGCACGGGTGATTTTTTGGAGTCCCAGATAATTTCGATATGCAGCCAGGCTGAGAAGCAGGATTCTGGAGCACATTCTTTTTCGTCACTTGCCTCTCACCTCACCTCGGTGGCTCTCTGTCGTTTGTCTCTGCCTATCTCTATGTGAGGTTCCATGGCCCCTCATTTCAATGATTTTCCTGTCAGAATTCTGAAATCATCATCCATCTGTATTTTTATCTGATACACCTGTCAAAATGGAAGCACTGCTTTATCCAGAACCATTGGCAGGACAAGTGACACCAAGAATCTGACAAAGCAGGCTCACAGCCGTCCTACTGGAGTCCCGAGCCAATGTTCTCCGTGTGCTCTACGCACTGGGATGGCCAGACAACTCCTTAGACGTTCCAGTTCTCGGAACTTCCCCCAGACCCGGGGGGCAGGGAGACGGCCGGGGGCACCCGGCTCAGGATCCCGCGGGCTGCGGCCTACTCAGGCCTGCCAGGCTGAGGACCACGTCCAGGCGGCCTGCTCACACTGCCCTCCTCATTCAGCGTTCCCACCTCCTACCTGTAACATTTTAAGTGCGCCAAGACCTCTGTCGCTGTCTTCGGTGCACTTTTGATGCCCCTCCTCCCCTCAGGAAGGAGCTGCCTTTAGGCACCTGGCACCCAGATTCCACCTCAGCCACCTGACCTCCGCGGGTCTAGCCGGGCTCCTACACGTGGAGAGGTGAGGTGCGAGGCAGGGGTGTTTACGGGGGCTTTGCACCCACTGCGCTGCCTGAAGCCGGCCCGCTCCCAGGTGTGAGCCGCGCCCGCACCACCTTGCTTGGCCCGCCGTGGAACGCGCAGCCATGAAGTGGCCCTGGCGGTGGAAACTCTGGATACTGCAGCTGACCCCGCAGAGCCCACCCTCTCAGTCGACCACCTCCCTTGGTGTTTCTCAGAGTGTGCGTGGTGTGTGTGTGTGTGTGTGCGCGCACGATAGTCAGCGTCTCTGGCCGGACCTGCTGACCCATCTTGGTCTGCCTCCCCTTGGTGCTCCGGCTCTTTGCACCTGCGGCAATCTCTCCTTCTCCACCCAAACCTGAGTTCCCCGTTATCAAGGGCCCGGAATTAGGGCCACCAACCTTCTCGCTCTTCATGTTTTCCGCTGCAGCCAGTGAGGTCTCCGTGAAGCGCGCCTGACCCCGAGGCCGCCCCGCGCTACGTGACTCCGGACCCCCAATTCCTGCCACTTCCAGGATCTCCTCGGAGACCCGTCCATCCTGCCCCCTCCTGTCGCTTCGGGAGCGTGCTTGCCCTTCACCTGGCTTGGCTCTCCTTCCTTTAGGAAATAATTTCCTGTCAAAGTTGTCTTGTCTACTGGAGCCACGAGGGGAACAGGAAGAAGTCCAAGCTCGACGAGATGATGATAATAGGTAGCATGGTAATGGCCGTATGTTATTGCTTCTAAGATGAACACAGATGATTTGAATATTACAGTTTTCTAGTAGGTCGACAAGAAGAAAATGAGTGTGATTTTAATATGCACATAGCTTGGGAAGGTATTCACATAGACTTTCATTTTAATTGATTAATTAATTTGTCTATCTTTCTGCAGTGCTGGGGATCAAACCCAGGGCCTTGTGCCTGCTAGGCAAGTACTCTACCACTGAGCTACATCCCAGGTCTCACACAGACTCTTAACATATGATTACACTATATATGGAATGTACTATATAGGTTTTTTTTCTATTTTAACATTATATATATATATATGTGTGTGTGTATGTGTATAATATATAATTTCTTATCGACCTGTTTTATAACATGATTATCAAGAGCTAAATTGTTTTCCATTATAAGGAGATATTAAAATTGGTTCCCTATTATCAGAAACTTAGATTTCCAATTTTTCATCATTATAAACCACTGAGATTGAAATTCTCATGTGGTTATCTTGTATTCACCATTTGCTTAGCATAAGTGGAAGTATAATTGGTGGACCCTAAGGTAAATAATAACCTGAGATGATTGTTTTTGGAGTCATACTCTTTATTATTTTATATGTCCCACAAATGCATGTGCAAGTAAATGTGTTCCATATATATATGTATATATATATATATATATATATGAATGTTTCCTGCAGCATTATTTATTATGATTCAAAGGGCTGAAGCCCAAGCATCTTTTTTGAATATTTTTATTAGTTCATTATAGTCATACATGAGATTGGTGTTCATTTTGGCATAAGTGTACATACATGCCATGTGTGTACCATAATTTGCTCCTTTTCAGTTCCCAGTACTTCCTCTTTCTCTGCCCTCCTCCCTTTTCTTGTTCCTTTTCCTCTGCTTTACTGGCATTATTTCTGTTTATTGGTAGTTTTATTTTAGTTGGTGCTTTATAGAAAACTTTAAACAAAAAGGAGATTCACTGTAGATTGTTCATATGTTCTTATGTGTACAGAGCATAAGTTGCTCAATTTCATTTGGTAGTTTCTGCCTTTCCCATAGCCCCCATAACCCTCTTCTACTCTACTGAGATCCCTTCCACTTTCATGAGATTTTCCCCACACACACCCATACAATTCCCCAACCCCCCTCATAATTTGTTCTAGCTTCTGTATGTGAGAGAAAACATTCAACCCTTGACTTTCTGAGTCTGGCTTTTTTCACTTAGCATGACGTTTTCCAGTTCCATCCATTTACTAGCAAATGCCACAATTTCATTCTTCTTTATGGCTGAATAAATCACCACTGTGTATATATACCACATTTTTTTTTTATCCATTCATCTATTGAGGGGAACTTGGGTTGATTTCATAACGGGGCTTAGAAATTATACTACTATGAATACTGATGTGTCTGTATCACAATAGTATGCTGATTTTAGTTCTTTTGGATAAATACCAAGGAGTAGGATAACTGGGATGTATGGTGAATCCACTCCTAGTCTTTTGAGGCATCTCCATATTGCTTTCCAAAATGGTTGTGCTAATTTGCAGTTTCACCAACAAAGCAAAACTCTTACCCCCACAATCTCACTAGCAGTTGTTATTATTTGTATTCTTTTTTAATTTAATTTTTTATGTTATTTGTTCTAATTACTTGTACATGACAGTAGAATGCATTTATACATTTTGATAAATCAAACATAAATAGAACATAATCTCTCTTTTTTCTGATTGTACTTATTGCAGGATCACATTGGTCATGCAGTCATACATGTACATGAGGTAATAATGTCTATTTCACTCTACTATCATTCCTTTCCCCATACCCCTTCCCTTCTCTTCACTCCTGTCAACCTAATATAAAGTAACTCTATTCTTCCCTATCCCACCCTACCTTTTGTGAATTAGCTTCTGCATATCAGAGAAAACATTTGACCTTTGGTTTTTGGGTTTGATTTATTTCATTTAGCATATTCTCTAACTCCATCCATTTACCAGCAAATGTAGCAAATGTCAGAATTTCATTATTCTTTAAAGTTGAGTAATATTCCATTGTGTGTGTGTGTGTGTGTGTGTATATATATATATATATATATATATATATATATATATCACATTTTCTTTTTTTCTTTATCCATTCACTTGTTGAAGGGAATCTAGGTTGATTCCATAGTTTAGATATTGTGAATTGTACTGCTATAAATATTGGTGTATCTCTGTACCTGTAGTTTGTTGATTTTAAGTCCTTTGGGTACAAACCCAGGAGTGGGATAACTGGGTCAAATGGTGGTTCCATTCCATGTTTTCTGAAGAGCCTCCATACTGCTTATAAAATACTTGGAAATCCATCTAATAAAAGAGGTGAAAGACCTCTACAATGAAAACTACAGAACACTAAAAAAAGGAACTGAAGAAGACCTTAGAAGTTGGAACCACCTCCCATGCTCCTGGATAGGCAGAATTAATATTGGTAAAATGGCCATAGTATTTAATGCATTTCCTGTTAAAATCCCAATGACATTCTTCATAGAACTAGAAAAAGGAATCATGAAATTCATTTGGAAAAATAAGAGACCCAGAATAGCCAAATGAATACTTAGCAAGATGAGTGAAGCAGGAGGCATCACAATACCAGACCTCAAATTATACTACAGAGCTATAGCAATGAAAACAGCATGGAATTGGCACCAAATCAGACATGTAGACCAACGGTACAGAACGGAAGACACAGAGACAAACCCACATAAATACAGAAATCTCATACTAGACAACGGTGCCAGAAACATCCTCTGGAGAAAAGATGGTTTATTCAACAAATGGTGCTGGGGAAGGTGGAAAGCCACACGTGACAAAATGAAATTAAACCTTTGTCTCTCACCCTGCATGAAACTCAACTCACTGTCATTTGTATTCTTGAGTGATTGCCATCCTAATTGTGAGATGAAATCTCCATGAAGATTTGATTTGTGTTTCTCTGATTGCTCAAGATGTTGAATTTTTTCATACACTTTTTGCATTTCTTCTTTTAAGAAATATCTACTTATTTCATTTGCCGACTTGTTGATTAGGTTATTTTTCCTAGAGTTAAGGGTTTTTTTTTTAATCTTTACATATTGTAGATATTAATACCCTGTCAGAAGAACAGGTGGCAAAAATGTTCTCCCATTCTATAGGCTACTTCTTCCTGCTCTTGGATTGTTTCCTTTGCTATGCAGAAGTTTTCTATTTGATGTCATTCCGCTTATTGATTCTTGGTTTAGTTTCTTGAGATTTCAAAGTTTTACTAAGGAAATTGGTGCCTGTATCAATATGTTGGAGTGTTGACTCCAAGTTTTCTTCTAGTAGTTTCAGTGTTTCTGGTCTAATTCTCAGGTTTTTGATCCACTTTAAGTTGATTTTTGTGCAGACAGGAAGCTAAGGATCTAGTTTCATTCTTCTCATGTGGCTCTTCCATTTTTCTAGCTCCATTTGTTAAAAGGTCAATTTTTTCTCCAATATATGTCTTTGACACCTCTGTCAAGCATCAGATGACTACATCTCTGTGGGTTTGTTTCCGTGTCTTCTATTCTGTTCCACTGGGTTTCTTGTCTGTTTTTATGCCAGTACCACTCTGTTTTGCTGCTACTCCTCTGTAGTGCAATTTGAGGTCAGATATTGTGATGCCCCCGCCCCCCAATAGCTGAGGCTCAGGATTGCTTTGGGTATTTTGGATCATTTATTCTTCCAAATTAATTTTAGGACTTTTTTTTTACAGTTCTGTTAAGAATGTCATGGTATTTTGATGGGTATTTCTTTGAATCCATATATTGCTTTTGCTAGTATGGTCATTTTGATGATATTAATTCTTCCTTTCCAAGAACAGGGGAGGCCTTTCTATCTTCTAAGGTCATCTTCAATTTCTTTCTTCAATGTTCTATAGTTTTCAATGTGGAAATCTTGGTTAGATTTATTTCCAGGCATTTTTTGAGGTTATTGTGAAAGGGGTTATTTTTTCTGATTTCTTTCTCAGCAGATTCATAATTGGTGTTTAGGATATCAATTGATTTATGAATGTTGATCTTGTGTCCTGCTACTTAGGGGAATTCATTTGTCAGCTCTAGAAGTTTTCCAGTGGAATTTTTTGAGTATTCTAGGTATCAGATCAGATTTTAACAAATGATGAAAAATCGTTCATGAAAATTATCATCACAAATATTATTTGCAATTGTTACCCTTCATGCTAAAAATAACGATAACTTTAAATTTACTTGCCAATTTGACAGTTCATAATAGTTTTCTCAATGTGAAATTTAGAATTACTTAAATTTAGATTTATTCAAAAATATCATTTAAATTTTAAGAAGGATTGTGTAATATTTTGTTTAATTTTTAAGTAATGGAATTAGCAGTTATCATAGTTCTATGTCTACTTCAGAAATATAGCTAAGTAGCATTCAGAAAATTTTTATAGTACCCTTATAATAGTTTTCTTATTGTATATCATAAGTATTTCTTAAGTTTATTTCTAGATAATTTGTAGATTTTATGCTGTTGTTAATGTATGTGGTTCATCACTGGTATGCATGAAAGACAGAAGTCTGAGCCTCCTTCACATGATTTTTAGTTATTTGTAACTAGGTATAAGGTCAAACTCTTCAACTGTGTCTAACAGGCACCATAAGTGAATGTAGTGATGAGGAATTCTGGGATATGGCTTCTGATTCAGCACAAATAATTTATGTGGTTTCTCCACCCTGAAGAGGCCTTATGTAACTACTCCTTAAAAGTGAGTCACATATACTGATTTCTTTGAAAATAATATGTTTGGGAGTGACAAAGAAAGAGTGTGGAGTGAAACCTGACAAACACTACTTCAGATGGGCCATCAAGACTGGCACCACAGTGTGAAGGCATTGGTGGCGTCCTTGAACTTGCCACGTGATGAAAACATTACCTCTGCTGTCTCCACCCCAACGTCCATCTCCCCTGTCTAAGCATGATGGAAACACAGATGAGAGATGTTCTACCAAATGCCTGACTAGTACAACTTTCAATTATCACAGTAATCGAAAAAGAAGAGAAGCATAAGAATTGTCACAGCCAAGAAGAGCTACAGAGTCAGGGGAGATTAGACATAATGTGGGATCCCAGAACAGATAAACAGCAGTAAGTCCTGAGGAAACCTGAAAAATCGTGCATGTTACTTTAAAATAATGTATCAATGTTGGTTTGTTGATTGTAGCAAATATTCCACACTGATATAAGAAGCCAATGACAAGAAGAACTGGGTATGAAATGGGTGGAACCTCCAACCGTCTTCTTATTTCTGTAAACACAAAGCAGTTCTAAAATAAATACTTTTAGAAAGACTTAAATGGTCCCTTTTGATACAAAAGAAAATTCAGTAGCATGCAATGTACTTCATGCACCAATTTTGAAAATGAAGGGTTGGGATTAAAAAGCAATGCACAAAGACAAGTATTCATAGAAAGAAACCAGAGAAGGTGATGCTGCAGTAGACAAAACTAAGTTCAAGGTAAACTGTTGAGCTCACAGTGGGTAATGGGCAGTGATTAAGTCCACCGAGAATGTATTAGAGTTGTCTCGTGAGCACCTGGAATATGTCCATCCCTTGCATTAAAATTAAAACCGAACAGTGTAGAAGGTCTGACAAACACAAAAACATACCACAGAGATTGCATAGACCCTTTCAGAAAGAGCTCAAGAAGATAAAAATTATTAAGCAAATAGGTTTGAACAACAAAACTAACAGGTGTTACTTAACTCACACTATGTATGACTCTTGTCACACAAATTCAAAATATGTTCAAAAGCATTTTGCAGCTAATCTGTGAATCTGAGAAACACTGAGTAGTGTTTGTCCCCATAGAATAAGAGAAACCAAGTCAGAATCTGTCTTGCAAGGCAGAAAGTGTCCTCATGCCAACAAGTTTCACATACGTGATTTTTTAAAAATTAGAAAACATCTCTTTATCTGCTTGCTCAGCATTGGGTGCATTTTCCAGATGAATACCACCACAGAATTTGAGCAAATCCAACATGACATAGATTTCTCTATTGAAGGAATAAAGTTAATTCACATTTATATAATTCCTATCTAATCAACTAAGCTGCTGTTATGAATTAAAACACCAGCGAAGATACATTGTGAGTTACAAGGGAACAAATAAACATGTAATATAATGTCAGTTTCTTAGGTATGACTATTGTTTCTGACTTGGTAAACGTAATTACTCACATCAAAGAAAGGTCTAGGACATATTCTTGCATTTTGCTGTATAAGGATTTTTCACTGTGAACCATACCCTTAGGGATATTAGCCATTTGCTGAAAATTATCCATGGCATATCCATTTGCCCTCAACTTCGAAAAAGAGAAAAACATTACAAGCTTTATGAAAAATATATACAATCAAATATCCTTTTTATTAAATATTCAATGAAGTATGTTAAAGCTGTCAAGAGTAATGGATGGTTAGCATACCAATTCACTACAGGCAATAGAATGAGTCACTGAAACCAGTGAAATATAAAATGATGAAAATATAAAAGACTGAAAGAAAACACTCAGATTGCTGTTAAGACCTTTATTTTACTGTATTCCTCTCCAGTCACTTTTATTTTCTTCTTGTTCAAAAGGAAAAAATAGAATCACTGCTTCAATTTAGGAAGTCCTGTGACAGATTCAATTCTCTAATGTACCTGCAGCAGTCACCCAGTGCCATGAAGTGTTCTGCAACTAATACTGCAGCCCACTAAAGGGTTACATGAGGGGAAAAAGAGCGGGTTTACACTGATGGGACCATAATTTGGTGTGGCCCATCGAAGTGGTAAGATTCAGCAAGTAGACATACATGACACCTAATTAATTTGAGATGCAGATACAGTTTTTAAGAATTATGTCCCAAATATTGCAACTATATCCTGTGCAATATTTAATACATACTTCTATTTAAAATATTCATTCACATATCTGAAATTCAAATGTAACTGGGTCTCCACTATTTTATCCGACAGCCGCATGTTCAGGGAAACCCCAAGGATTAATTTAGCAGTGGTAAGAAGAAGCATATGGTCCACTGAATGAGGAAAGATGGAGCATTTGATCAAATAACCACAAGCCAATTGAAGCAAGGCTCATATAAAGTTAACTATACCCTGGCATGCATGAACACTGAAGATAACTGAGGGACAGGAAAGTGCCCAGGAGTCTGGCCTATGGGGGTAACAATCCATCTGCATGTGTTTTCTTATCCCCAGGCTAATTATATTTAAGGTGGAAACAATAAGCATAATGTTTTGTCTTTGTTATCATGAAATTGTCTGATAAAAATAGGTATGATATAAATGTTCTATTTCTTTTCATCTTGAGGAGCTCTAAGTGATTCCAAAATCTATTCCTTTTTGTCAAATTATATTTACATTCCTATTAGGAGAACATTTCTTGACTGTGAAATCTCAAGCTCCTTTGGAAATGCAAGCAGTACAGACAAGCTGACAACTCTTACAGGTTAGCCTGGAAGATCTTAGCCTGGAAGATGCAAGTCTGAATGGGAGAAGGCATGGCTCCAGAGTCCCTGGCCCTGGCGGTGCTCAGGGTGGACAGAGACCTGTGAGGATGTGCAGCCACATCACCATTCCATAACTGGTCCAGTCTTTTTGGGTTGCAGAGGTGTGTGTAGGCAGCAATGTGACTTCTTAGTGCAGTTTTGCTCTGTGAAGGATCTACAATAACCCGGCTGAGACTTCAGATAATCAAGAGGCTCATATCGTCTTGGCCCAGGCTACAGTCTGGGGTCTAAAAGCCATGTTAGAGGAATTATCCTGTACCTTCGTGAAAACTCTTGGCCAGTCCTATGTATTTTCGATTTTATTAAAATGTACACGTTCCTAGGTCTAAAGTGTCTACCAAAGCTTTCAGGGTCTTATATAGGATCCTGTTAAGCAGTTCTTGTAAGAAATTTAAGACAAAGATATAAAAGATTAAAAGACTGAAAATCATGGATCACATTTAATGTTCTTGCTGAGATTTAAGTACAAGATAATGATTTCTCTTCTTAATACCTGTGGTTTCTAGGGCTGGGGAGATAGCTCAGTCAGTAGAGTGCTTGCCTTGCAAACACAAAGCCCTGGGTTCGATCCCCAGCACTGCAAAAAAAAAAAAAAAAAAAAAAAAAATACCTGTGGTTTCTGGACTGTATGTGTGTGTTAGCAGGATTCTTAAGCTAGGGCACCAGTGGTCCCCAAGTACGTTTCTGTACTTCTGATCCCAAGTACGTTTCTGAGCTATGTCTGCAAAGGCAGAGTCCTGAACATCAAAGGACTCTCCTCAGACTGTAACATTGTCAGAGCTAAAGAAGAAATTGAAACCGCATATTTTAATTTTTAGTTATCCTAAAACCTAAAATCCCTAGCACAGTACCTAAAATGTTCTGTTCTAAGTTAAGGTCAGTACCAATTTTTAGTTCTTCATGTATAAGATGCATTTGTTTTTAAAATGTATTTTCTAACAAGGTCTAACAATCTAGAGGCAAAATACTGAAATATATATGTTTTATATATATATAATGTTTAAATATAAATATGTTATATATAGGTTTTATTGGTTACATGTTTTAATGAGGACAGGCTCATTTTTTAACACGTCAAAATTAATTGCTATAAATCTAATTAACATAGGAAACATTTAGGCAAATGCAGTTGTCTTATTGAAGACATTTCTTAGCTTCTCCCCTTCTGCTTGTCTGCACTGGCAGTCTCTGAGAGGTGCTGTTGCCTGTATTATTGGAGCAATTTTTGGAGCACAAACAAGTTCACAAGGACTTTGATTAATGATAGAGTTTTGAGGGAGAATTTTAATTTAATTAAATTCAATAACTAAAATATTTGCATGACAGCAGTGCAAAGGAATATATTCTTAAGTGTGAAATAATATTTTAATTTATTTGTTATATTTTATTTTATGTAACAATAGATCTCTTGAACTCACTACTACTATCTAACAGAAATTTTGTGCCCTTTGCCCAACTCCTCCACACCGAAGTTCGACCCCTGAGCTCTTGATAAGCACCCTTGTGCTTCCAGGATCAGCATTCTTAGGTTCCATGTGGGTGAGAGCAGTAGTGTGTGTCTTTCTGTGCCTGGCTTATCTACTTGGGGTAATGTCCTTCAGAGGTATCCGTGCTGCTGTGAATGGCAGGGTTTCATTCTTTATGGCTGGACAAATGTGTGTGTGTGTGTGTGTGTGTGTGAATAAACAGATAGACATGTTTTCCTCATTCATTCATTCATCCACTGATGGACACTTAGATGAATTCCATATCTTGGCTGTTGTGAATAGAGTTGCAATGTATTTATTTTTAATTTTATAAGCAAACGATTATGGATTTCAACTGGAAATTACTTTTAAAATAAATTGTATCTAAGGTGCTAGAGATAGAGCTCAGTATAGAGTATGTATAAAACAAATATGAAACAAAATAAAATAAATTGTATTTATTAGGTACATTGGTTTCATGTTGCATAAGGTAAAAAATATTTAACAATGTATTAACTGTATTTATGGAAAAACAGCTATAAACCTAAGTTATATATCTGAATAGTTATTCTTCTTTTAATATTTTGTTTCAGTTGTAGGTATACACAATGCCTTTATTTTATTTGTACATGGTTCTGAGGATTGAACTCAGGGCCTTATGCATGCTAGGTGAGCTCTTTACCACTAAGCCACAACCCCAGACCCAATGAATAGTTATTCTTTTATTTTAAAAATCCTTCATCTTTAGAAAATATTAACTAATGAGAGATTAATGTTTACTTACTTTAAAAAGTTAATTTTTTTTGTCTTACATAAACAGAAAATGTTGCTTCATATCGTCTGAAGATCCTTAGCCTAAAAGTTGCAGGATTTTATTCCTTTGCAAAGGAAATAGGACTAGTAAATTTCCTCTAGAAATCACATTTTTATTCAAAGCATCAAATTCGGAGATATTTGAGCTTTCTGCAAGTGGAAACTTACAACGAGGCTGGAAAGTAGGTGCCCTTTGATGAACAATAATTTATGCTGAATTTCTGGCAGCTTCCTCTTCTACAGTAGAGTGGAATTCATTGTGATTTTTCCTCCTTTTCCACTCTATTCTGACCCGATTTATTGCTAGATTACTTTTGAGAAATTTGATTTCCCTTTGTTTTCTCTACCAGCTTATCACAGACTTGATAGTAGGATTAAATGATGACTGCTCCTCTTTTCTAATTTCTTTGCTATTACCTGGCAAAGGACTGCTTGTTGGCAGATATGTGAGTTGACAACTCAGCTCATTGGGGAGGATTTAGTTATACATGGTAATACTGTGCAATGAGCTTTATAGCAAAAAATACATTCCCAAATAGAGCACAATAAGCTTTAGCTTCTTATTGCTGTTACCATTTAATTTTTCTTTTAATTAGGGAAGATACATAAAACTATATTATTTGAAAAAATTCATCCAATGATGGACTGGTTTTGGAGATTTCATTAAAAATGCCTTAAAAGTTATTTATAACTAGTGGAAAATATTTAATGTTTGTTACATTATAAAACAATTTTTCAGAGTATTTTATTCATGCTAACATCCCCAATTTTTTTCCTGAGACCAGCACATTTTTATTTTGCCAAGAATAAATTTATTTTCACTTTTTTGTGTTTTTGCTTTAAAAAAATACAAACCTCGATTTAGTATAGAAAATACAAGAATTCTTTTGACAATGGAATTGATTTAGTCAACTTTTTCGCTGCTGTGACTAAATGCTTTGACCAGAACAATTATAGAGGAGGAAAGGTTTATTTGAGGGCTCACGGTTTTAGAGGTCTTAGTCCATAGAAGGCTGGATCCATTCCTCAGGGCTCCAGGTGAGACAGAACATCATGGTGGAAGAGCGCGGCAGAGGGAAGCAGCTTGCATCATCAGGAAGCAGAAAGAATGAGCTACTTCACTCTCCAGATACAAAATATATACCCCAAAGCCACGCCCCAATTCCCAGCTCCTCCAGCCACACCCACCACTCCAATTTAATCCCATCAGGGATTAATTCACTGATTGGGTTAAGACTCTTACCCCCAATCATTTCTCTTCTGAGCCTTCCTGCATTATCTCACATGTGAGCTTTTGAGGGACACCTCACATCCAAACCATAACAGGAATTAAGAAAAATAACATAAACAAATGCTAAGAAAAAATAATTTTAAAAAGTCTTGCATACCCATGTGTTCATACACACACTCAGCCCTGAGTACACTCTCACTACTTTCATTTAAAGCACTGTTGAAATGAGTGCAGATCAGCAGTTATACATGCCCCTCTGGGAGTAGGGGGTGCTCTCAGTTTACTACTTCATTTCATGAAATTTTTCAAAATATAAGTAACATTTTCCTGCTTCTCTACTGAGTCTTTTCATTTTAGTAATAGCTTTGTTTTCTATTTTATTTTAATTTTTTATTGTTCATTTTAGTTACACCTGACAGTAGAGTGTATTTTGACATATTTATACAAACATGACATGGAGTGTATCTGCTTCTAGTTAGTATCCAGTCTCGTGGCTGTGCAGGACGTGGAGACTCACTGTGGTGTATTCATGTATGTGCATAGAACGCTGTCGGACTCATTCTACTGCCTTTCCTATTCCCATCCCCCTTTCCCTTATTCCCCTTTGCCTAATCCCCCACCCACCTATGGTGACTTAGTTTCTACGTATCAGAAAGAACATCTGACCTTTGGTTTTTTGGGATTCACTCATTTCACTTAGCATAATAGTCTCCAGATCCAACCATTTCCTGGCAAATGCCATACAGTCATTCTTCTTTCTGGCTGAGTGAAATTCCATTGCTAACATCCCAAATAGAAAATTGAACAACATCATTACATTTCCAATCCTCCATTATCACTTCCATTCTCTAAGATTCTTCGAATATTCTATGTAACATTTCAATGATTTCAACTATGATTTTTCTGTTTAGTATTTCACTCTGTCCTGTCTCATTCCCTAAAAATAATTCTCTCATGGTTTCTCTGCTCACCAGGCAGTGACTGAGAAGGTGCTGTCAGAGAGTAAACTTTCCCTCAAATGTACCTGGACTGAGACTGTAATACCCAAACACACTTTCATCCAAATCTGCATCAAGACTCATAACTGTGGAAAGTCAGTAAGAAAAAGACAAGAATTAATTACAGAAAACAGTAAAAGCGACCTGCAGGATTAGTACTGCAGTTATAGAGGTTTAAAGAGCTATTTGATTTTGGCAAGCTGAACAATATTAAATTAATGCAATTGTCAGAGTTACAATACGATAATTTTAGTCTTCTTGTCTTACCTCATGCTTAATTCCCCTGGTTAATTCTTAAAAACCAAGTCTGATAGCTTTCTTTTGTAATTAAAAAAAAAAATCTTTTCTAACTTGAGTGGGTTTATAACAACTTGATAGCATTCCAAGGAAAATGAGAGCTTTTCAAGAAAGGTGACAAATGCTATCTACTCTTTAAGCAGCAAAAACTCGTTGCTGATTACAGTGACCTGTAACTAGAATTGCTTACCTGATGAATAAAATTTACAGGATTTGAAAGACAACTAGTTAAATACATTTTATTATAAGTATGTCTATGAAACACACAGAGCATACTTGCATGAAAAAATGTTGGTTATTTATGTGAAATTCAATTTCAACTAGGTGTCCTATATTTCCTTTGACAGCCAGTCTGAGATATTTATTGTCCTCTATAGCTTGCATTTTTAACTTTCAAACCAAATATGCTGTGTTTATAAAAGTCAATTCAAATGCCATATAAAAAGGTTTTTATTAAAGAATGAGCTACACAGAGTAAAATCACAGAATTGTACAGTTCAATAAATTTTGATCAAGTCAAACACCCTGGTAATTAGCACACAGACCAAGATACAGATTATTCCAGGACTGGAGGTATGTTTAGCTGTGTCCCAAACACAGCTGCCCAAAGATAATGCTACCCCAAAGAACTTCCTTATACCTGAGATGTTTGATAAACGTATCCAGGTTGAACTGGGATTTTTCAGCAACCTATGTAATGTCTGTCACACAATAAAGAGTGGGTATGAATGGTAGATGAATATTTAATAAATATGAAAAAATATTAATACCTTAACTTTTAAAAAATTTTTTATTTATCTTTTAATTTTTTTGGACTGCATTTTGATTCATTGTACACAAATGGAGTACATCATTTCTTTTCTATGGTTATACACGATGTAGATTCATACCATTTGTGAAATCATACGTGTACATAGGGTAATGATGTCTGTCTCATTCCACCATTTTTTATGCTCCCCTCCCATCTCTTAACTTTTGCAAGGAAGATTCAGGGTATCATTAGTTAATCCACTCATTGAATGAGTTTAGTTGAATTCCTACTTTGAATGAAGCTCTGCTCTAGGGACCAAGTCATGGTGCTGGCTGCAGAGTCTGATGTCAGTAGTAAAATACGTCATTGGCTCTGAAGCTGTGTTCCGGGGAGAGCGGCTGCCCCAACTCACTTTTCCTTTGCACACACGTTCCAGTTACCCATTTCTGTGAGGAAATGGACAAGGATGGACAGTGGAGGAACTTCGCTGTGAATGACTTCTGCTCTACAGTTTCTCCTTCCATTTTCCACCCACGGTGTGCTGAGCGCTGCGAGGCTGACGATCACAGAATGTATCGGGCTGGCCTGGAACCAAGCTGGACCTTGAGGGAGGAGCAGTGGTCCTGCCCACGACTGGGCCAGGCCTAGGGATCTGCCCAGAGGAGAAGCTGGAAGGCCCAGCTGCTGCAAGGCCTCACTAGCAGGGCAGGTGCTGAAGCAGGAATGTCCTCTTCCCCAGATGGTGACACAGCGTGCGCTTACCACAAGGTGAAGAAGAAGCCATTGCCATTTTCTAATCGAACTGAGTTAAAACTGGAGAGAGTAGTTACTTTAAATATAAAATACATTCATAATTTGGCTCTTTAATAAAAACTTAGGAAAAAATGGTCATGTTTGTACAACCATGTAAGTTAAGTGCTTTAATCGTTGGTAATTATGCTGTGGTTATGCTTCAATCATTTTATTAATAATAATGTCACCTTAATTCTGAACCTCACAGATCCCAATGTATAGTTTAATGAAGAGTAAAATGCAGTTTTAATCTTTTGGACAGTTATATAGAGTAGAAATGGACTTATAATAAAGATAAAGGTATTTAAAAGGTCAAAAATAAGAATGCACACATTTTGATATCATAATTTATCTCATTTTCTAAGCTAACTAGTTCTAAATTTATGAAGAGACCAAGGGAGAGTGTCTGAGGGACAGCAGGTGACCAGTAATATGGCCCAAGTCAAATGATGACAGAGCATCCCCCAGGCACAAAGGGACTCACCCAGCCCTGGAAGGGCCCTGCATAGCGAGCAGGGAACGTCAGGGTGCCCACTGCTCACCTAAAACCGTGGGTGTGTCCATGGCCTGGATGTGAGCGTTTCAGTGTGAAAGTGCATCCACCATCATGTTGCACACGGCCAATGGACACAACCTTTATTAGTCAATTACAACTCAACCAAACTTAACAATCAAAAAAAAACACCGAACCAAAAAAAAAAAAAAGGCCTAAATGGCCAGAGGAAGAACTCTCTTCTGAGCAGGCTCCCCTACCCAGGAGGCTCCTCTTTGGCTCACCAGATGGCTCCACCCCTATCCCACCACAACAGGGGTCCCAGCTCGAGAAGCCTCTTGCTCCTGGAGAGTTCTATCCAGAACTCTCACAGACACAGGCCCGGTGCACTGGTTAGGAAGACCTCACTCTGACCGTGTCCAAAGGAAGTCTGTGTGTGATGACGTTGGGGTGTACCCAGGTGGGGCCAATGTAATCACATTCTTAGTGGAAAAGAAGGCAGAGACAGGAGGTCAGAGTGCAGCAGCTCGGGAAGGACCCCAGCATCTTCGCTACAGTTAAAGGGGCAGCAAGGGCCCCCAGGCAAAGAACACACCTGGTGTCCAGAAACCACAAAAGACAAAGGAACGGTCCTGCCCAGAGTCCCTGAAGCACACTGCCAACATCCAGAACTCAGCCAGTGGCGAGTATGTGGAACTTCTCACCTTCAGAATGGCATGGGTTTTTAATTGGGGTTGTTTAAGCCACTGAGGGATCCCTATAGGGATTTCTAATGACAACAATAGAAAATTAATACACCACAGAAACTTCCTTGTTTATCCTTCTGGGATTGAAAATAACCCTTTCTGGCCCAGAAAACCCAGGTCAGCAGGCGGGTGTGCCCAAACACATAGCCTGGCTCAGGACGCCTCTTTGTCCCCGCAAGCCTGAGACGTGGGTGGTTAGTGAACACTGATACGGGAGGCCCCACTCCTACAGTGACCCCAAGAGAGCTCTCTGTCCAAGGCAGAGAGACCTCAGCACAACAGACCCTCCGCCAGGGATGAGGCTCCTTGCCCTTCTCAGAGTTCCTCGGTGGCCCCGTAATGGAGGAGCCTCGAGTCAGTTCCTTTACTCAGCTCAGTATGAACATCATGGAGGGGCACAGTGCAGCTCTTTGTGTTAGCAGCTCTTGGTGTCACTGGCACATCAGAGGCTTCTTTTGATCAACCCTAGACAGAAACCATGAAGAGACAAGCACGTACTCAAGAACCTGAGGACAGTGCCCAGGTGGGATTCCAGACGCGCTCTGAGGTCTCTCCCAGGTGCAATGAGTTGCTGCACACCATCTTAGGTTTCCCACACGTCTCGTTGCTCCTTTGCTCTTGGCACCAGGATTTGCAGTTTTCACTGCAGTCTGCGCACATGCATCAGGCGTGGCCCCTTACTACCACCACCCCACAAAGGTGACGTTTAGCTCAAGCTAAATGTCCTCTGCAAGGACACTGGGTGGGGCTGTGCTGGAAAGCTCAGAGGAGGAATCAGCAGCCCTTGAACCCAGTCATTGGTGGAAATGATTCTTTGAAAACAGCTTGACTTGGGCAGGAAAACTTGCCGGGCAACCAGGACTCCCCCTACTTTCTCAGTCCAACCCCAGGAAACACCTGCTGCTCAGGCAGCAGTGGAGACTACTGGGAACCAAAACAGCACCCAAAGACCAAACACCAAAAGTGTGGCCGCGGTGTCTGAAAGTTATACGCTCATTCCAACCGCAGCCCACTAACGTGTGGTAAGACCTGCCTGCTAAACACAAACATTGCGACTTCCTGCTGAATACTAAGCAGGACTCTGTCTCCTGGCATAATAGACAAAAGGCCCAGAACACAATCAAATACCAGGAATCAAGAAATCAAAACTCAATAAGAAAAGACAATCAACAATATTGAGATGAGTCACATGTTGGAAATATCTGACAAGAATCTAAAACCATGTATCATAAAAATGTTTCAATAATCACATGAGTTTACCTGGAAAACACAAAATCTGAGCAAAAAATAGAATTTCATAAAAACAAAATTGGAAATTACAGAGCTGACAATCCCATAAGAGAAAGAAACTTGCTGGGCAAGTTCAGCAGAAGAGTGTGGATGACAAATGACAGATTCAGGGAGCTCAGCATAGATCGATAAAATCCACTCAGTCTGAACAGCAGAGATAAGAGGGACTGGAAAAACAGTGTCAGGACCCGTGGGAACACAACAAAGTACCTGCCATCCACAGCACAGGCATCCCGGAAGGACAGGAGAAGAGAAGGCAGAACAGATGTGGAACTGCCACCTGACTACCTGCCGTTTAGAGGAAACCACCTCACATTTAATAACACAGGCAGGTTGAATGTAAAAACCTGGAAAACAGTAATATGATGCAAACAGTGATTAAATGAAAGACAGGAATAGCTCTGTGAATATGCAACAGAGCCCAGAGCAAAAGGAATTACTAGAAACAAAGACAGCCACATCACATCAACTTAGTGACTGACATTCACAAGACATAAACATATGCAAGGATATAGAAGATATAGAATATCCAAGAAACAACCATTCAACAGGATCAAATTAACATATACCCCTCAATCAACACAAATGTGCACTTTTTGAAAATCTAGCATCTATGAACCCTTCCTCAAGTTTTATAAATCCTGAGCCATAAAATAAATATATATCTATGTGTGTATGTACATGTGTATATATGTACATGTATAGATATCTATATCCTAGTACACACACACATACACATACATGCATACACATACAGATTTATATTTTTTAAATATACAGGGTGTTATCTGACCATGATGAAATTGAACTAGAAATCAATAACAAGGTGGCAACAGCAAATCTTTAAATATATGAAAAATAACAATAAGCACACTTTAAATAATCCATGGGTCAAAGATGAAGTGCCAAAAGGAAGAAAACGTGTACAAATAAGTGAAAATGAAGCTATAAATATCAAAATATGGGACTGCATCTAAAACAGTACTGAGAAGGAAGTTTATAGCACTCGATACATGAGTAATGAGGAACGCTCCCAAATTTTAAAAAAAATGTAAATTACTACCTTAAGGAAACTATGAAATAAATAAACATAAACACCAAGCCAAAAATAAATATAAGAACAGAAACCATTTAAATCAAACACAGGAAAATAGAAATCTGTGAAATAATCTAGTTCTTTCAAAATGACTAACACCAATGAAACTTTAGCAGGACTGACAAAATGAAAAGAGAAGGTATGTATCACAAATATCAGGAATGGTCAAAGGTACAACTACTGATACTTGAGTCATTAAAAAGATATGAGAATACCACAGAAAAATTGGACAAGTTCTTGAGAACCACAAATTACAAAACTTAACTATTCTAAGATAGACTATTTGAACAGTTCTACAGCTGTTAATGAAATTCAATCCATTATTTAAAATATCCTTGAAAATAAATTTGCTTGTACAGATGGTTTCACTGGAGAAATCTATCAAATATCTCAATAAGAATCTTTATAAACTTTACATTTTCTTTTTTTGCAGAAAAGAGGGGAAAACCTTCTCAATGCATTTGATAAGACTATGATTATCAAAATTGAGCAATGAGGGAAAAAAGAAAGAAAACTGTATGAACACTGCTATAGATAGAAAAATACTCAACAAAACTAACTCCAACACTACATAAAATAAAATATACACAATAAGCAAGTTAGATAATTGGAAGTCATGAAATGCTGCTTTAATATTAAAAACCAATTAACATGATCTACCATGGCAATAAGTCAATGAATAATTTTATGATAAAGTCGATTGCCACAGAAAAGTCACCTGAAAAATCCAACCCTATTCAAAATTAAAATTTTCAGAAAAATAGAAGTAAAGTGCAATTGACTTGATAGAAATCATGCACAGATAACCATCATACGAAATGATCAAAAACACACCCAAGACTGGGAACAAGGAAAGGATGTTCACACTCACCAATTTTTGGAGCAAGGCTGGAAGTTCTAACCAGTGCAATAATGCAAGAAATGGAAAGGTATTAGGCCTGGAAAGACAGAAATAAAATTGCTTATTTCCAGAATATATGATCATCTATACACAACACCTCATTCTGAAAAACAACTCTTAGATCTAAGAACTTAGATCTAAGTCATTTAGCAAGCTGCAGATGTAAAAAAATTAATAGATATTTCTCTATAATAACAATGAACATGAACAAACCAATTTAAGAAAAACACATTTAAAATTGCTTCCATGATAACTAAATACTTCATATGCATTTAAAAATGTGTACAATATCTATATGCTTCAAGTTACAAAACACTGATGAGAAAAATCAGAGATTTAAATAAATGAAGATACATATCAACATAATAAATTGGATGCCTCAAAATAGTAGATGTCAATTCCGACCAAAGTGATCCATAGGCTTAATTCAGTTCCCATAAAAATCCTAGCAGGGAATTTCCAGCCTGTTAGCTTGCTCTGCAAAGTTTGAATCTGCCAGTACCCACAAAGTCATGAGCCAATTCCTTACAATATAATAAATATATCAGATTAAAGATAGATGAAAGATAGGTAGATTGATGAATGACAGGCATCGTCTTGGTTTTGTTTCTAAGGAGAATCCTAATATAACACCTAATTATAAAGAATTCAATTTTCAAAGCATGTCTTTTGGAATGGTTGGAAAATATCTCCCATGACCTTGGATTTTTATGCATTTGATTTGTGAATTCTTATGTAAGAAGTGAAATTAATCTCAGTTTGTGGGTTGCAGAATATCCTGGTGAATAGATGCAAGGGAGACAGATACACTGTATTTACACCACATTCCAAAATGTCTAGATGTGTAACCATGAACAAGATACTTGATTTATTTTACCATTTATTTCCTCTGTAATATGGGAAAATAAGAGAACCCATCTCATTTGGTCATTGTGTTAAGTGAGTTAAAACATAAAGTCCTTCAAGTGGTACATGGCACGGGGGAAACACCAAGGTAATTTAGCTAGACAAGATGATGGTGATGATGATGGTGATTAAATTTGTTCAGCAGGGATCACTGAGTGGTCTTTTCCTCTATTAGAATACATCTACATAGCACAGTCTAGGAAATTACAAAATGATACTTGATCAGCACTTCCAGAACATTCAAAAAGCAAACAAACAAACCTCAACACTCCAGTGAACAGCAGTTTTCAGCATGGGAAAAAATATAAACCAGATGACGACCTCTCCATGAAGATATTTGTAGCTCCCTCTGGACAGTTCACTAGCCCATGATATGATTTTGGCATAAAATAGTAAAAGCAGCTCTTATACTTTCTTCAAAAACAGAGTTTCTTTTACTTTAAAAGTAATTAATTAATTACACTGATTTAACTTCGTATCACTAAAAATGTAAGGGTCGTTGTAAGATAGTGTACGACAGAGTTTGCAAGTGCTTCAAGGAGCGCTGATTAGCACTGTCTTCATCGCTGCAGTCTTGAAAGGACACGCATTTATCCTGAAGAACACACAAGGCAAAACAAGTCCTCTGCCGCCTGATTCTGAGTGACTCTAAGTCGTTGGCCGGCACAGTAGATCAAGCATCATGCTACCTCCAGCATCCGATTCCAGAGAGGGTCCTTAACTGTCGGGTACTTGTACTTACACAGCATGCTCTCTCTAAGACCACGATGTGATATACAGAATGTCCTTGTTGTCACTTCTTCATTACAGCGTGGCACTGAATCAAAGCACATAAAGGCATTTGTAGTTTGTAAATCATGATTCAAAGATAACATCTTATTGTGAATCACCCTACCAACAAATAATCATTAATTTGTAATGTGTTTTAAGACTTCATGGCAATAAAATATCCGAGATGTAAAGCCCTTTATAAAGAAATTACTGGTGGTGAGTTTTAAAGCACCACAGAATTTCAAGTGTGAATATTGGTCCGTTACAGCAGGAGTCTTGGTGAAGCAAGTTCTTAAGTTCTCATTCCGTCTTCATGGGGGACACTCATGGGTTAGCCATGATTGCAATACAAAAAGTCACTTCTTGTGACCAGTAAGTGTTTGTTTCATTTAGAAAACTTTCAGAAGTAGTTCATATTCATCTGCCAATCTCGTTGCTGGAAAACTCTGATTTAGATCCCCTGCCATCATCTGTTCTCTGGTGGATAATAGATAGGGGGAGAGATTGATTACAGACTTGCAATTCAGCCCGTGGCTTTGATGTTTGTGATATCGTCAGTGCCTGGAGATGAAATTACAACCTGCAATCCATCTTGTTTCTCTTCTCCCATTTGTTTCCCTAATGTATGAACGATGCCTCTGACTTTTGTAAGCACATACTAAAATAAAATCATGCTAAAGTTCCCAAAAAGATGTAGAGTGGTTACAAGGAATTAAACCACCTTTTTCTTTAAGGGAACAGACTGATGAATTAGTGAAATGGAAACATAAAATCAGCAGAGCACTCAATAGATGGGTTTACTTCATTAATTTTAAGCTTCATTGAGACATTTCTAAGACCTCTACCAACAATAACTTTTAACAACTCAACATAGCTTTTCCTGGTTTCTCTGCACAGAAGCATAACTGCTGACAGTGAGTTCTTTCTAGTCCCTGCCACGTGTGTGGCTTGGGTTCTCTCTGAGCTTCTCAAATAGTAGGTGCATTGACTGGCTCTCACTGTCCTTCATTACGATCTGCAATTGAGAGACTTACCCAAGATCATCTTCATCCAGCCATTTAATACTGTGTGTGGAGACACATCTGGCTGATGTCTATTCAGCAGTCTTCAGTAGAATAACGTTCCTTAAAATTCAGTGTGCATGTAAATTAACAAAGGTCTTTTTCAAAATATGCAGCACTTCAGAAACATGCTTCAGAATCTGCCTTTTTAACCAGCAAACTATGTGATTCCACATGTGTCTTATTTTTGAGAAATATGAGCCTGGAAATGCAGCATTTAATGAAAGTATTACAAACGAATGGTTGGTTTCATTCTCAAATCTCTCCTCATTAGTAACTGGAAAATAGAATTGAGAAGGTAAAATGCATTTGTCTTCTGAATAAAGATGTTGTTTTTGAAGTGTCCTACATTGTTTCTAAAGATGAAAAATTGTTTCTCAATTGCTGAATCAAATGCATTTATATAAACTGACTCATTATTCTCATTCCTTGGAAATGTTTCTGCATGTTTGCTTTAGATGTTGCAATTACTTGAAGATCTGTCTTTATTTGAAATTCCTTTCTTTTTAAACAAAATAATTGAACCATCTTCATTCCTCATATTTACATTGTATCTTTACACTTACTATTAATAGACTCTTATTTCCTCTGAAGTTTTTCAGTTGGTGGTTTTCTGTCAGAATAGTTTATTAAAGTGATTTCTAAGAAAACTATCTCAAGAACATGTATATCCAGAGGTGGTGATGTTCAGTTTTGTGTTGTACAACACAATACAAAAAGAAATGTAAAAATATGCACCTCATCATGTCTCAATTATGCAAAAATGGGGGAAAGCCAGTGTTAGCCACAGAGGAATCTGGAATGAGAAGCCCAAGAGGAGGACACAGGAGCAGTGGGTGAGGAGACACAGGACAGAGAGAGGGAAAGCAAATGGGGATCATGACCTTGATGTTGGGAAAGTGGAGAATGTTGGGTGACTTCACTGAATGGAAGCACATGGAAGGGAAGCATCTTGCTGTGGAAGGTGGAGGTGGGAGAGGGAGGAGCAAGATTAAGGAATCACACTTAGATTTCCAGTGTGAGTGGCAGAACCAAACATGGGTGCAAGAGGCAGCTCTCATTAGCAAAGGAGTTTGTCTAATCCATGAAAGTCAGCATTTTTCCTGTGCTTAAAATGAAAGGCTGCTGATCCAACACTAGTAAAAGGTGAAAGCATGTGAGCAGGACTAGAGAGGTCCTGCACAGAAGTCTGGATACGTCACTCTGTGTCAAAAAAAGTGAATTGCAGAAATGTGAAACACACCCTTCCTACCCAACGACTCGGCCCACCAAGCAAACAAAATCTCACCTTCCTCTAACGGACAGCTCATGAGCTTTCTCGTTGCACAAAATATGAAATGAAAACTGGAGTAACCCTGAAGAAGCATCTGTAAGAGGTCTGTAAGGCAGAGTCGCCGGCATCACCACTGACACCTTGAGAGAGCTCTGGATTTCCATCTTCCAATTAGGACACCCCAGCGAGGAACTGAGGCTGGTGGTAGGAGGGAGTTTCAGCAGCATCTCAGGAGCTCAGAGGCAGGAAGCTGCAGCGCACCAGGAGAAGAAGAAAGCACAGCTCGGCCCCGCGCCCCCTCACCCTGCCCTCTCTCCACGTCTAAGGTCTGCCTTCCCTGGATTCTCTAGCTTGAGTGATGAAAGAGATGGCTGCCCCAGAGTTGACACAGTACAAGTCCAAGGTCCTGGAGAGAAGGCGTGCCCAGTTCAAAGACCTTGGGAAAGGTCCAGTCTGGCCCAGTGTGGATCAGGTGCCCTCCGTGATGCCACCCTTGTTGCAAACACCTCTGAAGCCATGCCAGGGAGGCAGGGAAGTGTGTGAACTTACTGTGTTGAGAAAGGTAATGCTTATCAGAAAATCCAGTTGTTTTTCCACATTTGCACATACTTGAAGACACACATTCACATTCATACTTTGTCCCAAATAAATAAAAATGCTTCCTCATAGTTATCAGTCACACCCACTTACAGCCTCAAAGGGAGCCAACCGAAAGGTGTATCCAATTTTTTTTTTTCCTGCAGCGACATGTGTAGAGCACTGCTCAAGTTCAGAATCTTGAGGTATAGTTCCACTGAGATGAGACTCCTTAGGTTCTTGGAATCTTCCAACCTAACCATTTCAAACATGCGCGGTAAATGATGATAGAAGGAAAACACTGTTAACATTATAAAATTTCCAATTTAAGAGAAAAGGGAAAGGAAGACATCAAACACTGCCTCACAGCTTGCTGTCCATCTGGTTCTGTGACGGAAATACGCTAGCTGCATTTACCTGTGTTCATTGACCCACTGCTCCAATGTCCTGGTCCTGGTCATCAAACCCAACTGTCCCAGTGCAGAGCTTCAGGAAGATTCCCCACGTTCAGTTCCATTCAGAGCTTCAGAATGAGCCCCCAGAGGGCCACAGCCAGGTCTCTGCAAGTGCTCACAAAGCCAGGCCCATCCTGCTTTCTTGGGTGGAAGAACTTGGACCTGCTGTTTAGAGTTTAGCAAATTAGGGGGCCCTGCTCAAGAGGTTTGGAGAGTCTCTGAAAAACAAGTCCCTCATTTGGAAGGAATAATCCTGAGAGAAATTTTATTGGCACAGCTATGGGGTTCGCATCTTAGTAAATGATGCAAATCTTTTCTTCTCTTTCCACTTGTAGACTCATTTCTCAGTAAATGGTTGGAAAAAGTGTTCAACATTGCCTGGTTTCTGAAGAGGACTGGCACAGTTATAACCATGGTATAGAGAGACAGAGGCCTCAAGATGGCCCTAGTAATTCCCTACATTTTCTGAATTAGTAAACCAATATCTGTCTTAAGAATGAAGAACTCCAGAAAATCTATGTTTTATGATTCACCAAAATGTATGATTATCTGACCCTCTGGTACCCACTGAACCCAGCAGAATCATCTTAGTTGACTGGCAACTTACTGGAGCTCTTGATCTACCTTGAGTAGCACCTCACTAAAGGATGGGGGATGTAGCCATCACACTGACACTGCTGATACTGATGTTTTCCTTTCACTCTTCAGCCTTCTAAAGCTTCAGTTTCAGTGAATATCTAAAGAGACAATAAGAAAGAGGTTCACCAACCGCTTCACCATATAATAATGCCCTTCAATTTGCCATTTTAGGATAGTGGGATTTTATTACAGTCTGCCCAGTCTACCCTGTTTTGAATTAATTACCCAGTGCCACAGTTTGTGAGGAGTGATCTGTCAACCTGAGGGTTTTAGGACGGACTTGGGAGCTGGACTACGCAGACCTGAACGACAGCGCTGCCACTAATCCTAAGCAGGTAAGCTGACTACCTGTGCTTCAGTGGCCTCGTTGCTCAATTTGGGGGCATCACAGTACATCGTACTGACAGTGCTCACTCATAGTAAGCCCTGCGGGGTTCCAGCATTGTTACCGTCAGCCTGTACCCACACACTGTTCCGTACCACGACGCTGAAGAAACGCCCTCCTCGCCTCCAGGAGACCTGCTTTCAGGCTTGCAGATGGCTCTCCCGCCCCGCTGACTCATTTCTTCTGCAAGCAGAGGCCAGAGGTCCTCTCACAGGTCCTCGGGGGAGGGCTCGAGACCTGCGAATCCAGCTGCTCTCCCATCTCTCACTTGTAAGAGTCTCGTACATTTTCTAAATCAACTTTGAAGTGTGGCATGATGCAGCATGAAAATTGTAGTTGGATGAAATCATTAGCTTCCACCTTCATCTTAAAAGATCATTGCAAAACTATATACCTCATAAAGTGAAATGCAATAACCTCACAGAAGATGTATTTGAGGAAACGAAGATGCCCTGGGGCCAGACTCAGTCTCTACATTCAGAGACTAAATATACTAGAAATATGACCTTCGGACATTTGTTTTCAAAAGTAATAATGCTTACTACTAGTGTATCTGAATAATGAACACTTTGTTACTTTGAAAATGGAAACAGGATTTTCTCTACCATGTGTTTCACAATTTCTAAAAATCTTTAAGGGAATATATTAGCTCACACAAAGTCAACATTTTCATTTGACATCCCTTCTATATTCTCCTGCATTGTATTTTCTTAACAACATTTAAAACTATATGACTTCAGGTAGTTCATTTATTTATCTTTTAAATTATTATCTCTCTACCCCACTAGAGGTCTGTTCTCCTCAAAAGGACAAAGATTTCAGTTGTCTTTCATACCACTAAATTTTCATTTTTTTTAAAGCACTTTATACCTTTTTCTTTTCTTTAGCCTCCCCCCATTTTGTATTAGTGCATTATAGTTGTACATAATGGTGGGACTGTTGTTATGATGACCCCCAACTTCCAATGCTGGTGCATAGTAGATGCAAAATCAATATATGTCAATTGAATATTTGGCAAATGATAGTCACAAACAAAAAATGGTATTTTTCAGATTAGGTTTTAAAAGCACAGAAAATACTGCTAAAAATGTCTTGTAAGCAGTTAATAAAAGTTTTGCAGAAAACTCTGCAGGTACTGCAAGAGTCTGAGAGAAATATTCTTAAGAAATTGGTGGTGAAGGTTTTGCACAAGGGGACATAGAAAGCTAACTATGGCCCAGAAATCTCTTCTTTGTTTTTCTCTCAAAAGGGAGGAGGTCCTGACTTCTAGCAGAACACATTACTGCTCAACCTGCGCTCCCTATTTCCCAGATTCCTCTGCAGCAATAGGGGCCAGTTAATGGAGTTTTGACCCACTGGAAGTGAACAGGAGTGACGTGTGCCCTTGTTGGGACCCTTCCTGCTCATGGCAAGAAGAAGGGGACATGGGAATCACGTGGAGAAGCTCACTGGGAACAGCAACCAGGGACAGAGAAACAGCAAAGCAATGCAGCCTGTGCTCCTGATTCCTGACAACTTCAGAGAGCAGAGCCCTGGAGCCTGAGAAATAACCACCTGTCATTCTTTTCAAAATAATCATTTGGGTTGTCCATCATATCCCAGACAGATTTATATCCTGAATATAAATGCACACCACCAGGGCTCTTAATGACCATCTTTCTCATGTACTTGTAATTTGAGCCGCTAAAAGCAGAGTTGGTGACATACTGTCTGCTGCCTTTATGTGGCCAACTTATCTTTTTTGTTAAGCATGTCATGATTATCATTTGCTAAAATATCAGTTAGATGATTTGAATGGAGAAATAGCAGTTTGAATATTGCCCCCAAAGTTCATGTCCACCCAGAACCTTAGAATGTGACACCTTATGTGGAATAATGCCTTTGTGCAAGCAACTACTTTAGTGTCTCAAGAAGAGGACATCTAGATGCAGGGTGGGCCTGGATCCATTGACTGATGTCTCTTTGGAGAGGTGGACTCACACATAGAGACCCACAGGGAAGGCTGTGTTACGATGGAGCAGGAGACACAGCAGGCTCTGTTCAGACTGTGATGATGCAGCCATGTGCCAGGGAACCAGGAACCTTCTGAGCAAGTGGGCTCTGCCCTCCTCGCATTGTACTTCTCACCTCTAGAACGAGAGAATAAACTTCAGTTGTGTTATTTCACCAAAAGTTGGGTCATTAGTTATGACATCCAAGGAAACTCGTAGAGAAGACAAAGCAGATTATCTGGAAGATCTCTTTTAGAACTTCAGGTCTGGTTCCACAAAACCACAGGTCCCAGCAAGAAATAAATGGCACACTCCAGTGATCAAACTGAAGGTTAGGAGTAGGGTAATCAATGGCAGTCACTGACACAGTAGCTGCAGGAGAAACCACTATAGCCCAGGACGGAGGCTATATGAACCATGTGCAGCATCTCTGGATTTGTCAGATAAGAAGTCTGAGAACAATGGCCACCAGCTCTGAGGAACTGTAGCCCCAGAGGAAGGCTTCAGATGATATGAGACAGGGAAAAGTGGGTTCCATACATTCCCACAGTGCTCTGTCACCCTCCGATTCACAGCCCAGGGCTTCTTCAGCTAAAGGCAGGGACACAATGCTAAAGAGTGTGTAGCCATCAGCCCTGGAGAAACAAAGTAGTGTAAAAAGGGGTGGAGAAGGGTCCTGGCACTGATGCAAGTGAGCAATGAGCCGCAGAGGGTCCCTGGCTTCATTTGGCAGAACTCGTAGATTCCAAGGGGGATTGAGGCAGTGAGCCTGGAGGAGACGTAGGGAATACAGTTCATCATTTTTGAAAACCCAGGAACTGTCACAAAGCTTGGCAAACAAGAGATCTCCTGAATCTACTTATATAGACGGCCCACCTCTGGTAAGCAGACACCATTTATGCCAATTGTTATTACCTGAAGTAAGGATGCATGTCATCTCAGAGTTTGCATACTCCACACTAGGATTTTAGGCACATGGTATATGAAATGTGACTGCCAAGTACATAGATGTTTTATACAGATAAAGAATATTTAATAACCCCACCTTTACACTCAATAAATAGTGTTTGAATGCATGGCTGACTGAATATGAATTACTCAGAATGTGCATTAAACTCCTGAAAAAAATACCCAGCCTAGCACGCTCTTGGCCAGTCTAATCTGCTTTAAGAACGCTCTGTATTCTCCTAAGAACTATTTCTCCAAAGCACAGAGAGACATCACGCATGCACAATTCTTATAGACTCAGACTTTGAGGGTTTCAAGGAAATGAGATGGCCACGAGCCCAGCTAAAGGTGAGACCCCTTATCATGCAGTGCCTTTCACCTCAGAAATAATTGAGCTCTATTTCCAAGCAACCTCCCCTTCCAGATGATCAGTGAAGCGATGTGCACTCTGTAGGTTTAAGTGGAGAGAATATTAATAGAATATATCATGCATAGAAGTTGAGTGGAAATAGCATGTGCAGAGAAACTGGGGGGAAATGAATTAGAAAATTGGTCAAATATTGAAAGGAAGAAAGAGGCAGCACATCCACTCATCCCTCTAAATTGATTTTTATAAAAAAGTCATTAGATGGACTCAGCACTGACTCCTCAGGTAACCAGGGTTGGAAAACGGGGAATAAGGGAAATATTAAAGACAGCAGCTTCTCCTTTTTCCTCATCTAGGTGATCCCAGAACTAGAAGGGGAGAAAGTAAAAACCCCACAGCAATCCAGAGAAGCTCCGTGGCTTTGAGCGTGCTGAAATTGAGGGGGCCTCCCCCAAACACCTGCCTTTAAGTCACCCACAGAGTGAGAAACCATTTATTGAGTACCTACTGGATTCTGAGCACTGTGTGGAAAGAAAGAGCCACCATGTCAAGGTTTCCCACGATGAAAGACCTGGTTTAAGAATAAAGAGGGTAAGTGGCGCACCGATCACAAGCTACGAGTCCATCTGCAGAGAGCTGCCGGAAGAGAGGCCTGCCTCCATACCCTGGTACGTCCAGAAAGAGGAGGCCCCCGCGGTGATAGGCAGAGACCAGCAGAGGCTGAGCAAAGGGCTGTGGGAAGGGGGCACATCTGGTGGAGAAATTTACGTGCACAGAAGCAGGAGGCATGAAAAGGCAGGGTTCTCAAAGACAGTTAAGGCAGATATGTAGAGTCAATGGTATGGATGCTGGGAGGGCGTGGCTTTGTGGGCGGGGTGATGTGGGTGTGGCCGCAGTGGGGCGTGGCCGCAGTGGGGGCGTGGCCATAGCCCCTGGGCAAGGCTAAGTGTGGTCTGAGAATATGAAAAAATATGAGGATGAAAATAGGTGGAAAATGAAATATGTAATGGAATGTGTGAAATGGATAAATGTCTAGCTTAAGAAATGAAACCATTCTGAAGGTAATGGAGTGCGACTAGGAAATTTATACTTAAGACAAATCCCTAACCATAGAACAGCAGATGAGTCTGAGCAGAGGACTGAGGGAGGACCAGGAAAGAGGAGAACGTTCAGGAGGACGGAAAAGGAATACAGCAGAGTGAACCAAGGAGCAGGAATGGAGGGGACTTAGAGCGAAGGCGCAGCCATTACGAATTTTATTTTTTCTCAGATATTTCTCAAAAATACATTACTTCAGAATTTTACACTACAGATGCCCCATTATCAAAATCTCTCATTCTTAAAACCCAATCCCACTGTGTGTCATAAAGAAATTATACTTCAAGATAGATTTTGAGTTCATAACACATGCAAAAAGTTACAGAAGATATAGAAGTATAAGCATAGATACCCAAACTAAAATATGACAAAATAAAAAAGTAGCAGTGAAGAAAAATAGCAGTGAAGTAGCAGTAGAACAAAATAAACTGATTGAATGAAGGCAAAAGTGTGGAAACTAATGCATGTGTGTCAAAATAAAGATGAGAAATATTGTAAAAATTGCTTTTTAATTTACAGAGAATGAAGTACATAAATTCTTGTCCTATGAGTTTTCTATGGCTAAATTGTACTGTTATGATTCGCATATAGTAGGGCTTAAAGGTGAATCAACAGCCTTAAGATATATTCCAATGATTTCTCAGAATTCAATTATTTACTCATTACAAAATCCCCTCCTTCACAAATGATATTTTAATGCATGCATTTTATATTAAAGAAAAGCTTCATTTAAGGTGTGTTTCCAAAGGCAGGGATGCAGTTGGTGTTGCAAGTTAGATATTTACACAGGATCTGCACATCATATCCAGCTCTCCTCCACACACAGTGATGTTCCCTTGTGACTTCTCACAATCACTTTTCTCCCCACTTAAAGACCAGCAGCAAAACCTCAGAAGCTGAAAGAGCAGTGTATGGAGGCTCCTGAAATAGGGAGTGCCTCTTGGTGGGCCTGTGATGCAGACGCTTAGTTCACCTAATTATTCTCAAGACAAAGCGATGTAGTGGTGTGAGTTCTCACCACTGACCTGGGATCTTATAACAAATCCAGTGAACTGTGCCTGGCATCTGGTGGAGGTGCAGGTGCAGCTGCCTTGGAGTCAGAAGGGGACACTGAGGCAATGAGCAAGGAGCAGATGGGAGGAGCCAGGGAGCAGGTGTCCACTATCCCCACAGCGCCTCCACTGCTGTGCCTGGGAGTGGAATGAGGCAAATGGCAAACAGGCCAGGGATGGGTGCGGGGAACAGGAGCATGTCCCCATCAGCCCACCGTCCAACATGTCCACATAAGGAAAAATACTGCATCATTCGGAATTTTCTTTAGAATAATTGTTCAATCAATCTTTTGAATCATAAGATGAAGCATAAGCAAGCTATTATTTCAGACTCAACAAAGCTAAGCCATAAGTACTCTTTCTTATTAAGACACATGGCTGGTAAAAAGGAACAAATAATAAACTTGTGCCCTTTGTGGCTTAAAAATAGCTACAGTCTGGGCAAAGCCCTTGGATGACAGAAAGAAAATGAAGTTACACTTTTCACACCTTCTGATTAACTTTCCATGTCTCCCGAGCACTAATGACTGGAAACTAAGAATGATGCATTAAGCTGAAATATTTACTAATAAAAATGTAGTAGTTTTAAGAAGACACAAATCAAAAAAAAAAGGTCTCTAAATTCTTTTCTTAGCCTAAGTCAGTACATTAAACAAAGCTAGAAAATAATCAGGAGAGTGAATTTTGATTAAAACCCATCATCCCTCCAACCAAGACAGCTTCTTCCTTAGGCATGTGTGTGATGTGTGTCCTCTAGTGTGTAGGTGTGGTGTGAAAACTCACTGTCACCCTACTCAGCATGAGACTGTGGGGCATGGGGGAAACCAAACCCTCTGAGTTCAGTTTACTCTTAGGCCACAGTGATAGAAACTCAGCATGTCTGACAAATGAAGCACTTCTTTCTTTCTTTCTTTTTTTCTTTTCAGCATTTTTTATCATTTATTTTTTGTTTACTTTTTACAGACTGCATTTTTGATTCATTGTACACAAATGTGGTACATCATTTCGTTTCTATGGTTGCTTTGCACATATGGCTACTTAATAGAAAAACGCACTAACATCTCTCTTTAGCTCAATGTCATATATGTTCAATCACCAGAAAATTTACCAGAAAAATAAAACAAGCCTCCTCACCAGATCAATGGGATTTGATGTAAATATTTACAATACACCATAAGTCAAAGCAAGATGATGAAAAGCAAGGGCTTAAGCACTGAAGAGAATTATGTTTTCCAAAGTAAATACCAGTTATTTCTAGTGAATAACTGTCAGATTTTTCCTTTCATGTGAAACAGCACTGTGAACTTCTAATTATTAAAAAATGATCAAATACTTTCTTTTTAATATTTTTCTTTATTACCGTCTGCATTTTGATTCATTGTGCACAAATGGGGTACACCTTTTCATTTCTATGGCTGTGCATGATGTAGATTCACACCATTCGTGTAGCCATACATGTACGTAGGGTCATGATGTCGGTCTCAGTCCACCATCTTTCATACCCCTGCCCCCTCACCCCTCTCCTTTCCCTCTAGATAATCTAAAGTTCCTCCATTCTTCTCTCACCTGCCTCCCTCCCACTCCCATTTAGGAAAATGCCAAAACTAAAAACAAGGTTTTCTAAAACTCCAACTTAAGTTAATCAAGTTAATCAAGTCAAGTTAATCCAACATAAAAGCTAATTTTAATTTCTATCAGCTCTACTCCATTTGACTGCAAAAACTAGCAGGAGATTCATATTAAAATACATACAATTTTTAAATTTTCCTTACTAGAGAGAGCATAATCCTTTATCCTAGTGTTAGTGAGCTAGTGAGAAAGAACACATTTCAAGGACCATGCTGAGGAGTGGTGAAAGTAGGCATCCATTTCTTGGAGGAAAGCTTTCAGTCTTTCTCCTTCAATACGAGGTTGGACTTGGGCATGTCATATACAGCCTTCACGATGTTGAAGGAAGTTTCTTCTATCCCTGGTTTTTCTAGTGTTTTAAACTTGGGATAAAGTATGCAAAGAATAGCAACATGAGAGATTGAATCAGATATTCCAGAAGAGTCCAAAATGCTAAAAGACAAAGCTCAAAGTGTGAAGTAGAAGATGAAGAAGAGATTAGAGAGAGGGTGCTTACGAGAGGTGGAGGAAGTGAGGGGGAAGCTTTGGGGAGCTGTTGGTCAGAGAATAAAAAGTTATATTTAGGAGGAAGAGTTCAAGAGACATATGTGCAGCATGCTGACTGTAGCTGGAAAGTGCTGAGAGAGAGGTTAAATGTGGTCACTCACATGATAACTATGTGAGGTAGCACCAATGTCAATCACCTAGATTGACATTGCACAATACATATGTTTTTCACAACACCATGTACACAAGTACATAAAATGTTATCTGTCAATCAAAAAGAAATTGAAAGGAAGGAAGAAGAGAGAAGGAAAAGAAGGCAGGCTACAGGCAGGTGTTCCTGTCCTGGTCTTAGATCTGGGTAAGGAAGATTCAAAGAAAGGCATCTGTGGAAATGTTCAAATACAAGTCTATTTTCATACCAATATTTAGAGGGCTTTAGTATTGTAACAAAATGCAATTTGCAATTAAATTCAGTGACCTTAGCATGGTAGTGATCCAGTGCCCAACAGAAGAAATTCAAGTTGTATAACCCAGTTGAGCACAATTTAAATGCCAGGTCATTAAAGAAACACCACCACAGGTACAGTTCTAAGGAGCAAAAGATCAAAGTTAAAAAATAATCAATTAAAACTGAAAATAAGCCATCCCAATTGAAATACCACAAAAATCAAGTCCATGAATACATGAGACACTCAAATGACTGAATATAGAAAAACATAAACATAACAGCTACAATGAATGTGACAAAGAAAGAAAAATTTATAATACGTAAGAAAATATTCAAATTGCCCTTGCAGATTCGGAAAAAGGATTTTTATAGATGAAAGTCTGAAATGACAAGAAAGAAGTAATTAACTAAAACGTAGAGTTGAACAAATTACTCATTAGGCACATTAGAGACATTAAAATATGGAGAACATGAAAGAAGTTTAACTTGGTGGAGGGACATCTTCACGCACCACAGCACAGAGATGAGGATGGATGGATGCATGCCTCCCAAAAGACCCGTCTTCGTCCTAGCCCTTGTCTGCCAATGCTGCTTATTGGGATAGCGTTTATCTGGCACATGAGCCCTTCCCTGACTCAGCAATTGGCGTTCTTACAGGAAGGGCAAAATTGGACCACAGAAATGGACTCCTAAGGAAGAAGTCCATCAATGGAGAGAGCAGTGGAGAGTGGAGTGACACAGCTGGAGTCCAGGAAATGCCAAGGAAGGTCAGCAGCCATCAGAACCAGGACAGGACCCTACCTAGGGTCATCGGGGAGCACAGCCCCATCAGTGTGTTGATTCTGGACGTCCCTCTCCACATCTACAGAGAAGAAATCTCTGTCATAAGCCAACCAGATACTATGCTAAGGAAGCTCTGGGAAACTCATAGAGAAGGGATTTTTAAGAAGCCTAGACTATTCCCAGGTCTAATAAGATAGATTTTAATAAAACTACAGCTCAAAAGGACAATGCTCATCAAAAAATTGAAAATAAGAAAACACACTCCCAATCATTTTGTGAAACCAGGATTAGCCTGGTTTCAAACTCAAAGACACGAGACGAAAAGTGCTGATCAGGAAGCCTCACGTGTATTGACAGAAAAATCACCAACAAGATATTAGCAAACTGAATCTCACAATACATTAAAAATATTATACACCGTGACCTAATGGGATTGTCCCAGGAATGCAAGCACGGTTCACCACGAGGAGATTAATATAATTCACATAGTAATAAAACACATGTTCATCCCAACAGATAAAGAAAAAGCATTTGACAACATCCCTTCACGACAGAAACTCTGAACACAGTGCAGATAGAGAGTAAGAGAGTAACCTCCTCAATCCGACAAAAGGCAATTCTGAAAATCTCGTGACCAACATCATACTTAATGGCGAACGACTGACAGCTTCTGCTGAGATCAGGAGCAGTGCGAGGAGAGGTTGCCTCTTCTCCCAACCAGCATTCGACACTGTACCAGGGATTCTGGAGATGGCGAACAAGAAGAAATCAGGAATGGAAGCCAACTTCTATGAGACCACCGTCCCTCCATTCCCCACACCAATTCCCCATGGGCCAGGACATCGTGCCCGGACAAGATGTCCAGGTGACCAATGAGGTTTCCCAGCATCCCTGGAATACTGCCACCTAACTCTAAGCTCCTTGATTTCTAAGCATGAAGTGCCTGGTTCTCCAGACATGGATGCCATTGCCACATATGCAAGGAGAGAGAAGGAGCACATTTCTCTCCTGGAATACAGTGCCATGCTCTATCCAGCTCAACCTGTGTTCAGGGACTCTTGTTCAAGGTAGGCCAGGGTGAAGAAAACAGCACCACCAGCAGCCTTCTTTCTGGGACTTCCCCCAGTAGCAGGTGACATTGCCCACACTCCCCGAAACTTCCACCTGCACCAGGTGACATTGCCCACACTCCCCCAGACTTCCACCTGCACCAGGTGACATTGCCCACACTCACCCAGACTTTCACCTGCACCAGGTGGCACTATCCACACTCCCCCAGACTTCCACCTGCAGCAGGTGACATTGCCCACACTCACCCAGACTTCCACAGGTGCAGCAGGTGGCACCCTATGCTCACCCAAAACTGATACTTCACAGCAGGTAAGTAAGTAAGCAGAACTTTATTATCTTACTCCCCTCAAAAAACTGACAAGTTCATTATCATAAAAATAATGTAACATCTCTTTCAGTAAATGGTAAATCAATGAGGAGAAAAGTACAAGCAAATAAAGGAAAACTTGGAAAATTAAAATTGATAAAAGTATCAGATATGGTGCCTTGAACCTGGAGAATACATATTAATTTCACATGGAATACCTATAGAAATTGAACTTACACTCGGAATCAAAGGAGTTGTCAATAAATTTTGAAGAATTGATATCATAGGAGGCATCTAATTATCTGATTATAGTATAATTATGTGAAAATAGATCTTAAAATGATAACAACATGTCTGTTTAGAATAAAATAGTATTGGATTATCACCCAAAATACTAAATATATATACAAGAGTTCATACTGTTATAAATAAATGAATGAAAGAAAATACAAAGGAAAAAGACACAAACCTATCGTGAAGAAGAATTCCAAATGATTTACAGACATCAGGAGCTGCAAGAACACACTGACCACTCCCTTCGTGACTCTTAGTGACTTCCTCCAAAAGGCCAGTCAGTAAGGAAAGAGAGAAGAAAGAGAAACTTTCGGAGAAACCATGAAAGCCTGAGGAGCGGTCTCACCGGTAATCAAGGTCAACATCCACAGTCACGTCAGAGTGGTGGTTCGCATCCTTGATGGGAGCTGACAAAATGGCACCCTGTAGACTTTCCCCCAAATCTATAACCAACCTAATCATACAATGAATGTAGATTTGAGCCTGGAAGAGGGCTCCCCGCAATATTCCTGTCCTACCCTGCTCAAGACTGCCAAGGTCACCAGAAACAAGGACAGTCTGAAAAGCTGTCATCACCAAAAAAAATCTGAAGGACACATGATGGCTGACTGTGGTGTGCATGGTATCCTGGAACAGAACCATGTTAGGCAAAATGTAAGGAACTCAAGCAAATACCCACCGTTGGTTTTCTGTGACAAAAGTGACAATGGAGGTGTCAGTAATAAGGGAAAACCACGTGCATTTTCCTGTAAATCTAAAACTGCTCTAAATAGAAGCCCTATTTAAAAATAAAATGTCTCGGATTTTGATACTATGTTCTAAGTAATCCATGGCTGATATCGAAAATGCTACAGGGATCCTCTATGAAGCAGAGACAAGTGACAAAGATAGATAACAAAAGAAGCCAGAGAAAGAGAAAAACGCTAGGGGGAGGAAAGGAAATAGTGAGAGCATCATGGGAAAGTGAGGATGGGCGGGTCCTGGGGTCTCCCGTCTACAGAAATTCATCAGGGAATGAGAGGAGAGTGGACCCCTGAGAAACCCTTCTGCTTCAAAACTGTCCACTTCAATACTTCTATTTGTATTCAAATTATTTATTTACACATAAATAAATATGTGTAAATAATACGTAATAATATGTGTAAATAATGTGTAATAATATGTAATAAATACGCGCCTCCCTCCTCTTTCTCGGCCTCCCCCCGGCTGCTCCCTCGACTCGCTCAGACTCGCCCGCCCACCGTAGAGGAAGAGGCGCCCTCGCTCACCGCCCCGTCCGCTCTTCTTCCACTGCGGACTCGGCCCACGTCCCCCTCCTCCTGGCAACCCCGTTCTGTTCTCCACTTGGCAGAGAGCTCTTCACTTCTCTCATTCAAACCCACTGCAGGAAGATCTGGCTCTGGCCCCTTTGTTTGATTTTGCAGTAGCTTTATTAATTCACGTCCTGTACATCTCACCCAATTAAAGTGTATGATTCATTGCTTCCTAAATATTCGCAGGGTGCTGCACTATCACCGCCGATTTTAGAGCACAGCGATTTACTTCCTGTGACTGGCATCTTGCAGAGGACGAACGAGGGGAGAGTCAGGCCAGAGAGGGAGACCGCCTGCGAGGCTGGCCTGGGAAGGAGGAGATGGCGAGTCGGGGTGGCGCTGGCGGGCGCGCGGGCTTTGCGAGACCCGAGGGAAGACTACGTGGCGTGCACACACGGGGAATTGCAGTTGACCTTAATAAAGGAGGTCCGTGATTTGCTCCAACCAGGTGAACCTGGAGGACCATATGCCAAGTGAAACGAGCCAGGCCCAGAAAAAGAACACTGCACGGACTCGCTTACCTGTGGAATCCAAAACCATCTACACAGAGCAGAAGGCAGAGTGGTGGGCACGGGGAGGGGAGGCCAGGGATGGCAAACGTTAGGCCAAGATGCAGTTATGTACGATGAATAAGTCTGGAGATCTACGCTGCCCGGTGATTCCTACAGTTAATAACGTCTGGAGGTAAACTGGATGTTTGCTGCTGTCAAGTTGTTCTGACAGGAATAAAATGAAAGAGGAAAAGAGGCTATGTGAGGAGATGAACACGGTGACTTTCATAGACATCGTTTCATGATGCATATGAAGACCAGAACTTACCCTTATACACCTTAAACATAAATATATATGCATATATAAATATATATATATATATATACATTTTAAATAAAGTATTTCCAGAAATAACGTGTTTCCAGATGGGACTCGGTGCACTGCCCTGGGGCACTGGTGGTGCGGTGCCTCCTCTGACTCTTTCTTGTCCCTTCCTTTCTGCACTGCTCTCTTCTGACAGCCCTCTCCCACTTGTCTGCCCATTTCTCTCCGTGGGTCTTTATTTTCCTCACCTGGCAGAGAATGGCACTTCACCAGGTGGACCTGCCTTCAGTCTCTTGCCTCGTCCACTTTACACAAAGTTCCTGGCAAACCTCATCTTCGTGGTCCAAACGATCAAGACTATTAAGCTTATACGGCTAATCCAATCCTATCACATTTCCATATTCATCTAGTCAACGATTCCATCTATGAGAATACTCATTCATTATTTACTGACTTCATTCATTTGTACATTTAATTTTTCATTCAAAAACTCGCCCTAAATTTCACAAAGGCAACCTTGAGAAAATAATCCTTACACTCGGACTTGAGGGATAAAGAGGTGTCTTCCTGCTGTGTCGGGGAGAGGAGGTCATGGGAGACAGAGAAGATTCAGATGTGAAAGGCTAGACAGAGCAATACACTCACAAAAAGCACCACGTGTTAAACGAGGTTGGAGAAGGGGATGTGTGATAGGCAGGAGGCAGTCTGGACCCGTGGAACTAGGTCTCCGGAAGAATTAGAATCCTCTAAGGAAGAACTCGGGGGAAGACACTGAGGACATTGCATTGTATAAAAGTACAAAAGAAGGGTGGCTTTCTGGGAGGAAAGGAGTGTTTGAAGACTAGAGTTCCTCTCTCTCTGCACAGGTTTGTGCTGCACATCTCAGATCCCGTCCTGCACAGCCAGGGTCTGAACCGCAGCACGGAGCTGTGGTGGGGTCCAGCCCCTGTGTGGTCTTGCAACCCTGTGCCACTCAATACAGTCCTCAGATTTCACCCTTGGCCTGCCGGCCCTGTGATTTCAGGAGATGAGCCATGCTGCTAGCAACATCAGAGGCCTAGTAATTCTTCACTTGTGTTGAGACCAGAGTCTTAGTTTGTCACTTTGTTAACACTTGTGCCCTGTCCATTGAAGTGTGGAGATTTCCAAGCCCATCTGAAGCAGCAGGACAAATACAGTCTTAGTGATCACTGACATCACCTGCGGAGGTTTAGAATGTGCCCACAGATTCTTTGATCCTCTATTCGAAAGCTCAGACCTAACCCCTGCTTCATAGGGGAAGGTGTAAGCTACACTTAGTGGCTTGCTTTTGATAAACAGGTGGACGTGATGGTTGGTAGCCTCCACATCACACACCTCCACAGATAGGCACAGGGCCTCCCAGTCCCCTCTCTCTAGGACCGTATCTTCATGGCACCGGGCACTGGGCCAGCCCCTATGGAGAAGCCTAGGTTGTGAGTAACTGAGTTAAGTCTCTCTGCCAACAACCAGCAAGAAAGGGAGGTCTCCTACCATAACTCCCTGTTGTGAGGTGCCTTGGAAGCAGATCCCATAGACCCAGGTAAGCCTTCAGATGGCTACAGCTCAGAGGTTCTCCTGACCATGGCCTCAGTGAAGTTCCTGAGCCAAAACTACATGGCCAAGACACTCTGGACCCACAGAAACTGAGATCATCCGTGCTTATTGCTTTAGGTCACTAAGTTTTGGCGTTACTTGTTATGCAGTAATGGATAACTACTAAACCCCCATAGTGTCTGTGTCACAGTATATGGGTCCCTGCAGCATCTCCTCCTTCCTTCAACCCCAAGCTACCACCAAGATACACTTGAGTAATCTTGATATTATATTGTGAGCCCACCAAATGTGTGAGTGATGCAATTCCACAATCCCATTTTGGAAGTCTTTTTCTTAAGTCTACTCTAGGTAACAAGTTTTGCATCCTCCATGGACCAAGAATGAACTATTGGGTATGTATCAAAAAGAAGTCAGTACGTCCAAAAAAGATGCATGCTCATCCATGATCACTGTAGCACTATTCACAATGGCCTTTGGATGAATCATAAAGGAAGATGATACATAGAGAATCAAAAACTATCAGGCCCTAAAAAGAAGAACATGCTGTCATTTGAGACCCCAAACATGAATCCGGAAGTCATTATGTTAAATGAAACAATTAAGCAAGAAAATATTTAAAGAGCTACAAAAAGGGTTAAAGACACTAAGAAGGAATAGTGATATATTCAGGGATGAGAAACAGAGAAACCCGTTATTCCTGCAGAATCCAGAGAGTTATAACAGTGATCCCAAATAAACTGTAACCACCGGGAGGGAAGACGTGAGAATGAATATCCAGGCCTCTTTCTCTTCTCACCTTTCAAATTCTTTGGTGACCTCCCATTGGCCATATTCAACTAGAAGCCAGAAGGCTTCCAGACATGGTATAGAGGAAGAGTGAAGGTCTCAGTCTATTCAAGCTGCTATAACAAAACGCCACAGACTGGTTGGCTTATAACCACAAACATCTCAGTCTCAGAGTTCTGGAGGCTGGAAAGTTCAAGATCAAGACACCAGTGGATCATGTCTGGTGAGGTCTTCTCCTCCTACACACTGCCTTCCATTTATGTCCTCATGCAGGGTGAGGGGAGAGGCAACTCTAGTGGTCGTCTTTATCAGGACACTAATCCCATCCAAGGGTTTCTGCCCTCATGATCCATCACCACCCAAAGACCCCACCACTTCGTATTTTCACATGAGGGCTCATGTTTAAACATGTGAACTTGAGGAGACACATATTCAGATCAAAGCAGTGGACAGTGGACCTGGAGGAACAAATGGAGAATAACCAGTAGATGGTTTATCTAGTCACAAAATCTAAGCAGTCAGAGAACGCTCACAGACGGTGCCAGGATAAGGAACATAGACTTCTTATAGAATGCAAGACAAGTCACTCCACATTCCTTCTTCCCAATGATAAGGATGAACTGAGCAGAGAAAACCACGTAACCTCCCTCATGGAGATTCTCAGATGGACACTGTAAATCTGAATTCCAGATGGAGCAAAAAAGAGCAGAAATAAGCGGGGGTGGAGGGGGGTTGGGGTTGTTGTTGTTGAATTCATGCTCATTTAAAACTCAGTTAAGAATACAAATAACGAGTTTTAAAAGAAAGTACAATAAAATTAGTACCAAAAATATGACTTAGAATGTGTTCTTATGTATGAGTTCTGCATAACAACCCTGAGCATTATCTAGGACATCAAGATATGCAAGGCAGAAAACCTCGGAATCGATAATTTCTCAACTTTTGTTGAGAAAATTACATTGAATACCTCAAAAAAATTATTCTCTTCTTTGGTATCCTGAAGATTTGCTTCCCTGATAAAATACCAGGAAGTTTCTAAGAATCTTCTAACAAGCAATGGCGTGTCCAAGAAGGGGCACCACTTCCTATTTCTCCTCCACCTCAAGACCTACCCCATCCGTAAACCATATGAAATGGACCCGAGAGAGAAATGAGACTCTGAAACATCAAAGCGCTCTTTTGATCTAGCGACTACTTTTATAGCATGACACATGTAATTGCCTAAAGGAATGAAAGAGAAGCAGAGACAAGCAGAATGAGCTTAATGTTCATGGTCCAGTTAAGGGAATGTTAGATTGCGATTTCTTCTCTTACTTTGCTAAAACCAGATGACAAGCAACGTTGTTCATAATATCTAAAATGTACAGATGACCAAAGAAGAATCACATAATTATTGGCTTTAAACAGAAATGTTAATAGGAGGACTGGCCCCAGGCAAAATCAAGATGGCATTTCTTGACATCGATTTCTTTACTGTTTTCAGAGTTCCGTCCTCTTCAGCACTGATCCTCCAGAAGTCCATACCTTTCGTTACATAGACAGATATTCAGATATCTCCATTATCTTTGTATTCTCAACATATTACTAATCTCAGTCTCACTCAGTTTGTCTGAACACCCAATTCATGTCGCATACTATGATTGCTACAGATCCTGCCTTAAAGGATTTCACTATGGGAAAGTCAGACAAGAAATACAATAAAAATGCAATTAGAGAAATGCAAATCAAAACTACTCTAAGATTTAATCTCACTCCAGTCAGAATGGCAACAGTCCAGAATACAAGCAATAGTAAGCATTGGCGAGGATGTGAGGGAAAAGGGCACACTCATACGCTGCTGGTGGGAATGCAAAGTGGTGCAACCATTACAGAAAGCAGCGTGGAGATTCCTCAGAAAACTTGGAATGGAACCACCATTTGACCCACTTATACCACTCCTCAGTTTATATCCAAAGGGCTTAAAATCAACATACTACAGTGACACAGCCACATCAGTGTTTTTAGAGCTCAATTCACCATAGCTGAATTTGGAACCAACCTAGATGTCCTGCAACATCTTGAATGGGTAAATAAAATGTGAGATGTATATATATATATATATATATATATATATATTACTCAGCTTTAAAGAAGAATGAAATTATGGCCTTTGTTGGTAAATGGATGGAGTTGGAGAATATCATGCTAAGTGAAATAAGCCAATCCCAAAAATCAAAGGCCGAATGTTTTCTCTGATAAATGGATGCTGATCCATAATGGGGGCGTGTAGGGAAGAATGAAGGGATTTTGGATTGTGCAGAGGGGATTGAGGGGAATGAGGGTGTGTGGGGTGTGAAGGATGGGGAATGAGATGGACATTATCACCCTATATGCATGTATGACTACAGCAGTGGTGTGACTCGGCACCCTAAACAGCCAGAGGAATGAGAATTTGTGCTCCTTTTGTGTACGAGGTGTCAAATCCATTCTACTGTCATACACATAACCAATTAGAACAAATAAAAGAGGAAAAAAATGTCAGTGTGATAAGAAAGGTACTGAGAGCAGTGTAAGCAGATAAAAGAGGAAGAAACACAAAATAGACAATGTAGAATAAGGTCTTGAAAAGTCATATTGGCCACAACATCCAGCTTTTTGTTGAGTAACCAGGTATCGTTGATTGCACTTAATCTATAAGACCACCTTTTCTTCACAGGAATCTTAATTTGTTCGATACTGACAGTATTTATTTTGTTGATGAGGAAATGTAGGCCCCAGTGGTTCCCTGAGCGATCCTATCACAGAACAGTTCCTGAGGATCGAGAACTCTGCCAGGAGAGGAAGAGGAGCAATGGAGAGCCATGGAGAACGGAATCTAAATGGAGAACTCTGTGCTTTGTGGACCTTCAATTTATTATGTTAACAATGGATCCTGAACCAGGCAGGTCACTCAGACATGAAATCAACAAATAAACACTGGTCCCGAAATACTCTATACTCCAGATGGACCTAATGGACATATGCAGAACCTTCCATCTGATGAAGTGAGAAGACACACATCTGTCAAACACCCGGGCAACATTCTGTAGACCCAGAGGTAGCCCACAAGACAATATGTAACAATGTAAAAGAAGTCTGAAATCATATCAAGCATCCTTTTCAACCACAATGTTCTAAAACTGCAAATCAAGAGCAAGAGTCACTTCAGAATATTCACAAATACATTGAAATTAAACAACATGGTTTTGAAAAAACCAATGGATAAAAGAAGAAAATATAAAGAAAATTTAAAATATCTGAGATAAATGAAAATGGAAACACAGCATGCCAAAACTAATGGGATGTGGCATACACAGGCTTGTAGTAATAACAATCACCTTTGTTAAAAAAGAAGGAAGTATCCAGGTAAATACCCTAATGTTACACCTGAAGTAGCTAGGAAAACAAGAACACGCTAGAACCAAAGTTAGTAAAAGGAAAGAAGTAAAAAGATAGGAATAGAAATAAATGAAACAGAGACTGAAATAACAATAGAAAAAAATGAAGAAAACTAAGAGTTGATTTTTGAAAAGGTAAACAAAATTGATGAACCTTTAAGCAGAAAAAAAAAAGAACGATCTCAAAGAAAATTAAATGCAAGAGGAGACATCATGATTGATTCCACATAACTACAAGAGACCCTACGAGTCTAGCATGAACAATAGAATACCAACAAATAGGATGGCCTGGGAGAGATGACAAATTCCCAGAGACACAGAACCTACCAGGACAGAATCACAAAGAAACAAAGAACAGAAACAGACCAATAATGAATACGGAGATTAAATCAGTAATAAAGAGCCTCCCATCAAAGACAGAAAGTATTGGCAACTGACAGTTCACTGCTCAGTTCCATCAAACATTTAAAGAAGAATTAACATCAATAATTCACAGATTCTTCCAAAAAATTAAAGAGAGATACTTTTAAACTCATTTTATGCAGCCTGCATTACCTGATACTAAAACCAGCCAAGGACAATAAAAGAAAAAGAAATCACAGGACAATATCCCTGATCAGAAATGTGTAGTTCTCCCACAAAATGCTGGCAGGTGGATTTCAATAGCACTTGTAAAGGGTCATTCACTGCGATGGGGCGGATGTACCCCAGGGTGCAAGCTAGCCCAATGTGGGCACACCCAGATGTGGTGCAGCATGCTGATGTAGTGCGATAATGATGATAAAGGTAGGGCGCTGGACAAAACTCACCTTCCTCTTAGGGTAACAGCTCTCAGAAAATCGGGTATAGAAGGAATGCATTTCAACACAATGGAGGCCACGTATGATGAACTCACAGGCAGCATCACACTGGGTGAAATCTGGAAGATCTTCCTCCAAATTCAGGAACAAGACAAGGATACGCACTCTTGCCACTTCTTCACAACACAGCGCTGGAAGTCCTGGCTGGAGCAATTATGCAAGAGAAGGAAACAACTGCATTCACAATGGAAGGAAAAAGTTCAACTGTCCTTATTTGCAGACAAAATCATCTTATATATTGAAGGCCCTGAAGATCCAAGAAAACCTTTTAGAACTAATAAAAGAATTCAGTAAAGTTATACGATATAAAACCAACTTGCAAAAATAGTGCCATTTCTATATACTAATAGTGAACTAGCGAAAAAAGAAATCAAGAAAACCATCCCATTTACAACAACTACAAAAATAATAATAATAAATTACTTAGAAATAAACTTAAATCCAGGAGGTAAAACATCTGTATAATGAAAACTAGAAAACATTAATGAAAAAGCATTAAGGATGATTCAAATAAACAAAAGAGTAATTGATATTGTTAACATGTCCATATCACCTACACCAATCTACAAATTCAATGCCATCCCTATGAAAATACAAATGGTGTGTTTTACAAAAATAGAAAACACAATTTTAATATGGAACCACAAGAGAGCCCCTTTATTGACTTCAAAATGTGCTACCAAACTATAGTCACTGAAGTAGCATGGTAATGACATAGAAAAAGATGTACAGGTCAAGGGAGAAGAGAGAGAACCCAGGAATCAATCCACACATGTATGGCCAACCAATCCTGAACAGGGGTTCCAAGAAGACACAGTGGGGGTGATATGTTCAATAAATGGCACTGGGAAAACTGGCAGTCCACACACACACAAGGATGAAAGAAGACTGTCATCTCACAACGAACAGCTCAAATTGAGCAGGGACTTAAAAACAAGATCTAAATCTGTATGCTATGGCAGATACAGCAGATAGCTCCCTGACATTATGGATATGGTCCCCTAAGCCAAGGCAGCAAAGTATATAGGCAAATGGGATTTCATCAAGCAACTTCTACACAAAGAAGTAAGCAATTGACACAGTGGAGATACAGACTTTGTTGTGAGAAAATATTTGTAGACTATATAAACAATAACAAGCTAATAGAGAAGGTATATAAGGAGTTTAACTCAATAACAAAAAAAAAGATCAAATTTTTGCAAATGGGTAAAGGACCCAAATAGATGTTTTCAAAAGCAGATACACAAATGGTCAATGGGTATATGAAAAATGTTCAACATCAATAAGCATCAAATACACAATGGAATATCATTCAGCCATAAAGAAGAATAAAAGTATGGCATTTGCAGGTAAATGGATGGAATTGGAGACTATCATGCTAAGTGAAATAAGCCAATCCCAAAAAACCAAAGACGGAATGTTTTCCCTGATAAGTGGACTATGATACATAATGGGCGCTGGGGGTTGGAGGGTAAGAGAAGAATGGAGGAACTCTGGATTATGTAGAGGGAAATAAGTGGGGGAGAGGGCGGGGGTATGAAAGACAGTAGAATGAGACAGACATCATTACCCTATGTACATGTATGATTACATGAATGGTGTGAATCTACATCGTGTACAACCATAGAAATGAAAAGATATACCCCATTTGTATACAATGAATCAAAATGCAGTCTGTAAAAATAAAAAAGGAAAATAAAAAATTAATTCCACAATAAGATGTTGGCTATTAACAGAAGCATGAAATGTAACATGTATTGGAAAAGATGTGGCACTAATGGGATTCTTGAACACTTTGTGAGAATGTTAGGTGGTGCAGGTATTATGGAAAATAGTATGGAGGTTCCTAAAAGTTAGAGCTACCAGGAGGTCCAGCAGCCCACTACTGGGTACATATCCAAAAGAAATCAGTGTGTCAAAAAAACACGTGTGCATCCATGTTCACGATAACCTTGTTCTCAATAGCCAATGGATGAATCATAAAGAAAAAATGATATATAGAAAATCCAAAACTATCTAGCCTTAAAAAGAAGGAAATGCTGTTATTCAAGATCACAAAGATGAACCTGGAGGTAATTATGTTAAGTGAAATAAGCAAGGCCAAAGAGAAATATCGCCCGATCTCACTTGCATGTGGCACCTCAACAAGTTGATCTGGGGTGGAGAGCAGCATTGTGCGTCCTAGACCTGGGGAGGAGGCGCGGTGGATCAAAGGGCACTAAATCGCAGATGAAAGACCTCGCATACAATATGGTGGCTGCAGCTCATGACGATATATCGTGTTCTTAAAATTTGCTAAGAATTCATTTTAAATGTTCCCACTCCCCCCAAAAAAAAGATAAAAATGTGAGGTAATGCCTGTTAATTTGCTCAACTTAGTCATTCCACAATTCATACATATTTGAAAAACTTGCTGTACACTATAAATATGTTTTATTAGTCAATTAACAATATAAATAAATAAAAATCGTGAATTGGAGCTAAGCTGAATGTTTGATCTGACTTAAATTTTCAGAGCACTCTTCCTGGGGCATGTTGAAGACCACAGAAATCTTGTTGAGATTGGAGACAGGGAATGGGCTGAACCACACCTGCAGGTGCTCATTCAAAGGAAAGATATTTGTTGAACTCGGTATGTTTTAGACACTCTAATAAGCACTAATACAAAAATAACACCAAGTTAGGAGAGTACCAAGATAAAACTGAAATGGTTCAAAATTTTATATGTGTATATATATATATGTATATGTGTGTGTGTGTGTGTGTGTGTGTGTGTGTATGTATATGTTTTTCTCCTTTTCTCTCTAATGAATGTCCCTGAAGATTGACTTTGCCAGTTTGTATAATCCAAAGGAATAACTTTGAGGAAGTAATTAAAAGTCAGGTAAGGATAACACTGATATATTTTCTCATAATTAACATAATTTTCATATAAAGGGAGTTGAGGCCAATTGGTGACCCCTGATCATTTCATTATTGTACTTTTCATCACCACTGCTGGATAGATTCATTTCCTAGGGCTGCTGTAACAAAGTACCCCAAACCAGGTTGCTTATAACAGCAGAAATGCACGGTCTCACAGCTCTGAAGTGTGGAAATCTAAACCCAGGTGTTGCAGAACCCAGTGCTCTCCAAAAGCTCTAGGGGAGGATACTTTCTGGCCTCTTCCAGCTTCCGGCAGTTTCCACACTTGGGCATTCCTTGGCTTGTGGGCCCTCACTCTGATCTCTGTCTCTTCTGCTCATGGCCTGTCCCTCTGGGACCATCTTCATACAAGGACACTCCTTAGGGCCATATCTGAACTAGTTATTTCTGCAACAACCCGTTTCCTAGTCCAGACTGTCTACAAACCTTTGAGACACAGCCGGCCCCTAACGCTCAGTAGTGCTGCTCGGCTGGGGGCCCAGGCAGCACCCTAGAGGAGAGGCGGAGCTGCACAGCCCCTGGGGTCGTCAGACCTCCACCACACAATCCCAGCGCTCCCGACAACGACCGCCCACGACTGACACACTGGTCACTTCGTTCCTTTCTTCCCCTGATCGACTCTTTCCTTTAGGTATAGCTCATGCCGTCTGATTTTCTCTAACATCTGACTTACCTCCAGGGGCGTGGTCCTTCACCCTAACCCTCCTGGGGTCTCTGTCTCAGCACTTGCACGTGTGGTGCTCTGTGAAGGGCTGCTCTCGCCCCCCTGCCTGGGCACTGAATGGAGGGCTTCACACCATCATTCTTTCTCTTCCTGGCCCAGCAGATGGTCAGCACACACAGCGACAAGGAACGTCTGCTAACTGACCAGTGTGACGTGCCCTGGTCCTCAGTGTCCCTGCTCCCCTGGAGGAGAGAGGCTCTGCTTTTCCTCTGTCAATGTCCTTGCAGAAACGCCGTTCTGCTTACCCCACATTTGGTACATGTATTAGTCAGCTTCCTGTCTCTTAACAAAATATTTGAGAAGGTCAACTTGAAGAAGGAAAGGCTGATCTTGGCTCACGGTTTCGGAGGCTTTGGTCCACCGTCATTGGACTTCATTGTTTCTGGGCCTGTGGTGAGGCAGAACACCATGGTGGGGAGCCCATGGTGGAGAGAATCTCTTCACAGGGTGGCCAGGAAGCACAGCAAGAGAGAATGCAAGCTTGCAAGAGGGGCCAGGCAGAAGAAACCCTTCAGGCATCTCCTCTGGGCCTCTTCTTCCAGCCAGGCTCCACCCCTCACGCTCTGCCACCCCCAGCATGGCAGCAGCTGTAGGCCAAGCCTGCAGGGTATGACCTCTGAAGGGCATCCGCAGCCCAAACCACAGTACAGCAACTATGATAATTAACATCGCTTAGAGGCACAGCAGGATTATTATAAATAATTACCTACAAATGGTCTAGAAGCCTTTTCTTCAACCACTTGAAGTGAGTCATGCTTTGTTTAGCACATATCAAAGTCTATTGTGTATAAAAGATGTATCGTGTATACAATATGATAAAAACTTGGAAGTTGCTACGCTAAATATCTACTCATAAAATATGAAAATGTATAAGATGCATGCATTTTTCTTTTAGATTTTTCATAGTATGAATATGTGAGTGTGCATCCTGTTTCCAAGGGAATCACATCTCCTTTATTTCTCTTTTAAAGTTATGGTCAGCATACAAACTAAAAGCAAACAAACTAAAAAAATAGTTGAACATTTGGATGAAATTTGACCTTCAAGTTCTTTATAGAATATTATTTCTCTTTATTCTACATCCCTCAGTCAAATGCAATATATAGATTATATAGGTTGGTAAAATCAATAGTCATATATATGAGGGTTCTTTGCTGACACATCAAATCAAATATAAGGGTTTTTACAGGATTAGCAGATAAATGATAACATTTTCAATCTTAGTAACTGGTGATCTTTTTTTTAAGATCTCAACTAAAATTGATCAGAGAGTCCAATAGAGGAAAAAAGTTAAAATTACAACTGAGTTTAAATTACATACGTATATATTTAAATAAATAATAGTACTAACATATTTTGTAACACTGAAAATAATAGCTAATGAAAGGATTCTCTGTTTATGTTTAAGAGGCTTCTTAAACGGGGCAGTACTGATGTCCTGCGTATTTTAGACCAACCATCAAAGTTGTTTCACTCCACTCTTAAGCCTTCCATTAATTTAAAAAGACAAACATTAGAAGTAAGATCTGGGAGTCCATCTCCATGCCTCCCCTATTATGACCCAGATTGAATCTGGGAACCAATGCAATAATGTAATAAGGTGAGTGATCATAAAGTGCATCAAGGCAAACAAAGGTCAAAGGGTTAGCTCCAGGGTTGGTACTCTCGAAAATTAAGAACGGGAGGAGGCTGGCGCCTGGGACTCCCCGAGGGCTGCGGGGAGAGGCTCTGCGGCGGGTGCCTTGCTGCCGGCGAAGCGCCCCCTTGCGGACGGGAGCGCTTCCTGCACGATTCCGCGGGCAGAGATGGCGACCACGTGAAGCCAGCACCAGTTCAATGTCTGGAAATCCGCCACCTCTTTGCAGCACGCGTCCTTCCTCTCATCTGAACCTGCCTAAACACAGTGAAGTCCTCTTTCCTCTCCAAGGATTCTTGTGCCGCCCAGTGGGGGACGTCTCAGGCAGCCATCGGGCTCGGGCGGGGCCTCTGGTCTGCAGAGGCCTCACCCAGACGCGGTGTGTCTGCCTGTGTCCTGCCCAGTCTCCCCAGTACCGTGCTCATCTGTTAGTCTTAGAGTCTTAGCAGCTTGATTTAACGAGCTTCTGATTTAAAAGCTAACGATGAACAAAACAATAGATTTTTGAAAAGGCTTCTGAATTTTCTTTTAAATTATTTGGTTTGTGACATCAACACGCACACCATGCCCACGGGACTGCTCCGCTTGGCACCATGGCTGCTCGGTCCTCTCTCCACCAGGAGGAAGGCCACTGCTTCTTGCATCCAACCTAATGGGTGGGTCTGTCCAGTTCCTAACCCTCTGGGAAGTCCATGCAGTCAGTCTCTTTTGATTCTCTGCTCCATTGTGGCACAACCAGATGTAGCACCATGCTGGTTTTAGTTTCCAGTCACCAGAACCATGACAAATTATCCTTTTTTCCTTATGAAGTACCCAGCCTCAGGTATTTTATCATAAGCAACACCAAAAAGAGCATGACAGTATACCAATATATTCAGTAAATGTATTCAATTTACTTTTGGTACATTTCAAAATAAAATAAGACCTGGAAATTCACAAATAACCTCATAGATCATGTTAGGGAAGACATTGGACCTTGATAACTTGTAGGAGACTCTGTCCTGATTTTTATACATTTATATTAAGAGTAAAATCAGGAAGGATAAGCACTCCAATTTTGTTCTTCTTAAAAGTTCTTTCTGGAAAAAAATTAAGCCGCTTCTCATTTCCCTATAAAATTCACAATCACCTTGTCAATTTCTAGGGAAAATGCTTTCTAGAATTTTGTGAGGATGCCATAAGTCTGTACATGAGTTTGGCATGTTGCAAATACTGAGTCTTGCAATGTGTGAACATAGTGAGTCTTTCCAGTCACTTAGATCTTCCTGAATTTCCTTCCAGAAAACTTTCTAGTTTTCAATGCAGTAAGTTTGTTCTTTGCCCAGTCAGGTTGTAATTGAGAGATGTATTCTTTCATGCAATTGTGGAATTTGTTTTCCTAGCTTAATTTTCTGATAATTTATTGATAATGTAAATACAATCAATTGTTCAACATTGCTGTCATTTCCTGAGATCTTGGAAAGGTGGGTGTGTGTACATTCCATAGAAATTTCTACATATGAAACCATGTCATCTACAAATAAAAACACTTTCACTTCTTCCTTTCTGACCTCAGTTCTCCTGATTTCTTTTTGCACAGCCTGGAACTCCAGTACAGTTTTGAGTGGACGTGACAAATTTGGACATTTTTCTCTTCATTTCCAATCTCAGGGAGAAACCATTCGCTCCTTCCCCAAGGTGAACGGTGCTGGTGGTAAGTTCTTGGCACCCGACTTTCATGACCTGGAGAAGTTCTTCTCTGTCTCTGCCTCTCCGTAGTCGTCACCACTTCCTGGTATTGAATTCATCCAGGGGACCCAGGGTTACTCCACTCTACTCTCCCCCAGGACCTGCTCCTCGCTGCCAGGGACTCTCAAGTCTAGGCTTCCCACCCACCCCTGTGGACTCTGGAGGTCGTGTGCCTGGGAAGGCTGCTTCTTGGTGCTGGGTGGGCATGTGATCACAAACTGGGGGTGTCAGTGTCTTGCTGATGTCCCCTTGTGCCTCCAGTGACAGCCACGCAGCAGGGAGGGGAAGGAGTCCGTCACCACCAGGAGGGATAAGCCCAGGCCGCCCTCAGGTTCCCTGCGGACACCACAGGAGGAAAGCCCGGGCTTCATGGGAGACCTCTGGCACTGCCCTGGTTGGGACTGGGGACCCCCTTAAGGCTGCAGAACTCCAAGTCCTGTCCGCCAGCACTTGATGGTGTGGGTCTGCAGGGACAGCCTTTTTTTATAACACTGGACTGGATTAGAGGGGTGATTATATAAAGTTTTGCATCTCACTTGAATGTTTCTTTGCAGAGAGGTCTGACTTTTGAAGGGGCTTTTCAAGTAATTACAATTTATTTCATGTATATACTGAATTTTGATGAAATTTGCAAACTTGCTCCAGTATAGCTGTATTTCCTACCACCCTGTGTCCAGTTATTGTGTATGTTGCTCACATGAATGCCTTCAGTCCTAAAATTCCTTCTAATATTATCAATTTTAAAAAGTCATGCTTTTGAAAAAAATTAGGAGAGAATGAAAGAGGAATTACATATACTCACACAAATACATATGCTTATATTTTTAATCCTAATTATTTATGGTAGTTATGTTGTCATAACTGAATCAGCAAATGTGGAACCACGGTTTCTGTAGGAGCATAGGTCATGTTCAAATCTCCCTTAGTTGCAAATATGTTTTTTTGGCCAACTGCAGGCTGGAAAACTCCTGGGTTCACCTTCTGCTTTGTGTGCAGGGGCAGGGGAGCCCAGGAAGACCTGAGACTACTGCTAGTCCTACACAAAGCTCTAGCATATATATATTTTTTACAAAGATTATCAGTGTTTTGTCTGGCTTTAGTCTATTAACAGAACTGCAAGATTGTTGCTTTGACACTCGTGTGCAGTTTTACTCCATTTTCATGGATACGGTTGACCTGCCACTTCATGCCTTCATGAAGGGAAGTCCCTCTCTCAATTATCACATTTATGCCATCAGGTTTCACACACAGATAGTAAACCTCAGATGCATGGTGATTTGGTGGGCACCGATTAGAATTTTACTTTGATCTCTGTGCTGTGTTCTTTCCAAAGCTTGCTGCCATCCCAAAGCAGAGCATTATCCTGTTTCACCCTTCAGTTTATGAAAAGACTGGTTAGTTTTAGGTTCGCCCCGACCACAAATTTACCCTCCTAAAAAGTAAAATATATACCTACCACTGTCTTAAAATCAGAAATGCTTTCTTTGGTGGTTTTCCTTAAACATATAGGAAAAGTCCATGAGGCATTTTATCACTTAATTAAATATTTTGTTTTGATTGGCTGCATTGCAAAAAAAAAAAATCAATTTCTCAATGTCATTTTTCTAGTTCTTCAGTTGCAAATTTCACATATTGCATCAGGTGCTGACTACACAATAATAATGTGCTTGGGAGCCTCTGAAGTTCACACTGGAATTCTATCTGGAATTAGACATCCTTCCTTTGCATGATTTAAGCAAAAAATAGGCCTTGCCAGGATTCATGCATTGCGGATTAGTATAAATAAATAATGTCCCCTACAATGCACCTCTTTTTGTTTATCAGGTAGCACGCTGAACAGAAAAGGTGCCATCTTCCAGTGGATGTGTCAATCACTTTACTCGTGGAGAGGAAATGAAGCATCTGCTTTCAACAGCCAGTGTCAAAATTGGATCAGCTCTGCCCCCGGCTGAGCACTCAGTACCAAACAAGTCGTCTGGGTGAATGTTTATATCAGAAGAGGTTGCCTGAACAACTGTACGCACACCAGAACCAGGAAATGTGTGCATATGGCATCTGGATGCAGGCAGCACAGGACTGATGTTTATTTCAAACAAAATCAATAAATAAACAAGCATGCACAAACACACAGAGCTACCACCACTACAAACAGTAACAACAATAACAACTTAGAATTTAACAGTGATTCATGATAAAATGTGTAGTTAGAATTCTTAGTTATAGATATTTAGATTTTAGAAATGTATTACAAGTAACAAGCTTATTAAACAATGACCAAGATACACTAAAATTATCTCGAAAATGAACCAAACACCTCCTGAGTAGGCCTGTTGAAGGAGGTAAGGAAATAGGCCTCAGAACCTAAAGTAAAAGAAGCATAGCTTAAACTCCAGAGATGCCACTCACAAGCCTGGAGAGCTAGCTTCTGTTGTATATGCTACTTAATGTCTCTGTCTCCTAATTTGTAAAACTAAGGAAAAAGGTACCTACTTCAGAAGGTTAGTGTTAGACATAAAGATGCAGCTTCCAGAATGTGCCCAACCCTGTATCACACACTAAAAAATAGTGGTTTCCTTCTATGGCCTGATGTTTGTCCTCAGTACTAAAAAAGTACACAAGCCATTATGATCATACTGTCCAAAGGCCTCAGGGAAGAAGGTGGCTGTTCATATGAAACACATAAAATAAGTATAAAACATAACACAAGGACATATAAAATATAAGAAAAACACAAAATATAAATACAGAAAACATTAAAATGCATTGTTTGATGACAGATTTTTAGCAATGCCCTGTAAATTAGGACTCTGGAGAATAATGAGAGTGTTTGCTGTTAAAGCATCCCAGGAGCAGTGGCAGAGATTGGCTGTGGCTGCATCCCAGACTCAGACCCACCCAAGCCATTGCAGAAATCAGATACGGTGAGCAAGTCTTTCCCTGAGACACCCGCTGGGGCGGGAGATGGAAAGTCGCACAGGTTAGCAAGGTCTCCACCAGACAACAAATTCATATGTGCTTGTAATTTCTTGCAGCTATCTTTTGCCCAATTTCAGGTATCCCTCAGGTACTGACGCAAGGAAGAATCAGTCACCCCTAAGAAAAGGGCGCTTTTCAGAATAGGAGCCTGCTTTGAACAGGATGCACCCAGGAAGCACCAGGAGACCATCTGAACTCCTCCTTGACAGGAGCTGTGCTCCCAACCTATGCCAGCAATGGCAGCTGAGGCTTGTCACTAATGGGACACGTCTTGTGATTTTTATAGAATTAAGGACACGTGAATGTCTAGATTTTTATATATCCTGTTTTATCTACACAACAGGCCCAGATTATAGAGGAATGTTTAGAATTTTTTTTAAAGAAGGATCAAATTGTGGAGAATTTCCAGTTTTACTATTTGTAATCAAATTTCTAAGGATTGTTAATAAATATCACTAGTATCCTGTAAATAGTTTCAGCCATCTGTTCATTGAACAAATGTTATGTAATAAAATCTTATTACAGAAATGACATTTTTACAAATAAACAGTTCTTCCTTCAACACTAAATTCCACAAATTTTTCTTAGCTTTTAAAATATTTTTCCATATAGACTAGACATATAGTCAGATATTTATGTTAACATATGCACATCGAGGAAATGCTGATTAGCAGGAAAATTGCCATGAAAGGAAATGGGAATATATTTTATCATAGAAATTTAAATGTATCACAAGGTGATCAATTTGTTACCTATTTAAATATTCAATTTGAGCACAGAAAAGTATGCATATATATTATACAATTTGCATCATTAAAACAGCTTATCTATGCAAAATATTGGTTTGTACTTTTTAACTTATCATTTACAAGGTAAGTACATATTTTTCCCACTGTGTTATCTATATATACACGATAAATGCTTTGTAAGTCATCAGATAGTTATTTATTTTATCTTAATCATTCCTAACCCTTTTCACGATTTTTTCCTGCCTTCGAAACCACAGAGAAAATTAAGTACAACTTCCTGCATTATTCCTATGGGAATATTACATTTTAGAATCTGCTCACTAGCTAGGAAACTAGATAATAGCATTTGAAACAGCAATCAAAAGTAGTTTATAGTCATTTTTGTAGCTCTAATAAAACATCTGTCTTGTTCTTTTTAAAATACTGGTTCCCTACTTAATGTATAGTTCCTACAACATTTGAAACACATTTAAATTAAAAAAAATAAATACCAGTTCAGCATCACTGATTTAAGATGCACAGTGAGTATAAACATGTTGCAGATTTTTAATTTAAATGCATGTCAGTCATTGCTCTAGGCTACCTAAAGAAATGATATTGAATTTCTTATGGCTGAAGAATAGAAGAGGAGATAGGACTCCCGACATGGATGTGGTTTCAATTACCGTCTCTCCCACTTCCTCAGATATTCCCATTTACCCTCATTGTGTTTCCACGCCCCCAACACCCTCTGTTTCTAGTTTCAATAGTGAAGTTGGCGTGACTGGTCCAGTTTCTTCAGCTCCAGCACCTGGTGGACCGTGAAGTGTGCTCATTTGTACAGTCCAAAGAGAACCCAAGGTGACCCACTGGGACGGAGAAAGCTTGTGCCAGGTAGCACTGTCCTGGGAAGCCCGGGCTGCCACCCACACGTGCTTCTGGTCCCTGAACTGGCTGGCTCAGCTGCTTGTGGTGCGGGAAGTCCTCAGTGAAGTTCCCCAGAGCCCAGCACAAAGGGCTTCCTCAGGCTCAGCGGCCACATTTGTCTGTTTTCTTAAAGTCTATGATTCAGGTAGAACCACTAAAAAGGATTTAATAGGTTTTGTGACTCCATGTTAATCGAATTGATCCTACAAAGTCATCATTAGTTAAAGAAGATTCCTGGAGGAAGAGGGCACGAAGACAAGCCCAAATACAGCAGTCCTGCGGGACTAAGGTTCCACCAGGTCGTGCAGGTAAAGCTCCAGGCCAGCTCTCTCTAGAAGGCCACCTGGAGTCCATTCCTAGAGGCAGGCTCTACTGATTGTTAACTAGGGACTGCACAGCCTGGAAAGGGCAGAGACTGATCGGCTGCATTTAATGGGAGCCTCCATCAGCTTCATAGGGAGGTTAAACTGGTGTCGACTCTGTCTTTATCAGATCAAAAAGAATCAGCCAAAAATTAGTGACACTAGTATGAACAAGAATTGACAACCAAGGTTATTAACAATGACAGAACCTTGGTGCATGTTATGCCATGAGTTATTGGTGCCTGAGACCTCCTGACCATCGCAATGACGACGTAACTCTTGAAGACAAACCTTACGGATGTTTTCAGCACTGTTCACATAATGTGTAAAGGTTAGTGTTAAATATCTGCAAGGGTCTTTTGTATAACTTTGTAGATATTTCTAAATGCACAATTACAATGAACATGCATTTTAAAAATGGTTAGGGACACTATTCTATATCACTGACATTCAAACTTCAGTGCAAACAAGGTGACCTTGGTGAGAACAAAGATTCCCGACCTGTTCTTAGACATTTCTAGCACAAATCACCCAAAGATTCCAGTCTGAGAAAACATTTCCTCAAAAAAACTTCTCATTTGCCCCTTTCTCCCACCCGCCTTGTACAGCATGTTTGTTTATAGGAATACCAGAAGAGTTCCAATGGCTGCTCTCGTTTTTCTACTGAAAGTCATAGAGGAAGGAGAGTAGATGAAGAAGGAAGTCCTGTCAGACCCCTAACCAGGGAGACAGACATGGGAGAAACACAAACACAAAAGAGGCTTCCCCAGCTGCTTTGTGAAGGAACCTCTCTCCACAAGGAGCAAGGGCTCTTCCCCAGGAGGCCAGTCACCCTGTGGAACGTGGATGAGGATATCGCATGGGGGGGTAAGAACATTTTCAAGACAGACAGCTGTCGCGCACATGGCAAATAAAATAGCCCAAGGTCAGATTTATCTTTGGCTGATTGCCAGTGAAAGAGGCTTTGAAAATCATTGCCCCCTTTCCATCTGTATTAGAAAAGACTTAAATACTAGATACAGTTTTTAAAGATCATATTTATTTTTTAAAAGTTAATTGGTAGCCATTACTGTTACTCCTGAGGGTTCTGGTCCATTTTGTATCCAATTCCTCTGCCAAAATTGTGATTGCACTAGACAGTGATATGAAACCCAAGGGTTTTATCATAAATTTAGAAAAGAATTTCTAGATTTGAAAAATTTAGGGTTATGGCACTCAGCCCAACTAGAAAACACCAACTTTAGAATTAATTGCACAGCTGATTGAAAAAATGCAGAATTACAATCCTTAAGCTGTTGTGCTAATGTTTACACTACTCAGCTTTATTATATAATTACCTTCCTGAATTTAAAACCCTGTAAAAAGTTGCACAGGTCTGGCAAGTGCATGGATTAGGCCCTGCTTTCTCTATATGTGGAGAATAGTGATAATACTTGCTGTGGTTTAAATATGAGGTGTCCTCCAAAAGCTCATATGTGAGACAATGCAGGAGTCTAAACATGAAATGATTGGGTTGTGAGAGTCTTAACTTAATCAGTGATTTAATCCCCTGATGGGATTAACTGAGTGGTAACTGGAGGCAGGGGTGTGGCTGGAGGCTGGTCACTGGGGGTGTGACTTTGGGGCCTATATTTAGTTCCTGGAGAGTGGGGCTCTCTCTGCTTCCTGGTGCCATGTTCTGAGCTGCTTTCCTCCTCTTTTCCTTTCCACCTTGAGGTTCTGCCTCACCTCCGGACCTGAGCTTTGGAGTCAGCAGTCTATGGACTGAGACCTCTGATACCATAAGCCAAAGTAAATTTTTCCTCCTATACATTTTCTTGTTAGTTATTTTGATCACAGAAATGAAAGAGCTAAAACAACACTGAATTCACAAAATTTTGGTGAAGATAAAATGAGGCCTTCATGAAAATATTCTGTAGTATGTATATGTAAAGTCCTAAAATATTATACACATACACACACACACACACACACACATAACAAAAAGATTTGGAAAAAATTTTTGTAATATGTTGAAAATGATTTTGAATGCTATGGGTCTGTATAGATTTATTTCAGAAATCATTAGATTTGAAGTGAAAAAGCTTGGATTTTATTACCCAACATTACTTTTGCTGACCATGGAACTCTACATAATCAGTGTTCATAGTTCTAATTTGTAATTACCCCTTTCCTAGGTTACAAATACATAATTGGTAGTAAATCTGGCAATTCTCCAAATTGGTGTTCCCAATGCTTCGATGTTTAAAATTTCTTTCTATGTCGCCGTGTTGCTTTTATTATTGCACTAAGCAATTGTACCCTGAGCACTTGAATAGATTAATGGATAATGAAGACATATGCTCTTTGATCAAGAGTATTATTTCCACATATGACAATTATTTGCTCAGAAGCAAGTGTCCTTGAACCTTTTGGTGCCCAGACATAAAGAGGAGGCTTTGAGGATGCTGTTAGCAAAAAAATTGCACTTTTTTTTTTTGACTGAACAAATTTTGCATCTGCCAATATCCTATCATGAATTTTATATCTAAGTCACATCCGAGTCACTATAATTCATGGGTGCATGCTTCTGAGATCACCTGTTCTGCATCACAAATACCACGCACATTCCTCTCGGGGTTACTCTGCAGTGTGTAGCGTAAAAGGTCAGTGCTTCTGCCTACAGAGACAGCAGCACATGAGGTGCACAGCAGTCATGCAGGAGAAGAGCTACGTAGCCTCCTCCACTCCATTGCCAGAGAGCTACTATCACTACTAACTGTGAGAGGAAAGAGAATCTCAAATGCAAAGCCATTTATCTGGACTCTGGAAACCAAACCACTATCAAGAAGTATCAGAATTTAAAATGAGACTCCTGTGTTTTACAGCTTTTCTCCTCCACTTTTTAAAAATATATATTTTTTTATAATGAGAATACACCTTTTGTTTGATTGTGTGCATTTTTGGCAATTCAACTTACTTAGTATATACTTAAGTGATGCATGTGTATCAGGGTTCTGTGTCTCTTTCTTGTTTTGGAACAGAATTTATCCAGTGAAATATTTGGCTCTTGTTAGCACATTTTATTTATGATTAAAAAAAGCCTTTTGATGGATTATAGTAGCATCAGATTCATACATTGCATTAGCCCTATTTCGAAAAGAGGACTCCTATTTTGGAAGCCAGTATTCCAGGATACTGAAATTAGTTTGCAGCATACAAGGGAGGAAAAACATGTTGGGAGATATCCCTGTGTCATAAGTGATGCAGATTCCAATCAGTCCACTGCACAAGGTGCTGGAGATAAAAGTCAGGGTCTGGGTGCCAAGGAGGGACCCGCAGGAGCTAGGCGGAAAGAAATCTTTAATTAGTGTAGCATTAGGGTTGATGACTTCTCTGTGGACCAGCAGATAGAGAATGAAGAAAATCCCGGAAAAATTGAGTTGGACCTAGTGGGCCGTCCGGTAGCCAGTGCAGAGACTCCTGTGGGCCTCACATCCTGTAGCTCAGTCTCTGGGACACATCCTCAGCTAGATGGTGCCAGTGCTGCAAGACGCAAGTGCACTGGTGGTCATATGATCAGCAACAGCTTCTGTTCATTAATTTAAACGCAATTGGAAATGCCAACCTATGAATTGCTATGCTAAACACTGGTCCTGGGGCTGAGAGTTGAGCTGGCGCTCTCCTCCCCCTGACTGCTCTGTGCTGAGTGCTCCAAGCCTGGCCACAGCTGCTCTGCCTCTGTGCTTCGGATCATGTGCGATCCATGGCCGGCTCCTCCTGTCAGGAGAGCTGGAGGATGCTCCCAGCCTTGGCCCTGCTGCTTCTCTATAGCTGTAGGCCAGGTGCTGCCAGGGCCTGCGGGAGGCGGGGGCTCCAGCGCACTCGTGCCCTGTAAATCTGCCAGGCCATGTTCTTTCTCTGCGCGCTTTCAGGTCCCAGTCATCCGCACCTAAATGCCTCAGCACAAGACCAAGACGTGAGCACCCGCGGGGCTCTCCGGTGTCCCGTTTGCAGCAGGTGTGTGACTTTCACCTCCCTCAGCTCTAACAGTTTATAGAGGTCCCCACACCCCACTGGAGACATCATTCCGCATCTTGGCTTGCCCGAGGTCTCCGTGCCAACTGTGCATCTGAACCGTAGCATCTTTAAAGCTCCGGAGTGCTCGCTATTTTTATCCTCTTTCAAGGCTTCAACTGTGCTTTTACAGCCAACAGCAACTTCCTTCCTCCCTAATTCTAACCCGATCATTCAGGCACTGGGTTGACACTCTTATGACTCTTGTCACCTTTTCTTGCCCGAGGTTGTGAATCACAGCAAAACTTCGCTGGACATCGTCCCAATACTTTAATTATTCATGCCTCCTCAAGAGTGCCTTCGAGGTCTTTGTCGTTCCTCCTTCGTTCACTTTTAGAAGCAGAAGCTGTTGCTGTGACTCCCTCCCTGAGCGGTGCTACCCACTGGGTTGGTTTTGGTGGTGCTGTTCACCTTCGGGACTAGCAGACCTACTCACAATTGTCGTCCTTTCCCTAAAACCACATTGTTTGGTGACTTCAGGCAAGTAACTTCTGGGTGTTGGCGTATCTTCTGTAGGACGAACAATTCAGCCTAGACGGTCTCCAGTCTTCTCAGCGAGCAGAGGGGAAGGGCTTCCACATTAGCCACCAAAGGCCCAGGTCAGGCGAGGTCAGTAGCTGCACAGATGACTAAGGTTAGGTGTGTCAAGTAAGATCACAGAGCAGAGTCAGACCCACTGTCACATGGAAGGAGAGACCCACTGTGTCTTCAGGACTGCTTGGCAAGCAGAATCTGACAGAAGGGATGATAGAAGGAAGGGTCATGGCTATAGTTTTAAGCCCTTGGGTTTTGGAGTAGATGGTATGTAGGAAAACAGGGGCAGATATGAACATGACCTGGCTTATTTTTCTCCTCTCCTTGCTCTCAGCGTGATTTCCCCCACCTTCCTGCCCCGTCTCATGAGGGCTGACCCCAGAGCTCATTTGTCAACTTTGCTTGTTAAATATTTGGTGCCATTGAGGAGGGGACGTGGTCTGAACTCTTGCCTTTCTGCACTTAAGCCTTCTGTCTTTTGGAGAGAGGAGAACAGAGGTACTGAGTTGCTTGAAGGAAAGGGCTGTGTCACTGGTGGGAGTGGCTCCTGGTTCTCACTGTCAGTCCAAGACTACTTGAGGCTCTAGAGCATGAGCCAGAGACCCTGGAGATCCCTGGTCCTCAACTCTGGGTCCACGCTGGGTCACCTGAGGAGTTTTAAGACTCCTAATGCCTGGAATCTCATCCCAGATCAATGAAGTCAGAATCTCTGGAATCATTGTTAGAAGACTCACTACAGTTTTAGTGGAGCCAGGGTTAGGAACCACTGCTAGTTAACCACTTGTATGTGGTGTTCTGGGGTGATGTTCAGCTCACCTCAGTCTCTTGATTGCTACGGATCAGCTCAAAGAAGAGCAGTGAGTCTTCCTTGGCTCCCGCCAGGGCAGGCCCTCACTTGGAGTCCTCTCCAGCCCGCCACACTCCCTTGGAACTATGGAAATTAGGAGGTCCTCTTATGGATCTTTCACAAGCTCTGGGAAATTGTTGGGACCCAGGCCCTCCTCCCAGGCACAGTAGGTCATGGCTTGCTCTTGTCTTGCCTGTCTGCACTGTCGCAGCATTGCTGACCTTCCAGAGGATGCCAGCCAGAAGGAGTGCCACCTTCTGGAGACACATAAGTCCACAGACTCCAGGAGACACAGGCCTAGTTCTACGTCTTTCCAACCACGTGACAAAACAGGCCAGCTGGCAATTAGATCACGTGCCTTCTGATAGAAGAAAGAGCCACTGGCATTTCATTTTGGAAGGTGTGTTGGTCAGTTTTTGTCACGATGACCAAAATAGGTGATATAAATAACTTAAAGGAGGGAAGCCTTATGTTAGTTCATGGTTTCAGAGATTTTAATACGGTGGCGGGCTCCATTGGTTTAATCCTGAAGTGAGGAGAACATCATGGCAGAATAATCTGAGGAATGCTTATCTTACAGGTGAAAGAGGAGGACCAGGAGAAAGATAGAGTGTCCAAGGGCACATGCCCAGTCACCTCCATCCTCCAACCATGTCCCCCTGCCTGTGGTCTCTATCACCACCCTGCAGTCCACTCAGCTATCAATGAACTCATTATCTCATGAGGTCAGTGCCCTCATGGTCCAGTCAACTCCCCCAAAACCCCACTTCTGGACATTGCTGCATTGGGGAATAAGCCTTGGACACACGAGTCTTTGGGGGAACTTGGGTATGCCCAAATCATAACAGCAGATGAGCTCGTTCTGCAGGAGAGCTATCCTGGAATGGTTTGAAGTATTCCTTCTTCCTCCTGCTAAAGCTGGGAGGGGCAAATTTTTGCATTTTTAATTCACAAAACATTGCATATATTTATTGTGTACAGCATGTTGTTTGGAAATATGTAGACATTATAAAATGACTGAGCTAATTAACACATGTATTGCCTCATGTATTTATTTTGTGATCAGAACACATAAAGTCTGAGCGATTTTCGAGGATGCAAGACGCTGCTACTAACTACAGTCACCGTGCTGTACCTTACATCTCGCGAGCATTTTCTTCCTGCTGAACTGAAATTTTGAATCCTTGACCACCTTCCCCCCACTCTCTGGGTCCAAGTCCCCGGTAACCCCCCCCCCATTCTCTACGACTATAAATTGTTTTACATTCTTCAGTCTCACTCAGCTCCTTCTCTGCCCCTCATGTGCTGGACTTATGAAGAGAGTTTCTTTACCTACATGAGGATGGGTTAGCGAAGTCTCTGCCTCTGAATAAGTTTCAAGGAGAAAATGACCCCATTCTGTTCAGCTTTCTGGCTATGGGGACACTAGCTGCCTTTTAGAACTCAAAGTTGAGTTCTAGATGCCAGTTGAGGGAACAGGGAGCGCCATGCTCTGCCTCTGCCGCGCATGAGAACTTCTGTAGGGCCGCGTTCCTGCGTGAGCTTCCACCCGTGTAAAGACTCGCTGTGAACATGGACTTCCTCTGTCCTTTTTATTACTCTGCGTTACCGTGATGAAGAAGAGGGAGCAAAATGGGGTGATATGCAGTAACCGTCCTCATTTTTGAGGTGATAAAATGAGAATCAAAAAGGAAGAGGAGTCTGCAGGACGGTTAGTGGCAGAAGTGGGGCTCAAACGCACGCCGGCCTCCCTGGCCTGGCTCATCCCTCTCCCGCTGTGCCCAGAAGGTGCCCTGGCACCCACGTGCGTGCAGAGCACTGTCTCGTGGGAGGGGAGCAGTGTGTACTAGATTCTAAAGCATATAACCTCTGGCGTGAGCATCACCCCATCATTCTTAAAATTGCTATTTCCTTCTTAGGATAAAAAAACATATGTGATGTTTTAATACTAGCAAGAGTGCAAGCAGCGTTAACTCACAGTGTTCTTCACAACATCCGTGTGTTATGAAGCAGATTTTCCCTTCTGACCATGTTTTCACATATATGCACATAAAATCTGTATATTTGCCAATATGCTTTTGGTGTTTTCTTCAGATGTCTCTATAAAAAAATCAGCATAGTTTATGATAACCGAGTAATACAGGCTTCTTGTCCTTGCACTTAGTCCTAACTCATTTGCGTTTTGAGGGTGGAGCACTGTTAGGAGATTTCCTTTTCCTGAGAATCCACCTCTCCCCCTGCATGAGTGGCACACCGATTTGCTTTTGCCGCAGGAGCTGGGATAGGCAGCTCCAGGAGCACAGGTGCACGGCCAGGTAACCTCGTGTGGACATAGCGGCCAGCTTGGTGGCCCAGACTTGCATCACACTTGGTTAGATCTATGCTTAGCGCTCAGCCAGGAGCATCAGAGCGTCAGAGGGAGCAAAGGGCAGCCCACGGGCCAGGCCACTTTCTCTCCATCCCTTCTCACCACTGCGCAGAATGTAAGCCGTGGATGCCGATGGCCTTCCTTTCCTCAGAATTTCCTTCATCCTCCCACACTGGCCAGCAGGTGACAAGACTGAATACAGTTTAAATCATTAAAGACAAAAAGAACGTTATCAGAAATAAGAGTGCAAACACGTGCGACAAGGATTTTGAAAAATAAACACATGATCAGCACTAGGACATGCGGAATCATGTAAATATAGAAATACTTCAAATATCCTGTTTATTTTAAGTAGTTATGTAATGGTTAGTTTTTAAAATATCCCAATGGATGGAAAAACGCAAAATTCTCTTTACTGGGCAAAAGCTGATTTTGCCTCTTTTTAGACAGGATCTAGGATCTTAATTGTGTATGGGTGGGCCATGCATCACTGTGAGGTCAGCACCAGGGCTTTGGCGTTTTTAATATATTGCCTTAATTTGGAAGAAACGTTGTGTATGTGTTTTCTCTGAAGAATATTGTAGGTTTAGCCTGCAGGACATATTCCAGAATGTCCACCAATGGAAATGGGATTATCTTGGAGAAGTATCATCATTAATACTTTATTAAAGTCAACGTTTTATATTAAGAATAATATTTTCCAAATTACAATGATATTCTAAAGCATATTTATTAATTCTCCAAGCCACTGTTGAACAATTTACCTACGTCTCTGGTGAGAAGCATGTGAAGATGAATAACGTGTGACCACTTGCCCTTAAAGGGTTTGGAACTCAGATGAAAAGAGACAGAGCCAGCTTCACTGCTGTTGTGGAGTCCAAGGATCCCAGGACTCAGGGAGAGAGGTTTAAAGGAGAGGCTCACAGAAGCCGTGTGTCTACGGTGTCCCTAGGACTTGCAGCGGTTGAGGGAAGGGAATTTGGAGTTTTCACCCCCAGAAGCAGGAGGCTGCCAGTGGGGGTGTTTGGGTGAAGACCTCAGCGGAGCTCTGGACAGACAGCAAATCCAGAGGGAACTGCAAGGCTGGCAGCAGGGCAGTGAGGGCTGAGGAGCGGCAGAGGAAGGAGGGGCCAGCCTGGTGGCAACGGGAAGACGCCTGCAGACGCACAGAGTTTGGGGTCAAGAGAGCAGGTGCCCGGGGCTGACGCCTGGGGGCTTCCGAGGGACACAGCCAGGGCACAGGCAGGCGGGGGAAGCAGGTGGGGTGGGTGAAGGCCCACAGGAGCAGCTCTGGGAATGGGTGACAAGGGCTCCTTCCGCAAAGTGTGGGCGAGACCCTCAGAGCTGATCCCCTATCAGAGAACCAATCAACATACAACTGCTAGTGTGACGGAACCCAGTGATTTCCCATCTCCCTGGCCAGGGGACACCTTGAAAGTCCTTTCCTGCTTGTCGGAAGCAAGTCCTGTTCAGCTCCTCGGCCTTTCTCGAATACTTCTTTCTTCTGTGAAATGACACTCCCTTACCTGTTAGCAAACTGCCACTATTCTCAGTCTGGCTCTCCACTGCAGGGTCCCTAAAATGTTGACGTCCCCCAGAGTTTGGTGAAGGAAGATCAGGAAGATAGGGTTGAAGTTGTTGTTGGGATTGAACCCAGGGATGCTGTACCACCGAGCTACAGCCCCAGCCCTTATTTCACATTTTGAGACCGGGTCTCCTTAAGCTGCTTGGGTTGTCCTTAAGCTAGAGATCCTCCTGCCTCAGCCTGCTGAGTTGCTGGGATGGCAAGATTAGAGGCGTGTACCACCATGCTTGGTGGTACAGAAAAATATCTAAACCTACTCTTGTCCTGTGAAATTTCATCCACTCCAACAGCTTCTTATTCCATCCAATTGAAGATAATCCCCAATTGCATCTCCTTTTGAACTCTGGGCTCATTTATCCCACAACCTACTTAATACCTCACTTTGTGAATGTCTCCAGACTGTCTCAAATAAAATATGTGCCATTTGATTTTTTTTTTCTCGAATTCTGATTCTCCCCTCATCTCCTGAATCTCAGGGAGGTTTAATTCTGTCCACTCAGACACTCATTGAAGGAAAAAAAGAAAAGAAAAGAAAAAAAAAGGACAGGTGTCCTTGCTTTGATTTGTCTATCCCCCACCACGTCCAAGTCAGTATGATCAGCTACATTTCCAAAATACATCATCACCCAGCCTTTCCCCCATTTCTCCAGTGACCTCCCTGTTCCTCTTAGAATTCTGTGGAAGCGATGCTTGCCACAATGGCTTTCTGAATGGCTTCCTGACCTGACTCATTCTAACTGAAATACATTGCTCCTTTACTGGATAGGAAATTAGCATCACTGTCTTCCCATTATGAATAAAATCCAATCCTTAACTTGGCCAGAAGTGTGTGCCTCCCCCAACGCCCCCTCCCATGCTCATCTCGCATGGACCGCCTCCCTCTCCACTTGTCAGCCACATTAGTCTTTTAAGTTCATCAGGGGACCCATATGTGCTGCAGCGTCTTCTGCCCAGGACACACTTCCCCTAGTCATCTGGCTCGCGTGCATCTATGCTTCGCAGGTCAGCTTTCCTCCCAGTGTGTATCTTCCCCAAAGTGAATTTCATGAACTAACCCCGCTTGGCTCTCTCTTGCCCTCTCTCTTTTCAGGACTAGGGGTTTATCTCCCATGGGACAGTCCGGAATATGAGTCCTGCTCAGTTCTGTAGTCTGCACACAATTCCTGGCACTGAGTGGGTATCCAGGAATGTCTTAAAGGAGGAAGAGAAGGGAGAGAGGAGGGAGGGAGAGAGGGTGGAAAGGACAGATGGGAAGAAAGAATCATGAATATTGTGGGCAGGTACTAAGTCGACCTTACCAAAATGGACTAAGCAAAGCAAACACACACACGCACACACACACACACAAATGCAGTGTATTCCAACCCGAGGACCCAGGAAGTCCTGAATGCATCAAGGCTGGTGGAAGTGGACATGAAGACAAGGGAAGACTCATTTCCCACAAGTGGGAGGCCCTTCATCCTTCATCAGGCTCTCCCTGGTCCTCCTGAATGCCAGGAGATTCTGGTGACAAAGTCACCAGAACAACGGTGGTAGACTAAAACCAAAGAGCATGCACTGATTTATTTCTCCTTGTTCATGGGTAGACAGGAAGTGGGATTTCGTCATGCTTGGCTGGGGAAGCAGGGCCAGGTCACCCCCGCTGGCTGTGTGGCTACAGAGCACAGGCACACACAACTGGAGGAGACAGCTGCTCAGCAGAGACTGGAACTGACTTGCATGGGGACATCTGAGCCAGGGAGAGTACAGCCCTTGTCAGGGTTACATCCTGCAGCTGTGCCGGACTGGACGGCATCCCCTCCTGGGGTGACACTGCAGGCTCTGGAGGGGTCAGCTTTAGCGGAGGAACTCCATGCTTCAGCTGGAGCAGGACCAGCCAGAGACTTCGGATGTGCTGCTCCTGTTTCCCTGCGGGAAAGCAGGATTTGCCGCACCATGGAGAGTGGATGGCATTCAGGGTAGAGTGAGTTCCTGCCTCCGGAGGACGAGACCTGGGTTTCTCACTCCGTCCTCTACTTCCTTCCATCTCCCTGGATCAAGTCCTCTGACGGGATTTCTCCCTAAGTCCCCATGGAGGACTGCCACTCAGAGGTGGCTGCAAAGTGTAAGCTGTCACTCCCAATCCTGCCACCACGTGAGCATTCAGACGTTAGGGATGTGACCATCTCTGTGTTTCTCTCCTATTTAAAGGATTGAGCAGAGACTGACACTCTCAGCAGATGTTACCCAGCATATAAGCTGTCCTCCTAGGGTGGAACTGCACGACGCCTTGGTTAGGGCTGTTTCTGTTAGCGAGGTAAGGGGAAAACTCGGGTGAATCTGTCAGCTTCTTCCCGGACTCGGAATTTTTGGAACAAGAGGCTCCTGTCATTTTAAATAGAAATATCTTCAAGGAATAAAAAGCAGAGAAAATGAAGACTGACTTTTGGGATCGAGCATCTCTCTACATTTCCAATCAGCCTCGGCTCTGGCACACCACAGCTTGTACCCCAGACATGTCACAGCCACATATCTGCATCTTACCTTCCAGAACATCTTTAAGAAACCAAATCTTATGCAAGTAGAAAATAAAAGGATTTATATGCATTCCATTCTGTGCCAGTCACAAATAAAACAGTGTTTTTAAAACCAATAAATATTTTTAAATAAAAAGATTTTAAAAACAGAGACTTAGAATTGACACGCAAAAGTATGAGATAATTTAAGCACAGTGTTGCCTAGAAGTGTGTGTGTGTGTGTGTGTGTGTGTGTGTGTGTGTGAGAGAGAGAGAGAGAGAGAGAGAGAGAGAGAGAGAGAGAGAGAGAGAGAGAGAGAGAGAGAGAGAGAGAAAGAGAGAGAGAGAGGGGGGGGAGAGAAATAAGGATAGGATTTCCATGGGTTTTTACAAGTGATCCCTGAACTCTTCATTTGGCCCATGAGTTTGTAACCTGGTTACAGACACTTCACTAAGTTCTAGGGGTGAAAAGGTGAAAAGGACATCCAGGTTCCTCAGTACCAGCTGGGGGACAATGATGAGCTCCTGATGCCCATGGAGCAGAGGAAGGGTTCACAGAGAAAGCACCCTGTGATGCTTCTTAAAGAACGGAGGATAAGTTTTCAGAGACAGAAGACCCACCGACTGCACAGGCCCAGTGGATAAAAGCATGGTGCTCTCAGAGAACCAGAATCCAGCCTCGGAGGCAGCAGGAGGATTGGGAGGCAGAGGAGCCAGAGGACCTTCAGCCCAGGCTGAAGCTAGGACAGCCTTCCACGTCAGAGAATGACTCCACCCATCTCCTACAAGAATTCAAAGGCAATGTAAAAATGAAATCATGGTGAGACATTATAATGTGAAAGGAAGCCAGATCCAAAAAACACAAAGGGATTTTTTTTAAGAGGGGAAAAAGCTTTTTTCTTTTCTTCAACAAAATAAGAAAGGAAATTCATGGCTCTCTAGAAGAATAAATATTACAAAAATTGACTCGAGTTGAATGACTTGATTAGATCAGTTCTTATAAGACAAATTTAAAACATGATTTTCAGTTTTCACAAATTTTCCTTAAAAACTGGATAGGTCATATTTTTTCCTAGTCAGTTCTACCAAACTTTTAAGGAGGAAATACTTCCTATGTATTATTTAAATATTCTGTAATGCCGCTTTAGTCAGCTTGGGCCACCATGACCAAGTACCGTAGAGGAGTGACTCAGCAGAAATTGAGCTCAGATTTAGGAAGTGGGAGGAACAAGACTGAAGCTTGGTGGCCTGGTTTCTGGTGAGGGTTTCTGCCACCTCCTCACTCTGCCCTCACCTGGCCTTTCCTCAGAGATTAGGTGTCTCTTCTTGTAACACTAACCCTAGTGGACCAGAGCCCCTCCCTTAGGACCTGATTTTGACTAATTACGCCATTTTTCCAAATGCAACCAAACTGGAGTTCAGGGCTTTTTGACGTCTGAATTTGAGATTCGAGGGTAACACAAACATTCAGTCCATAGCACGTATAAAAGACCAAATTTGTCAAATACACTCAATATGATACCTAATTAGAAACTCAGATGAAAAAAATTATTTATTTAAAGATTAGCAAGTTAATGCTAATATTTCAATAAAAGATTAATGCAAATAGGATTTATCTCAGGAGTAAAAGGATTATTTGACTTTAAGGAATGCATAACTCTAAACCATGATAAAATTATTCCTTGTATTTCCAAAATAGAAGTCATCTTAGCTTCACACAATGGTGGGTGTGAGAATTCACAGACTGGAGGGATGTGTCCACACCCGCCTCTGAGCCTGCAAGGCCAGTGAGGCCAGAGCATCTCTGGGCTGCTGCTTCACTGTAGGCTCGTGTCCCTCAGTGAGGTCATTTTGTTTCGGCTGACATTACTTATGAGTAAATGCTTTAATCTGTTATCAGTGCTTGGTGGTTATTGTCCCCCTTAAATGCTTAAATTGCACTTATTACGTGTGGGTGATGGATTTAGTAGGTGACATATTTGCTATTAAGCAAGAAGCTGTAATTTCTCATAAAAGAAGGTAAAGGCCAGTTAATTGCAGATTAAATAACCTAGCAACGACTCACTTTACATGGAATTTAATTTAGATTCCAGAATTAAAATGGAGTTTACTACTATATAGAAAGTGTCATGCTCAAGGTGATTGGTCTTTATATGAAAAATATGAGGTTTTTTTTCTATTAAAGATTATCAATATTATTCATCCATTTTTTTTTCTGCAGGAAAATCCCCGATGCAGGAGCCAGCCACCTTCAGCTTCCCTACAACAAAACTGCCACCCCTCTCACATTTCCAATCACCGCTGAAAGCTGCTTCACTTTTCATTCGAACACGCCATTCCGCTTTGAAACCAACTCACTTTTCCAGGACAGGGCTCATCTGAACCTACTTAGCATTTTCACCCCAACCCAGTGGTATTGTTTTAAAAGTGAGGACTAATGTTAACCAGTCTTTAAAATTCTACTTTTTCTTCCTTTTTCTCCTTTCCATTCAACACAGGTGATTTTGGAAAACTAGAGAAATAGAATGGGAAGAAAGCATAGCAATCAGTTTTTCCTGCAAGTCATAGAAAAGAATTTTGTGTCTTATTTGAAAAATTCAAAAAATTCCATTTTGACCTTTGAATAACTAACCTTTGAACAAAGAAGAGAAAGAGGCTTGCCTGATAAGGCTTCTATCTCAATTACAGAAATCTCATATTAGAGAATATATTAAATACTAATGTGCAAATTTATTTGAACAAGGGAACATTGGAAGGAAACAGAATTAAATGCTTGGATTTGTAGAGGATTTGTTCTGCCTGTTGTTGGGTATATTCCTCTCCATTTACTCTTTGAAAATGGCGGTAGATAGGCCAGCTCCACCAATCCCATACTCACACTATTCAGCGGAGAGGACAGAGAAGAGAACCAACATTTCTATCTATCTGCACACGCTAACCATGAATTATATCTTTTATTACTTTCAAGAGTCTTCTGAGGTAAAGAGGATTATCTTCATTTTAAATAGAAAGAAACTAAAATGTATTGAAGTTGGTAATTTTCTATGTTCATAACTGCTAAACCAGATCCTAAAGATCTTTCTTGCAACTGGTACATTTCCCAAAAGGGACCCAGAAAATAACAGTTATAACTTGGAAAATATAATCCACTTTTCAAACATATTTTGGAAATTCTGGAATAAGCGGAGTAGCTTCATTCACCCAGGGCTTAGCGGCCTTCAGTGTGAGGGGCCTTCATGAGGGGCCTTCATGAGTGACCTCAGTGCCCTGACAAGAGGACCCATCTGTGAACAAGAAAGTGCCCCCCGAGAACTGTCAGCACCTGGCTCTTGCACGTCCAACCCCCAGAACTCTGAGAAGTGATTTCCTTCATGGAAGCTGCCCGGCCTATGCTGCTTTGTTACAGCAGCCATAACTGATTAAGAAGATATCTTTGGCAGTTTTTATAAATACATTATATATGCATCCACTGGAGAAAGGCAGACTGGGATTGACAGGCCACCTCCCTCTAATTCCCCCCGCCAGCGTGTCTTGATGAAGAGCCCACTGTGCTTAGGCGGTGTTCTAGGAGCTGGGGACAGGGCAGGCACAGGGAATCTGGGTCTCCTGACCTGCCCCCGTCCCAGGGCAGAACGACACTCCGGAAGCTTCCAGGTGGTGATGAGGCTTCACCACAGAGGGACCGAAGGAACCTTGCCACAGGCCTCAGAGCATCTCTGCTTTGTGTTCTCGCTTGTGTGACTCGGGTGAATCACTGACATGTGTGGACTTTCAGTTCATCACCTATGGATGAGGTTAATGTCTTACAGGGTCCTGAAGAGAAATAAGTGGTATAGCTCGATAAAATCACCTCCTGGTACTTGATGCACACTGATATTAGTAACTAACAATTACCAAGTGAGCACCAAATCCCTGCCAGGAGTTTATGTGTATCATCATTCAATCCTCAAAACAAGCTTAGGAGTGCTGGGCTATGTGCTGTTCTCATTCCCCTCAAAACCTATCTGTATATACACCACAGTTTCTTTATCCACTCATCTGTTGAAGGGCATCTCGGTTGGTTCCACAATCTAGCTATTGTGAACTAAGCTGCTATAAACACTGATGTGGCTGCGTCACTGTAGTGTGCTGATTTTAAGTCCTTTAGGTATAAACTGAGGAGTGGGATAACTGGGTCAAAAGGTGGTTCCATTCCAAGTTTTCTGAGGAATCTCCACACTGCTTTCCAGAGTGGCTGCACCAATTTGCAACTCCACCAGCAGTGTATGAGTGAGCCTTTTTCCCCACATCCACACCAACACCTATTATTCTTTGTGTTCTTGATAATAGCCATTCTAATTGGAGTAAGATGAAATATTTTATATATACACAATGGAATATTATTCAGTCATAAAGAAGAAGAATATTATGGCATTTGCACATAAATGAATGGAATTAGAGAATATCATGCTAAGTGAAATAAGCCAATCCCAAAAAACCAAAGGCCGAATGTTTTCCCTGGTAAGTGACTGATGATATATAATGGGGGTGGGGGGTGGGGGGTTAGAGAAGAATGGAGGAACTTTAGATTACATACAGGGAAAGGAGAGGTGGGGGTAAGAAAATAGTGGAATGAGAGAGACATCATTACCCTATGTACATGTATGTTTACATGAATGATATGAATCTACATTGTGCACAACCATAGAAAAGAAAGATGTACCCCATTTGTGTACAATGAATCAAAATGCAGTCTGTAAAATTTTAAAAATAATTAAAAAATAAAATAAAATCTATTACAATGCAAAAAACAAATAAATTAGGTGAGTCAAATACAAAAAAAATCATCTGTGAGTAAACTAAGTGGTTTGACCAAGTTTTCAGATTTAGTAAGTACAGCATCTGGGACTGAAGGGCAAGGCAGGGGTCTGGATGCTGTTACCTGTTTGCCCAGTTCATCCCAGGAGAAGCCAGCTGCTTCTCCAACCCCCACTGTGCTGAGGGGCTGCAGGGGCTCAGTCTGGGGTCCTCCCAGAGCCGGGACAGAGCGGGGCGCTGCCGTCCTCTAACTCGATGCTCTGACGTCCAGCCTTGGCGTTCCCCATCCTTTAATGCCTGAGGTGCGCGTTCCCCATTTGTGGTCCTCGTGGCTCCAACGCGAGGTCGAGCGTCAGGGTGTGCTGCGGGGGGACATCTCTGCTCAGGGAGCCGTGGTCAGGCCTGGGCGAGAGGGAGCGGGGCAAACGGCTCGGCTGAGGAGAGGCCGACTCTGCAGCCAGGACCTACGCCTGCAGCCGCAGGGCCATAGTCAGGCTGGACCAGGGACATGAAGACCAGGGAGAACAGCCAGAGCCGGCTGGTGTGCATTCTCCTGGTAGAAGTGACTGGCCCCCCAGAACACAGAGATCCGGTGGGCACAGGGGAAGGGAACCAGCAAAGGAGGTCCTGCGACCTGTCCCCAGAGCACTGCCCCCCAGGAACTGGCCCGTGATGGAAGTGTCCTATGTCCCTGCTGTTGGATAGCGGGTCATCTTGGCAGTGGAGCAGCAGAAAAGAGCCCTTGGGATTCAGGAACCGAGTTTCACATCTTCATCTAGACCTTTTGCTTTGACTCTAGACAGGCACATGTGACAAATGGCTCCCTGCGGACGGCATGGTCTAGACCTGCAGTGCTCATGGTCTCACACTCTTGTGCTGGAGGGTGAGAGAGAGGATTGAGAAGAGCCCCCAGCCCAAGAGCCCCACCGGCTCCCGGCCCAGCCCGCCCCTGCAGGCCCGGTTCTGCAGCTGGCCCCGTCCTCTGAGCGCTTAGAGTCTCGGCATTTTTACCATGAAACCCTTAAAGCCCACGGGGTGCCCAAGCACCCATGTGTTTAGTAGCAGCTCCAGACAGCGCAGCGGTGTCTTGGGGTGCTCAATAGAGTCACTGTGCTTCCCTCAAAATCAGACCATGTCGAGCTAGGGCGATAGCTCAGCGGGTAGAGTGTTTGACTTACAAGCACGAGTCCCTGGGTTCAATTCCCAGTACCGCAAAAAAAAAAAAAAAAAAATTCAGACCATGTCAAGGTGCACCAGAAAGCATACTGCGGCACCAGGGAGACCCCTCTGCCCAGCCTTTGGGGACTCCACCCCCAGGATCTTCACCATCTCCCGGTGGCCAGCTTCAGTAGTTGCTGCATGGTCGGCCAGCGCCCAAGGTGACTCGCCTCTCATTCCCAGCCAGCGTCTGCTACTCTTGATCACTGCACATTGCTCCCTTACTAGGGATTAGAAAATCACAGAACCACCTCTGCTTCCTGGATCCAACCCCAAAGTGAATCTCATTTTCTTTCAATCTCCTCCCAAACCAGAAGCCCAAGCCGGTGAGAAGCCCACCCTACTCCCCCGCGGAGGCCGCCCCAGCTTCCCATCAAGAGCACCTGCTAGGCGAGTCCAAACTGACAGAGGGCATGTTCCTGTGATCTGCAGGCACCGGGCTGCATCGGCACCGATTCTGGAACTTTGTATAACACAGGAGTGGCATCCTTGTGCTTTATCAAGGGGATGAATTCTCTCCTAGTAACTCCACTTTCAGAGACACACACACGCCTCTGTGGAATCTGACAGCTGTTTTGCCTCATTTACTGCAACAGTTTGGATAATAGCAGGTTGGAAATAGTAATGTTCACCTCTTTCCTGTTTCCTGAAATAATACCTGAGTACACTCATTGTTTAATTACCTCCTTCCGAGGATTCCTTAGGAGACTGAATACACAATCATCAGACTACACATAAAAACAAAATTTTGCCCACAATCTGCAATGACCAGCCCAGGAAAACAACTTATTATCTAGAGTAGAGCAACCAACCCAGGAAGCCAGGCAATGGTCCGTAAGTCAGATCCCACAAGCCACTGGTCCAGGGAGTCAAAGAGAACTCCCGTAACACTTGACACAAAAATGGAACATGACTCGATTAACTGCTGAGAGGTGCTTTACTTTCATCCTGTCTCTCAATACAGGGGCCCTGGACCCGGAAAGGTCAAATTGCACCCCTAGCAGTCACAAAGCACAGGCTACACTGGCTAGCCCGGACAGTCTCCCCAGGCCAGCAGCCGCCCCCAAGACACACCAGGAGGCTCCCTTGTCCCACAGTCAAGCTTCCCCACTGCTGGACCTGCCTTGGAGTCTCAGGCAAACGGAAGTGTTGGTACTGACGCCCTAGCCAGAGCCAGCTCTGAGTGAGCAACAATCGGACTTGGCTGGCCCTCGTTTATTTCCACACCTAAACTTAAAACCCCGCTGCATATTCCTACGTTACCCTCCAGCACGTCTACACTGATTTCTATAACCATTTCTGGGTTTGAAGTTGGTCTCCCACTGCATCACTAAATGGTAGGTCATATCAATCTTTTTAATCTTGCCAATCTGCTAATAGACTATGGATCGTGTTTCTCTGTCAATTTATTTGGTTGTGCAGAACTTAAACACCTTTTCACATGGTTACGGGCCATTTGTATTTCCTTCTTGGTAATCAGTTGTCCTCATATTTGGTCTATTTTATGGAAGTACAAAATCTCAGGCCACATTTCAACTCTGTCATCCCTTCAGAGTGTCCACCTCTTTCTAACCTATGGTTGTCTACCAGATGGCCCAGAGGTCCAGCTGGGCATCTGTGTATGCAGAGCTACAAGTAGGCCAGGGATTCCCATCAAGAAAGGGCACGACACTCAGGCTAGGAGGGAAACAGGATGTCCATGGACAGGCCCCGGGGACGGTGAAGAAACAGGAGTTCAGAGACACGGGGACAGGATGGCACAATGCAAGACGGAGTTCAGAGACACGGGGACAGGATGGCACAATGCAAGACGGAAGTAAGGAGGATCGGTCTGGGTGCCGTAGCTCAGGTGGCACTGTGAGCAATGCTTAGGGCTTGCTTCTTATCTTTAGGAGCTGCAGGTCACTGAAAGGCAAGGTGGACACCCCCAAGCTCCAGGGACAGTCTAAGGCTCTCATGGGCTCCAGCGTGCACAGGTGTCAACACAGTACCGTGTACTGAGGGCATGTCCACTCAGGAAGTTGTGGAGACTAGGAAGGGATTTGACTTTAAATCATACCCTGCAGGATGGGATGCCTCTTGGTTGTTTATAAAATCACAACACTGTGCAGCTGGTTCTAGTTTCTCTGTCTGGTTTGAGCAGACTGAAGGGTTCTCCTGACCTGAGGGCTGCATGGCCTCACCCACATTGCCTGCGCTGGGCTCCTCTTCTCCTCCAGAACCTCGTGGTGAAAGGCTTTGTGCTGCTCCTCTGGTCCTGCTTCCCCATCCTGCACTGAAAACAGTGTCCTGCTTCAAGAGCCTGACCAGCGCCAGCATCAGGGCCTCTCTGCTGTGTCATGATAGGACATGTGTCACGTGCTGGGGCCGGAGAGGGACCTCCTGGGGACTCGTTGTGTCCGCTTCTTGTTCCATACCTAGGCTGCCAGTTCCATCTTCACCTGGCCACTCCAGGACTGGAGCTAAATACCAGGTGCTCTGATGACAGCTGTTTTCAGAAGCATAGGAATCAGAGAACAGCAGCTCTTGGTCAGGCAGATTTCCACCTGGTTGGTGTTTTCACACAAACCCGCATCTCCCACAAGGTCAGGCTACTCAGGAGTCAGGGCTTCTGATATTGGATTGGCACTGGGAACCTCAGGATTGTCCTGGCATGGCTAAAACCAGGACAACGTGGTGCCTCTGGGGCTTGGTGAGTCTCTGTACAGGAGCTTGGGATTCCTTCTGTATTCTTCACACCAAACCCTCCCCCCGCAGTACCCAGGGCAGTGTATGGCGCTGACAAGCCACATGCCCATTTCTTCTTGAACTTCCGAGACTTCTGGCATCTGTCTCCCAAGAACAAAGGCAATGGGCTCACACCTTCCTCCCAGACAGGTTCAAGTCCTGCTGTTGATGCTGCTGCCGGTTATTCAGTGGTCTACCTTGTTGACTTGGGATACTAAATCGTAGGAAAAGTGTCTCAACCACAACCATGATGTCTTACCCTGTGATGCCGAACCTATTTGAACGAACATCCCTGTTTTTCTGGTTTCACTCCTGGTTCCTCCTGGCAAAGGTCTCAGGCCCCTTTGGTGCCTGGTTTTCATGTAAATGGTGAACAGGCTCAAGGTCTTTCAATCAGGTGGTCCCCAGCTCTCCTTCCACATACAGACGCCAGGGTGAAACTGGCCTAGGAGAAGCATAAACCCGGCACATCCCAATGTATAAAATCCCACCTGAACAGAGGGCAAAGAAAGAAAAGGATGCCAGATGTACAGGTAAACTGTAACTAAAAGAAAGGAAAGGAGTATTTTCAAGCTTCTGGGTGCCACGAATTCAATTGATGACCTCATATTCTGTCAAAGAGGTGAACAAATCAATTTCACAAGTGGAAGCTAGAAAATAAAGGGGGAAAGGGATCTCCATGAAAATAGAAAGGGGAACAGAATAGACGGAAGGGTTTAGAGGCGGGGAGGAGGCAATGGATAGGAGAGGCATCGGGAATGAATGAGAATAAACTATGCTTTGTGCAGGTAGGATCGATCCATCACAATAAAGCCTACTATTGAGTATAATTATAATTCACAAAGAACAATTTTTGAAAATCAGAAACAAAAATATCCCAAATCAATAAATGCTGAGTGGACTTGATTAAACCGCATCCTCTCTGAGGCACAGGGCCCTTCAGAAGCCTGGGAATGCTCTTGTTCTCAGGGCTCATTGTTCTCTCTGAACACAGATTCTTCTGTTCCACCATGTCAAACAGGTAGACAGTTCAGCTAAGGCTAATGAGAAGTCAACTGCCATTTTCATTGAGATACAACTAAATTAAGTGGCAAATGAATCACTTCCAACATTATCATTGACATCCTCAAAAAAGGAAGAAAATATGTGCTTAGTAAAACAATGTAATTCACTTGATGATTTATGACCAAATTCCCAGAGATGTTTACAAATTCTTCCGCCGCCCTTGAATCAGAAAGTTTGACTCTGTGTCTCTCCTTTAGCTGAAAAATACTGTAAAACTCTAAAAGCATGTTGGGGCCCTGGTGGCCACATTTCTGAACAGATTTCCAAACAGGTAAGTTATTCTCATTAAGGTCAATAAGGATTTATGCTCAGCTAGAGGATGCTGCATCTCTAGATATAAAGTCATACTGTAGGGGAAAGAGCTCGATTTGGGGAAGGATCATAGGAAGAGTCCTATAGGGACGTAGCACTGACTGGTTTTCGTTGGACTCAGCAGCATTTGATGTAGCTCTAATGAAGAATAAACAGCATCTCATTCAAAGTGGTCTTTGTATAGTACTCTGACTTTTTAAGTGCATGCCCTGGAGAACATGTGCTGAATGTATTTTTTTGCAATGGCAGTAGCCATCCTTTCTATTTGCGTAATTTACTTCGCACAAATAAAGGTTTCCTAAATTTAGAAAGCATCTTTGTTGAAATGTTCTGAAAAGCATTTAAAGAATTGTCTGACTATTGTTGGAAATTAATTCCAAGGGCATAATGGACAATTAGGAGTGTAGTTCATTCAATGTTCTAGAATTATCTCATGGATCCCATCATGAAAATAGGCTTCCCGTGGTCTCAGAAGTAAAGGTGGGTCAAAATCAAGTTGTTTGTGCTTAAGTTATTTGGGAGAAAGAAACACAGATAAAGTATTAAACTACCTGAAAGAACTTTCTTAACAGTGTTACTGAGACAGGCTGGTTAAGGAAAAACCTCACACATTGCTCAAAATAAGCCAAAAAATGATTCAGCAAGTTGGATGCCAAGACTGTAAATGGTTTTACATAATTTAATGAAATTTAAATACAGTGAAAGGGTAAAGCTTTGTTACTCAAATACCTCTTTCAATGTTTTGAGCTATTGCATGGAAAAAAAAAATCCAAAGTGACCTTGGTAAGGTGTTTCTCTTCATAAGAGTTTCCTATTCAACAAAAGGGAGACTGTTGTTATTTGCAGTGTTAAGCCAAAATCAACTGTGGGAAGTATTCATACTTATTATTTTGCAAAGGAATATAAAGAAAAAATGATATGTTAGACAAATTACTGATGCTCCTTGTTTTGAATATTACAATTTATTCTCATCTCCTCTTTGCCTTCCTTGATTCCTAAAATGTAAAGAGAATGAGGAGATCAATGAGCTGTGTTCTTGTAGAACAATTATAGTAATAAACAAACTGCAGAAATGATATGAATTTCCTCCTTTAACCAGCCCTACCACCAGGCTGTCCTCAGGAGGAGAGCAGGGGACAAGGGGACAGATGGGTGACAATTTCCATTTGAGAACTTATAAACATAATTTTTCCTTGTGGCTACTTGAAAAAAGTGGATTTCATTGTGGCTACCACTTTAGCACAAAACTATCCTGTATTTATTGTTTAAAAAACAAACAGAGTCATGCGAAGGGGATCAGAGCAAGGAAGGAAGACAGTGGCCATTCTCCACCTTCCCAGAGACCCCCATCTGTACACGAAGCCCGGCCACCGCCCTGCTGTGCAGAGCTTGCCCTCCTACTCAGGTGTGACCTGCGTGTCCTGTCAAGTTGGGAAGTGCTCCTCATTCCTCCTGGTCACAGGCTCCATACAGCTCTGCCTGGTTTCTTTACTCCCATGCTTTCCTTCTGTGGAGATTGTGAGTCTTTGTAGCTGCTTTGCTGTACGAATATCTTCAATGATCTTTTCAGCAAAATCTCCCATAGGCGGAATTGCTGAGTCAAGGGGTAGAGGCCTCTGACAAATATTGACAAATTGCTTTCAGAAAGTTTGTGCATTCCCCTGTGCCAACCAGTAATACAAGAGATTCCGACTTCCCCCCATCCTTATTGACATTGCTACTGCTGCTGTTAGGAATCTGCACCATTTTGTGGGCAAAACTTTTCTCTTATATTTAATTTTCACTTAAAGTTGAGCTTGAACAATTGTATGTTTTATTAGGCATTTATCTTTAAAGGAACCATGTCTTTAACAGTAGGGGGAATGTCTGTAAAGCACTGAAGACCTGTCCTCCATCAGAGAATAACACATTAGAGTCTGCAGTTTTATCAGGTGATGAAATGATGTTAAATATAAATACTCGATTTTGGCAAGAAAACATAAGCACACCCTATATGTGTTCAGCAGCTTAAATTATCTGGTTTGGAAGAAGAACGTGTGAGCAGATAAGCAAAACACAGTTATTCTTGCTATTAAATGGGTTCACAGACTGAATGCTGGTTCATTGGAATGACATCCAATGAACACAGGCCCGAGAAGAACTGCGGGGGGCAATGATCCCAGCTCTGGATTCCAGGTATCTTTTGTATCATGATTATGAAACAATTAAGAATACAAAAAGAGCAGCAGACCGAGATCATGCCAGCTCTTCCGTGGAAAACAGGGTCCAGAATGCAGTTCCCAGCGTACCGATGGCCACGGGGTACCAAGGGCAGGCCAGCTGAGGAGGGCCTTCCTCCATCAGTCGCGGGAAGGAAGCATCTGAGATCCTGGCCTGCACAGGGCGCCGGGGACAGTAGCAGGGCCCACTTAGCTCGCCAGTTCCTGCGGGAGAACAGGAAGGCTGGAGGCAGGGAGAGGCTGGGAGGGAGACAGCAAAAGGGAGAGCAGAACGGGTGAGATGGAATGGACGCAGTAAGACACGAAGAGGGACCACAGTCTCCTGTTCTTTAAGGTTTCCAGGGTTAAGAAAAGCTTTGTCCTGAGAGTTTTTATATATTTAGAACTTTTCACTGGGGAAAAAACAAACGGCACCTCTTTTCCTAAGCTTGGCATAGAAGGTGCCTGACACACTCACATTAAGTGAGATTGTAAGAAGCGAAGTGTGAATGTCAGGCAACGAGTGAAAATCACCGGGCGCCCCAGCAGGGACGAAAGGCTGAGCTGCTTTGCGGCTGGTTGGTTGGCGGCCACGGCTGACGCTGCCGTGGGCTCAGGGACTCAGGAGGGTCCACCACTCTGGACTTCCATGGGGCGACCAGAGGAAGCCCACTCCCATCAGGAGGCGTTAAGACAAGTTGCAGTGGAGCCGAGTCTGGTTATCTGATGGCCTGGGACATTGGGGACCTTGACAGAGAACAACTCCTGCACACAGTGGGGGGTATGATGCTGAGAAGGAGAAGCTGCAGCCCAGTGCTGGGGAGTGACTTGGGTTGTTAGGAGTTATGGTTTTAATGAGGCTCAAACTCAGGTATGTGCTTTGATTTTCCCAAAGCAGTTTAATTTTCATTATATCTAGTCAATTCACATTCAAGTTAAAACAAATTTTATGAGAAACATCCACTTTTTTTTTTGTCTTTCATTGGTAACCACTTCAAAAATCTATGACTGCATCATGGTTGCTTTTCAATGTCCCAGTGTTCTGACTGTTCGACAGGCAAGAGTTGGCTTCTACCCATCCTAAATTATTTGGAAGCGAGGGAGTGGATTTTGACCTTCAGGAATATTCTAAGCTGCTAAGTATGAAAGCCCCAGACTGGAAATTTTTTTGTTTTCATTTTCCTGAGAGGTAGAGGTGAAATTAGTGTAGCTGCTGGCTGTATTAGTTGCCTAATGGAAGAAATCAATTCTTAAATAAGAGCTTCTTTTTTGATGAATACCAAAGATAAGAGCACAGTCTTTCAAGATTAATATTAGCTAGGTACAGTGTGCTGCTTTGTGAATGACATAATCACATGTGATTGAAGATGAAATCTGTCATTTAGCTCCCCAGTAAAGTATCGAAGTTCCAAGATATTTCTATTTTAACAGAAAAAGAAACTCGATTACACTTTTATAGGAATTTTCCACTTAAAGTAAGATGTATATGCATGAATGAATCTGAGTCAGACTATATTTAACTAGTTAAGGCAATTGATGAGATGGTGAATAAAGGAAGCTAGAAAGGTGTGTGAGGAAAGCTTTGCAGGGTCTTAATCTTGTTGGGGGAGAGATGATGAGCTCAGTTTCCCAATACTGAAGCCACAGTGCTCCGAAGACATCCATGGAGTCACGACACATGCACTGGGATGAGGGACCCAGAGCTCAGAACTGAAATTTCAGCAGATGTAAAGAAGAGACTACTCCAAAGAGCAGTAACCGAGGCCATAGGCGTGCACGAGATTGCCTAGGAGACAGGATGCTAGGAAAGGTAGCATACAGTGACAATGCTTAAAGAGCAGGCCAAGGGACACTCAAAAGGACAAGGAAGAGGACGGCTGAGAGAAAGGGAGGACTCAGCAGCAGGGTCCTGAAGACAAGAGCCGAGTCAAGAGGAGGCAGCTGTCACTGGGTGAATGCTGCTGAAAGGTCCCCCGGGCAGTGCATGAAGCGCCCACTGGCTGCACAGAACCAGGCCTTAGTGGGGCCCACAGGCACGGCGGACTCAACTGGACTGTGGGGCAGAAACAGAGATGGCACTGAGCAGCCAGAGGGAAGACTCGGACCCGGCACACACATCTAATTGTTTTTAAATGTTTGACAATGATTAGATGAAGAGAAGTGGGGGCATGATCTATGGTACACAAGCTATTATTTTTTGCTTCATTTTGTTTTTTAAGTAGGAACAACTGAATCATGTTTCAGTTCGGATGGGAAGACTAAGTAGAGAGAGAAAATGAGGACATCGAAGGAGGACAGTCTAGGGCCAGCGCATGAACAGAGCATGATGGTCCAACCGTAGCTGAGAGCACGGGTTCCCGTGGTGAGTGGATGGAAAGGAGGGACGGATGCAAACCCTCACCTTCGCTCCCAGAGGCAGGACCTGATGGTGCTCCTAGCGTCCCCCATTGCTCTTCTTGAGTGGCAAGAGTGGTCATCAGCCGAGACAGGCTGGTTGGAGGCTAAAATAACCCGAGTGCGTCAGGCAGGGAGCAAGCCAGCCGAGAAAGGAGGAGAAACACCAGGCCATTTTTAGGGACTCGGTCTGTTCAAGGACTGTGAACCAGAGGTGTCGGTTTTCCAGGCAGCGTAAAGACCCGATGTTCCCCGCGAGAGGGATCTTGATTACTAAGGAATGCAGACGTAGACATTAGCAAGAGTTCATGACCTTGTGTCCAGGAAGGAATTTTGAAGTCTGACGAAGTTGGCTAATACAAATAAAACAAAAACCAAACCAAACCAAACATCTGACAAATTGATACAGGATCAACCTTAGGTCATTTTTGCATTACTGGAAAAATCACAGGAAGGAAAATAAATGTCAGTGCTCAACTTGCAAGAAAATTCACACAAGAAATTTAGCAGTGTCTACACCTCACTGATGGTTAGGGACCAAGGTCAGATGATGGCATGGAAATGTCCTCCTGAACAGAGTAAAGGAAGAGTCACACCACCACGGGGAACCCTGGCTCTCGCCAGCTGCAGCCACGTGGTGGCCCTACGTGTGGTCCTCAGGAGCTTCGTGGGCATGAGCGGGCAGCCGCATGCAGAGCTCTGGTGCCCAGAGACACTCCCCATCCACTCTGCTACTCCCCAGATTCTGTGAACATAATATCAGCTTTTGTTTTGCCCTTAAACATCACTACTGTCAAAGAATAAATGAACTGGACAGACACTTTACAGAAGAAGTCATACAGGTGATTAATAAATACACGAAAAAGAGTTCAACATCTCTAGTAATTAGAGAAATGCAAACTAAAACAACTCTAAGATTTCATCTCACTCCAATTAGAATGGCTCTTATCAAGAACACAAAGAATAATAGGTGTTGGCGTGGATGTGGGAAAAAAGGCTCACTTGAACATTGCTGGTGGAATTGCAAATTGGTGTAGCCACTCTGGAAAGCAATGTGGAGATTCCTCAGAAAACTTGGAAAGGATTCACGTTTTGACCAGTTATCCCACTCCTTCATTTATACCCAGAGAACTTAAAATTAGCATACCATAGTAATGCAGTCACATCAATGTTTATAGTAGCTCAGTTCACAATAGCTAGATTGTGGAACCAACCTAGATGCCCTTCAATAGATGAACGGATAAAGAAACTGTGAGATATATATATATATATATATATATATATATACACACACACACACACACACACACACACACACATACATACACGCACACACAATGGAATATTATTCATCCATAAAGAAGAATAATATTATGGTATTTGCAGATAAATGGATGGAATTGGACAATACCATGCTAAGTGAAATAAGCCAATCCCAAAAAACCAGAGGCCGAATGTTTTCCCTGATAAGTGGATGATGATATATAATGGGAAGGGGGTGTGAGAAGAATGGAGGAACATTAGATAACTTAGAGGGAAATGAGAGGGAGGAGGGAGGGGGTAGGAAGGATAGTGGAATAAGACAGACATCATCACCCTATGTACATGCATGATTGCATGAAAGGTATAAATCTACATCGTGTACAACCATAGAAATGAAAGATGTACCTCATTTGTGTACAATGAGTCAAAATGCAGTGTGTAAAAATAATACAGAATAAATTTTAAAAATATATGAATGTTCAAATATTCCTAAGTATAAAAATTAATCTTGGTCAGATGCCATTGCTGAGCTAGCCTGCCCGCCTGACCCCCACACCAAGGTCGGACGCCATGGCTGAGCCTGCCTGCCTGCCCCACTACTGCTGAGGGACACTGTAATTGCTCTGTGCTGACTCAGCGCATACTTGCTGGGGCTCCCCAGCTTCTTAGGAGGCTGGTGCAGGCATTTTGAATTATTCCTGAGGGCAGGGCCATTATCATCAGAAGGGCAGCTCCCTTCCTGAGACACCTACAGGAGACTGGAGGCCCTTTGACAGGACGCAGGATTCAAGAAGAGGAGGTATTGAGAGACTCGGGACCAACTTAGAGCAGCCAGGTGAGTCTCTCCCACAGGGCAAGGCTCCCTGGACGGGTCAGTTGTCCCGGAATGCAGGGAACTTCGTGGAATAGACCTGCCCAGTGAGACTCCCCCACTGGAGGCGTGAACCCAGGCAATTGGGAGCATTGTAGAGGAGGGCCGCCCAGCAAGAGGCTTCAGCGCAGAGCGAGGGTCCAAGGCCTGGGCAGTAGGTCCAATCCCCCTGGGAACATCATAGAGGAGGGTTGCTCATTGAGAGAGTCCCTCACAGGGCCAGGTCCCCCAGACCAGGTGGTAGTTCCAGGTCCCAGAGAACTTCACAGAGGATGGATGCCCAGCAAGAGTCTCAATCACAGGGTGAGGTTCCCTGGCCCAAGAGGTAGGTCCAGACCCCTGGGAACATCGCAGAGGAGGGTAGTTCTGGACCAAAGGGAACTTCTGGGGAAGAGCTGCCCAGCGAGATATCCCCACCAGGTGAGTCTTTCCTGCTGGGCGAGGTTTTCCCACCAGGGTGGTACAATCAGAGACACAGGCCCAGAACAGCCATGCCCCACCCGGTGGTCTAGTCCCACTTTTAACTGATCATTGGTCAACAAGTGGAGGTGCCTTTTCCCACCAGCAGGAAATATACCCCACCTGAAGGCCACCACCCCTAGAGGGGCAGCTTCCTTGTGGATCACTGCATTATCAACTTCCTCCAAGACTTCAGGCTACTGAAAGCTAGGAGGTGAGTTATTGGAAATCTACAGGGACACTATAAGTCAATAGAGAAAATCTGCCATATCTCAGAGTTTCACTACTAGAGGGGTAGATACCTGACCAATATGAGAAAAAATGGAAGAAAATGTCCCAAACAAACCTAAATAAAATCAATAAAATCCAATGACAACATGGCAGAAGAAGTGTCAGAAAGGGAGTTCAGAATGTACATAATTAAAATGATCAGAGAAGCAAAGGATAAGATGAAAGAGCAAATGCAGGCTTTGAATGATCGTACCAATCAACAGTTAAAAGAGCAAATGTGGAAAGCAAAAGATCATTTCAATAAAGAGTTAAAAATACTGAAAAAAAAAAAAAAACAGAAATCCTTGAAATGAAGGAAACAATAAACGAAATTAAAAACTCCATAGAAAGCATAACCAATAGGATAGGACACCTGGAAGACAGAACCTCAGACACAACAAAATATTTAATCAAACAAAATATTTAATCTTGAAAACAAAGTTGACCAAAAAGAGAAGATGGTAAGAAATCATTAACAGAATGTACAAGAATTATGGGATATCATGAAAAGGCCAAATTTAAGAATTATTGGGATTGAGGAAGGCTTAGAGAAACAAACCAAAGGAATGAAATAATATCAGAAAATTTCCCACATCTGAAGAATGAAATGGAAAATCAAGTATAACAGGCTTATAGGACTCCAAACATACGAAATTACAACAGACCCACACCAAGGCACATTATAATGAAAATACCTAACATACAAAATAAAGACAGATTTTTAAAGGCTGTGAGAGAAAAGAAGAAAATTACATTCAGGGGGAAACCAATAAGAATATCAGCAGATTTTTTAAGCCAGACCCTAAAAGCTAGAAGGGCCTAGAACAACATTTTTCAAGTTCTGAAAGAAAACAGATGCCAACCAAGAATCTTATACCCAACAAAACTTACCTTCAGATTTGATGACAAAATAAAATCCTTCCATGATAAACAAAAGATAAAAGAATTTACAAAAAGGATGCCGGCACTACAGAACATTTTCAGCAAAATATTCTATGAGGAAGAGATGAAAAACAATAACGTAATTCACCAAAGGGAGGAACTACCCTAAAGGAATGGCCAAATAAAGGAGAAACCAAATCGTGCCAAAAAACACAAATGAGCCAAATGACCAGAAATACAAATCATATTTCAATAATAACCTTGAATGTTAATGGCCTGAACTCATCAATCAAAAGACAGAGACTGGAAAATTGGATTAAAAAGAAATACCCAACAATATGCTGACTTCAAGAGACTCATCTCATAGAAAGAGATACCCACAGGTGAAAGGTGAAAGGATGGGAAAGAACATACCATGCACATGGACTCAGCAAAAAAGCCAGAGACTTTTTTGATAATGTGGACTTCATATCAGATAATGTGGACTTCAAGCCAAAGTTAGTCAGAAGGGATAAAGAAGGACACTACATACTGCTTAAGAGAAGCATATAAATCAGCAAGACATAACAATCATAAATATCTATGCCCCAAACAGTGGCTCATCAATGTACATCAAACAAATCCTTCTCAATTCCAGAAATCAAATAGACCACAACACAATAATACTAGGTGATTTTAACACAACTCTGTCACCACTGGATATATCTTCCAAACAAAAATTACAAAAAGAAACCATAGATCTCAATAACAAAATCAATAATTTAGACTTAATGAACTTATATAGAATATACCATCCAACAAAAAGCAAACACACTTTCTTCTCAGCAGCATGTGGATCCTTCTCTAAAATAGACAACAAAGCTAATATTAACAAATACAAGAACTTAGAGATACTACCTTGTATTCTATCAGATTATAATGGATTGAATTTAGAAATAAATGACAGAATAAAAAACAGAAACTACTCCAACACCTGGAGATTAAATAATACGCTATTGTATGATGAATGGATAACAGAAGACATCAGGAGGGAAATAAAAAAATTCTTAGAATTAAATGAGAACAAACATACGTCATATCAAAATCTCTGAGACACTATGAAAGCAGTACTTAGAGGAAAATTTATTTCATTGAGCACATTCAATAAAAGAAGAAAAAATCAACAAATAAATGACCTAACACTACAGCTTAAAGCCCTAGAAAAAGAAGAACAGAGAAACACCAAAAGTAGTAGAAGACAGGAAATATTTAAAATCAGAGCTGAAATCAACAAAATTGAAACAAAAGAAACAATAGGAACGATTGACAAAATAAATAGTTGGTTCTTTGAAAAAATAAACAAAAATCGATAAACCCTTAGCCACACTAACAAAGAGAAGGAGAGAGAAAATTCAAATTACTAAAACTCGGAATGAACAAGGAAATACCACAACAGACATGAGTGAAATACAAAACATAAATAGAAGCTATTTTGAAAATCTATACTCCAACAAAACAGAAAATCTTATAGATATCAACAGGTTTCTAGAGACATATAAATTACCTAAACTGAACCAAGAGGACATACACAATTTAAATAGATCAATTTCAAGTAATGAAATAGAAGAAGTCATCAAAAGCCTACCAACAAAGAAACATCTGGGACCAGATGGGTTCTCAGCTGAGTTCTACAAAACCTTTAAAGAAGAGCTCCTTCCAATACTCCTCAAAGTATTCTATGAAATAGAAGAGGAGGGAACCCTCCCAAACTCATTCTATGAAGCCAATATCACACTGATACCTAAACCAGACAGAGACACATCAAGGAAAGAAAATTTCAGACCAATATCGTTAATTAACATTGATGCAAAAATTCTCAATAAAATTTTAGCAAATCGCATACAAAAATATATTTAAAAGATAGTGCACCACGATCAAGTGGGTTTTATTATTCCTGGGATGCAAGGTTTGTTCAACATCCAGAAGTCATTAAATGTAATTCACCATATCAACAGACTTAAAGTCAAGAATCACATGATTATTTCAATACATGCAGAAAAAGCATTTGATAAAATGCAGCATCCCTTCATGCTCAAAACACAAGAAAAAATAGGGATAGTGGAAACATTCCTTAACATTGTAAAGGCCACCTACGCTAAGCCCATGGCCAATATCATTCTAAATGGTGAAAAACTGAAAGCATTCCCCCTAAAAACTGGAACAAGGCAGGGATGCCCTCTTTCACCACTTCTATTCAACATTGTCCTCTAAATCTAGCCAGAGCAATTAGACAGACCAAGGAAATAAAAGGGATACAAATAGGAAAAGAAGAACTCAAACTATCCCTATTTTCTGATGGCATGATTATATATTTAGAGGAACTGGGAAATTCCACCAGAAAACTTTCAGAACTCATAAGTGAATTCCGTAAAGTAGCAGGTTACAAGATCAATGCTCATAAATCTAATGCATTATTATACATAAGTGATGAATCTTCAGAAAGAGAAGTTAGGAAAACTACCCCATTCACAATAGCCTTGAAAAAAATAAAACACTTGGGAATCAATCTCACAAAAGAGGTGAAAGACCTCTACAATGAGAACTACAGAAAACTAAAGAAAGAAATTAAGAAAACCTTAGAAGATGGAAAGATCTCCCATGTTCTTGGATAGGCAGAATTAATATTGTCAAAATGACCATACTACCAAAAGTGCTATACAGATTCAATGCAATTCCAATTAAAATCCCAATGACGTACCTCACAGAAATAGAGGAAGCAATCATGAAACTCATCTGAAAGAGTAAGAAGCCCAGAATAGCTAAAGCAATCCTTAGCAGGAAGAGTGAATCAGGGGGTATCACAATACCAGACCTTCAACTATACTACAAAGCAATAGTAACAAAAATGGCATGGTATTGGTATCAAAATAGACAGGTAGATCAGAGGACATAGACACAAAGCCAAATAAATACAATTTTCTCATACTAGACAAAGGTGCCAAAAATATGCAATGGAGAAAAGATAGCCTCTTCAACAAATAGTGCTTGGAAAACTGGAAATCCATATGCAACAGAATGAAACTAAACCCCTATCTCTCACCCTGTACAAAACTCAACTCAAAATGGATCAAGGACCTTGGAATCAGACCAGAGGCCCTGCATCTTATCGAAGAAAAAGTGGATCCAAATCTTAAACATGTTGGCTTAGGATCAGACTTCCTTAACACGACTCCCATAGCACAAGAAATAAAAGCAGGAATGAATAAGTGAGATAGATTCAAACTAAAAAGCTTTCTCTCAGCAAAGGAAACTATCAGCAATGCGAAGAGAGAGCCTACAGAGTGGGAGAAAATGTTTGCCACTCACACTTCAGATAGAGCACTAATTTCCAGAATATATAAAGAACTCAAAAAACTCTACACCAAGAATACAAATAACCCAATCAACAAATGGGCTAAGGATATGAACAGACACTTCACAGAAGATCTATAAGCAATCAACAGATATATGAAAAAACGTTCAACATCTCTAGTAATAAGAGAAATGCAAATCAAAACTACTCTAAGATTCCATCTCACCCCAATTAGAATGGCGATTATCAAGAATACAAGCAACAATAGGTGTTGGAGAGGATGTCGGGAAAAAGGAACACTCATACATTGCTGGTGGGGTTGCAAATTAGTGCAGCCACTCTGAAAGCAGTGTGGAGATTCCTTAGAAAGCTTGGAATGGAACCACCATTTGACCCAGCTATCCCACTCCTCAGCCTATACCCAAAGGCCTTAAAATCAGCATACTACAGAGATACAGCCACATCAATGTTCATAGCTACTCAATTCACAATAGCTACATGGTGGAACCAACCTAGATGCCCCTCAATTGATGAATGGATAAAGAAACTGTGGTATATGTATACAATGGAATATTACTCAGCTATAAAGAATAATAAAATTATGGCATTTGCAGGCAAATGGATGAAATTGGAGAATATCATGCTAAGTGAGTTAAGCCAATCTCAAAAAACCAAAGGACGAATGATCTTGCTGATAAGCTGATGATGACTCATAGTGGGGGGTGGGATGGGGGCAAGAATGGAGGAAGGAGGGACTGTATAGAGGGAAAGAGGGGTGGGAGGGGTGGGGGGAAGGAAAAAATAGCAATGAATCAAACTCCATTACCCTATGTAAATGTATAATTACACAAATGGTATGCCTCTACTTCATGTACAGAGAAACAAGATGTATCCCATTTGTTTACAATAAAAATAAATTAAAAAATAAACGAAGTATATGAGAAAAAGAAATTAATCTCCTGCAGTTTGTGTGAAGTAGAATCTGAGTTCAGTGGTTCTCTTCACCCTTTGCTGTGTGCATGTCCAATGCACCTTTATCTCTGTTTTGCTTGGTTTTGCTATTGGTCCCAATTTATTTTTTGGACGTCCGATCATTTGTTCCATAGAAATTCCCCTAACCTGGCTTCTACTCCCTGTGTTTTTATTAACACGTTCTCCTTTCTCCATTTCCAGGAAATCGATAGGTTAATTTAGATGTGGTCAGATTCAGTTTTGATTTTTTGGCAAAACACCTTAAAGATCACATAGTGCAATTTCATTGGGATCACATTATGTTTGGTTGGTTTTTTGAGTTAATGGTCACTGATAATCTTTACGTGGAATCATTTCACTAGGGGGCTGCAAAAAATGATATTCTACTCATGTTACTTCTTCCTATTTTGTCGTATGCAATAATCTCATAAAGAGAAACTTGCACTCACCCACCACTTGGTTATGTTGAGGTACAAATCACACAGAAAAACCATATGGCATCTCATTATCAGTGGTCAAGTCCATCCTGTGACCCTGGTCACCCCACTGGCTATCTCAGTTTCTGGAACAGCAACCTGCTCCAGGCTCACTTTGCTCCTTTCCTATAAGACCTGGAAGGAATCACTTTTTCACTTTTAAGTGAGAAATGACATTTAGAGACTACAGTCCAAGCACTGGGATTAATGAATCTTCCATTAGCATTCCAGCTCAAGTCATGCTTTTCAAACATTTTAACCACACTTGAGTTTTTCTTTCTTTTTGCCTTGATTCTGACACTTTGGCAGCTTTTCCAGAAGTGTAGACGTTTTCACTCAGCTGAAGCCAGCAATGCAGTCAGAATGACATCACTAACAAGTTTGGGGAAAACCGTTGACACCCACGGTAAAATTAACCAGAATGAAGTTCTCCAGCTGTGTTTCTAACGGGGTCCTGCTCCGGGGTCATCCTGGCCCTTGGGGTGGAGGTTTGGAATTGCATCCTGGGGTCTAAGTACTACTTGTTCCTACCTCTCCCTCAGCTCTTTATAAAAGTATGGGGTGCAGTGAACCTTGCCAGGAAGTGTCAGGGGGCCCCCAATAAGCAGCACCCTGGCGTCTGCCCTCACAATCTGGATTCAGCCCTGAGCCCCCAGGTGGATAGGTGGTGAAGACCCAGCACGCACCACAACAGCCCAAGCTGGAAATTTAAAATTTCTTAAAGGCATTGACTCTCTGCTAGTTTAGGTAGATTTTACCAACTGGATCTAAGCCACTTTGGCTTGAGTGAGACTCATAAGTAGACTGCTGGATTATACAGACCAAGTAAAGATCTCTTTGCTTTCACTTCATGAAATAACATATTTAGTGGGAACATATTTAACCAGTTGACCATGATCTTCAGGAAATTAGTATCTACCTTTCTTCAGCCCACAATTTTATCCCACACCTACCACAGTGCTTAGACTATAGCATGTCCTCAATGAACAAAGAAATGTTAAATGCATAGATATTGGTCCTGCTGTCCGAATTCTTCGATCATAAACCAAAATATTCCCCAAAAGCCCCTCTTCTAATGCAACCCAAGTATCTTAATTTTTATCTTTTAAATTAAAAACATTTCAAAAATATTTAAGAGAGACAATTCAGGGTGAAAATCAAAACAAAATGGCATATTCATGAAATATAAATAAAATACACCTTTGTCAAATACATTCAAATCCCTCTACTGAAAAAACTGCTGGTTACATGATCCATTTAATTTAACTTGCTAGTTTTTATAACAATATTTTTCTTCTGTTATGTGTATCCAGAGAAGAAAAGAAACTGCAATGGTACTGACATTTTAGTAGTGACAGAGAAGATGCAAAAGCTGCCACCTCCTCTTAGAATGATTTGAAGAACATGTAGGGAATATTGGCCATTGCAAGGCTGAGGGATGAAACAGGACAGAAGGTCGCTGAGCAAGCGCCTGAGCTCTCACTGGAAGCCTGTGCTCCAAACTGAGCAACCCACTGCAAAACCGATGGTATAAAACAGATCAACCCCGCCCTCAGAAACAGCCCTAACTGGATTCCCGTGGTGGGACTTCCAGACTTCAAATGATTCTATATTTAAAGTAATCCACAAATACATTTTTCTTCCATTTAATAGAAATAGTACAGTATTTTAAAAGTTGTGGGACATAATAGGCTTTTAGATTATTCAGACTCTCGACTGGTGTTGGTAGGGTCTTAACATTTCTTCTGGTTTTTGAACACTTTGTTAGTTTCAAAACATTACATTTTTATTTACCTCCTACCATTTATTTCATATAGAGACCAAACACTATTTCTTTGACAATTTTCACAATATTTTGAAAGTTGCAAACTAGGTGAGTCAACAAGGATGTGGTAAATGTATTGTTACTTGGTCTTTATCCAGACTTTGCTACTCCATGCTGTTCCAGAATGGAGGCTTTGCTCCCAGATAATGAATTCAGGAAGAACTGCACAGAACATATGGCTTCAACTGATTTAGTTCCAAAATAGCGCCTTAAAATTTTATTAAAATTAAAAATATATTACAGAACATAAGCAGAGTATAATGTCCTTTTATAATTAAATTAAAGCAAAAGAATAAGTTGAAAAAAAATTCAACTTAATATCATGTGGTTGTCAAAATCCACAATCAAGTTCTCTCAATTGAGCATCCATAGAGACACAGATATATAGATACAGGTAAACACACACACACACACACCCACACTCACATATTCTGAGGTTTAAGATATTAGCAACATCCAAATCCTCTGTGTCTGCTTCTAGAACTGGTCCCCACAGTCCTGGGATATACAGAGCTCTGTTACTCCCTGCTATGCAAATTAATGCTCTGTTCATATTAGTACAGAGATATTGTGGAGAAAATGCAAAACTTGCCTGCACTTCCTTGCACTAAGAGATCATACAACAAATATTAAGGAATTCTAAATTAGTCCAGGTTTTAAGATAACAGGCTTTGAGCATGCTGCAAGCTAGATCATGCCTCAGACCTGCAGGCTTCAACTCTCTTCTGCTTTACAAATCTTGAGTCTAAGACACAGGCTGGGGTCTGGCTCACTCTGTGCCACATTTCACCTTCGTTTCCTGAGTCTCTTCCCAGAATGACTTCCCTCCCATCCCAAGCACTGCCCTTGCTTTCCAATGTCCACACTATTAAATGATTTCATGCAAAACCAGACTCTTACATATCAGAATAATAAGGAGTTCACATACAGCACCAAAATCACACAGAGACATATTAGCACATGAAAGGAAAATGAGCAGCTGGTTTTATCAACAAACCCAACTGCTCCCAAGTGACCAGAAGTAAAACTGGATGTAGGCAGGTATTTTATGTTAAAAAAAAAAAAGACAAGATGAGGTGGCCTGGAGCTTCATTGTCCAGCTCCCCCGCAGTCAGCAGGAATGACCTTTTAGACAGGTGACCATTGATAGTGTCACAGAGCCCAGCCTTCATAAAACTGAGGCAGTGGGAAGACCCCCCGTCAGATGCTGACTCTTGCAATCAAGTCAGAAAGATTCCAGACACGTTAGACTAACAGACATGAGTTTATTAGCAGGGAAAAGAGAAAGGGGATACTCTCAAGGGAGAGAGTGGGTCCTCTCAGAGAGGAGAGGGATGGCGCTTCTCTCCTGCACTCCAGTTTTATTGGGGATCCCAGAGAAGTTTTCAGAGTGTCCCACCAAGGTCCCCCCTTAACTTTTGACAGCAGGACATCAGACATTCAAGTACCACTGCCATAATGACTCCAGGTCTCTCTGGTCCATGCTGACTGGCTCTACCTGGAACTTGTTCTTACAGATTTTATGTTTGGGGGAATACCCTTGTATTCCTGAGTTCCAGGATCTGGTCTAGGCAAGGGTCAGGAAAGTCCCCCCTCAAAGTAACTTGTGTTCTTATCAGTTCTGGAGGCCTGCATTTCTCCCACAGATAACACAGTTTTCTGAGGAATGTAACATATCTTGTTCACTTAAGCCAGGCAGGGCTGCAGGTAAATTGTTTTGTAAAAGAGACTATACTACAGAGCAACAGTAACAAAAACAGCAAGGTACTGACACCAAAACAGACAGGCAGACCTGGTACAGAATAGAAGATACAGAGACAAACCACATAAGTACAATTATCTCATATCAGACAAAGGTGCCAAAAACATACATAGCCTCTTCAACAAGTGGTGCTGGCAAAACTGGAAATCCATATGCAGTAAGATGAAATGAGACCCCTATCTCTTACCCTGCACAAAACTCAACTCAAAATGGTTCAAGAACCTAGCATTTAGACTAGAGACCCTGCACCAAATAGAAGAAAAAGTAGGTTGGAATCTTCATTGTGTTGGCTTAGGATCAGACTTCCTTAACAAGACTCCCAAAGCACAAGAAATGAAAGCAAGAATCAATAAATGGGACAGATTCAAACTAAAAAGCTTTTCCTCAGGAAAGGAAATAATCAATAATGTGAAAAGAGAACCTACAGAGTAGGAGAAAAATTTTTTCCACATGCACTTCAGCTAGAGCACTAATCTCCAAAATTTATAAAGAATTTAAAAAACTTTACACCAAAAATACAAAGAACCCACTCAATAAATGGGCTAAGGAATTTGGCAGACACTTCAAAGAAGAAGATATACAAGCAATCAACAAATATATGAAAAAGTGTTCAACATCTCTAGTAATTAGAGAAATGCAAATCAAAACCACCCTAAGATTTCATTTCACTCCATTTAGAATGGCTATTATCAAAAATACAAGCAATAATAGGGGTTTGGTGAGAATGTGGGGAAAAGGTACACTCATACATTGCTGGTGGAGTTGCAAATTGGTGCAGCCACTCTGAAAAGCAGTGTGGAGATTCCTCAGAAAACTTGGAATGGACCCACCATTTGACCCAGTTATCCCACTCCTTGGTTTATACCCAAGGACTTAAAATCAGCACACTACAGAGACTCAGTCACATCAATGTTTATAGCAGCTCAATTCACAATGGCTAGATTGTGGAAACTAGACACCCTTCAATAGATGAATGGATAAAGAAACTGTGGTATATATACACAATGGAATATTATTCAGCCATAAAGAAGAATAAAATTATGGCATTTGCAGGTAAATTGATGAAGTTGAAGAATATCATGCTAAGTGAAATAAGCCAATCCCAAAAATCCAAGAGCCAAATATATTTTCTCTGATAAGTGGATGCTGATACATAATAGAGGGAGTGACCAGGGGGTAAAAGAAAAATAGAGGAACTTTGGATTATGTAAAGGGAAATGAGGGAAGAGGAAAGGGTGGAGGAAGGAAAGATGGTGGAGTGAGACAGACGTCATTACCCTATGTACCCGTGTGCTTACATGAATGATGTGAATCTACATCATGCACAACCATAGAAATGGAAAGTTGTACCCCATTTGTGTACAATAAATCAAAATGTAGTCTGTAAAAATAAAAATAAATAAAATATATATATAAAGAAAGAAAAAGCAATAGCAAAAAGTTGCATATCTTCTGATTCCATTTCTACAATAATATATATATGTATATATGAAATAGAGAACAATGAGTGACTTTCAGGGATGGAAAAAGCAAGAGCAGCAGGGAAAATCCCTTTGTTATGATTGAACAGATTTCTGGCTTGACTTTGAAATCATTTATGTGATTTTATATGTGTCACGAAATTTCGTAGAACTCTACAAGCACATAGAAAAAAATGGGGTCACAAAAACCTGGTGAACTCTGAGTAAGGCGTGTTGTCTTGTGAACTGTTATGCTACTGCACTTCCTGATTTGGGTAAGGTGTTACAATTATGTAAAATGTTACCTCTGGGGATAACCTCACCTAATTTCTTAGTGCTATTTTTTTTAATATTCTTGTGAGTTTGCATTTTAAAAAATAAAAAATTAACAGAAAAATAAAAAAGAAAGACTGTCGGGTCAGCTCGTGGGCCCAGATTATAGAATTATTTCTTTAACCTCACGTTCCCTATCCAGAGTGCTCTCTAATGGCAATTTCCTCCTCACAGTGATCGTACCCATTGGGCACCTTTCCTACACCATTTTACAGAGAGAGGAAGATAGGCATTAAAATGCAAAGGGACTTTTGTAAAGGCCCAGCTGAGCTGGAACTTAAGTCCAGGAATTTTAAGTCCGGAATCTAAGTTACTAATCTTTATAATCAAACTATATACCAGCAAGAAAAATGTACTGATATAGAAAATATATTCTCACCAGTATATCACAGATACTTGCCAAATTATCTTATAACTCACATTCAGACTCTTTAAAATGTGTGAGTTCAGTGATGCCGTGTTATATCCGACCCTTTAACAAATAGGCTCCCTCCCTTATCTTGGGTTGAAATGACACTGCTCTGCACAAAGCCAGCTTCCGCGTTCCTGAACACGTAAAATCAAATGTGATGACTATTAGAAGGTAGGACTGTCCCAGTCTGTAGGAGTGTTCTGGCTGGGTGCCCGAGACCAGCTGTCCCCGCGAGTGGCGTTCAATGAGCCCACTGCCACGCTTCCCTCAGGTATTTCACTTTTTAAAGGAATTTGCCCGTGTCTTTCACGAATCCTACCTGCATGATCTGGGCAGAACTTAGTGAAGGGCCAGTACGCCCGCTCTCTTGATGTGAGCCATCATACTGGTTCAAACAACACAAAACCACGTGACAAGGTGCCCTCCACCCCGAGGCATCTCCTTATAAAACGGAGGGAGAGACATGAACCATCCACTCCTCAGCAGGTGCTTCCACAGAGAGCGCGTGCCTCCTCTCCCAGCAGTGACATTTGGTCCTTGCTGCCTTCCGGGATCACTGCTGACTCATTTCTGAGTAGTTCTGTGCCTCAGCTCAAAGAGGCATTTACTTGGGAAAGCAGTCAATAAAGAGTAATATAAATATATTTGCTGAGATCTTACACCATTGATCAAATTCAAAACTAAAAATACAGCTGACATTTTCGTTCGGTGATTTGCACCATTGGTAAGCCTTGCTTGTTTTCTTGTGACTTATTTTCCTGTCTTTCTCCCAAGGGCCCAGATGTCAGGGTATCTCCTTGACTGGGGTTTCCTTTGCAGACTTGTGCTTCTAGAGTTTTCTCTGCTCACAGCATCTTCTTTTTACACATGAAAGCGTGAGCATCCAGAGACTGTGAACACAAAATGGTTCCGTGTCAGGAATTCAGCTGGTCATGCCAACCTCAGGAGGTCTCTATAAATCTGATAAATCAATGGGGTGGCAACACAGCTTCAAATACTAAGAAAACACATCACCCAAGGTGTTAGAGAAAGTTGTAGAGTTTTAGATCATGAAACCTCACTTACTCATTGTCAATACAATTCAATGAAAGGAGAAAATTCAATTTTAATGAAAATCACACAGGACATTCACACATTAGTTCAGTTTATTGCTTACAACCCCAAAGCATCTACAAATAAACTAATTCTTCATCACTGAGTAGGATTTAGACTCAACATTTAATTCTACAGTGTGTAGTGCAATAAATACAGCTATGATTCTTTTGCAAAATGGCTCCTATCTTTCTTGAAGACCTCTTCTGAATGTTGAGTGGATAGAAGGTGGAGTGATATGTGGAGGTTATTCTAGTATCTTCCATTGCATACCACTACAGTTGTTTCTGAAACAGAAATCAAGTTCAAGGTTCAAAACTTATTACCAAATTCCTTCTCCTTTCCCAAACGTTTGTTCTTCCTCCCTGGCCATTCCATGCCAACTGTGGCACCTCGATGGAGAGACAAGTCTGTGCATTCTCAGGAATGGCGTGAAGGGACCATCCGCTTGTGGCTCTTGCCCTGTCCTCTGGGCATTTCCCACTTACACCTCAATACGCCTTGCTCCTTACTCTGTATGTGTTTCTAGTGATAAAGCACCCTAATGAACACGGTGGCAAAGCACTCTAGTAACACGACAATTTCCTCTGCTCCTGTGTTATGTGGACTAAACTGGTCCTGTGAGCCTCTCTCCACTCTGGGTACCAGGTGAGGAGGAAGCGCCTGCAGTTTCTGAGTGCAGTTCACCTGCCCCCCTGGCAACCCCACGGCGGGTCCTAAGGCTCAGTCTGAGTTCCCTTCTGAGGGCGTGGGGAAAGTTCCCGGTCACTTCCTGCCACCGACAGTTGCCTGTCGTCCCGAGGGTCTGGGGTCCTGTCTTTACCCTCTTTACAATTACTTCTTAGTCACTTCTAAGCTACAGATTAAAAGTCTAATATTTTTGAGTCTATTTTACTACTCGGTCTTTTAACATTACACACGCGTGAAGAGAATAGAAACCACATTCTCCAGTTGTCCTTCATAGTCACTGTTTTTGGTGTGTCATTTTCTGCCCATATTCCCACTTACTTATTAATACAAGATCCAACAGAAAGCAGAAGTCTTTATACTCCACCTCTTCTTCCTTTGGAGTAGGATACAAATATAACATCAGAAATGGATACTGATACGCATTTTTACACAGGTAGAGATCTTCAGAGGCTTCTCAATAGAAATCACCGTGGCGATTGCTCTGAGAAGTGGCCCCAATTCTCACCCTTATATTGATACCATTTGCAAACTAACATTTGAGGCTCTCTCATCAGCCGGTACAGGCTGCTGCCCACCCCTGCATTGGACAGAGCTCTTGGCCAGTAGAATGCAGCTGCAGTGACCTGGGGCTCATTCTCAGACTCGGCCACATAGCCCCGCAGTGTTTCTGCTTCCTCCCCTGGATCTCCACCATGGGCACACCAAGATGGGTCCATTAGAAGACAAGGAACCATGCAGCAGAGATGAATCACCCGGCCAAGGCTGCCCCAGAGCAGCCTCCCAGTCACCCACCAGTTCACTGCTGACCTGAGATCAAGTCCAGCCACAGCTAGCAGAAGCACCAGTCGTCCCCACAGTAGACACAAATTAACACCTGTGCTGTTCACCTTTGTTGAAATATGTACTTGATTGTTTCATGGCATTTTATTGACTTTTAATAAGCAATACATTATCAAAAACTCTGCAGAAAAATGTTCCAGAAGCTTCACCTTCCCTGTACTTAGATTCTCAGAGGCTGGGGTGTTTTGGCAGGTGCTTCTGGAATCTTACTTGACCCCCATCTATCCCCAAACACACCCTGTTTCTAGACAGAGCCACTGTCTTCTCAGAACATGTCACCAACTGACTTGACTTTTGCCAATCAATTAGCAGTCTTCACATCTCCTGATAGAGTCCACGAGACCAGCAGGACCCTTGTATTTATTAAGGGAGTAATTCAAAAGTGATCTCACTAAATCTATCATGCATATGCAGTAACATCTGGAAAATGGAATGTGCCCCTCTACATCCTGATGATTTATCATTGCACATAAACAGTGTTTGCTGAAAAATGTAAGAGCAAGTCTACTTGTTCATGAGCAACAGGACACAGGCAAAATATCAAGATCCATTGTCTTCCTTTCTTGCCACTATAGTTGATAGGCTGATGTAGAAGAGACTAGTTTTGCAGTTTTAATTAGGATTCATGATAATTGCTCATATTGAGCCTTTTTTATCTGGTGAATAAAGACTGAAATACTTTTAAAATTTTTTCTCCCCTAGCTGAGATAATGTAAAGTTTCTTAAGGTCAATAACAAATGTACACTGTTAAGAATGAGGTCACAGGAAAATCCAAGACATCAATGTCATGGAAAAATCACTAGGATCTATGAAGCCACAGGAATATTTTGAAAGCATAAATGATGCATGTGCGTCAGGATTGCTTTTTAGCTCTTGGCTTACAAAATCTTTCACGCAAAAGACCCTGCAGATATAGCATTGACCCCCGAGGAAGCACAGCAGGTGACCGCACTGGAGACTGGCCTCAGAGGCGTCTTCCCAGAAGCCCTTTCCCCTGTTTTAAACATCTTGTTGACTCACAGTTTGTTTTCACAAAGCAAAAAGACTTCTGATCTGATTCCTGAGGATGACTTTGAAATACAAGCCAACTAACTGCAAACTTCGGCTACAACTCGCCATCAAGAGGTTACGAAGGAGAGGAGGCTCAGGGAAACTGTCCGTGGGCTTAGGATGCTTCACAAGAACATTTAGACTTCCTTTCTTAAGAGAAGGCAATACGTTCTGTGAATAGTTGTTAAGTTATATCGTCCTTGAGAGTCAGTCCCTCCAGGAAAACAGAAGGAAGGTAAAACGCTGGTTAGCACCGAAAATCCCATTAGGAGATTCTCGGAAGTTCTCCCCAAGCACCCTGCAGTCAGGGCTGCGGTGAAAACTGGCACCTCATTGGTGCCTCTGTTATTATCAGCATTGCTTCCTTTGATGAGGCAGCAAACCAGTGCTATGACATAGAACTTTACCCTAAAACTCTGAAAACGTACTTGATTATTCTCATCACATCAAATTCATTCCCCAAAGGAGACAGAGTATGTTCTTAAAACAGCAATCGAGAACAACAAAAATAAAAATAAAGACGAGTGGGAGGAAGTGTTTGATAATGCCATACATTCATCGCCTCGTCTCACCTCCCCAGGAATGCAAGAGGAGGTCTGCGCACTGTGTTCACTGACCTTGGAGCAGGCATGGAGCAGGAGTCTGTAGGGCCAGCACAGGTGTTCCACTGGGCAGGTCTGGGGCAGGGCTGGACTCCCTGGAGGGAGGGAGGAGTGCTGATGGCAATTGCTAGCACAGAATTGCTGTTGTGCGGAGACATTACCAGGGCTCGTGATGACAAAAGTGAATGCTGATCCAAGGAAATCTAGACAGCCACTGAATCCTAAAATTAAGTCTGGAAGAGCTTCATTAGTTCTTAATAAGACGTGGCAGGACTGAACATTATCCATGTACATTAGTGAAGTGAAGTTTGGGAATTGCCTGCTGGAGACAAAACGCGTGTAAATACTGGAAACGACTGGAAGTCTTTGCACGCAGCGGCTGGAGGGGAGGCATGGCCAAGAAGGCAGCTGAAACGCATGCAGTACCAGAAGTCGGGGTGATGAACATGTCCAGAGGGGCAGAGAATGGCTTAAAAGTAGTTTGAAATCTTTTCAGAGTTTGAAATGTACAGAAATTTTCTACCCTAGAATATACAGTGTATGCATCTTGCTGAAATCCAAAGTTCATGTTTTAACTGAGCAAATGCGTTACCTACTACTGTAGCCAAACAGGAGACAATATGAGTTTTGGAAGTCACACCATGAAGCGATTCTTCAAATTCCTCTTATGTGTATATTCTAGATGTTTTATACTGGTGTTGTTCTTCAGGATATTTCTAGAAAGAACCAGTCTCTGACTCTCCATAAGAGACCCTCCAAGGCACCGGCCTGTCTCCCCTCCAGCAGTGCCACTGTCCAAACGCAGAAGGTGAAACTGCCAGGTATCTGCTGCCTCGGTCCCTCCTCAGCAAGGGCGCAGCTAGTGGCTTGATTCTGCCCAGAGAGTCTTAAGGTGCACAAAGGGGACGGGCTTCTTAACTATAAAAATATCCAAGGAGACAAAGGCTGCTCTCTTCTCCTTGGGTGCTTCCCTGTCTCCATGTAGCACATGGAAGGCAGTGTCCCTCTCACAACCCAAACAGACCTAAGTTAATATGGTGGGCACAGGAAGGGAAACAAAGCACTAAGTCCTAAGTATCACCACTGAACTGCTGCCCCAACTCAGAAATCAGACAGTTTCCAGCCACAGGAATCACGAGATGACAAAGTTCCTGTGGGTTCAGCTGCACTGTCCCAGGGCTGAGTACAGCCTGCCCTGACTCCGCCATGGTTTAAAATCCATCAGAACACAGGCCCATCAGTGAACCATGCTGAGCGCGTGGCCTAAGGTGAAGGTGAGTGAATGGAACTGAGTGTACGTCGCTGGATGTTCATGCTCGGGCTTTGCTCCTCAAACCTCAGTGCACACTGTATGAAACATGTCTTTACTCTGAGTTTGATGTGGATATGCTCCAACCTAAAAGGATACAAGCTAGGTGTATATGAAAAATAATAACAGGTAATAATTTCTATTTATAGATTATATCCTAAGTCTATCCTGTTTATTAATACCTCTAGCATGCGTTAACATTGTACCTTTGCTTTCATTTATAGATGGGTCAACTGAGTCACAGAGAAGTTAAGTAACTTGACCAAGGTTACACAACCAGTAATTGACCAAGCAACAGTTCTAGAACAGGTCAAGGGGTCCAGAGCACTCAATGTGCCATCTCTCCTCAATGTCCTAGCAATGCAAGAAGGGCATGTGATAGAGCAGCAGAAGGAATACTCCAGAAAAATGAATGACATAAACTATTTCTGGACATGTTCATGCAGAGAAAAGAAAATCCACCTGACAGGTATATGGCAGAGAAGTTTTCCATCGTGTAAGAAAAGTTAACTCAAATTTATCCAAAATAACATTTAAACATAATGTCCTTGGTGTTATGCAAAACCCAGGTGAGGCAGACACCGGGGGATGGAAATTTCAGAAGGGCTTCAGGAAGCAGAGAAGCAGAGTCCCAACACATTCCAGAAAGTGTTCAAGTGTGAGCAGGAAGGCAGTGAGAGTGCGGGGAGTGGGCTCCACGCCTTGTGGGGGCCTGTGGGGTCTGGTTTCTGCACCTGCCAGGAATGGAAATGACTGGCTACCCACACAGGCAGGCAACCTCCTTCCCCCTATCCACATGGTCCCTTCCTTCCTCTGCATGGCTGCTCAGGCACAGAAGACTCCAAGGCCAAAGCACACGACTTCTGACCCCATTCCTCAAAGAATCCAAGAGGATGATGTATTTGAGGTACCTCTGAATGCTCAAGTGCTGTGTGGCTCCTGGGGGCATGGTGCCTAGTCTGTGAGTCAGATACCTGCCTGAGTTTAATACAGCATGAAATGCAATGGCAGCTCTAAGGGCATCTGGGCACTCCTGGGAAGAGCTCTGTAATCCAATGTGTTACTAAAGTGCCTACTATCAACATTAATACATAGAAAAGAGGTTTACCTCTGATAAAACACTCCTTCCTTGTTGTCAGGCCTCTGTCTGACAGAGCTGAAATTTCACGTTTGCTGTCACTCAGACATTGTCTCAGTATCGATTCCTAAAATGCTCTGTGCATTTAGAATTCCAAAAGAACAGTGAAAACACTGAAGGTTAAACTGACTGCATTTAGAAAACATGCTAAAAGCAGCAGCTGGAAAGGCTGTCTGTCAAAGTTGGGGGCTGGGCTTCAAGCAGCACCTTGAGGAACAGCACAAGCTGTCAGAGGAGCAGCTAGGTGCCCTGCCTTGTCATCCAGGGGTCCTGCCACCGAGAGCTCGGCCTCAAATCTGAGTGAGGATGCCACCTTCCGATAGCCTTGCTATGCAAGATACAAACGATAAAGAAACGTAGTAAAAATGCCATGGTGTGGATGACACGTTAGATTCCTAATAAGCCCTCATAGCCAATGGGCGCTCAGGTCCAGGCCTGTTTCCTGAGTGCCTTGCAGGTGCCGGGGGCATTGAGACTCCCCAGCAGTAGCCGAGATACACAAGACCCTAACCCAGGAGGAGCTGGTACTCTAGGGGTTCATCAGAAAACGCCTGTGTGCTGGCTCCAGGGACCCACCGCTGCTGGTGGAGCAAGTGGTTTAAGGTGGGGATGGAGGCCTCGGGTGGGAGGCGAGAGCCGTCTTCAGACACACCATCGGGACTCCTGCCCGCCGGGTCTGAGTTGGGACCTGGAACGTGAGGAAGAGTGAGGAGCAAAGCCCCGGTGGCGGCAGGGAGCCAGGTCTGCTGTGAGGAGCCCGAGGAGGTCCCGGTGGCCCCGCGAGCTGCGCAGCAGGCCTGCGCGTCGAGATGGAGTGGAGTGGACGAATGAGCCACGCACGTTCCCGGCGAGCACGTTCGATTTTGTTCCAAGGAAAATGACAAAACATTGAAGAATTTTAGGCAGGAAAGTAAAATGATTGATTCGAAATTTAAATGCCTAATTTCAGTCTTTCATTTTCTTAATTCTCATGCTAATCAGAACTGTGGGAGGAGACGCATTGTTGCCTCCGCTGGCTACCCGAGGAAACAGCTCTGAGCGGGGACCGCCTTTGCCCAGGGGTGTGACACCTTGAAGGAGAGAACCCCACACCACAGGCTCCCCGTCCAGGCTTCCTGCTGATTCCTCTTTACCGTGGCTGCCTCCTCCGCGTCTGCCTCTAACCAAGTTAATGCAGCAAAATCAAATTTCAAATGGGAACACTTTCTTTAAATGTCCACATACCCAAAATTATTTCATATTCTACTTGGGGCATTAAATAGAACTGATAAGAAATGAAATCATGACTGAAAATGTATTTATAGATTTACTCTAGAATAAGGATAATGAAATGATTTGAAATAAAGAGATTAGTCTGATTGACTGAACTAAGTTACATGTAGCCAGGCTAATAGGCTATACTTAGAATTCCACTTTGCATCAGCTCTTTTCATTCCTCTCTGAAGATATGAAGCATTCTCTCTGGAGAGTTCCTGACCACAGCCCACAGCCTCCTTGCCCAGGATCACTTTCAGCCTCCATTGGCCATCCCCACCTCAAAATTCACTCCTACTCTCAGATGTTCCTCCCAGCACATGACCTCCAGCCTCCACCTTGGCACCTGCCATGAAGAAAATTCTTTAAAAATATTTTTAAGATTCACGTACTGCTCTAATGCATCAAAAACACAATGATATAAGTGTTAACATGTTGAGATGGCATTAGAAATTGCTGTGGTATTGTCCAGAGAAGAAAAGGAATAATTGAAGAAATAGAAATTAGAGAAGCAAGTCTTCCAGCACATGAAGAATGTAAAAACCTTACAGTTAAGAATGAAAGAAGACTTTATTTCTTGTGGCATTGGTGTCTAAATACCCTGACCATCTTTGGGCAAAAAACAACTAAAAATGTTGGGTAAAAAAGAAAAAATCAAATAATATTTTTAACTTTCTGTCATCAAATTAAGAAATATTCAGAAGGCCAAAACATAGTGAAAACACACTTTATGGTGGTAAATGCAGTGTGGAAAACAACTTTTCCCTTGAAGTGGTTTCCTGGGCTAGTTATGTATATTGCTTTGGGCTGTGGAACCAGTGGACAGCCCAGGTTCACTCAGAGGTAAATAACCCCAGCTCTGAAGAGGGAGCTCTGGACCACGAGGGGACAATGAGAACAGTGGTCTGGCCAGAAATCCTAGCATAGAGTGGAGGGTTGAAAACTGAAGACTCAAGAAGAATGAGAAGACATGCTCCACTCCAACGAAGACTGTCAACACTGCCACTGTGGAGCAACTGTCCAAAGAAAGCCAAGCCACACAGTTTACAGAAAGTTCACCAATGTCCAAGGATCAAACGCAGCACCTTTCATGAGCCGTTTCAAGAATGAGAAAGGGGCTACACAAACATTTCCAGAATAGCTTAGGGAGACACTGTCAAGGAAGAAGGGCAGGCCAACCTCCAGACCAACAATGTTACAAGGTCTGTCTACATCCAACAGGTATGAGGAGGATAAAGCAGAAGAAAGATTTCACAGAAAAATTAACCCGTGAATCAGTTTATGAACTCTACCCCATAAAAGGAGTTGAACCCTGTGATCATCTAATGTAAGAAGTTGAAAAACTATTAAGACAATTTCTAAGCCATTCGTGATAAAAACTTTCTCCAGAAAACTAACGGGGAAATGACCTTCTTAAGGTGATAGTCCTACAGTTATCTTGCTCAGAGGTTAAATAATGGTAATCAGGAAACAGTCATGACTCCCTTTAACAGCAGTTCTCTCCAGTTTTGTCCTGAAGGATCTTGGAAGTGTATTGAGGCAAGAAAAAAAGGAAGTAAATATTTGAAAGAAAAAATTAAAAAAAAATTATTCACATATGTAAAGTATTAGAATTCATGAGTGAAGTTAGAATCAAAATAGCTATGTAAATCTATCCATATGTAAAAGTTAAGGAAACATAATAAACTATATCATTTATAATAGACATAATTATTAGTTTCATAAAGTAAAAATTTTAATGTACAACAATTTTGGAGGAAATTATCAAACTTTGATGGAATATATTAAAGGAAAACAAAAGAATTTTATTCAAATAATAGATTTTTGTGAATCAGTATCTTAAAGAAGTAAACTTAATAAAGGTTTGGCATATAAATTCAAAGCAATTCCTAGAAATCTCAAACCAAATTTTTGGTGGGATTTGACAAACTGTTTGATGGCAGCGTTGATTCCGTGTTGATACATTGTCCAGATCAACCACAATGGCTCTAAGATAGCTCAGTGAGAAATCCTCTGGTGTCCTGCTTGAAATGTCACCATCCTCTCAGCTCTTCAGTGTCAAAACTCAACAACCCTCACCTCATGGTAGCTTATTTTTTTCCTATTGCAATTATAATCTTCTAATGTAGAATTGTGAGCAAAAACTTAAGTTAGAGAAGAACACATGAAATCTAATTCCATTTATGTAAAATTCAATACAGGTTAAAACAAAACACATAGTCTTGTGTTGGTTTTTGATTGCTGTGACAAAATGTCTGAGAAAAATAACATAGAGGAGGAAAGAGGTTTTTGGTTCATGATTTGGGGGTTTTCAGTTCCTGGTCAGACAGCTCCATTGTTCTGGTCTGGGGTCGGGCAGAGCATCATGGCAGTAGGGTATGATGTAGCAACTGCTCGTAGCCACCAAGAAGCACAGAGAGGGGGCGTGCATGACAGGAAGGAGCCTGGGACAAGACCCAGTCCCCAAGCACACACCCAAGTACCCACTTCTAGGTCTGACCTCCTGTACTTTCCACCGACTCCTACAGTGGGCAGACTAACAGACATGAGTGGTGGGAATAATTTTATAAAACGGGCCACTGTGCTGACCCCATGTGCTTTCACTTTTAAAAAATATAAGTGAAATAAAAGTGCCTGGCCTAAGTCCAGAGGGTATGCAAACTACCTGTTCTCTGCAGGCAAAATGCAGGCCAAATAAGAACGCAAGTTACCCTGAAGGGAAACTTTTGTGACCCTTACACACTAGATTCTGGGATTCAGGGAGGTGAAAACAGTTCCCCTTAACCATCACACCTATAAGAACAGGTTCCAATCAGAACCCGTCAGCATGGGCCAAGGTGACCTGGAATTGTCAAGCACAATGGGTACTTGAGAGTCCCATGTTATCCTGCTGTCAGTCAAAAGTCAAGAGGTGGACTTGGGCAGGACTCCGCAGAAACTTCCCTGGGACTCCCCAAAATACTGGAGGGCAGGAGGAGTGTTCTGTCCCTCTTCTCTCTGAAAGGACTCACTCAGTCCCTTGAAGCTGACCCTTTTCCTTTTCTCATCCCTTCTAGCAAACCCGTGTGTGTTATTCTGAGCAATACGCCTGAAATCTTTCTGACAGGTTGTAAGAATTGGGGTTTGGAGTAGGGCCTCCGTGCCACCTTGGTTTCCCAGAAGGACCCAGGCCCGTAACACTAATAGTGCATTTTAGACTATGAATCCCTCAGTGAATTAATGCACTGATTAACCCATGAGGTCAGAGCCTTCGGGATCCACCCGCCTCTGAACATTGCTGCATGCAGGAAGCAGTCCTTCAGTATGTGAGCCTTGGCCAACATTTTAGATCCAAACCATAATATTTTACATCATATGCAGAAATCTATCAACAAAAACAAGAACTTGGTTAATCCTACATTTAGAATGCTAGTTACCTCTGAATAGGAGGGAAGAAAATGGTTTCGAGAGTTTTATGTGGAGGATTAGAAGAATAAGGACACAGGTAATTAGTTTTCTTAATTAAGGATGGATATGTGGATGCTGGTTTATGATTATTCCTTACACATCTAATTTTTAAATCACAAATAATTACTGGAAGAAGCTACATTTTCAACTACAGTTTCAAATGGTTAATATAATCAGATTCAGAGCTACAAGCACACATATATTTTATTTAATGTAAATAATAAAAGCCCTATAAATTATTACTAGTTTTCCCATTTGGGGCATAATGAAATCAATTAAAGTTGACACAGGTTGGTTCTTCCATTCATAGCTCCAGGGACTAGGGCTCAACAGGAACTCACATTCAGATCCTCCACATTCAAGGCCAGGACACACTACCCCAAAATGTGCTGCCTCTGAATTTGAGAAAACAGCAGAAGCATCAAATTCTCTCTGACCTTCGCCAGCCCTTCTCCACTGAAGAAGGTTGTTAAAGAACTCTCCGATCTTTCTCTGAAGTAGGTGAAAGGACCCGCGTGTAAGAGATGCCCACCCTGTGCCCAGAGAAGAGGAATGCCTTTATCTCCACAGCCACGGGAACGCTGAGGAGCACTGAGCAGACCATGCATGGATTAGGTGACACCTGTGTCCAAAGGTGAGGTCACTCCACCGAGGTCCTCCTCCATCAGCAACACAAAGCCTGCAGGGTCCCTGCTTCTTTGGTCTCGTCTCCTTGTGAAGTCCTGGTGCTGTGTAAAAGTTACATTGAATCAATTTTATGCTGTTCCCTCATTAACCTGTCCTTTGTCACAGTTTCCTCAGCCATGAACACAGAGAGGGGGAGGAAAGGGTCTTCTCTCTCCCGAACGCTCCAGGAGAGAGGCTGTTGGAGGGACACCTCAAAAACATATGGACAAAGGGCATAATTCCCCTTGCTTTTAAAACACAGTAGTGAAAATGCACTAGCACTGTACTTCTTCAGACTTTGGGGCTCTTTTCAGTTGAATGCTTAAAGACAGTGGTAATAGAGGTGTAAACAGAAACGTCCACCCATCCTGGTTGTTATAAGCATGTCTACACGACTGGTTTAGTTCATCCACAAAGGGAAAGGAGTTGGCTTTCCCCTGAGAGTGGCACCAGCTGAGACACGTCTGGTGCCTGGGAAAGAAAATAAATGGACCTGCAGGGCTGATGCAAAACCTGAAAGATTAACAAACGAGGCAAAGCAGGCTGGGGGACAGTACTGGAGGGTAATGGAAGGGACTGAAAGCCGCAGGGGGCCTTATCGGACAGGGAAGCGCCTGGAAGATGGGCTGGTATTTTAAAAGCTCCCCCGGTCATAACTGCCTAGATGAGGTCACACCCTACCAGGTGGTCTGGACCCTCCCTGGTCACCAGACTAAGTCCACCCCATGCTCCTGAGAGCCAAAACATCAACCCCTCAAAAGAAAGCTTGCGGGGGGCTTTTCAAAGGTAACCAACCAACTAAGGGGACAGGAGATGGAGACAAAACGGGGGCTCAGAGTCCTCCTCATGAGCACCACACCACCCTCTCTCCCAGGAGGTCCAGTTTCTGTGCTGTCCGTCCGTTAGAAGGTGGACTCGGGTGGGACTCTGGAATCCTCAATAAAGCTGGGGAAAGGAGGGGTTGCTGTCCTCCTCTCTGAGACAAATCTTTCTGGCTTGAGCTCAAGAATTAGGGAGAAGGGAGGGGTCTTCCCTCTGCCTGTTTCATGAAGGCCCAGCCCTGTACCAGGCTCTCTGGGTTCACGTACCCGCTTGTCCCTCTGTGGGAGTGGGAGTTCAGGCAGTGGGAGTGGGGTTTGGAAGACTCTGGTCTCACCACAGGCAAGCACCATCTCAGTACTACTCAGCCTCTTTGTCGGGACCCCAGAAATACCACCTTAAATATCACTTTCAGTAAATGTTTTCCAAGATGGATATGCCAGTGAGAAAGAAAAGCTTGAGAAAACCCTGGGTCCCATGAAGCTTTGGCCATCCTGGAGGATGCTATTTACAACGAGGCGCTCCCTTGGGAGGCGCGGTCCCTGTGGGAGGTCTCGGAGCCCTCCCCACCTGCCCACTGAGGGAGGTTTGGTTTTCTGTACCTGGAGTTCAAGTTGTCCTCTCTTGCTTACTGCTCACGAAATCACTCTGAATTTCCACTTTCAAACTTAGAAATGAAAAGTAAAAATACCTACCTAGTGGTTTACTGGGAATAAAGGACACATTTTATCTAAAATTAAAACAATATATGGAAACATAAAGTATTACCTGGCAGCAAAGGGCAACCAAGATGATGGCAGGAAAAAAACTGATGGAATGTCATTCCTTCTGACATATACAAAGTCCACGAAGCTCTAAAGACAGTGAAACGAAAATCTAAAACATGGGCATATCAAAAAATGTTAGCCATGCTCAATTACAGAAATGAGAGATTTACAAGGGTAGGAAAGGGTAGAGAAGACCCAGCACAATGCCAGCTTGGTGCGGGAGATGGAAACCACACTCAGCATTATCCCGGGAACATAGTGAAGAGTAAGCCCTTGGCCCAGCCAGGTTCAGCTGTTTTGTACATGACTACTCTCATGAGTTAGGCCACAGATTATTTCAAATACTATCTCTAGAGAGAAGAGTGTCATTATGCTGACTTGGATCCAAAGAAAAAGACATCATAGCTTTAAAAAGATGATAAAAATAATCTAAAATCTCTGGATGTCACAGCAGCCAAATCGTCCCCAGCAGTGTCATTGCTGAGTGGAGAGGCCCTCTGCTGTATTTCGGTTACAGGACTGGGGACTTCCAGCAAACTGAGGCAGTGCAAAGACCCCCTTTCACATCCCAACTCTTGCAATCAATTCAGAAAGGCTGCAGACATGTCCCTTGGAGTAACGAGCATGAGTTTACCAGAAGGGATAGGAAAGGGGGACAGGGACACTCTCAAGGGAGAGAGTGGATCTTCTCAGAGAGGAGAGACAGCATGCCTCTCCTGCACTCTGGTTTTATGCGGAGTCCCAGGGAAATTTCCAGAGAGTCCTGCTGGGGCCCATCTCTTGATTTTGACCGACAGCAGGATGACATAAGACCTTCAAGTCCCCACGGGCATCACAACCCTGGGTCCCTGTGGCCCATGTGACCTGGAACCTGTTCCTACAGATGTTATGGTTAGGTACAATTGTGCTCCTTCTCCCTGAACTCCGGGATCTGAACTGTGTAAGAGTCACAGAATTTCCCCTTTCAGGGTCACTTGGGTTCCTCTTATCAGAATTATTCCAGGCCTGCATTTCTCCTGCAGATAACAGGGAGTTTGCTGAGGAATGTAACATATGCAGTCAGCACTGCAGATAAATTGTGTCTTAGTAAAGAAAATATAAGGGGGTCAGCACGGTGGACCCAATTGGTAGATTATCATCTTAATCTTGTGTTCCCACCATTCGCACCTGCCTCCTATCACTTTGAGGGACCAGAACAAGGCAACCCACTGTCCCGTGATGTCATGTACACCAGGTATTCAGATTCTGACTGAGAATTTAGGCAAGACAACTTCTCCGTATGTTCACAAAGGCGGACCTCTGAACATTTACCCAATTTTTGCCAGTATTAGCATTTTATAAAGATTAAATTTCTCAACCAAGATATTGACATTGATAAAATTTATTGATCTTGTTCAGATTTCCTCAGTTGTACTTGTCCTTAGTGTGTGTGTGTGTGTGTGTGTGTGTGTGTGTGTAATTTCTATTCAGTTTTATCACAGGTGTGGACTCAAGTGTCCAGTACCACGACCAAGATGGTACCCACTGCACCACCACAATCCTCCCAAGGCCTTCTGTGAGCACCCCACATCGCCACCCCTGGTCCCAAGACCCTGGCTTCCACTATTCTACCACCATTTTTACAACTCTGTCATATCTTCAGTGTTACATAATAATGTTATACTGAATACCCAGTATTCATCTTTTGGGTCCTGGATTTTCTTTTTCACTCAGCATGATTCAACCACATTGCAAGCATCTATAGTTCATTCCATTTATTACTTAACAACATTTCATGACATATAGGAATGATATGAATTGACCACAAAAGAACTATAGTGAATGATTCTCTTAACTAGTTCCCTGTTGAAGAACATCTGGGCTAATGCAAGATTTTGGTTATTGCAAATAAATCTGCTATTAACAGTTTTGTCTGCGTAATTTTATAGATATTCAATTTCCCTGGCATAAACGCCCAATGGTGTAATTTTCCTGGATAACATGGTAGTCTTGCATGTTTAATCATTTAAGAAACTAATAGGCTGTTTTCCAGAGTGGTTGATACTAGTGCTTTATCAAACATCAGGTTTACAAATACTTCCTCATTTGTAGCTTTTTTTCTTTATTCACATAAATTTTCAAAAGGAGAACTTCTAGGTTTTTATGAGATCTGACTTGTCATTTACTCATTCTGTGAAACTTCCTTCAGGTTTTAAGTCTTTGAACCCTTTGTCCAGTATCAGTTCACAAAGAGCCATTTGCTTTTTGTCTTAAGGTTTGTAGTTTAATGTCTTATATTTATTTACCATTCCACTTGGGTTAATTTTTATGTGATGTGGGTTTTTGGTCAAGGTATTTTATTCCTTATGATTGTCCAACTGCTGCAGCACCATTTGTCAAAAAAGTTGTTTCCTTCCTCCAGGAAATTGCAGTTTTATTCATTTATTTTTTGGTGCTGGAAATTGAACTCAGGGCCTTGCACATACTAAGCAAGCATTCTACCAACTGAGCTATCTCCCCAGCCAGGAAATTGTGTTTTGACTTTTGTCAAAACTTAGGTGGGAATACTGTTACGACCGTTCTGGGCTGTCTATTCTGCTCCTGTGTGCCTGTGCCTCTCGCTAGTGCCATGGGTTACTGATTAACGTAGCTACAGCAGGTCTTGAGGTGGTGTAGATTGATTTCTTACACATATTTTCTCCTTGCTAAGATTGCTTTAGCTTTTCTATGGTAAAATCTTGCCTATATCTGAAAAATGCCTTTCTGGGATTGATAAGAACTTCGTTAAACTTTTGGTCCTTGAGGGACACTTGATAACTTTCCTATGTTGATCACTTTGGGGAAAAGGGCCACCTTTGCTGTGCAGGGTCCCATCCGTGGACATATTGTGCTTGGTGGCTACTTGGGCATTGTGTCATTTCTCATCAGCTTCCAGAACTTTCACCATAAGCACTCTGCACACGTGGGTGGGGAATACCAGGCATTTCACTTTCTTCAGGGTGCTGTTATTAGAGCTGTGCTTTTAATTTTGCTCTTCACACACATCCATTGCTGATATTTAGAAACATGATTAATTTTTATTTCTGGACCTTGTGCCCTTCAGCCTAACTGAACCCCTTCTTAGCTCTAGGGCTTTATTTTGTGTAGATTCTTTGGAATTTTCTACACAGACAATCGCGTCTTAAATAAATAGGGATTGCTTTCTGTCCACTTCCTCAATCCTTTTTAGTGTTCAATTCAGTTTTCCGTGATAAAGTGTCAGCATAGGATTTTTGCAGATGTTCTTTATCAAGTTCAGGTAATTCCCCTCTATTCCTAACTGACTGAGGGCTTTTAATCAAGAATAAGTGTTGGATTTTGTCAGGTCCAATTAATCAACTTTTTGGCATAAATTGATATGAGCATATGATTTTCCTTTCCTTTCTCTCTTTTTGTTTAATTTGCTGAACTGAATTCTCATCACATTCTGAGTGGCACGCAGTGTCAATCAACTGTCTCTGGGATGTTCGCCTTCACCACCTGGCTCAGGCAGTTGTCCACTTAGAGTTAATTGCTGTGTCTCTCCTTTCTATTTTGCACTTTAACAGGATGTCCCCATGCACAGCCCACACTTATTGGTGTGGTTCTCCACCTCCTTGAGAGCAGAGTTTCTATATAAATTACTCAGAATTTCACTGCATAGGAGATTTGTCTAGTCCCGCCATTTATTTATTTATTCCATCATTTCTATCACTGTGGACCTGTGAGAGTATTTGTTTTGTGCTTTGGTTTAAAATCCAACACTTTCATGTGTTGTCCGGTCTATGCCCTCCTTGGTCATTGAAGCCACCTCTTTAGGTATCTTCTGGTCCCTCTGACATGCCCATATCACTACATTATTGAAAATCACCTTCTCACTTTCTGACACTACAAGATGTTCTGAGTTTATCTTATACATTTCCTTGCTGAGTCCTAGAATCCACAGTGCCCTGCTTTGTCTTTTGAAGAATGACATTAGAACCTGAAATCCAGGCTCTGGATGTGCTTGCTGCTCCCAAGTGCCATTGCTTCCAGGTCTTCTCAGCTGATGAAGCAAAGAGATAGATGTGTTTTCCTTCACCCACGTACACACACACTCATACACACTGCTGTGTGCAACCATCTGTATCTCTACTAAGCTAAGTATGTGTTCATGTTTTCATACCTCATTCTAAGGCATCGCCCCACAGATTCCTCTCGCCTGCTTCCCTTGCTTGCTTCTGTACTTCAAGAGTGAGAAACTTAGCTCTGAGGATCCACCATCAATTTACTCAACTATTCAATTCTAGTCTACAAGGACAGTGGTATTAGCAATGCTAGCCCATACTTCTTGGGAGACAGCTTTGTCAGATAGAGTCCAGCACTTACAGGGTTTCTTTTTCCTTTAGTGTTATCCATTCCACTTATTTACAAGGTCACTTAACTCAGCACATCTCCCCATTCCCTTGAGTGACAATGTTGCATATATTTGTAATAGAACTCTACTTAATTACTACTCAATTTTGCTATGAACCTACAACTGCTTTTAAAAATAAAATATATCTAAAAATAACAATTATGGGGAAGTGGTATTGTGGAGAGGAAGGTATTGTGGGATACAGTATTGAGGCATATAAAGCCTACAGGGAAAGTTAAAAGAAAGAAGTGACTGGCAGAGAGAGATGAGTCCAGGGCCACCCGCCATGGCTGATGGAGAATTGGTATGTGCTCTTGGTAGGCTGCTAAACCAGCTTTAACAAAGATTAAGGCCTTGAATACTGGTGTTTGCTCACTTTCGCAGTGTGAACACTCCCATGATGGCTGATTCTGAGCTGCTGTTGTTGGCCTTGTTGGCTGTGGTACTGAGAAGAGATGCAGGCTGCCAGCTCTCTCAATCTGGAGGAGTGGACTCTGGTACATCTCCAGTGAGATGCAGGCCTCTGCTGTAAGTCTGTGCCCCAGTTCCCATCACTCACTCACGACTTGGGGTGGGATTCCTTGGAAGGCATGGGTGTGAGAGCGATTACCCCAACACAAACAGGAAGCCAGAGCATAGTCTGGCCGAGTGGGCCAGTCAGGTGGCAGTACAGCAGAGGAGGGCACAGCACCGGACACTCACATCTGGGGTTACAGGAAATACATTAAAAGAAAAGAAGAGAAGAGGAGAGAAGAAAAACAACAGGATGTGGCTCAGTGCAGAGAACGGATCTAGCATGCACGAGGCACTGTTTGATGCCCTGTACCAAAAACTCAAAAATAGCATTGTTAATGCCTCATTTTCTTAATTTATCACCCACCAAAATGTTTGGTCTTTTTTTTTTTAAACAAAAATAGACTTGTTATTTTTATAGTAGATTGTTTCATAGTGTCAAAAATAATAAACTTCACATTCAAATATTATAGAGTGAAACTCTGTTTTTCATTCTTCACTGGAAAATGCCTGTATGGGTCATACTCTTTTTACTGTTTAATCTAGTAATGAATTTGAAAAATAATAAAATTAAAAATTGCCATTAAGCCTAAATTTTAAAAAAATGTTTCTATATTTACATTTTAGAAACCATTGATTAAATTTCTCTAATAATAATTTCATTTTATGTCTTTCATTTTCTGTCTTTTCATTTTATGTTTTATCTAATTTATAGATATCTTAATATTTCTTCTGGGAACATGAAGGCACTGATGTCCATTCAAAGGTGGTTATTCATTTATTGTTTGAACAGAGGTTCTTTATCTAATGATCTCTGAAAATACCAAAGAAAGAGCACTAAATTTGTTACCTACACACAGATAAAACAAGAAAATGCAGAAACCTTCTGTGTAGTCAAGTAAATCCAGAGGACATGATAGAACAGGAGAAGAAAAGCAATTCTCAAGCATGGCCCTTCTGTGAAGTTCTGGAATCTTCACATGCCTAAAATTGTTGATGATCTCCAATTATTTTGTACCTAAGATTTGCTGAGAGCCGATAAACAATGCAACCAATTTTCATGAAAGGTTAGACCCTGGCTGCTGTCCCCAGCCCTCAGCCTGTCTGTGACCTTGCGTACACCTTCCTCTCACCCCAGAAGCTGGCAGGAGTTGCATACAGTATGAAATTCAACGCAGGTGTGTTTCTCGCAGTGTCTCTGCTGGGTTTGACGTTACTGTCCTCCTGAACTGTCTCACTGTCTTGGGTTCTGGTCTCTGCCCAGCATCTCCTCCTTTGGTCTCCTGTGTGTGTGATATAAATCTCTTGTTCCTGTCCAGTAGTGTTCCTGTGCCCTACCATTGACCTCCTGGCCCTGTCTGTAGACTGGCACTCCATGGACAACTGAATCTTAATCTGGTGGCTGCTTGTGTGCTAGTGGGCACCTGTGAGGTGACCACTTCTGCCTCCTTTGTCAACTGGGAGTTCAACCTGAAATCCTCTGCCTTCTTCTAATCACATACCCTTCCCTAAGTTTAAACTTAAGTTGAGTCAGTTTCACCCTAGGAGAGAATGTGGTGGCCTCATGGCACACACTTGCTCCTCAGTGACCCTCCGCACCTCAGCTGCAGGCTCTCGGTCATGGTCTCACTGCAGCTGGTCTGCTGAAGTTGGCCACCGAGGAGCATGAGGCTGACACCAGTGAGAAATGAGCTCTTGAGAATCAGAAACCCCTTGGATAGAAGGCTTCTTTGCTTCCCAATATGGACAAAGTAAGTTTACTGGTGCCTGAAAACGCGAATAAAGAGCGAAATCACTGCCTGGCCTTATGAGGGCAACGGCCTCCAAAACTGGATACACAGCCAGGCCAGCTGGTCTTACCAACGTCACCCTTGAAGATCAACAAAATCCTGCGAACAGAGGAACAGAACTCTCCTAACCCTCAGAAGATGCTCACCCGTTTCAGATGCGAATGTCCTTTGCATAGTCACTGACTGATATTAATGACCTTATGACTTAAGTATTAAATTCACTCTAACACATCTGTGAAGATACCACCTTGAAGCATTGATTATGGCGTGAGTAGGAGAACCCAGGGGTTCATCCTAGGAATAGATAAAATGCTAAAATGAACTTTGGGTAAATATTTTAATAATGTAGTTATGTCCAATGACAAAGCAAACTTGATATAAGCAAATTATTTTTAATAGTTCCTCTCAATGGTGGGTCTGATTGAAAGTCAACCTACTTCTGGGACTGACAAGGAACAAACTTAATGTATAACCACTTGAGGGGAGAGCTCTGAAATTTTAATATTGGTGCTTCATGTGTCTAGTAAACATTGAAAATAAAAACAGGAAGAAATGAAGGTCAATTAAAGAAAAAGCAAGCAAAATTTCTATAAAAGCCTCCAAATTTCTATAGGTTAAGAAGAAAAATGGCTCAACCAATACTCCAGGCTTTGTATTCCATTGAAGTTCTTTCACTAAGTACTAGCTCAGAGAGCACTGTGTTCCCTGTTTTATCCCCAGGTCTCCCAGACAGGTTACAAAGCACTGTCTGATGAGGAGAACGTCTCTTTAGTTTTATAGCCAGACTGGATTCACTGCAATAATAGCTGGTGCAATGCTGCAGGCACTGAAGTTTACTGGTGAAAACTGAAATTAGACTTTTGTTTTCTATCTTGTGAGTTTTATACCCAGAAAGGCCTCCTGAGTTTAGCTCAAATAAACCCTTAAAAATCTTAATGAGGACAAATTAGTTTTACAAATGCACATACAGATTGAACATAAAATCAGCTGTCTTTGGGGACATCATTTCCTCAGACACATATTTAATTAGAGCCATGAAATACAGTATAAATAATGCACATTCACATTTTGAAATGAAGGTGCGGACACATTGGATTCACTCTCTGTGACAACGCAGAACCGTCCAGATCACACACAGGCCTTTTATGACGGAGCAATCAAGTCTCTAATTAGGGCTGGCATGTCACCCGTCATCTTCCTATCGTCACTGCTGCAGCTTGTGCTCTTGACAGCCTGGAAAAGAGCTGGTGGGAGAAATAACAAGGGTAAAAATGGCTATTTTTAAAAAAAGGAAGAACTTCTGTGGTGCAAGTGTAATTAACCAAAAGTTCTAAAAAATATGCAAATTTCAAAAGACAAACTTACATGATTAATCACAAAATTCCCCCAGACCCAAGAACAATGGCCAGGGTAACGAATTCACTGTACAATTTTTATGCAATAACTTTCAAACCTGTTTTCCCAAATGAGAGGTCTCTTCTAAACTCTGCCCTGAATTTCCGATTATCCCTGAACATCTTCATTTAGGTATCTCTGCGATGGCTGAAATCCCATGCACCAAAACAAACTCTCCCCTGCATGCTCCTGAGTGAACCCCCTTGCATTCCCTTCCTGAAGAAATGTCACCTCTCCCCACACAACTTTCAAAACTAATTAAGCACAGTGCCTAGCACGTGGCAGCCTTTTGATTTTAACTAACATCATGATTGTCCCCAAGATAAAATGAGAAACTGAAGAACTAAGAGTAACTGACATTTTCCAACTACCACTCTGAGATGGTTGCTTTGGTGCAGGCAGCTCTGTCTTTTGGGTGTAGAGCTGAAGCCAGAATTAAAGACCGGCAGTTAGGACAGATAGGCGATGAAGGGGAATCAAGAGAATGGAGGCCGGTTTGCATGCAGGAAGTTGGAGACCGTCCCTGGGAGAGCGGAATGTCAGTGTCTCCAGAGCCCTTGGATCACCAAGAGAACCTGCCTATGCTGCTCCTCCCAACAGGCTGCAGGCAGGGGGTCCTTAATTAACGCCCCCTGGGCTGCTTCCTGCCTGGATCACTCCACTGGGCCCTTCCCCTGCCCATCTGCTTCCTATCTTTTGACCATCCCACCGGCATTTCCTGGGCCTAGTCACTTAGGCAGGAAGGAGAGAGATAAGGGGGAGAGAGCAGGAGAACAAAGGAGACTTGAGTCCATAACAGGGGCAGGGCGTCTCACTTCTTGGGACGCCAGAATACCAGCCATGGCCCCTTCTCCCTCCCGGGAGAAGTCTGTGTTACTACCTTTAAATAAAACCTGCTCTGCACGCTCGCCTCGGAGTGCTTCTCTAATGCTCAGACCTCGACATCTGAGGAAGCAGAGCTCACCGCCGATAACCAGTGGGATCAGAGCCATTTTGAGTTCTACCAAAGGCTCCATCAGTTGCCGCCCCTGCAGATTGTGTTCCATTTGCTTCTCTCTCTCCGTGACCACAGCCCTGCTCCATCACTTGTCCTTAGTATCAAATCTCTGGACTGTGCAGTGGCCCCTTCACCTCCCCAGGTCAGGAGGACATCCCCACCACCCACCCCACTAGAAACACTCTAGAAGGTCACTCCTTCACTTGGTACGAATGGCTCCTCCTCTACTCTGAAGAAATGTCTTCAAGACTAGCGTGGGTGGAAAGTGGAGTGTGGGGTGGTCTGTCTGTGGCTCTAGCTCAGACATCTTAGATAGCCATTATGACAAACAGAAGTAGTTCACATAAGAGGAGTAAACACAAAGACAAGCACCAGGAGGCCCCTACGTGGACGAAGCGAAGTCCAATATTTCCAAAGCTCATTTGACAACAAAACCTTCCATCGTTTTTCCAAGTAGACTCACTAGTGTTTACAGCAATTCAGTCTGGGATAGATTGGTTTAAAAGATTTGCTCTGGGCCCTTAATTTAAGAACCTTCTCCTGAGGCACACAGCAGTAGAATTTGGGATGTATCTAAAAGAAAGAAAGGAAGAGATTTTAGTACACAAATTCAGGAAAGAAGGGCTTCACAGAGATAAGAGTAAAAATTTAGACACAGAAAAATACGTCTGTTTTAAGGAAGCATTATCAACAAGGATTTCAGTTGACCATGTTTTAGATTGTAGGGGTTTTGTTTGTTTTTTGTTTTTTATTCACAGATGATACACTAGGACTTTGGAGGAAGATAGAGACCTGGGCCAGTTCTTTCCTGCTGAACCGTAGTATTTTCTTTGGGATCGTTTTCCACCACCCATTCAGGTAAACGCTTTGAGATCTTTCAAGTAAACACAGAATTTTAGCTTTGGAATGACTTGGAAACCTAACTTAGGTCATAAAATGAGTGCACATCAACACTGCCGCTTTAATGCAGTCATTCTGAAAAGATCATATCAAAACATAAAATAGTGTTCAATACCAGGGGGGCTTCCCTCCACCCTGATCCTCATCCTCCCCCGTCAGTGCTGGGGCTGGGGATGGTGCTGGAAATCCAGCATGCCTGAGAGCACTTCCCACATTACCTGATGCACCTATAAAGCAGGAATCATTTTATTTTTTATCTAGTCAAACTCACAATAGTTCGAAATTCAGATGACAGAACCACATGCTTCATATGAGCTGTCTCAAGGAAGTGACTTCAAAGCGTCAGTTATTCTTGGTGTCTGAAATCTCCCATTTTTTCTCAGGGACAATCGGGGTTCTAATTAAAATCGGAAGACTGCCCTCGCCCTGCCCTGCTCAGCCTGGCTATAGACCATCTCACTTCCTCCTCCCAGCGACTTTACCCCTCGCCGAGGCTGAAGCACACACTGCTAGTGCGATTGGCTGTTGTAAGTCCTGGAGGTCAGAAGACGGAACCACACTGACCCCAGAGCTCCTGCCCAGTCCATCTAGAGAAGCAACGTTCTGTCTCTGGGCCTGGGAAGTGGATCAGTCAGTCATTCCACGTCTCTGCACCCAGATGTCCAGTAGCTAAACAAGGCTTATTCTGCTCCATATGATGCTGTTTACAGTATGCTCTCAGTACAGTGTGAACCAAAGCCCAGTAATGTGAAAACTTCCCTGGTCCTGGTAAGGAGCCGCTGTCCTTGGAGACCTGGGTTTGTCTGGGCATCATGCCTGGATTGTCCCCACTGATGCCAGGTGCACATTCATCTAGCGGAGGATGACGTCTGTGGAAAATGCGTGCCTGCTAATCCCATCTATTAATTCCTCTGCAAAATCCTAATAAGCAGAAATGTCAAACGTGATTCCTAGGGCTGCTGATCAGTTCTACTTCTGGTAAAACAGAAATATAGTCAATATTTTTCCTCTACCATACAGATTCATGTAATGTAACCCTTCCGGGTGCCCTTTATCTTTCTTTGTGTTTCTGGCTGAACAGCTGCTGTACCTCATGGTCTCAAACTTGTCAGCTTCAATTTAATTAGAGCAGGAGAAACACTTGAAGCCAAGAGGAATCAGCCCAGAATTCAGGGGGAAATCTCCCACAGTGCCGACACGGATTCTGAAGATTCCCAAGGTCAAGTGTAGCCTTCAGAGTGAGAGGCGACGGCCGGTTTCCATGACTGGGTCTGCGACTGCTTGGCTCCCTGGGCTAGTGGCTGGCAGTCCGCTCTGTGCTGAGCGCCTGGCTCTGCGCCTCTCCAGGCCCATGGGGAGCACTCCTCAGTGCAGGGCTCAGCAGAGTCTTGCGTTTCTGCTTGTTTGCTTCCCCTGCCTACCAGGAAGAGCAGTCTAAACCCGAGGCAATGCTCTCCTCCGTGTGGCTGGCTGGAGTTTCCAATGCCCCTCTGAACCCAGTGGTCTCCACGCCCCTCCCAGCTTCATGGCCGAGGCGCCTAACAGTGCCAGGGACCCAGGGTCACACCCAGTTTCTCAGACCCAGTCGATCTCATTGTAAACGCCCTTTTCTTAGCGTGCTTCCTCTTACACTGGACCATCCATACCACCACAGTTAGCTCAGCCGTGGTTTCTCATCTAAAAACAATGAAAGAAAAAGAAAAAAGCTTTGTTAAGAGCAAAAAAAAAAAAAAAAAAAAAGAGCATAGGTGGTCTTTCCACCCTCTAAGGTCTGCTTCAGTTTCTTTCTTTAGTGTTCTGTAGCTTTCATTGTAAAGGTCTTTCACTGATTCCCAAGTTATTTTTGTTGTTGTTGTTGTTGTTGTTTTGTTTTGTTTTTGTTTTTGAGACTATTGTGAATGGGGCAGTTTTCCTAATTTCTCTTTCAGAAGATTCATCACTGAGGTGTGGGAATGAGTTTGATTTATGGGTGTTGATTTTATATCCTGATACTTTGCTGAATTCATTTATGAGCTCTAGAAGGTTTCTGGTGACATTTTGGGGGTCTTTTAAAAATGGAATCATGATGTCAGCAACTAGTGATAGTTCGAGTTCTTCTTTTCCTACTTGTAACCCTTTAATTTCTTTGATCTATCTGATTGCTCTGGCTAGGGTTTCAAGGACTATGTTAAGTAGAAGTGGTGAAAGGGCATCCCTGTCTTGTTCCAGTTTTTAGAGGGAATGCTTTTAGTTTTTCTCCATTTAGAATAATATTGGCCTTGGGTTTAGCATACATGGCTCTTACGATGTCGAGGTACATACCTAGTAGCTCTAGCTTTTCTAGTGTTTGGAACATGAAGGTGTGCTGTATTTTGTCAAATGTTTTTTTGTACCTATTGAGATGACCATGTGATTCTTGTCTTTCAGTCTATTGAAGTGATGAATTAAGTCTATTTATTTCTGTATGTTGAACCAACCTTGCATCCCTGGGATAAACTCCACTTGATCATGGTGTGCTATCTTTTTAATATGCAATTTGCCAGAATTTTAACAAGAATTCTTGCATCTGTGTTCATCATGAATATTGTTCTGAAGTTTTCTTTCCTTGATGTGTTTTTGGTTTTGGTATCATTGAATAAGTTTGCAAGGGTTCTCTCCTTTTTTATTTCATGGAATAATGAATAGTATTGGTTTTAATTCTTCTTTGAAGCTCTCGTTGAACTCTGCTGAGAATCCATCTGGTCCTGGGTATTTCTTGGTTGATGGCTTTTGACGGCATCTTCTATTTCATTCCTTGAAATTGATGTGTTTAAATTGTGTATATCCTCATACTTCAGTTTGGGTAAGTCATATTCTCTAGAAATGTGTGTATGTGTTCAAGATTTTTCTATTTTATTGGAGTATAAATTGTAAAAATAATTTCTAATTGTCTTCTGTATTTTAGTAGTGTCCATTGTGATATTTACTCGTTCATTAGGAATTTTACTAATTTGAATTTTCTCTCTTTCTCTTCATTAGCATGGCTAAGCATTTAGACATTTTATTTTTTCAAAGAACCAACTTTTTGTTTTTCAATTTTTTCAATTGCTTATTTGTTTCTATTTCATTGACTTTAGCTCTGATTTTATGTATTTCCTATCTTCTTCTACTTTTGGTGTTGATTTGTTCTTTTTCTAGGGTTTTGAGATGTAAAGTTAGGTTATTTATTTGGTGACGTCTACTCTTTTAATGAATGAGCTCAATGCAATGAACTTTTCTCTTAGTACTGCCTTCATAATGTCCCAGAGATGTTGATATGTTGTACAGCGTTCTCCTTTACCCCTAAGTACTTTTTTTTATTTCCTCCCTGATTTCTTCTGCTATGCATTTATCACTCAGTAGCATATTATTTAGTCTCCAGGTGTTGGAGTAGCATCTATTTTTTAATTTTATCACTGATCTCTAATTTCATTCCAGTATGATCTTGTAGAAGGCAGGGTAGTATCTCTCTCTTTATTTATTTATTTATTTTTTTTATATTTGCTAAGAGTTATTTTGTGGCATAAGATATGGTCTAATTTAGAGGATCATGTGCTATTGAGAATAAAGTGTTTCACTCACTGATGGATGCAACAATGTCAAAATGACCATACTACCAAAAACATTAAACAGACATGTCAATTCCTATTGAGATCCCAATGACATTCTTCATAGAAAAATAAAAAGCAGTCATGAAATTCATTTGGAAAAATAAGAGACCAAGAATAGCCAAAGCAAATCTTAGCAAGAAAAAAGAAGCAGGAGGCATCATAATACCAGACCTTAAATTATACTTACAGAGCTACAGTAACAAAAACAGCAAGGTGTTGACACCAAAACAGACATGAAAACCAGTGGAAGAGAGTAGAAGACAAGAGACAAACCCACACAAATACAGTAATCTCATACTAGACAAAGGAGCCAAAAGCATAGATGGAGAAAAGTTAGCCTCTTTGACAATCAGTGCTAGGAAAACTGGAAATCCATATGCAGCAAAATGAAATTAAACCCCAATATCTCATCCTGCACAAAACTCAACTCAAAATGGATCAAGAATTTAGGCAATAGACCAGAGACTCTGAAAAAGTAGGTCCAAATCTACATCATGTTGGCTTAGGAACTGACTTTCTTAACAAGACACCTAAAATGCAAGAAGTAAAATCAAGAATCAACAAATGGGATGGAATCAAACTAAAAATCTTCTTCTCAGCAAGGGAAACAATAATATGAAGAGAGAGACTACAGAATGGGAGAGAATCCTTGCCACCCACACCTCAGATAGAGCATTAATCTCCAGGATATTTAAAGAACTCAACAAATTCAACACCCCAGAACCAAATAACCCAATTAATAAATGGGCAAAGAAACTGAACAGACACTTCACAGGAGCAGAAATTAATCAATCAACAAATATATGAAAAAATACTCAACAACTCTAGTAGTTTGAGAAATGCAAATTAAAACTACACTGAGATTTCATCTCTAGTCAGAATGGCAATTATCAAGAATACAAGCAGGGGGATGGGGTGTAGCTCAGTGATGGAGCACTTGCCTAGCAAATATGAGGCACTGGGTTCAATCTTCAGCACCACATAAAAATAAATAAACAAAATAAAGGTATCACATCCATCTACAACTAAAAAAAAAAAACAAAATTGAAAATATATACCAAAAAAAAAAAAAAAAAAAAAAAAGAATACAAGCAATAATAAATGTTGGCAAGGATGTGGGGAAAAAGGTACACTCATATGTTGCTGGTGGAACTCCAAATTGGTGCAACCATTATGTAAAGCAGTATGAGATTCCTCAGAAAGCTTGGAATAGAACCACCATTTGACCCAGTTATTTCACTCCTTGGTTAAAGGACTTAAAATCAGCATACTACAGTGACATAGCCACATCACTGTTTATAGCAGCTCAATTCACAATAGCCAAATTATGGAACCCACCTCGATGCACTGCAGCAGATGAACTGATAAAGAAAATGTGGTACATATACACAATGGAATATTACTCGGCCTTAAAGAAGAATGAAATCATGGCATGTTCAGTTAAACAGATGGAGCTGGAGAATATGCTAAGTGAAATAAGCCAATCTTAAAAACCAAAGACCAAATGTTTTCTCTGATATGCAGATGCTAATTCACAACAAGGGGGAGGGCTAGGGAGAAGTAGAAGTACTTTGGAATAGGCAGGGGAGTGAGGGGAGGGAAGGTGGTAGGGGGTAGAAAGGTTAGTAGACGGAATTGGACATCATTACCCTATGTGCCTATGTGATTGCATGGCTGGTGTGATCCTACATATGTACAACCAGAAGAACAAGAAGTTATACTCCATTTGTATATGATGTGTCGATGCATTCTACTGTCATGCATTACTAATTAGAACAAATTTCTAAAAAGTTTTTAAAATGTTTGAAGAGGACTCATCCTCCATCAGCTTGTGCTGCTGCCACCAGAGCCCAGGCTGGGCAACGTGAGCAACAGCAGTTCACTCCTCATTGTTCTAGAGGCTGCAAGCCCAGCTCAAGGGACCAGCGAGCCGTGGCCCTTGCCTGGCTGGCAGAGGACCACCAGTCTCTGGGTGCACACGGGGTTGTTCTTTCTGCACAGCTGAGAAGAGAGGGAGAGAAAGAGAGAGAGGAATCTCTCTGGTGCCTTTTCCTCTCAGCACAGAGCCCTTGGTGACTTCGTCTAATGGTAGTTACCCCCCATATGCCACCTCCAGCCATCTCCACACTGGGGCCAGGGCTTCAATACACGAATCTGGAGGCACAAGCTTTTAATCCACAGCGATTATACAATACAATTTTCGTCCTAAAATCGCTTCATAGCAAGTTTTTCTTAACCTGGGATTTCTGCACGTAGTTGCAGTGCCTGTCAGGATTCCTGATGAGCTGTCAGCTACACACCAGGTGGGGAGTGAACTCGATCAGACGCAGGTGCAGGAGAGCTTGTTTGTGTTTCAGCTTTATTACTGTGAAATACAGTTTGAATTCTGAGTTGTAATATCTTTGCTAAGTACAAATTTTAATATAACCATTCAGAAAACATGTTACTAGATTTGAATATTGCCTACAAAATCAAAAGTAAGTATTCTTTTGTAATTGCTAATTTTTTACTTTAAAATTGAGGAATGAATGAAAAAGATAAAATGTGTTCTTCACACTGGAGCGATCCACTAGTTTCCTGAATTACTGTACCAAGAAAGGCCTATTAGAAAGTGCCCTCTTGGCATGTCACCGACAGAAGTAATGTCATGGTCTTCAAAGTTCTCCAAATTATTGAGTTTGACAAGGAGGATGTATTTCACTGCAGAGAAAAACTTAGGGTCTATTTTAGCTAAAACTAAATATGATGAGCTAGCCTACAGATGTGGGGGGTCTTGGTGCTAATGAGATTTGTCACTAATCTTCCAACTGGTTTCTGCTATTGATGTTTCTCCATAGCAGAAAGACCTGTCGGCAATTAGACAGCGTGTGCGGTCTGGATTTGGACTTCTTTTCTTCTATCCACAACACTCAGAATGCAACTCCCGTGAGGCTCAATTGAACACTGCGGGAACTCAGTGGAGAGAACAGGCAACACACTATGCTGAACTTGAGGGCAGTGCAGAGACTTCAGCTTCCACATCCAGCTCTCCTCCTGTGGGCGGGGACGGTGGTGCTGGCCATTGCAGGAGGGGCGAGTGAGCAGATTCCTCCAGACTGGCCCTTGAAACGAGGCACGTTTGCCCAAGTGTCAACATGTGCAGCTTAGGAAAATCAGCTTTGTAAGATGCGGGTGTAGGGGAAGCACAAAGTCTCACTGCTTTGCCAGGTTATTCAAGAGAGTGGAATGACTTGCATTTAGCTCAGTGTGATTCGACGTCTGGAGCGAGCACGTCAGTGTTAAAGACAAACGGCTCTCTCTTGTAAAGATGAGAATCTATAAAATTGCACCAGACAAGATACAAACAACTTTTGCCTTCAGACTCCTAAATATTAATCAGTACATCATAACCATGCCTTGGTAATGTGAAGGTAGACCAAAGGAGATTGTAAATATACTTTCATGTGTGTGCAAGCATTTATTTAAACAGCTATATCTCATGACATATTTATGGATACATAAGAACTCAGACAATAGATGCATGGATGCCGTGACTTCTCCGTTACTCTGCCTGGGAAACCCCCTCACATGTTTGTGCCATGATCCGCTCTCTGTGAAGGACATTGTGTTTGTAAAGCTGCCTGACACCATGTGCCAGTGCACCTGTGAGTGCACATGCGTGTGCACATCGCGAACATCCTCTGCATCCGACCCACCGATGGTGCGTCCTCTGTGAATGCGCCCTTTCATTTGTTAACCTTCTCCTCTGCAACCTTCGCTACAGGCTCTTCTTGCTTCTCCTAGTAAGCACCTTCTTCCTCAAAGCTTCACTCCAGACCTTCAGCTCATCTAACGCCTCCCGCTCTCCCTGGAGCAACTCTGCTAGTTAGAGCTGTCAACCACAGGCTGCTGACTTCAATCTTCATCCCCAGTCATGAACTTCTCACCGAATTCTAGACTCAGATATTGGCATATATGCCAGATATGCACACACATAATAAACACACACTGCGCAAATATGCAGACGAACACCAGATACAGCACACATTTAACCACATGCACACTGCATGGACATGCACACACACACAAACACGGGTGGAAATGGAGAACATCTCACCCTGCCCTGTGGGTACAACTTACAGAGAGTCTCAACTAGGCCGATCATCTTCCCGCTCTATTTGCCCTCCTGTGTTTGGTTCTCTGTTTCCCAGACCAGCAGGCTTCCACCTCGCAGAGCAGGGGCCTGGGACTCTCTGGAGGGCTCACTCCTCCCTGCCACCTGCTCAGTCGCATCTTACACTTAGCCTCCTCAAAGTCTCCAAGCTCTTTCCCTCCTTCCTGCTTCACTGTCCTTGTTCCATGTTCCTTAACAGCTCATGGGGACCGTTGCAGGAGCCTGTAGTGAACCTCCTGCCTCCTGCCTCATGTTCCTCAAACTCCAGTCCGTGCTCTAGAATTGTCTATCCACGTGCAGAGCTAATGAAGGCGGTCTTCACTAACACTCACTCCTTCCTGTCCACAGCAAAGAACCGCGGTAAAGGAGATGCCTGCCCCTTTGGAAATGCCCGTGTGGTTTTGGGGCTGTTATAGCAGTGGTGGCCAAGACTGACAGTCAACAGTGAGCCAGGGACACCAGCTGTTCTGCAGTGTGCAGAAACCCCGCACACCCTGCCCATCAGCACAAGGCCCTGTGCTCCTCTGATGTCCACGGATGTTTCCAATTATGCATCTATCTACTTTGCACTTTGCTTTATTCTGAATGCTATTTATCATTTTAGAAACTCTCATCACTGCAAAGTTTTCATGGCATATGTCATCAGTTTAACACACCTCTGTGGCCTGCACCTGGAGCTGTCTCACTAACATTGTTCTGTGCTTAATGGAGTTTAAGCTTCCTGTTGTTTCATCATGTTTCTTTGGTTATATCCAAATATTTACATGGTGAAATAGACATTGTTTTATAATAAACTAACCTCTATATTTTCTTTACCTTATAGTAGAAGGATTACATTTGGTTTTGAATTTAGGTATAGGTAGTTTATGTGAGCTGCAGATGGCAAGACAGAAAGGAGAATCAGTGAACATTCCACCAGGTTGCAGGAGCAGACAGGAGAATCTGTCTTACATGACAATGTCTAGCCCCTGGGGAAGGCGTAGGACCCTAGTGCCAGCTGTCTGTGCATTTCTCCATATCTCCCTGTTACCTATGGCCAGCCCATCTCCTTGATTCAGGTTAAATTCTGACAAGAGCGACTGCTGGTGATCCTCTAGTACACAGCAGCCCTCTCCGATGCTTAGGCATCGCCAAGAGCTTCCCTGTGCTGCTTTCCTGGGCAGACATCCACACCACCAGCCAGACTTACACCACGCCACCACCTCTCCTGCCTGGTCCTGCCTGTGTGCCCAACCCAGGTCCCTGAAGGAAAGTCACACAGTGTCCATGATTTCTACCCTGTACCATGGACAACAGCTACTCCCCCAAGTCATGATCCCCCTCGAATTATACACAAGTCCAGGGTAAGGCCCACAATAGGTCAAGGTGAAGTACTACTTGAATCCACATGCTGGAATGTGTATAAATAACCTGTTTTATTGTTTAATTATTATTGTCCAATCTGGCATAGTGTTCAGATTTTGTTATGAAGCATTGCATCCACACTTCCCCTAACATGCAGTATGTTAACTGTGACCCCAAATATTAGTAGAATGATCCCCCATTTGAAAATTTCTAGAAATTCAGGAACTTCAAGAAGACTTAAATATTTTACATATGCTTTTATTTACACAAACTGACTTCCAGATTGTCTCTGCTCTCTGAAATCTGAACTGCAGCGGCAAATTTCTGGTGAATTTCTTAGCCCAGATCCACATGTGTCTGAGAGAAGCTCAAGTCACCCCCAGGAAATAACACCATAGCTGTGGCTTGGTGCCAGGTCACAGTGTGCACTTCAGTGAGTTCCCTGGGCTATGTGTACAATGGCTCCTCACCGGAACCACGCAAGCAACCCTTGAAGTGGTACTTTAAACACACTGAGTTAAATATAATGTAGTAATAAAATATTATTCACTTGTTTCTTTTTAATGTTTCTAGAGGATTTAAAACTATGAACGAGGGCTTGCATTGTGTTTCTTGGATAGTGGTGATCTACAGTATAGGGTTTCAGGTCCACATTGCAGGAGGAAAGAAGACCCTTCCAGAGGAATGAAGGTTTCCTTAGGTCTAAATAAGAAACTGGACCATGAGAGGAAGAGAAGGAAGGCTGTCGAAGAAGAGTGGACATGCTGCTGGGCAAGCTGCCTGTGCATGCCGAGGGCAGCTGTCCTGGGGTGAGGAGCGCGTGGACCTGCAGAGGAGCCCTGTGAGGGGCCTGTTTTGGTTCCTGTGGACCGTGCCACACTAACTTCAGCAAGGCCTTCCCCAGTTCCACAGACACTGACCCAGCAGTGCTTTATGTTGGTATCTAGTGGACTTTATGGTCAGACTCAAGCACATCCCTGTTTACTGTGCAGCAGAGGGGACACTTGGGCTGTAAAATGTGGCTCAGTTTTCCCACCCACCAGGTTTTTTGTGATCCTGGGGAAGGGTGATAACGTCTTCGAGGACTACCTTTAGATCATGGAGAAGCTGTTCACATATTCCACAGACACCAGGAGCTGAGAGAGCCGGCCATCCCTGCTTAGGGAGCCCAGCTGGTCGTCTTCCGGAAGCCCTCCTTCACACCCGGAGCCTGTGCACCAGACCACCCATTCACAGAGCCCAGGCCAGCTGCTCCCTCTGCCCACGGCCTCCAGTGCCCAGGGACTGGACTTCACTACTAACACTTCTCTGTTGAACCACTACTGAAATGTAAATGGGCCTGCCTTCATGAAGCTGTGATTTGGGGGATGTGAAGATGTTTCTCCCTCTCAGATTACCTCTTCCTCTTCTGAAGTTCTTCCTGAGGGCAGAGGTCATAACTCTCACTGATTTTCCTCATTAGACCATCCTGATGACTATTGCCTGAAGATCCATAAATGTTTGTCGAATTCAATTGTCATGTGCACAAATCCAATTTGAAAATGTTAGGCTTGCTCTGGGAAGTCTTACCATCCACTTCAACAAATCATATCAACACAGTTTCTTAAACAGTGTTAATTGAGCCAGGCCTGGTGGCACGTGCCTCTAGTCCCAGCTACAGCTTGAGCCCAAGAGTTCAAAGCAGCCTAGGCAACAGAGTGAGACCCTGACTCAGAGAGGAAAGAAAGAAAAGAAGGAAAAAACGCCTCAGGAATAGCTGACACACGAAGGATTGCATACACTTAACGTGTACGATTTGATGAGATTTGTTGAAAATGTAGATCTTAGGATATGTTATTATCACACTCACAGAAAAGACACGAAAGGAAATTTTGAGAAGTGTCAGAAACACCAACATACTAACACACACTGTGCTTCCAAATAAAATGTCTGATACTTCAAAGTAAATGTGACAAGGTTTGTTTTTGCAGAATACTATTTTATTTCATAAACCTCTGTGTCTTTTGCAGGGAACACTTTTTGTTCTTTACCTTTAAAATCTAGCTGGCATTTGCTTTGTCTGTGTTCAGGTAGCTCAGCTGCCTGCCAGCCTGCACCCTCCACGTCGCCCAACACAGCGGGTTCAGTGTCGCAGGTGGCTTTGGAGCCGAGGGGCTGGGCTCTTCAGCCTTGACACCAGTTCTGTGGGGCCAGATTCTTTGTCATCATGTCCCTGCCCTTGACCCACAAGATCCCTTAGACTCCCCCAGTTGTGAGAATCAAAAATGCCTCCAGATGTTGCCAAAGTCCGTTGGAAATGAACACTGCCCCCATCTCAGTTCAAAGTTACCCCTGCAAGTGACCAGAAGACTAGGAAGCCTCTTTCTTACAGCAGGACCTGAAACAACGACCTAAAATAGGTGAACTGCAAGGGCCACTGAGTGTCAAGCTGATGGTGCATCACCATGTGGATCTTCTTCTTTTTATCTCAACTCTATCAAAGTAAATTACAAGATCAGAAAACCTGACATCCTAGTGTTGGATCAAGCAAGGATTGGTGCCTCTGACCCACATCAGAGCTAAGTAAAGAATGGCGTCAGATGTACCATTGCCCTCTCCAAGAGCCTGTGTGTTCCAAGAAAGGGCTGAAACTCCTCCCCTCTGGGTTCACAGTCACAATCTGTTGGATTAGCAGAATTCATGCCCATGCTTTAGGATGTAAGTGCACTTAAATTTTCAAAGAATTATACGTGCAGTCATTTATTTATAGCATGTTGTAATATAGAAAGAAAAACATCGCAAAGTTTGTTTCTAATTCAAAATTTTAAATAAATTCCAAGATTGCAAAATGTGGGCAGAAACCCTCGGTTAGCACCGCCAGGGTCAGAAAGCCCTGTGGTCTGCATGGGAACTTTGAGGAGCACACACTTTTTCTTTCATTCTTGAAAAACCTTGAGCAACAAACTCGCCGACCTTCTTATAGGCCCACTGAACTGCAGCTGCCCTTGGCATCTTCCTGGTCAGTTGGAAAACGTCTATCATCTACCCCATTGTATCAGATTCTCAATAACATTAGTCAAAAGGCATAATTTAAAATTTAACAGTTTGAGGTCCAAATGTTCCATGTCAAACACTTGAGACTCATGATTAGAACCAGCTACATAATTTGTGTGTCCTCGTTCAGAATAAAAATACATGGGTGGACCCCCTGTTCAAAACCTGTTAAAAATGCCAAGAGTGACAACAGAGCTTGACCCACACATGGGCACTTTCAGTGCTGGAGACCCTCACTGAGTTCTCAGCCTGTTGGTGACATGGGGCTGGCTCTGCCTCTGCTTGTCTGTGTAGCTGTGGGGAGGCCCCAGAAGCCTGGGCGTTTCCCCCTACACAAGTGAAACAAGAGAAATGACACTTTCTTAATCCAAGTATGATGGGGATTAATAAAGTCACTGACTTTAATCCTCTCGGATTTGGAAAGCTCTATCCCAAAGGTGAACCTAGGCTATTTATGAACATATTTTCATATCTTTATTATTTCTGCCTAACCCTCTTCCACCTGGCTTACATTAATTTGCCTTCTGAATAAGGGAGAAATTAAGTGGGGCCTCTTTACACTGTGGATCGTTCACACGGTAAAGTCAGGAGAGTGATTTTCATGGGCCACAGAGGAGAATTCGGCCTCATTACTGTGCAGCAGGGCATAGACGGCTATCATTAATTTTTGTAGTCAAGGATTTCTTTGCCTGTGAGAGTTTTCATCATAGAGAAAAATAGAACTGAGAATTGAGAGGGCTTCTTGTCATGTGGCTCTTTTGTAAGAAGCCTGGTTTAAAAATGCATAGTGGCAGCCATTGGCTGCAAAGTGAATTGTTAGGTCCCGCTGTGGAGTCGATAAGGACACTACTGGAATTTGGAAAGCATGTTTTCCTCAAAGGACAGAATCATAAGAACCTGAAAGCTCTCTGTGAAATTGGATATATTCTCCTTAAAGAGGACCTCAGACTGGAGCTCAGTGCTGCTATATGGCCTCTTAGGTTCCGCATTCGGAAACTGTCTTAGTCAGCTCATGCTGCCATAAAAATGTGCATGGTCAGGGTGACTCAAGCAGCAGACACTCCGTTCTGAAGTTTTGGACCTGCAAACCTGAGATCAGCACGCCCACACGGTTGGGTTCTGACGAGGGCCGTCCCTGACTTGTCATGTCCTCAGAGTGGAGAGAAGCAGCCGGAGTGTTTCTCACCCTCATGACCCCATTGTGGGGCTCCTCCCATGACCTCTTCTAGCCCTAATTCTTCCTAAGTGCCACATCACACTGGGGGATCTCAACATATAAATGTCGGGGAGACGCACACATTCACTTCACACAGAGATTATTGAGAGAATCAGTCTTCCCAGAATATACAGGAAAGGCCCGCATGGGTGAAAGGCATAGGAAATCTACTAAAATCCATGCTGGCATGAGAAATGGAAGTCTAAGCAAGGACGCATAATATGGCCAAAGGAGAGTCCCTGGTGTGCTGAACTTCAAGAAGGGTGGCAAGAGGCTGCTACGACTGTTGGCCAGTTTCCCTGAGCAAAAGCCAATGCTGCAAAAGCTTCCAGCATGATCCAGCTTTCCACAGGGCCAGGGCACCAAGTCACTGACCTCAGCCGTCTTTCTCATGTGGCTCTGAGAAGTTGCCTGGAGCTGGCCGTCCCGGAGGTCTTGCTGTAGGGAATGGAGTACTCAGCCAAGCCTCCTGCCCCATCTGGGCCTCATGGCTCAACTTCAGCCAGGGTAACCACTAACCAAGAGCCGCTCCTGGGAGAGGGAGTTCAGACCTGCCAAGAGTCTCCCAGAGAAGCTCCCAGCCTGGCGTGTTCACCAGGGTTGCATCACTGGAGATGAAACGGAAAAGCACAGCAAAAGTAGTATTTTAATCAATGCCAAAGTTTCTAGGAGTATGATGAGTATGTTTGGGGACTCCTTATTTTCTTTCATTTCCATTTTCAGATAGGTACAAATACAGCTTTAAACTTTCTATTAGAAACTCTCAAGAAATTGCAAATGGAAAATTAGGATAGAAAAGCAATTCTAAGACTCCAAAGAGTACATGGCCTTTATGAAATCTGCTCATTTTTTTTTTTTTTTCAGTTCAAGTGAACAAAATATCTACTTCAGCAAAGGGTAATTATAAAATGAATTTCCTCTCATTGTCCTATACTTTACCACTTCTGATAATCACATATAAAAATACCTTCTGGTAATAGCAGGAGGATAAAAGTAACAAAAGATTTCATGTAAAGGACAATTACTCTTCTAAGTCTTTCCCAGAATAAAGGTACTCCTCCAGTGTCTTCCTTCAGCTGCATTCAGGTGTAAGAATGGAAAAGCAGCCCATGATCAAATCACTTGCCATTTCCTTCGACACTCTATTTATATTTCTTCTTTCTTCACATAATGGCCCGATACACTCCAGCCACGAAGGATGAGGACAAAGCGGGAAAATTGGTTTCAAATAAAAGTCATGTCTCTGAAGCAGTAGCATCAACGCAAGTGCAATTTCAACAGCAAAATTGCTCAGGATCTAAAATCACTATTCTGAAAATTAAAGAAATTGTACGGATTATGCACTCATAAACGTGTGTTGAATGAGTGCACTTTAGAAATACATTTTCTAACCCTTTAAAAGTTCCCCTTACTGAGCTTTAAGTGTTATGTTCTGGACACAGGGAACTCTTGACAAATTCAATGTGAAGAATCAACTCCTGGAAAATAAAGAACAGGTTTACAGAATGAATATAAGCATCTTTTAGAAATTTTACAGACTCATGTTTCAGTGCAAAGAAAAGCCAAGACAATTGACAAAAATGTCCTTTACCAGGAAGTCCATTGAGAAATAAAGGTATTGAGAAATAGTTTCTTGGTTTTTTTTTTTCTTTTTTATACAGGAGGCAAAAATATGCAACTATCCACAACAAATTTTGCTAAGATCTGTCTGAGGATCAGCAGAAAATAATTCAAGAAAAAATTTTGTTAGTGGCGGAACTTTAACATTGTAAAGAACGAATAAGTTAGGGAGGGAAGACCCACACCAAAGCAAAATCAAAATTAAATTCTTTTAACTTGTAAGAAACAAGTTTTAGCTTGTAAACAATGCCTCAAACAGGACAAGATATTTTTATGTCATTTTATTTCTTCAAAGCTCATTTGAAATATCACTTTACTTTTTACAGATGACAATATTTACAAATTTTGTGTCTTAATGTCTTTAATATCATATTTGTGTCATTCACTTTGGTTAAAGTTTTCTGATTTTGTTAATTACCACAGTGTATAGAGTAGGGTTATTTGTGTGGTTGAAATTCATCCTTTTGTACCATTAAGGGAGGCCTCCTTGGGCTGGGCTCCCTCTTCACGCTGTAGTGGTGAGGTCCTGGGTAGTGGAAGGCCACTTCCCAGAGTCTGAGGGTGTCATACATGCAGACGTATGTCACTTGAGCGCTTTGCTTTTTGCAGATTCTGTGCTCTTCAGGGTGAATGCATCCTTCCTGCCTGTTTTCTTCTTGCTTGCAGGCAGCCCCGCTCCCTCTCCAGTTTTCAAGTATTTGGCAACAATAAGCATGCCAGCAAGAAGACATACCCTGTTCACATGACCGCACATGTTTATGAGGAAATGAATGAAAGACTAAAGCCACATAGGGACAGAGATCCTGGCAAGGGCCTCAGGTGAGCCCAGTCAATGGAGGTCTGCCAAGAGGGCAGGTCACTTTGATGCACATGTGTTCTCACCCCCGGGGACCCCAGTCTGGTCCCTTAGAGTTTCAGATCTGATTGGAACAAGAGTGGCCTTTAAACTCAGCTAAAATTTAGGCCTACAGTGGTGTGCTGTCAATTAAAACTCCTCTCCCAAGATAATTTGGTAAAATAGAAATGAATGCAAATCAATCTCTTATAGCAGCTAACTATTAGCCAGTCTCACCACCCACTCCTCTGCACTGCTATTTCAGAACTCAGTGGCAGAGGGAGGGGGATTGGAGGATTACATAATACTAGTTTTATAGCTCGGCTCTAATTCCTAAAGTTGCTCTCTTCATTCTAGAGAATCATTTCCACAGCCAGCCCGTGAGAAAGCAATAGGATGGTCCATAAATAATGAGATGATAAGATTACTTCTTAAGAAAAAAACACAAACAAGCATAAAAGAGAATTTCATTTACCTTATAACATCTAGCTTTCTGCAAAGTTACATCCTATAATTTAAGGAAATTCATGTTGAATCTGCCAGTTAGCCTGTGGCCTGCCTTTGCCAAACTGTCAGGAGCCATGGTTTGAAAGCACCTGGTATTTTCTGCATCCTCGGCTGTTACCAGGACCTACGTCCACCCACTAATCATCCCATGAAGTATAGTTCTTAGTTGCTGAAAGGCATGTTCACTTCCTTCCAAACACTGAAAATCAGCTCATAAGGATTTCCAACCACATGACAATCTGTTTGACGTTGAGCTCCTCACAGCAGGAACTATATCTTGATTATCTTTGTAGCCACTTGGAGTAATTGTGCTAGTCAGCTTTTTGTTTACTGTGATAAATATCTGAAAAAAATGCAAAGAGGAAAGATTTATTTTGATTCATGGTTTCAGAGGTTTCAGCCTATGGTTGGAGAGCTTTGTTGCTTTAGGTCTGAGGTGAGGCAGAACATCATGGCAGAAGGATATAGCAAAGGACAGCTGCTCAGCTCCTGGCTGCAGGGAAGCAGAGAGAGAGAGAGAAAGGGGCTGGGGACAAGATAGAGTGCCCAGTGGTCCCCATGGCCTACCTTCTCCAACCATGCCCTACCTGCCTATGATTTCTACGACTTCCTAGTCGCCCATTCAAATTACCAATCCATCAAATGGATTGATCTGCTGATGAGGTCAGAACCCTCATCATCCAGTCACCCCCTAAAAGCCCCACCTCCAGATAGTGCTGCACTGGGGACAAAACCTTCAAAGCAAGAGACTTTAAGGGACATTCCAGATCCAAAAATTAACAGCAACTAATGTATTAGATTGTAACAGTGAGCAAATGCAACAATTAACTAATGATGGAACCAATTTAAATAGGAGTAAATTTTCTACAAAAATCTGAAGATACTAATGAATGTACCCACACCAGATAAACGAACTTATATTGTATAAACCCACTTTCAATCCAAAATGACCAAAAACTTAACACCCACCTCAAAAAGTCTAAAGTAACATTGGAAATCCAAGCAAGTAGCATTGATTGCATGCATTTAAGTATGAGGGGCCCTGCAGCGAACAAGGAAGACAAGATCTTTCATGGGTCACATATTTGAAAATTGGTGGTAAGAAGGGAAATACACAGCAGGAAAATTATCAACTAGTCATGCATTGAAATGATAGTGATAGCTATGAAGAACCAAGAGAGAGAAACAACCAGACAGGAAAGCAGGCATGGAACTCAGAAGGAGCCCCTCAGAGGAAGTGTCTGAGGGTGAAGCAAGAACTTGGGTGTCTGGGAGGAGCACTGAAGGCAGAGACCAGGGCAGAGTCAAGACCAGAGCACAGGGGAGACCGGGTGCTACAGGAGCACTGGGAGATGGGGCCCAATGGGCCTTGTGCAGGAGCCAGTGGCAGGAGGCGAAGGCTCAGGACTGTGCCAGGCTGAGCCCGCACTGGACTCTGCATGCAAGGAATAGAATTTGGATTTATTTTTTTTCCAAGTGTGATAAAAAGCTACTGGAGGTGTTTAAGCAGAGGACTGATAAGATCTGACTTCAGTTTCACAGTGATCATTCTCACTAAAGTGTAGGGGGCATGAGTGGGAAGAAGGACAGGAAGAGCAGCCTGTGTGGCTGACCAGTGTACACCCTGCCCAAGGATGTCTGGCTGAGGGGTGAGCAGGTAAATTCAGGTGGTCTAATGATTGCAAACCATGGTCCATGGAGCCCAGAAAAAGCATCTATCTTTTTAAAAATTCTCACCATGGTGGCTACTGGTGATGGGGTATACCTGTTGCAAGGTCCAAAACAACATGCCAAAAACCGGGGGGCTGATAAAACACACATGTAGTGACAATTCTGGAGGCTGGAAGTGTGAGAGCAAGGCGTGGACAGGATTGGTTGCTTCTGAGGCCTTTCGCTCGGCTTCACCTACCCTTCACATGGTTGTCCCCATGTGTGTGTCTATGTCCCAAGCACCTCTTCTTTTAAGGACACCAGTCATGTTGGATTACTGCCCACATGACCTCATTCCAACCTACTCACCCCTTTAAAGGCTCTGTCTTCAAATGCAACCACCTTCTGAGGTATGGAGGTTGGGACTTCAATGTGAATTTCAGGGGAAGGGACACAATCCAGCCCATACCCAGGGAAACTGTAGAGAGCCAAGGAGAGGTGCTCAGGCCCTGAGCTAAGGTGTTTGTGTGTGAGCAGAAGTCTGATGTAAAACTTGTTCTGAACCTAATTCTAATAGGACTTGTTGGTACCTGAAAATATTGTATGAGAGAAATTGAAACTTCAAGACTTGGGGTATGAATGCTGCATTAATATTAGTGCTACTTTCTGAGACAGAAATGGTGGGAAAGTTGCAAGTTGTAGAGAAGGAAGTAGTGGCAAATAAATCCTGAACTCTAGTCTCTACATCAACTCTGAGATGCTCCATGGCAGCCTAAAGCCTGGAGGTGAGAAAGACGAGTGGGCAGGTGGATGCGTCTAAGTCATGGGACCTTGGGACGCCACACAGCAGTAAATGCAGCTGAGCAGAGGCCTGAGAATGGCTGCCTTTGGGAAGGGAGGTTGGTCCCCCAAGAAAGAGAGGTGAGAACACCCAGGCAGAGAGGGGAAGGGGTGAGGGCCATTGGGGTGTCCTAGAAACCAAGAAAATGACCCAAAAATGAAGGGATGTGACTGGTGTCCAAGGCTGCCACAGACTGAGGGATGGGAACTGTGGTTTTACATCATGGCCCTGGGTGTTTTAGGGCGCCTTGGGGAAAACAGCATTAGGAAAGGAACTTAAGCACTTCTCGCTCTCTGTGCTCTGAAACTTTCAGTCCCATGGAGCCCACAGGGTGTGAGCATTTCCATCATCACACCTCCTAGGCCTCAGAGCATCCAGAAGAGAGCATCCATCCACGTAGAGTTCAAGTCCTGGCAGGTTCAGTGTCGGGTGTTCCTGTACAAGTAAGAATCACCTGAGCCCTCTGAGAGCCCTCGGCCTTCTAGAGAAAGCTGGTGTTTCTAAAAGGGAGGAGGATGAAAAAGAAGAAAGCTATTGTTCATTTGCACATTTTGAAAATTCAGACTAAAGGAAATGTACACAGAGTTGGATTGCTAGGCAGTCAGGGACCCAAGTAAGTAAGGTGGTCTCTATGTTTTGTCTGTGTGCAGCATCTACAGCACGTCCTTAGTAAACATCTTGACCATAACCCAACAAGGAAACAGTGTTAGCAGGGAGATGCTCTACAGTGCCTGTCAGGTGAAAAACCCTTCCCAATTTTCCTGAATCTTCCTTAAATCAAACAAGAGCAACAACAGAAGCTGCTTTTAAACTTTGCTTCTAGAATTGTTTATACACTCATGGGAGATTGTAAAAAAATACGCAGGGAGACCCTATTTACCCTCTCCACCTCCACAGTACCTAGAGCAGATACCACATCAATAGGTTGACACTGGTACAATCCACAGACCTTATTCAGATGTCATCACTTACACAGATGCTCCTTGGTGCTCCTCCATGCTCTTCCATGCTCCCCTAGGTTCTTCCCTGTTTCTCCATGCTCCTCCATGCTCCTTCATTCTCCTCTCTGCTCCTCCATGCTCCTCGGTGCTTCTCTGTGCTCATCTCTGCTCCTACATACTCCTCCATGCTCCCCTAGGTTCTTCCTGCTCCTCCAAGTTCTCCCATGCTCCCCTAAGTTCTTCCCTGCTCCTCCATGCTCCCCTAGGTTCCTCCCACTCCTCCATGTTCCTCCATACTCCTCTCTGCTCCCCTCTGCTCCTCCATGTTTCTCTGTGCTTTTCTGTGCTCCTCTCTGCTCCTACAGACTCCTCCATGCTATCCTAGGTTCCTCTATGCTCCTCCATGCTCCTCAATGGTCCTCCATGCTCCTCCATGCTTTTCTGCACTCCTCTCTGCTCCTACTTACTCCTCCATGCTCCCCTCTGCTGCTCCCTGCTCCTCCATACTCTTCTGTGACCTATGGTCCTCAATGTTCTCTCTGCTGCTCCAAGCTTTTCAGTGCTGCTCTGCATAGGAGCACTTAATCACCTATCAACCTGGCAGAACCACTACCACAAAGGTATTCCCTCTGCCTTACCAAGACACCCCCTTTTAGCCCTCTTATATCATATCAAAAACGTCCACTTCTCCCTCTGTGCCTAGCTACTAATTCGTTCTCTATCTCTACAGTCCTGTTTCACTAATGTCGTGTTGGCCACGATCATGAAGTACGTGAGCTTTGAGGCTGGCTTTTCCACTCGGCATGCTTCCTGTGCAGTTCACCACGCTGAGTATCAGCCATGCTGTGGATGCACCATAGCTTGCTTCAGCATTCACAGGAGCTGGGCTTCCAACAGACTTCGAAGAGCACCCAGAAAGGAGCACACTTCAGTTAAGCCACTTTTGATATATTATGTTTAAATTATAATTAAAATTAATTTTTCCTTTTTCCTTATAGTTTTTCAGTGAAGATACTAGAATATTTTAAATTACATATACAGTCATAATGTTCTTAACTATACATACCACATTTGATTATTACCTTTCCAGAGTAGAGATGTTTTTCTTCACCAATTTATGTCCTGAACCTAGAGTAGGACTGATTGAGAGATTTAAAAGAAAGAAACAAAGAAGAGCAGAGAGAAAGAAGAAATTCTAATTGATCAATGTAAGAGACCCAAAAAGATCATGCACGTGAATACACAATACATATGTATTATACCTATGTAGGTATATACATATATAATACAAATATATGCATATATACATATACGTCCGTATATACATATATATGATATATATGTACAATATGAATGTATAATACACATAAATTTAAATCATCAAGTGTTTAATAAAGGACTCTCCTTTATTTGTTTATATTTCTGCCCAAACTAAATGAACAAGTGGTTTATTTAGTCAGAAAAGGGAGCATGAAGAGTCTGATACTTCTCCCTTGTACCTCTGGGAAAACGAAGAAATTATTATTTCATCAAAATATCTGCTGAACTATGTTGGGGGAATCTTGGAGGTCTCCAGAGAGCGTGGCTCTGCCTGGCAGAAGTCTCCTTGCTCATGGCCAGCCTCCAGTCAAAGGCTGCACGCACTCCTGGGCCCCAGGGTCCACCCACACCCTGCCTGAGGAGGAGGCCAGCTAATCACATCAACACCAGAGGTGAGTTTCCTTGGGTTGTTTCCACCTCTCCTGAGTTATTTTTAAAGAATAATGAACCAAGATGAGTCACCCACAGCCCTTTAGGAAAGGAACAATCCTACATGGCATTAATGTATGGCTTGCAGTGAACCCTTGAAAGAAACCAGCCCGCCCTGCCTCCGCACTTCCTTGGAAGAATCCTCACCTCCCTTCTCAGCTGCATGAAGGTCTTTTCTGGGACATCAGCTTTGAGACACACAAAACTTCCTCTTCATTTCTCCCTTAGTTTTGAGGAAGTCCCTGAGGGATTTCCCGAGTGACTATTTACCCTCTCTTTTTCTTTAGCCTCCATCTAAATGATTCTGATTTTTATTCCTAATGTTTAGTCTGCAAATATGCTTCAACTTTTCACATCAGTCTATATAGAAGATTATCCACTTCTTTGATACCATAGGCAAGATTTCTGTGTTTACCAAATCCACTTTCATCTGCACCTGGCACGTGCTGCATAATACTCCCTAAAATTCCTTGGGGAACTTCCATAGGGATAGATGTGGCCATTGGTCTTTGCCAAACACAGTCCAATTCCATACCTCGCTGATATGAACCTCCCATCTTATCCTTCTTCCTCCATCCTTCAAGAACAGAGGACCCAGCAGGGGGCTGCTGAGACCCTAGAAGATAGCACAGTCACTGGTGGAGCCTTCTCTCCTGAAGCACTACAGGTATGGCCACCTGACAATCTTCTCTCAACAGCGTGTGACTCTGGCCACAATGTCTGGGAGGAATGTGCATTTTCACTGAGCCTCTGCTCTGGAGGAATGGATGAGATAGCAAAGCTGAGATGCTACAGTTACATTAGTAGGGATCCAAAAGAAAGAAGTTCTGACAAGGGCTGCCTGGCTTCCCAGCAAGATCAAAGAACAGAGCCCACTGATTGGGAGCCATCTTGGTTGGAAAAACCTCCTGCTATGAATGAAAGCAAATACGTGAGGAACCCATTGAATTTCAAGGAAATGACTGGCATTTACTCTTTACATTTTTATAACTTATTTTAACTGGCACATAAAGACATAGACTCATACATATTCATAAGGTACCATGTGATGTTTGAATACATGCACACATTGTGTAATGCTCTAACATGGCTATGCATGTTTGTCACCTCAAACATTTATATTTTTGTGGTGAAAAAATTCAAAATCCTTTCTTCTAGCTTTTTGATGCTTGAAACAATCAGTGGGACCCCAAACTTGTCTGAGCAGGAAGGAGACAACAAAATCTGCAGTCTCAGGGAGAACAGCCTCAGCATCCTCACCTTAGTGAGGCCTGGGGGATAAGAGACGCGTAGAGAAGACAGATCCCTTCTGTCCCAAGAGCAGAATGAGACCTTGTCAAGAAATCTCCCCCATGGGCAGGACGGACTGAGCGACGCCTGCCCAGAGGACCCCAGGTCTCGGAATGCTCATAGAGCAGAGGCAGCTCCAGCTCCCCAGGATTTCCTTCTTAGAATAAGATTTTGTCACAGTGATGTCATCCCACTGTGCAGTGATGTGGGAGAGAGGCCCACACATCTTCTGAGAATTCTGGCTTCGGCCCTATCATGTGACTTTTTGGGCCTTTTGGCTGCGTACATTAGGAAAACGTGGGTATGTTCTATGGTGGTCGGAAGACTGAAGTGTATGTTCAGCAGATGAAAGAATGGATGGTGGCAAATATGTGTGTGGGTTTAGAAAACCATTTTCTTCTCTCGTTCAATGAATGCACAGTTCTGATCCCAGCCCCTCTTGCAAACAAGTGAGGCCATGTGGAAATTCTGCTCAGAGAGTGTGGTGGAAAGTGTGGTGGTTCCTCCTTCCAGACTGACCCATAAAATCTCATCAGAAGGGTGGCCCACTCTCTTTTCTTTCTCATCTGTAGTCAATGCACAGACTCAGCAGAAGACCCTGGAACTAGAGGAGCCACAGGGTGGATGGAGCCTGGGCCTGATAGTCACATAGTAGGCTGCTTGCTGACCACCCGCACTGTCATGATGGATAAACAGTCCACTGAGATTTGGGGATATTGTGTTACAACAGGTGGACTACCCTATCAATAAAGACCTCTCTATAAATTTAACAGAGAAGTAGAAAAGGATACTGTGTACTTGGATTTTATCCTAAAAGTTTTATAATTATGCAACACATGAATGTTCTCAGAGAACTAGTAACTGATAGAAGTATAATTTGTTCTCTGGGAACTTTTCCAAAGGTCTGTAATTTGAAAGAAATTGATTAAGTACCATTCCCAAAAAGAGATTTTCTAGCTGTCACAAAATAGGGGCGAAGAGATGGTCCCTATCCTCAAGGTACCAACAATGTAATAAAAGCAATCTCTTGTCTCCTTAAAGGACTAAGTTCATTGCCTTCCTATTTTATTTCCAAAGTCCTATCATAAGGGCACACAAGGACACAGGTTGAGCAAGGCATTCCAAAACTGTGAGGAAGTGGCAAATTAAACTCACTTAAACTTTAAACCCATTCTTTTTTTCCCCATCACTATTGACCTTTCAAGTGGAGAACAGGAGGTGGAAGAACAAATACCTGGAAGAAAGGAGGGAGGACTTACTAAGAAAATTTGGGGCTCGGTAAATAGCCTTGATTTCTCTTCCAGCTAGTGCTTCCCAGGGCATGACTAAGTCATACGCACACGCAGTTACTACTCCAGACCTGGATAGAATTTTGAGGATGATAGGAGGGGGTTAAATGGTTACATAAAGTCTGCCCAGCTAGAAAATGACAGAAAGAAATTAGAGCCCAAGTTAATTTCAAAGTTTGCATTTCCACTCTAATGGTTGTGATATTATCATCTCTGTGCCGGTGGAACTATTAGCAATTTCCATAACATCTTGAGCAATTATAATCAAGGAAGCCTATTGTTGTTTGCTCTTATTTCTTAGGCAAATCGTGGGCCCAACCCCTTGGTGCTCATAGAGGACTTCAATCCTTCCCATCACAGGGCCTCACACAGAGGAAATGAGGGAGTTCTTGTCAGCTGCAGGCCTACTCCTCAGTCACCGCAAAGATTGTCCCATGCCCTGATTTCAAATACTGTACTTCAGCTCCTGGCACATTTGAACATCCAATTCTACTTTAAATTCCATGGAGATTTTGTTCCATGACTTTAAAATCCTTTTTCAAGAGTCCTTGAAGTAAATAGCAAGAAAATTTTTTAAGCGACAGCATTAGTCTGTGATCTCAAGTAATTGTTAGCAAAACTTCTGAAACCAGAGGGAATGCAGGGATAGTATAGCCCCATCCCAGAAAAGAAAACAAAGAACTAAATGCAAAGGAGAGAGAAGGCCTGGCGGGTGCTGGGGAGGCTGGGTTGACATGCAGCATTTTCACTGGAGGGTGAGATGCTTAACTTGTCCATCCAAAGAACAAAGATCATGTCACCTAGGATGGAAAGGCTGGAGATGGCTATGGATTTCAAACCATGGTAGACATAGAACATGGCTATTTGGATTTTTAGTGTGTAAATGGACAGAGAAATGTATGGAATCATTAGTGCCTTTGATTAAGTTCAAAGACCAACATTATATGACATTATATAACAAGTCCAGTCCACAGCCTGTTTAATATTTTTCTGCACCCAAACCACAGAAAGGGAAGAGCAAGGACCAAAGTCTGCAGCACAAGAGGCTCCAGGCCAGCACATAACTCTGGAGCCGCACCTGCCTGCCCAACCCTGGGTGTCGGCTTCTTCGCTGTGAACTGAGACCTGTAATTGATGTTTGTGGTCAGGGTACATTTCAGCTCTAATATTCCAGGGCTCACCACCAACTCATTCTTTCCAAATCCAGTAAGACTCTCAGAGCAGCTCATCAATTACATTTTAGTTACTTTTATGGATTTTTCTAGAACACCTTCAAGGGCTATTATAAACTGTTACACTTTCCCTCCTTTTAACAGAACCATCTTTTCCTTACAATATAAAGTGATCTTGCTTACTCATTAGCTTGGCTTCCGGCTAATTATAAATAAGAAGGTTATTTTTGTTTAGTCTTTCAGATTTGGGGTCTGGTTCGATCTGCAGAGTCTACACCTTGCAGAGACCTCCTCCAGAGCCTTCACCTCTCCCTCCCCTCCACCCACAGGGGCTCTCTGCGGTGTCCTTCACCCCTGTCCTGGACAGGTCACATCGCGGCCCAGCGTCTTGTCCCTACCTGGCCTGCGGTCACACTCACCAGCCCACTGCACACGCACCCCTCCATCCACCCAGCCCTGTTCTAGTGTGAACATCACAATACAAATGAAGACTCTTTCCTTTTCAGAACTGAGCTGATCTCCCTTCCCTTGTTTTCCAGCCTGAACATGGTGCCTTTCCATGACAGCACCACCAGCCCCAGAATTCTTCCCGAGGCCCTTCTTTCCAGGGTCTCAAAGCACCCCTTTCAGACCATGGCTGCAGAGGCTGCAGAGCCATTCTCTGAAAAGCAATTCTGATGAAAAGTGCACTCCATCAAGCCAACAGCCCATCATGAATCCCATCCTATACGTCCCATGGTGGCAGGCAGCCACCCTGTTACTCAGAATCCAGACTCACCTTCTCACAAGCTTCCCTGGGACCTTTATTGAAAATATTGAGCAGGGCTCTCCAATGAAAAGGTGATAATCAACTTTTGTAACTCGTGCTGACAGAACTCTTATGAGCAGGTAAGAAATGTTGTCATCATCTTTCTCAATGATCTTGAAAACTTTGTTAGTCAGCTTTTCATTACTGCGACCAAAATACCTGACATGAACAACTTAGAAGAAAAAAAGTTTATCTGGAGCTACAGTGTCAGAGGTGCAGTCTAAGGTCAGCCAAATCCATGACTTTGGACCTGAGGTGAGGCAGACTATCACGGTGGAACAGCAGAGAAAAGTTGCTCAGCTCATGCGGAAGCAAGAGAGAAAGAGAGGATCCAGGGACAAGATACAGTCCCCAAGGGCACATCTCCAGTCACATACTTCCTCCAGCCACGCCCCACCTGCCTGGGGTTACTCACCCAACAATCCATTCAAATTATTGGTCCATCAAATGGATTAATTTGCTAAAAGATCAGAACTCCCATAATACGCTCTTTTCACCTCTGTACATTGATCTATGGCCAACACATGAGCTCTTTGGGAGACATTTTTAGATCTAAAATGTAACAAGAACATGAATTTCCTGCCACAGGTTAGCTCTTCAACCTTGGGCAAATTCCACGATGCCAACCAAAAGCCTTCCATATTCCAAATTCTCATACTTTAATATGAGAATTAACAATAAAAACTCCTGTGACTGTGTCTGGTATGGGATCATGGCCACACAGACCGCCCCAGTGGCTGACTTGTCATCCACCCCTTCACACACCGAGACCTGGGGAAGCTGGGCAGGAGCTCCCCACACGCAGTGCCAAAGCCGTTGGCCTGCTCAGCTCTGCAACCTCGGGCTGTCTGGGTTCCCCGTGGGTGACTGCGCACGTGGCCACTGAGAGGCAGACACAAAAGATTCAAGAACGCATTTCTGAGTGGCAATCGGATGGAGTCGTGAAAAGCACAGTGTTTATGGAGCAACAGAAAGGACCTCGGAACACTCGCTCTGCGATTAAATCAAGCGGCTTTGGGCGGACTGCCAACACTTTTATGTTTATTTTCTCAACTGTGTAATGGTGGCTTATAAAATGTTTCTTGATTGAGTTGCAAGAATTAAGTCAGGTATTTATAAAGTGTATTTAGCAAGCAGTAAGTAGTCAGCATCCAGGCTGACGCTGATGGACGCTGGGACACGTGTGGATGGCCTTAGGGAAATACCAAGGATGAAGGAGGAAAGCTCTCCAGCCAGGAAGCCCCCCGCAGAGGTAGGAAGGGAAGCCCTGCTATTAGGTCAGCAGCAGAGTGGCCTGCGTGCCGCAGGCGCCCCCGGTCTGCCCTCCTACACAGCCCGCAGCGACGACGCTCCACACGTGTCCTCAGGGAGAACAGGAGCTGGTCCTCAGGGAGGGCCTGGCAGCACCGCTGGCCGCAGACAGCTCACCCAGGGGGATCTGACCCCGGGTGACTGCGTTTGCCGCTCTAGGCAGAGAAGTGAACTCCTGCCACACTTATGGGGGACGGAGTTCTGGAGGGAGATGGTCACTGAGCAGGGCCTTCTTCCCACAGAGAGCGCTCTCTGCCTTCAGGGCTGCCTTTCAGCGGAGGACTCCTTGATCCCTGGGGAGAAATAAATAAATACAGCTAAGAGACTTAGTTAGCTTCTTGAAAGATTTCTATATCATTCAAAGAGATGGAGAAAGACCTTCCAACTATAAGTGTTTTGTTTTGTTTTGGTACCAGAGATAGAGCCCAAGGGCACGTAACCACCCAGCGAATTCCCCACTTTGAGACAGGGTCTTGCTAAGTTACTCAAAGACTCACTAAATCGCAGAGGCTGGCTTTGAACTTGAGATCCTTCTACCTCAGTGTCCAAAGCCACTGGGGTTACAGGGATGTGCCACCTCACCGGACTCAATTGCAAGTTTTCTAAAGTAAATGTTCTAAGAAAAGTGGGGGCTCAGTCTTTTCCCTTATTTTCAAAGAGGAGAATTGAGCCTCTTACTGTCAAAATTGCAAGTGCCCTTACCAGCAGGCCAGCCTTAACGAGGGGCACAGACGAGGGTAAGAGAGAGGCACCTGGAAGCCACAGGAGGCGTGTTGGTAAATCACAGAGGTGACCTCCTGAAACACACCATGGTGGTCTGAGTAAGAACTCCTGCAGGAAATGAGAATATGAACAAAGGCAAGGGAAGATTCCTCAGGAAGCACCAAGGGGTGCCAGGGAACTGCATCCGGAGCCGCAGCTGCCCCTTCACTGTGCCAAGCTCAGACTCGAGGGCGGGTGAGGGGACGCCCTGTCCCTCCCCACTGCTCAGAGCTCCGTGGGAAGACGCCGCCCTGGGACAGTGGGGTTTGCTCGCTGTGGGACCGTTTGGCCAAGTAGCTTCAGCTGCCTTGAACACGTGCAGACTTCAGAGATGGGTTGTCCAAAACACAGAGAGTGAATTAGACCTTGAAAATCCACGTGAGGATAGGAAACCACCGAACGTCTGTATTTGTAGAGGTTTCCATTTCCCACTGTCAGATCTGACGCCGCATGGAGACGTAAAGATAAAGAAATCAAAAAGCCACTCTGACTGGAGACTCAGCTCAATTCGTTTTCCTTCTACCAGGAAAAATGCCTGTTTTTCTGTTTGCCCAGGAGTGATTTAGTAATGGGCCGCTGAAGCAGCAGAAATTAGATGAAATTTTCCGTGGTATTCCTAAAGCAAAACCTTGAGCCCTGAATCACGATTCCTGCCTGTTTGGCTGTGTCCTTGGCCACCTTTTCATTATCCATGCAAACCTGTTTGGCCATGTGTATTAGTCAGCTTCCCGTCACTGCTACAAATACCTGAGGCAATCAAATTACAAAGAGGAAGGGTCACTTCGGCTCTCTGCTTGGGAGGTTCAGGCCCATGACCCTCAGCCCCATTGCTTTGGGGCTGTTGTCACATAACACATCATGGTGGGGAGCACCCCTTAGAACACACTGCTCCCCTCTCAATGGACGGGAAGCACCAGGGGAGAGAGACCAGGGTCCTGCAGTCTCCTCCCAGGCACACACCTAAGGACCCAGACATCCACTGGTCCCCACTCCTAAGGGTCTCCACCCCCCAACCCCTTGTGGTGGAGACTAAGCCTTTAATACACAGTCTAGTCCACAGCTCTGTGCTTGGGGTCAAGCAGTCCAAACCTGGTTGCAGGGTCACAGGACCCTAGTCACCTGTATCCAGAATTTCTGGCCCCCTGACTTTGTTCCCCTAATCAGTTGTTTGCAAGAGTTTCCAAACTGCCCCAAGTTCTCCATCTTCTTCCTCTAACTTCCTGTACCCTCCCTCAGGACAGCACTGGTGTGTCACTTACTGCTCCTTTCTCACTCCTGGTAAAGACATAAAAAGAGTGGATAAAACATGCCAAGGAGTGTAGAAAATGCCCCCACGTTAGAGCAGAGGGCAGGTGACCTCAACCCTCGAATCCAGAACATGAGCTCTGAGACCTCAGGAGGCTGGGAGGCAGGGAGGCTGCTGTGTCCCCAAGCTCCACACCCACCCCTGGTGGACTCTCAGCCACGCTTCCTCACTCACGGTCTTTGTGTGGACTCTGCCTGCTCCATCCTCACAGGAGGCCGGGGCCCCTCCCTCCTCTCCTTGCTTTTGCCTTTGTTCCATCAACGAATGGCTTGTGCTGTCTTGTTGCTGTTGTTGTCATTGTTTTTTCCCCAAAGTAACTGAAAACATGTTTATTTTCTCTTTAATGCATTTTCTCAAAATATACACATCAAAATATGCACTTTGTTAGGCACTTTGTAGTAAAAAGGCACGTGGTTTTAAAACGGCGCTGTTTGAGAACGCTGGATCGGGATTCAGCCCTATAACTCAGGTCATGACACTCCTTCCTGAGCTTGACAGATTTCATTTAATTATCTGTCACAATTTTCTGATTTCTTTCAATCCCACCCTAGATCGTGAACTCTGCCTATGAAGCCACACTTTCTGGAAAGGCGAGGCCAGGCTTCAGATGCAGATCATTTGCCCCATCAAGTCAGAACACGCACAGTCTGATTGCAGAGTGAATGCTGAAGTAAGGCAGGCCAGCTGCCCAGGCCAGCTGCCCAGGCCAGCTGAGGTATGGATTTGAGGTCATTTTCCATCTGAATAGGCTATGTAGTATTTTCAAGGGCAGGACGCGCTGTGACAGTACACTCTTGTTGACACATATTCCAAGCCCAAGGACAGTTAGTGGCATCTGAATGCAGAGTGTTCACTGACCACTCTCTGAACAAGCCACATGTTGGGACAGTGAGTATTTCTGTCTCATTTCATTCCCCACTATCTTTGAGGGACATGTTTCATCCAGCATCTTAAGAATAAATATTTTACACACTTGTTTCTGAAACTTAATTCCTATAATCCTATTTCTTTTCCTATAAAGTTGTTATTTACTAGTCTGGATTAAAAATTCACATAAACAAGATAACTTCCAGATAATCCCAAATTACTAATGGTTTGAATTCTAATTGGTAATAGAATAGTCTGTTGCTTTTATGTGGAATCTGCTCATCCTCTGCACTTAGAAGGAATTGTAAATCATGCTCACTTTTGTAGCATGTTATGAAAGAGCTCTAGATTCTCAAGCATGCATCCATCAGCAAAGGTAAGAGAGTGTCTCCTCACTTGCTCTGCCTCTGCTGAGGAAGCGTGTGCACACAGTGAGCCTGCCCCTGCCTTCACTTTGCACACAGGCTGGCGGGGGCCAGGCGTCCTGGGTATTGCCAGCTCCATGCTACAGGTACATTCTTACATGATGAAACATGTAGGACTTCCTAAATAAAAGTATAAATAGGAATGTGATGGAAAAGACAAAGGTAAAGCCACTCTGAGGAAATGACCTCACATCCTCACCAAGGAGGAAACAAGAACTGAAGACGATCCTCAGTACACAGCTGAGTATCATCTTTATTCACAGATGGAGCAGACGAGTGTCCTATCCTTATGTAATGGCGAACTTAAAGGCAGTTTAATTCCAAGATCATTAAACATGGGGCATATCATTGAAATTATACTGAATTTTCACATAAGGAAAGAGGAAACATTTATAAAAACAGAATAAACTATGTAGATACACAGACCCACCGAGTCCTACCAACTGGTATAGAAATACTACTGTGATTTTTTGGCTTTTAAGAACAGAGATTTTAAACACATTGTTATTTTAAACATCAGAAATCAGGGGATAGACATATCACTTTCTTATTTTAACAACAATGATTTCAATATCCAAATTCTCCAACTATGTCTCAAGTGTGTCAATACAAGTGACTAAGGTGGATTTGTTCTGAGAGCCCATATTTTCCCTGAAATGTGGCTTTTAGTGTTTGCCTGGGTTCCATGGAATTGTCTGCTTCAAAATGAGCTCAGAAAGTCTTTACAGCAGAAGACTCATGGGTCTGCCCCATACTGGAGGATGACTAGAATTTAAGTCAAATTTCAAAGGTTGGTGACTCATAATCCTTTTCTCATGCATTTCTCCCCTACGCATTTCTTTCTACTTGAAATCATGAGAAATAGTATAGATATGTTATCAAATTCTGCAGTAACAAACAGCCTCCAAATTTCAGTGATTTACGACCATACACTTACTGCTGTCCTGTGGTGTTGTGGCTTGACTGGAGGCCACCATCCGTGGGACACTCAGGGTTCAGGCATGTTCCACGTGGCCACATTCCAGACCAGGGCCAAGGAGGGGGCGGAGAGCCAGGATTGCTCCTCCCATGCACAGGAACACAAACGGCCCAACCAAATCACACAAACGTTTTCAAATTTTCTGCTACACAACACATTGCTCGTCACAGCTGTTCATGTTCCAGAGCAAGTTGTATGGCCTGGTCAGCATCGCTGGGGCAGGAAAGTCTACACTTCACACATGGAAGAGGTCTGAGCACTCACTGAAAAAAAAAAAAAAATGCCATAAAGCATACTGTATTTTTTTTGCCTCTATTTTTTAAAATTTTGATTCATTGTACACAAATGGGGTACAACTGTTGTTTCTCTGGTTTTAAATGAAGTAGAGTCACACCATTTGCATAATCATACATGTAATAGGGTAATGATGTTTGTCTCATTCTGTTATTTTTCCTTTCCCCCATCCCCTCCCCACCCCTCTTTTCCCTCTATAAAGTCCCTCCTTCCTGCATTCTTGCCTCCGTCCCATCCCCCATTATGTATCATCATCCACTTATCAGAGACATCATTTGCCTTTGGTTTTTTGGGTTTGGCTTATCTCACTTAGCATGATATTCTCCAACTGCATTCATTTACCTGAAAAAGTCATAATTTTATTCTTCCTTATGGTTGAGTAATATTCCATTGTGTATATATACAACACAATGTTTCTTTATCCATTCATCAACTGAAGGACATCTAGGTTGGTTCCACAATCTGGCTATGGTGAATTGAGCAGCTATGAACATTGATGTGGCTGTATCTCTGTAGTGTGCTGATTTTAAGTCCTTTGGGTATAGGCCAAGGAGTGGGATAGCTGGGTCAAATGGTGGTTCCATTCCAAGCTTTCTGAGGAATCTCCACACCACTTTCCAGAGTGGCTGCACTAATTTGCAACCCCACCAGCAATGTATGAGTGTACCTTTTCCCCACATCTTCACCAACACCTGTTGTTGCCTGTATTCTTGACAATAGAAATTCTAATTGGGGTGAGATGAAATCTTAGGGTAGTTTTGATTTGCATTTCTCTTATTACTAGAGATGTTGAACTTTTATATATATATCTGTTGATTGCTTGTAGATCTACTTCTGTGAATTGTCTGCTTAGTTCCTTAGTCCATTTGTTGATTGGGTTATTTCTATTCTTGGGATAAAGTTTTGCAAGTTCTTTATAGATTCTGGAGATTAGTGCTCTATCTGAAGTGTGTGTGGCAAAGATTTTCTCCCACTCTGTAAGCTCTCTCTTAACATTACTGATAGTTTCCTTTGCTCAGAAAAACTTTTTAGTTTGAATCTATCCCAATTATAGATTTCTGCTTTTATTTCTTATGCTTTGGGAGTCATGTTAAGGAAGTCTGGTCCTAAACTGACATGACAAAGATTTGGACCTACTTTTTCTTCTAATAGGTGCAGGGTCTCTAGTCTAATTCCTAGGTCCTTGATTCACTTTGAGTTGAGTTTTGTGCAGGGTGAGAGGTAGGGGTTTAGTTTCATTTTGCTGGGTGTGGATTTCCAGTTTTCCCAGCACCATTTGTTGAAGAGGGTATCTTTTCTCCATTGTATGTTTTTGGCAACTTTGTCTACTATGAGAAAATTGTATTTCTGTGCCCTCTATTCTGTACCATTGATCTACCTGTCTATTTTGGTGCCAATACCAGGCTTTTTTTGTTACTACTGCTTTGTAGTATAGTTGAAGTTCTGGTGTTGTGATACCCACTGCTTCACTCTTCCTGCTAAGGATTGCTTTAGTTATTTTGGGTTTCTTATTCTTCCAGATGAATTTCATGATTGCTTGCTCTATTTCTGTAAGGTACGTCATTGGATTTTAATTGGAATTGCATTGAATCTGTATAGCACCTTTGGTAGTATGGCCATTTTGACAATATTAATTCTGCCTATCCAAGAACATGGGAGAGCTTTCCATCTTCTAAGGTTTTCTTAATTCCTTTCTTCAGTTTTCTGTAGTTCTCATTGTAGAGGTTTCAACCTCTTTTGTTAGATTGATTCCCAATCTAACAAAAGGCTATTGTGAATGGGATAGTTTTCTAATTTCTCTTTCAGAGGATTCATCACTTATGAATAAAAATGCATTCGATTTATAAGTGTTAATTTTATATCCTGCTACTTTACTGAATTCATTTGTGAGTTCTAGATTTCTGGTGGAATTTTTCAGCTCCTCTAAATAATGTGTCATGTCATTGGCAAATAGAGATAGTTTGAGTCCTTTTCCTATTCGTATCCCTTTAATTTCTTTGGTCTGTTTAATTGCTCTGGCTAGAATTCCAAGGACAATGTTGAATAGAAGTGGTGAAAGAGGGCATCCCTGCCTTGTTCCAGTTTTTAGGTGGAATGCTTTCAGTTTTTCTCCATTTAGAATGATGTTGGCCTTGGGCTTAGTATAGATAGCCTTTACAATTTGAGTGTTGCTCCTACTATCCCTATTTTTTCTAATGTTTTGAGTATGAAAGGGTGCTGCATTTTATCAAATGATTTTTCTGTATTGAAATAATTATGTGATTCTTAACTTTAAGTCTGTTGATATGGTGAATTACATTTATTGATTTCCGGATGTTGAACCAACTTTACATCCCTGGGATGAAATCCAGTTGATCATGGTGTACCATCTTTTAAATGTTTTTGTATGTGATTTGCTAAAATTTTGTTAAGAATCTTTGCATCTATGTTCATTAGGGATATTGGTCTGAAATTTTCTTTCCTCGATGTGTCTCTGGTTTTGGTATCAGGGTAATATTAGCTTCATAGAATGAGTTTGGAAGGATTCCCTCCTCCTCTATTTCATGGAATACTTTAAGGAGTCTTGGAATGAGTTTTTCTTTGAAGGTCTTGTAGAACACTGCTAAGAATTCATCTGATCCCAGACTTTTCTTTGTTGGTAGACTTTTGATGACTTCTATTTCATTGTTTGAAACTGTCTATTTAAATTGTATATGTTCTTCAGATTCAGTTTGGGTGGATCATATGTCTCTAGAAACCTGTTGGTCTTTGAGATTTTCTGTTTTGTTGGAGTATAGATTTTCAAATTAGCTTCCGATTATGTTTTTGTATTTCACTCGTGTCTGTTGTGATGTTTCCTTTTTCATCATAGATTTTAGTAATTTGAGATTTCTCTCTCCTTCTCTTTGTTATTGTGGCTGAGGGTTTATTGATTTTTTTTTTCAAAGAGCCAGGTTTGTTTCATCAATTGTTTGAATTGTTTCTTTTGTTTCAGTTTCATTGATTTCAGCTCTGACTTTAATTATTTTCTGTCTTCTACTACTTTTGGTTTTGATCTGTTCTTTTTCTAGGACTTTGAGCTGTGAAGTTAGGTCGTTTGTTTGTTGACTTTTCCTTCTTTTATTGAATGTGCTCCATGCAATGAATTTTCCTCTTAGAACTACTTTCATAGTGTCCCAGAGATTTTGATATGTTTACCTCGTTTACCTCTAAGAAATATTTTTATTTCCCCCCTGATGTCTTCTGTTATCCACGCATCATTCAATAGTATATTATTTAATCTTCAGGTATTGGAGTAGTTTCTGTTCTTTGTCATTGATTTCTAATTGCATTCCATTATGATCTGATAGAATACAAGGTGGTATCTCTATTTTTTTGTACTTGCTAAGAGTAGCTTTGTGGCATAACATATGGTCTATTTTACAGCAGGATCCATGTGCTGCTGAGAAGAAAGTGTAATCACATTGATGGATGGAATATTCTGTTTATGTCTGTCAAGTCTAAACTCTCAATTGTGTTATTGAGTTCTGTGGTTTCTTCATTTGATTTTTGTTTGGAAGATCTGTCCAATGGTGACAGAGGTGTGTTAAAGTCACCTAATATTATTGTGTTGTGGTCTATTTGGTTTCTGAAATTAAGAAGATCTGTTTGATGTACATGGATGAGCCATTGTTTGCAGCATAAATATTTATGATTTTTGTTATGCCTTGCTGATTTATGCTTCCCTTAAGCAGCAAGAAATGGCCTTCTTTATCCCTTGTAACTAATTTTGGCTTGAAATATGCTTTAACGAATATGAGGATGGATATCCCTGCTTTTTTATTGAGTCCATGTGCATGGTTTGTTTTTCCCCATCCTTTCACCTTTAGTCTGTGGGTATCTTTTTCTATGAGATCAGTCTCTTGAAGGCAGCATATTGTTGGGTCTTTCTTTTTAATCCAATGTGCCAGTCTTTTGATTGATGAGTTCAGGTCATTAAAATTCAGGGTTATTATTGAGATATGACTTGTATTCCCAGTCATTTTGGCTTATTTTTGGTTTTTAATTTGACTTGGTTTCTCCTTTATTTGGCTATTCCTTTAGGGTAGTTCCTCCCTATGCTGACTTACATTGTTGTTTTTCATTTCTTCCTCATGGAATATTTTGCTGAGAATGTTCTGCAGTGCCAGCTTTCTATTCGTAAATTCTTTTAGCTTTTGTTCATCATGAAAGGATTTTATTTCATTGTCAAATCTGAAGGTAAGTTTTGCTGTGTATAAGATTCTTGGTTGGCATCCATGTTCTTTCACAGCTTGAAATATGTTGTTCCAGGCCCTTCTAACTTTTAGGTCTGAGTTAAGAAATTTTCTGATATCTGTATTGGTTTCCCCCTGAATGTAATCTGATTCTTTTCTCTCACAGCCTTTAAAATTCTATCTTTATTTTGCATGTTAGGTATTTTTATTATGTTGTGCCTTGGTGTGGGTCCGTTGTAATTTTGTACATGTGGTGTTCTGTAAGCCTCTTGCATTTCATTTTCCATTTCATTCTTCAGATTTGGGGAATTTTCTGATATTATTTCATCGAATAGATTATTCATCCCTTTGGTTTGTAGCTCTGCCTTCCTCAAACCCAATAATTCTTAAATTTGGTCTTTTCATGATGTCCCATAGTTCTTGGAGTTTCCATTCATGATTTCTTACCATCTTCTCTGGTCAATTTTGTTTTCAAAATTAAATATTTTGTCTTCAATGTCTGAGGTTCTGTCTTTCAAGTGATCTAGCCTGTTGGTTATGCTTTCTATTGAATTTTTAATTTGGTTTATTGTTTCCTTCATTTCAAGAATTTCTGTTTTTTGTTTTTTCAGAATCTCTATCTCTTTATTGAAATGATCTTTTGCTTCCTGCATTTGCTCTTTTAACTGTTTATTGGTGTTATTCATTGCCTGCATTTGCTCTCTTGTCTCATCATGATCAGCTTCTCTGATCATTTTAATTATGTACATTCTGAATTCCTTTTCTGACACTTTTTCTGCCATGCTGTCATTGGATTCTATTGATGTAGCACCTAGGTTTGTTTGGGACACTTTCTTCCCTTGTTTTCTCAGGTTGCTTGTGTATCTTCCCCTCTAGCAGTGCAATTCCTAGGTATTACAGTTTCCTCCCTGTAGACTTAAAGTGTCCCTGCAGGTTTCCAATACCTTACCTTGAAGTGAGAGATCAATATTAGCAGCACAACATACAAACAATACATATCCTTAACTCAAATATTGTCTTAATAAACAGAGATTATGAGTTCAATTATTATCTACAACTTAGCCAATAGGTTTGCAATAAGGACCACAATTTGTAATGGTGGACAAAGAGGATGGGGAGGGGTGTAGGATATGTTAATGAGATAAGAAGTTTGTCTGTAGAGGTGCTATGTCATAGGAGTAGTGAAAACAGAATTAAAAGAAATTGTTAGCATGAGGAAAGGAAGAAAGAGTCTCCAAGGAGACAGCTAGATAAGAGGAAAATAGAGAGGATGAGAAAAATATTAATAAAAGAAAAGTAGAGATGATAGTAGGTATAATAGGAATAATTGTAATTTACTACTAATAAAAATATCTACAATAAAACTATACTGTACTGTTCAAATGTCCTAGTCTTCAGTAGCCTGATGCCTGGGAGGAACTTGATAAGGCAGTATCCCAAGAAGGGTGCTGCCCCTCTAGGGATGGTGGCCTCCAGGTGGATATAATCCATGCTAGTGGCAGAGGTGCCCCTGTGTGTCAATAGATGGTCAACCTCAGCACAGGCACTAGACTGCAGGCTGGGGCCGGGCTGGGCTGGGCCTGGTGTCTCTGGGCCAGGAAGCATAAGTATTTCCTAGGTTGATGTGGTTTGTGTCTTGGAGGGTCTACTGTATTTAGAGGTTTGGCCCCAGCACTGTTGGGAAGCAAGCCTAGGACCTCCTGGTCCTTAGGGCACGGGAGGCACGGGATGGCTTACAAGTTGCCCCTTGAGTTCTTGTGAGACAACTGTTCGAAAAGGAAAAAGGCTGGCTCCTCCCACCTCCCATTCTTCCAGCTGGAGATGTGACTGCCCGCCCCCAAATGTGCTTCTGTTACCTGCCACCCTCCAGGGCTCTCTCCAGAGCTGAACTCATGAAGGCATCATGCCTTCAAATTTCTAAATAAGCATGCTTTTTTTTTTTTAAAGTAATCTTCCCCAGGTATTTTTATAGTAATTAAACACTGACTAGTACAAGGTGTACTGAGCTATTCTTTATATACTCTTGCTTGTTAGTCGACCAGAAATGACTAGCACTGCACTGCATTCTGTCCACTCATCTGGGTACATGTAGTGACCACTGATAAGGGTTTTCAGCCAGCCAAAGTGCAGAGGTAAGCTCGATCCTTCTATTCCCACTTACTGTCTAGGGCCTCCTGCTGAGGCAAGCATTGTACACCTGTTGCATGGTGACCTCTGCCACCCGCTGTCTACATTGACACCTGCCAGTCAGCACCACAGGCAGGTCTCCCTGACACCCTGTGACTCCATCCCACTGTCTGTGCAGTGCTCCAAGCCAGGGCCAGCCCTGCTTCACACAGAGTGCCAGGTGGACAGCAAACCAGTACAGAATGCCCCAAAGTTCACCTGCCTCTACCAAATCCAAAATACCTTTCTACAACTTCGGTCTTCATTATCTGCACCTCAGTTTTGCTGCCTGGAATATAAGACAGCATGGAGTCCTGGGACTGTGTTTAGAAGACAGTACCCTCTGGGTCTGTGGCAATTGTCCAGAATTGAAGCTGCTGTCCTCCACCCTGAGGTATGGGAGTCCTACTCCATGTGTTAGGACGGACTTTTCGTCAATCCCTCTCCTCTTGGGTATTGGGGGAAAAGATTACCAGCTCAGAAAGCCCTTTATATTCATTTTGTCCGGGTCTATAAAGCACGGTTTCCCTAAGTCGGTGGCTTTACTGGCAGTAAAATCCAGTCTTCGAATGGCATTTTACACAGTATCAGCCTTTTCTAGAATCTCTAAATGTGAAAGAGAAAGCCCTTCACTCCGAGGGCAGCAGCCCCTCCCAGGGTGTCTGCCTTCCCGCACTGCCTGCCCACCCTGCTCCCGGCTCTCCCATGGCAGAGTAGAAAACCAGTGGCCTCCTGAGGGCCTCTCTGAAGAGAGAATTCAACTTGGACCACACATGCGACATTAAACACAGGCCACCCTTCCAGCGAGCCTCCAGCTTGCTTGTACGCACCTGAGCATCACACAGGTACTCAGGGTGCTCCCATGACCTAGGATGACTTTCAAGTTCAGCAAATCTCTACTCGACCTCAGGTGTGTGGGCCAGTTTTCCTACCTAAAGGGGGAAAAGAAAATCTCCCTCCTTCCCCTTTGGCTTCAGATTCCAAGACCCATCCTGGTAGGTCAGTGGTTACAACGTGGGCGTTTTCACTACTTTAATCTTACTTCTGTCTTCACCTTTCAGGGTCTTGGTCTTTTCTCCTTGAGCAGCACGTCCTCAGCAATCGGCACGCTGTCTGTAGGGGATTAAGATGGACTCTTCCAGGCTCCTTTGAATGGACCGAGTCCCAGCACAAGCCTGAGTCCCAGGACTGGAGACGGGTCACGTGCCCTGCAGCACCTCGCTGGGAAGGCAGCATGTAACCCCATTTCCCCACCAAGGAAAAATGGGTAGAAGTGTCCTGATACTAAGGATCACAGAGACTTCACCAAGCACCTGGGACTCCTGGGGTGCGTGGTTCAGAGCAGGCCGGGTCTCCACGGCGTTCCATTCGCGTCTGTCTGTCCTCCTGGAGACACAGCAGGTGCTCCCTTCACAGTCCTGACAGCCACCCCTCACCGTCGCCCGTTGGACTTAGGGTTCGGAGTCTTATTTTCAGGACAGCTCCTGTGAATCAACAGATTGTGCAAAACATCAAAGGGAAACGAGAATCACAGAGAAGCGGCAGCAGCGATCCCAATTTCCTTGCAAATGAGTCACATAGGGCTGAGTTCATAGTGACGAATGCAGACTTGCTACAGAAAGCAGCTCCGTGAACTGACGGCTCGTGCATTCCTGTGGTGGTGACAGATCTGCCAGACTTCAGGAGGGAAGCGTGGGGACACTACCCCGCTGAAGGGGATGCCCATCACTGCCAGTGGAAGAGGTAGAGAGGGAAATTCTGGAAACTTCCAAGCTGCTTTTAATGCCATATATTTTATGTGATTAATAGTATCTGCAGGGTTGAGATAATTCTCAGATACTCATGCAAATGTGGGAACATTATTATTCTAAGGAGAAGACACCTGGATTCAATAGTAAGAATATCTGCTCCTCTTACTAAAAACATATTTAAACTTTCCAGAAAAGAAATTTCTACTCTATGGTATACAAAGTTCAACTCTGTAAGACTCATTCCTCTGTAAATGTTTGTTATAATCAATAAATACATTCTACTGTCATGTACAACTAATTAGAACAAATAAAATAAATAAGTTTTTTTTTTTTTTTTTTTAAAGAGTCACAGAAGTGCTTGTTTCAACCTCCAAGATGAAAATGTGAATGTGAGACGGGGGATTCTGCTGTGTCCCACGGCACAGCAGGCCCACTGAGCTGGCTTCTCGGTGCCTGACGTACAGATGACCCCAGACCAAGGTGACCACACACACCTGCCTCGTTGGGAAATGCTGCGAATGAATGTCAGTGCCAGCGGTAGCAGGAGCTACCTAGCCTCTGCAAAACCAGGTCTTCAAAGAACAGCTGCAGTAATCTCCTTTGATGCCAGAATTAACTGCTGGGTGCAGGGGTGGGGATAAGGGATGTAATCTCCCCACTAAGTAACGTACTCTCATAATGTTTTATATGATGTCATGTCACTCCTACGCCTTAAACCCTCAATTTCCTGTAGGATAAAATCTAAACCCCTGACTGCAACTCCTAGTTCCGGCAAGCTCTCCGGCCGGCCTTCCCTCCCCTGCGGCCTGTCCCCACGCACCTTGGCCTCTGGGCCTGCAGTGTCTCTCTCTCCTCCTGTCCCTGGGCTTTCCTGGCTGTTCCTGCTCAGCTTCCACCCAAGGACCTCAGAGCAGCCTCGAGCAGGACCCGTCTTCCAGAACCCGTGCATCTGGAGCATCTGCCTGGTCACTTACCATGCTGTGATTCTCTTCTAGGTGGCTGCCCCCTCTAGATAAAAGCTTCCTGAGAAAGAGGATCAAGTCTGTCTGCTTTTTTTTTTTCTTTTTGGCAGGTGATTTTCTTGTGTAACATTATACTCAGAAAAGAGTCATTTTTTAAATAACATTTATGAATCAGTGGATTGGTCATCTACCACAGGGTCAAAGGAAGGAAACGTGGTTCGTGCACCTCTCAGCATGTCTGATGGCATGCAGTGGTCCGCACACAGTGATAACCCTTCCTGAAAGGTGAGTCACGTGAGAGTCAAAGGCAAGGACACGTGTGAATTCTACCTCTGAGTGTGCACTATGCTGTCTGTGTCACATTTGTGTTGTTGGCTCTACCAATAGCATAAAACCATTTTAAAAAGATGGTGTTTGGGGCTGGGAAATAGCTCACTGGTGGAGTGCTGGCCAGCATGTGCAAGACACCACAAAACCAGAACAAAAAAAAACTAGATTTTTAATGATTAAATCTTCCGTTCATGGAGCCCCAGAGTTTGCCAAGTGAGAGGGCGCACCCCCGTTTTACACGTTGAAGACTTGTTAATGCTGACGCATGGCAAAGCCAGAAATCTCTGCTCCACGCCCAGCCTGCCTCGTTCCCATTCCACTGGCTCGTTGGTTCCACGAGCTCTGATTCCAGCTGCACCCGGGGCATGCTGCGTGGCACTGGAGATCCCGCCGTGAACAGAGCCCACCCCCACTTCTCTGAAGCTCAGACTGAGACAAAGAACAAGAAGGAGGCAGTCAAAGGAAAGTGACCCTAAATATCCCGAGGACCACGGAGAACGAGGACTCAGCGACACCTTGCAAGGGGCAAGCCGGCGTGTGCAGCCTCAGCCAGGTCACAGGAGATGACCCCCAAGAGGAGGGTGACAGGAGACCCAGCAGCACAGACCTGGTCTGGGGAGTTCCTAGGACAAGGACGCAACAAAGGCAGGGCCCTGCAGACCAGAAAGTCAACCAGTAGCATGACGGCCACTCAGGAAGAGGGGGATAGGGATGGGTGCTGGTCTGACGGAGGCCAGGAGCTGAGTCCCCAGGAGCAGGGCCAGGCCTCAGGGTGAGCCATAAGACTTCGATAGATAATGGAACTCACACAAGAGGGTCTTCCTTGGCCTCCCAGGAAGAGTGGGTGCAACTGGAAGTTGGGTTGTGGTGCAGAAGAGGCCTCAGGCTGGATGTAGAAGCAGGTGCAGGGGAAGCAGTGAATAGGGGTGGGAACTGGCCAGGCGGAACACTGGGCACTGACCTGGCAGGACTGGCTAGTTGACCTTCAACTGCTGGCCTGGAAAAGCCAAGGGGCCAAAGGCTGGAGGAGGCCAGGGCTGGGAAGCAGAGATCCGGCTGCCTTCGACTATCTGAAGAGGGAAAGCCTGTTGAGTGTGTCCTGGTGAGTCCCAAAATGTGGCAGCTTGTCTCCAAACCAGGCAGCCAAACGGAGAACGGCAGGTTCCTATTTCACCAAGGATTTCTACAACCAGTTTTTGGATGACCTTGATCTCAGGGTGGAGGATGTGCTTTTAAACACGCTGTGTGATCTTGGATCTTGAGACTTTATACTCCTTTCTGTTATTCCTCCACTGACCTGGGAATGCCTTCTGCAACCAGCAGCCAAGGTGACTACTGATTTTCAAAATTACAACCAGAATTAACATGGAAGAGAAGTGAACGGGGCAGCGCCAGCAGAGCTTATGGACTCCTGCTCCACGAACAGCACAGCAGCACTGGGAACTTGAGACAAACAGCAGAGGAGAACCAAGGCAGGACAGCGGACAGGCTGGAGGGCTTCCCTTGGAAGAGTGCCCTGTGTAATGCTGCCGGCGTTACCGTCCTCCTCAGAGCCTGCACGTCTGCAAGGTGGACTTGGACGCATGCAAGATCACCTCTCGTGCAGGACATCAAAAGCGAGCCCTTTTCTGGAATCACCAGCAAAGGAACTCTCCTCCAGAGAGTGGCCCTGGGGCTTCTGGAGTTCCTCAACACCACCAGTTTCAAAAATCTTGAAATCTGTGGACTCAGGAAATCTGTTCTTAATATGCAGGAGGCAGGAAGGAGCAGAGCGTCCCCGGGAAAGCCCAGCTCCTCCGTGGACACACCCAGTCATCTGGGCAGCCTGGTGGTCTGCCCTCCCACTCGACTGTCAGGAGACACATGGTGGCACCACACTAGAGATGTCCCTACCCAGTGCTGCTGCTTCCTCTCCAGGGCTGCCTCCCCTTCCTCCTGCAGAAACCCAGGTCACCTCTGCACCCCACAGATCCGCACACGCAGTCCCTCCCCACGCTGGAGGTTAAGGAACCACTACTCATCAGAAGGAGCCTGGGCTACACGAGAGGGCCTTTCGGATTAGGGGCCTTGTTAGCCACAAACGTATCACCCTGTGTGTTAACAGCCTGTCAGCGTCTATTACACGCAAGGTCCATTTGTTCTCAGAAAGGTGTTGAGATAGTCTGGAAACAGATACGGGGAGATTCCTTCCTGACTGCGACTGGCTGACTGAGCTGCATGGAGTTCTTTCAAGTGATTTCCGGGTGGCCCTTTCTCTAGGGTCACCAGTCCCGCTGTCTCCCCTCCCTCTCTGGAGGTCACTGTGGGGAAGTTCCGTGGTCCTGCTTGCCCACTGCTTGTCTGATATAAGATTCCAGAGTTGCCACATCTGAGAGATGTGCAGTTGCCCAGAGTGGCTGGCAGGGCCCCAGGGCAGCAGGTCACAGACCTGGGCCCACGCGGGACACTGCAGTCACCTCACGCCCTTGCTCCTGGGCCAGCTCACCACTTCCCCCGAGGACCAGCCCCGAGGTCACTGCCGGCCCAAGACAAGACGTGCTGTGTCCTGAAGCAGCTCAGTCACACCCCAGCTGGCCCCTCATCACTCCACAAGGAGGCAGCACATGGGTACCTGATCAGCCATAGGAGCTGCCCGAGGACAGTGCCACCCGGAGAGAGTGCAGAACCCAGGGGCCTTGCCTCTCTTCATCAGCCGGCCCCGCACATCATGGAAGTCAAAGGCCACGTGGCGTCCACGTCTAAACACACTCACACACACACTGGCCCACCAAAGGGGCCTTCCCCCATCGCCCTTTCCTGAAACGGCTTCTATCGACCAAGAGGCCTGGAAGTGCCCTCAGCAGGACTGAATGTGAACCAGTTGCTTTCTCCCTCTAAGACCTTCCTTCGCTGAGCAGTCTTACAAAACGTGCTGCTGCAATGCTCCTTGGCAATGCAAACCTGCTTAAAATCCCTCCTGCCGGTTCACCACCCAGCTGGGACTGTCCTCTCAAGAAAGCGCACTCCTCTCTCGCAGTCTCTGGGGAGGGTCAGGACGGCACAGAGGGCACCTTGCTGGAAGAGGCCAGGTGAGCTTCTGTGCTGACAGTGGGGAGCCTTGCTGTGCTTCGAGTCAGGCCCGCCAGCAAACCCAAATGGCCTGCATCCCCCTAGCCACTCTTATTTTTTTTTAAGTGGGAAACACATATCTATGTAAATATTTTTAATTTTCATTTCAACATCACTTTATTTTTATTTGCTCTTGTTAGTTGTATATGACAGTAGGATGCATTTTGACATATTAAACATATATGGAGTATCACGTCCCCTCCTTCTCATTGTACATTATGTGGAGTTACACTGGTTGCATATTCATATATTGAAATAGGAAAGTAACGTCCTATTCATTCTAGTATCTCTCCTATTCCCATCCCCCTTCCTTTCCTTCATTCCCCTTTGTTCAAACTACTTCTATTTTTCCCTTATACCCACCTTATTGTGAGTTAGTGTCCACATCAGAAAGAACATTCAACCTTTGGGTTTCTGGGATTGACTTATATCACTTAGTATGATAGTCTCCCATTCTGTCCATTTACTGACAATGCCATAATTTCATTCTTCTTTAAGGTTGAGTAGTATTCCGTTGTGTGTGTGTGTGTGTGTGTGCATCACATTTTGTTTATCTATTCATCTGTTGAAGGACAGCTATGTTGCTTCCATAGTTTACCTATTATGACTTGAGCTGCTGTAAACATCAATGTGGCTGCATCACTGTAGTGTGCTGATTTTAAGTCCTTTGGGTATAAACCAAGGAGTAGGAAAACTGGATCAAATGACGGTTTCATTCCAAGTTTTCTAAGGAATCTCTATACTGCTTTCCATCATGGTTGCACCAACTTGGAGTGCCACCAGCAATGTATGAGTGTACCTTTTCCTCCACATCCTTGCAACATTTATAGTTGCTTGTATTCTTCATAATTACCATTCTAACTAGAGTGAGATGAAATCTCAGTATAGTTTTAATTTGCATTTCTCTATCTTCTAGAGATGTTGAACATTTTTTCATATATTTGATGATTGATTGTATTTCTGTTCCAGTGAAGTGTCCCATTTATTAATTGGATTATTTGGTTTTGGGGTGTTGAATTTTTTGAGTTCTTCAAATATCCTGGAGATTATCCTGAGGTGTGGGTGCCAAAGATTCTCTCATATTCTGTAGGCTCTCTCTTCACATTTTGTTTCACATTGTTTTTGTTTCACATTCACTCCTTTGCTGTGAACAAGATTTTTAGTTTGATTCCATACTATTTACTGATTCTTGATTTTACTTCTTGTGCTTTAGGAGTCTTGTTCAGAAAGTTAGTTCCTAAGCTGACATGATTAGATTTGGACCTACTTTTTCTTCTATTAGGTACAGGGTCTCTGGTTTATTGCCTCAATGCTTGTTCCACTTTGAATAGAATTTTGTGCAGGGTGAGAGATAGAGTTTAATTTCATTTGACTGCATAGGGACTTCCAGTTTTCCCAGCACCATTTGTTGAAAAGGCTATCTTTCCTCCAGTGTATGTTTCTGTCACCTTTGTCTAGTATGAGATAATCGTATTTATGTGGGTTTTTCTCTGTGTCCTCTATTCTGAATCATTGGTCTACATGTCTATTATAGTGCCAATACCATGCTGTTTTTGTTACTATAACTCTGTAGTATAGTTTAATATCTGGTTTTGTGATGCCCCGTGCTTAGTTTTTCTTGCTAAGGATTTTTTTTGGCTATTCTGGTTTTTTTTTTTTTTTTTTTTTTTTTTTTTTTCCCAAATGAATTTCATGACTGCTTTTTATTTTCCTATGGACTTTTAATAAAAATTTCCTTATGTCTGTTTAACACTTTTGGTAGTATGGCCTTTTTGGCAATGTTAGTTCTGCCTATCTAAGAGCATTGCAGATACTTCCATCTCCATAGGTCTTTTTCAATTTCTTTCTTTAGTGGTCTGTAGTTTACATTGTAGAGGTCTTTTACCTCTTTTGTAATTGATTCCCAAATATTTTTTGTGGCTGCTGTGAATGGGATATTTTCCCTAATTTCTCTTTCAGTTGACTCATCACTGTGGTATAGGAACACAATTGATTTATGGGTGTTAATTTTAATTTCCTGCTATTTTTCAGAATTCATTTGAGTTCTAGAAGTTTTCTGGTGGAGTTTTTTTGGGTCTTTTATATACAGAATCATGTTGTCAGCAAATATGGGCAGCTTAAGTTCATCTTTTCCTACTTGCAGTCCTTTACTTTCTTTCTCCTGTCTAATTGCTCTGACTAGAGTTTCAAGGATGATGTTGAACAGAAGTGGTGAGAGAGGCATCCTGGCCTTTCTCCAGTTTCTAGAGGGGTGCTTTCACTTTTCTCCATTTAGAAGGACATTGGCCCTGCCCTAACCTGACTCCTAACAGCCTCTGGCATCCTCGCCGTCCCTCCACTGCTGTGTCTTCCTGCTGTGTTTATGACCAGTGCAGGTTTTGCGTCCACACTACCAAAGATTCTGGAACCTTATCTACCCTGTATAATTTCCTGGAAGAACAAAAAGGAGCATTTGCATTACAACATGAATTGTGTTACATGAAACAAGGAGAAAAGGGAGATTCTTTAAATAAAACAGCGCTTGATTTTTTTTTTTCCTAATAAATGAAGCCTGTTTAAAATATCATGCTAAGTGAGATAAGCCAATCTCAAAAAACCAAAGGACGAATGATCTCGCTGATAAGCAGATGGTGATACATAATGGGGGGTGGGAGGGAGGCAAGAATGGAGGAAGGAGGGACTGTATAGAGGGAAAAGAGGGGTGGGAGGAGTGGGGGGAAGAAAAAAATAACAGAATGAATCAAACATCATTACCCTATGTAAATGTATGATTACATAAATGTTATGCCTCTACTGCATGTACAACCAGAGAAACAAGTTGTACCCCATTTGTTTACAATAAAAATTAATTAATTAATTAATTAATTTAAAAAAAGAGTGCATAGAAATCATTTAGCACATTTCCTTTGTTTAATATTAGGGAAACTGAACTCCAGAGAAATAAGTTTGGAACAGCAATTCCATTTTACAACTACCTATAAATCCAGTAAATCATATTTCTCTAATTTACTGAAGGTGAAAACAAAAGGATAAAATTACACTGTTTTTCTTTTGAACTATTTCTATTTAAGTTTTGTGCCATTTTTTACTTAAAATAATGGCATAAATAATTTCGAGGAAATTATGGTCATTTTAAAACAAGAAAATGTTTACAAGTGTTAGAAAACATTTACCCAAACTATATTTGGACGGTTTGACTTGCTTTAGCTCACTATATAATTTATCTGGGAAGCTATGTATATGCAGCTACGTTCCTTTGACCTGTTATTTGATCTTTGTGTAAATTTATATTTCTCACAGATGAAACTCTGATGGAATAAATTTGGAGGAAAAAAAATATGTATGTACTTTCCTAATGACTCCAAGGTGGCAAAATAAATGGACAGCATTGTGAGCTGGACCGTGGGTTCCAGGATATAAGAAGATGAAACCTAAAAGTATGTTAGAAAACAAATGCAAACTAAAACCCAGGAATCAATCTGAGTTAATCTGCTTCAGAATCAGGAATTTTCATTAACTACAAAGAGAATCAGAATGGATGAAGAAAAGAATAAAAGTCAGTGGCAAATGCCGGAGTGACCTGGGTGCTGCAGGGCAGACCCCGTGGAACGCCGAGGACCCCTGGGGCCGCGCCCAGCAGCTCCGAGCAGCCCTGACGGCTGGCTGGTAGCAGCTCCTGAGGGTGGTGCTTCTGAGGCATCTAAGCCCCGCGACCCCCCTTCGCCGCCCTTCCAAGTCCACAGGCGCACAAGCCACTCTTCCCGGGCAAGGACAGGGCAGGACTGGTCGGAGAGGGCCTCTCGCCCTGGGCATGGGCTCTCCAAGGGAAACACTGTGGGCAGGGGTGGAGCTAGGAGGGACTCTGCAGACGTCTTTCAGAAGGCTTTCAGCTACAAGGAAGAGAGATCTCTGAGGGCAGTGTATGTCACCTCCTCTGCTAGTTCTGGTGTAAGCAGAGTCCCCAGCCCGAGGACACTGTGGACCTAGTGATCCACCAGTGCGCGGGGTGCTTACCAAGCTTGGGAGCCCAGCTGGGATCAGAGGAGTAGACCAAGGGACACGTGGCTCTAGGAAGCAAGGAGTTCAGGGAGGAGAGAGGAACGGGGTGCCCACAGATGCAGAGGCCACAGGTGCAGAGGCTTCACAGGCTGCAGGTGACCCGGGCTGGCACTGGGTGAAGGTGCGGGTGGTCTTATGTGTAAAAGGAGTGGGAGGAACGGCTCCTGTGACCAAGGGAGTCCTCCACCCTCTCGGCTTCTCTCTCCACTCCCTCCCCCAACTCCTCAAAGACAGCAGCATGCTCTGGGCTCTGCCTGAAGATCTGCTCCATCCCCGCCCAGCCTGCAGGACTTTTCTGAGCCTCCTGGGCTGAGTTTAACCCTACAGAACTTTGCAGGGACTTTTCAGCTCACATTTCTGCCCTAGGGTACCTCTCCTTTAACAACAGCTTTTTCAGGAAGACATTTTAGTCAGCCACTGACCCGTCAATGGTTTGGCTAAGCCTAAACCCTGTGTCCAGCTCTGGTCAAATAAACCGTGGCCCAGGCAGCACACAGAGCCAAGTCATACTTAGAGATGGCTTTCCAGAAACCTACAACAGTAAGAAAATAGCTCTCGGACAGCAGAACAAAGCTGTGTGCTGTGCTGGAATGATGTGTGCGTCCACAATCGACCATTCGCATTCCAGTGGAAGTTCTGGATAGACCTTTGTCTCCTAGAGTCACGACCCCTAGATGCAGAGGCCTGGGAAAACCTGGAGGGCTCAGGAAACACCACACGAAGAGGACAGGCTCAAGGAGGTGCAAGATGGGACGTGAACGACAATCTGTGTTTGGAGTGAAAGTATTTGGAAAGAGCAAGGTTTGAGCTGGGAAAGAGAGCAGGGAGATTTTCCTGAAGAAATGACATTTGTGCTAACACCACAGGATGAGAATGTGTCACTGACGTCAGGAAAAAATATATTCCAGAGCTGCAAGTGCGAGGCCTATCCGAGGAAATGGAATAAGGCATCCCGGGAAGAGCCACTCACTCAGGGATGCAAGGCCACGAAAAGGAGTTGAGGACCCGCAGACCAGAGAGGAGACAGGGACACACCCTGACGCTGTGTCAGTGTCCAGATGAAAGTCCCAGGACCTAGGGAGAGGCCATGGGAGAGGCCATGGGAGAGGCCATGGGAGAGGCCATGGGAGTGGCCTGAGATGAGCAGACATAATAAACACAAAATATAAACTGAGATGGAATTGAAAGCACTTGCTAATGGTCTGCATGTGGAGGGTGAAGTACAGAGAAAAATCAGATCTTGGCTTTCATTCATACTAAGACACGGACTTTTTCCAGCTTTGACGCCTCTGAAGTTAGGATGTATCTGGACTCACTGCCTAAATCACAGAAGGAGGCACTGACGCAGATGCTGTTGCCATGTGCGCAAAGTACAATTTGCAGAATGGTTTCAGCCAAGGGGAAAGATCCCAGACCAGAGGAGAGCCCCTGCTAATCCACTCTGCCAACATTCTTGATGGAGGACATGGTGTGCACAAAAATGTCTGCGTCCAAAGACAGGTGGACGAGGAGAACGCTAAGCATGAAGAAAATTTAGGAATACGATACCTAGACTTATTTGTGCATACATACATGTGTACAAAAATAACAATTAGAAACTGCCTTAAGAGCTCTAAATGGACTTTAAGAAGTAAAAATAAAATTCTATGTTGCAAGATTTCTTTCAGTTATAGTTTCTTCTTTCTTGCTACTACCTAAGTAATGACACGAGAGAAATGATATCTTATCATCAACAAAGTTAGATAAGCCTTAAGTTGCTTGAATAACTGGGTGCATAGTTGTATCAATTATTGATGTACAGGGGAGAGAGAATTTCAAAGTGCTGAAAGAAATAAAAGGTTTCTTCCATCCATTTTATGAAGCTGACATTAACACTAAAACCTAAAATGACAGAAAGAAAAATTAGACTGTAGTTCCATTTCTTGTATGACATATGCAAAAATTCTAACTAAATTACTTGCAAACCTAAGTCAATATAGCATTAAGTATATTACCCTATGATTAAGTGTAAATTTAAGGACACTAAAACATTAGGAAGTACATAAACATAATGAATCATGTTCAAGATTAATTAAGACACTTATAAAAATGTGATAAAATTAAAAATGCACTCCCAAGGAAAAACCCACTTGAGAAAACAGAAATTATGAGTTGCTTCCTTACTGGCTGTTGTGAAAACCACCATTATTTAAAATGCCTTTGAAGTTCTAGCCAACGTAGAAATATCTGGAGCAGAATAAGAACTACAATTATCAGAAAGAGTGGATCAAAAGGGCTTTTATACATGCAGGAATTGTACAGGCATCATAACAAGGAAGAGACGGCGCCCCGGGAAGGACAGTGAGTATTTATTGAGACTTATGATATATAAAATGCACTGTGCTAACCATTTCACATGTCGTTCAATCCTCCCAGGAATCCTACAGAACAGATTAAAAATAAACTCTGAGAACATTCAAGAAAGTTCAGTTCTGCAGCTAAAACCAAGGAAATAGTCCAAAATCCTTTCTTTTCCACCAGTAAAAACTAGAAACGTAAATTATAAGAGAATCAATTCACAACACCATTTTTTTATCTTATGAAATAATATAGCTTTAAATAAGTCCAACAAAAAATAAACAAGGAATTAGGAGACTTTTAAAAAATATAAATGCTCTTGAGAGGTTAAAAGAATATTTGAATTATAAGAGAAATATACTGTGATCTTAATGAGAAGGTGGCATATTGGAATGATAAAAATTCTTCCAAAGTTAATTTTGTATTAATTTTCATACCAATTGAAATCTCGATGTAGTTTTTAAAGACTATATCAAGGGATCGTGATAAAACACACATGTAAATAACAAGGAAATTTTTTTAAGATTAGAACAAGGGAGAATTTTTCTACCTTATATTAGATATTTTTAACATTATAATAATGAACTACACAGTCACAAATACATAAATGCTATAAAATCAGCATTTTGGAAAGAGAAATAATGTAAATGCATTGATTTTCTTTTAATTAACAAATTCTAGGGCACAGCTACAGGCCAGAGGGCACACTGGTTGAGGTGCATGTGAGGAAGCAGAACAGAGGTGGTCTCAGGGGTCTGTGTCTGGGGGGACCCCTGGTCCTCACTGGATTTCTTCCTGGAGGGTCGACACTCTGCTGTGCCACACTAAGAATTCCTCTCGGTGCCAGATGAGGGCGATTTACTTTTGTTTGTGCATTCGTCTACATTGACCAGGACCCCTCTACCACACAGACACCTGTGTCTGCACAGCCTGCTTCCTCTTTCTAAAGTGGCTTCGGTGCCAGACTGTTGATTTCAAAGCAAAAAATAATAAATGTCTAGCAGGAAGAATTCTGTGCACAACCAATGTTTTATACATTGGCAACAGCTGGCAAATGGACAGCAGCCAAGAAACTGGAGGTGAATTCAAAAGCTACTTGAATGCTACTAGTTGACCCATCTATACCGCTGCACAGAACCATACTTGAACCACTTTGGGAGAAAACTACCCTCTGTCCTAGCCCCAGCTGAAGCATGGCTATGAAGCAAGCCAGAAATGAATGAATGGAGCTCTCAGTGCTGGCTGGAGACCTGGCTTATGAAGCCACATGAGGGCCCAGAGACCCTTACCCAAGATGCATCGAGCTCTGGCATCAGGAGGCCCAGGGACTGCACAGCACAGAGTGCCCAGGCAGCAACTGGTGGCAGGTGCAGGCTTTTTTTTTTTTTCTCAAATCTCTGAACAAAGACACTTAAATTTGTCAGTTCCAACTCCTGAATTCTTCCTGGGTTGAAGAGGTAGGAATCATAAAGGTTCTCTGTTTTTCACACCTCTTGTTAAAACATTCTAAGAACTAACCTAATCGGGTGTCTGTTTTCTCTCTTTTGTGCTTTTTGGTTAGTCTGTTTAGCTCTTTCAGCTGTACTACAGAGAAAGGTCCTGCACGCAGTAAGCAAGAACAGCTCTGATGTATTGAGCTACAGCCGTGTGTGCCTGGATTGTATATGCATTATTTTAAATTCTCCCAATAATTTCTCAAGTTGGGTTGAGCCTGAACAAGAGATGGAGAGGAGAAGTGCCTTTGGTAAATATACGCTTCACAGCCCACCTGGTGCACCTGTATCAGTTATCTCTGTGAATGGCCAGGGATCCCTTACTGGCCAAATACAGTCCATTCTGGAACTAAGCCTCACACTGACCTGTCTTTGATCTGCATCATCTCCTTTCCACGGGACCAATTTGCTACTAGAACACAATACAAAGAATTGTTAAAGAAACCAACTCTTGCAGAAACAAGGAAAAAAATGGAAAAATATATTTTCAGATTAATAAAATTTATTCTAAGACACTTTTACTATGTACTTTATAGATGTTTAAAACAAAGCTCCAGTCTATTAAGTGAGTATATTTCTGACAATTTAACAACCAGCTGACTCAACTGCAATAAATGAAGAAAAAGGAGAAATATGTGAGAACAGTAATTTCAAGCAATGTTCTTATGTTTTCCATTTCATAACTATTTTAATTAGGATGTCTGACTCGATTGGCAAAGGACCTGACCTCAGTTTACACACACACAAGCCAATTAACTCTAACTGAGGCTATTTTCTGTCTGTAGAAGTGATGTTGGTCAAAATACTTTTCTTGAAGACCTACTGTGCTTAAGTGTGAATGGACTAGTGGGTCTGATTCTGCCCACCCATAGCCATGACGTGCTGATGGATCAGCTTTTCCTGCTGCTGTATTTGATCCTCTGTGAGCAAACAGTAGAGATGACTTTCATCCTCATATCACAGAGTAAATGTTTATTTTCAAAGAGGAAATATGACTAGCCTGAGGTCTTAAGGAACTTAGGCAAGGGTTAAATCATGGAAAACAACATTTCAAAGGCACTCCTGGCTAATGGCCTCTCCTAGTACCCTGGCCACACCAGGACCTGTTGAAGTTCTTGTGGGGTAACAGTCACGATGGCCAGAGGCAAACACTCAGCCCTCGCTTTACTGATGGAGGTTGCTGCTAAACAAGCGGGAGGATGGAGAGGCTAGAGAAGAGTTACCCAGACGTCACAACCCAGTGTCAGAAGCACACAAAGGGACACCGCCAAAAACCCGGCAGCGCAGAAGCCACACAAAGATGGGCAGGGCAGGTGGGCCATTCCCAATGGGGACAAAGAGTGTCATCCAGGGATTGAAGATTGGAGTGGTGGGAGCTGGTCCCTGACCCCATTTTAGAAGTGTGTAAAGTACGTAAAAGGTACGAAGGTGCTTTCTAAGAACCAAAGTGAGCCAGTGGGCAAAATCATTTTTAATGGTTTACAACACAGGACGCTATGGAGAGTATCAAAGAAATTGTGTGAATTGATTTCAGCAAGCCATTTGGCTAAGTTCTTTATAATATTATTTTAGTTCTATGAGGAAATGTGGTTTGGAAACTGCTTGAACAGATTTGTATCTGCCTGCATAAATAAAGGTAGGGAAATTTATTCTTATCAACATGCAGGGGAAGCTCCGGAGAGAAGTGACTAGCTGGATGAAGATGCAGGAATCGGAATCATTCAATCTGAACTGACATGAACTGAGATAGAGAGAAGAGCCCCAGACGACACAACCAAGATTCAAAACAATCTTGAGAGACATGACAGATGACTGAAGCCAGCAACATGACATTAACAGGGATATGTGCAGTCTTACCTGCATGTGACAGAAGAGACATGACCCCCTTCAACTTTAGTTAGAAAAAAACGCCTGTCGTGTTTTAGTTTGCCATAAGCTCAAAATGAATAAGCAATATGCCATGACAATTTTAGTCTGCCTTAATGAAAGAATAATGTCGAAGAAAATAAAAACTAAGGTGGCAGAACTTCTGTGCTATGTGCTGCTTCACGTCCCATCTAGACCTCTCCATCTGTTTTGGACTCACTTTTTCAGAAAAACATTAGCAAGTAGATTTACGTAGGAGAAGGTGGTCATGTTGGTGAAAGTTCTGGAAGCCTCCCACTGGGAGGATGGAGGAAATGGGAGGGAGCACATTACTCGTCTCCACATACAGGAAGAAAGAAGGAGCTTCTTCCAACCAACCCCAAGCATGCCACGTCCAGCTGGAAACTCTTCAACAATCGCCCACAAAACCTTAAGGCTCAGGCTCTCTGTTGTGTCCCACAAAGGCCCTCAGATGTAGTCCCACCTGCCTCTACAGCCTGTTTTCTTTTATTCCAACCAAGGTCCCCAGACTCTTCCTCCACCAACCCTAATGTGTCCCAGGCTCTGGCCACACTGGAACGCTCCTCAGTTCCTCCAAAGCCCCTTCTCCTTGCTTTCAGGCTCTGAGCTTGCTGCTCCCATTCGTCAGGAGCCTCTCCCTCAGTCCCTGCCCAGCTAAACTCAAGTGTCCTCCAGCCCTCAGCTTGGTAACTTCCTCCAGGAACTCGGTCCCCCCATCTTTCTTCCCACACAGAAAAGAGCCTGGGTAGGGGACCTCTGCTCTGTGCCCTCAGAGCACAGTGCTCTTCCCAGGAATGGCCCTGTCCGTGTGGTGTTCTCACTGCTTGGGATCCCTTGGCCACCAGGCCTGGGAGCTAGCTCCCTGAGAGCAGGAAGCGGTCTCTAGCCTTCGTTCAGCATTGCTTGCCCAGACACAGTGAGAGGGCTTAATGAATGCATGTTCTCTTTTTCAAGAGTGGACCAATTTCAAACCTACATGGAAGGTTACACGAAAGAGAAAATTTGCTCAAATTAAGGAAGAATTTCCTCTGCTCTTTGCCTTGACCTCTTGAATCTGGACACCTGTCTCCCCCTGACCTTGGGACCCAGCTTTGAAGAAAATGAAACATTGTTTGACTCTTGGGACCCCGACTTCAGAAAAGCCTCAGTTCTCCTGTTGCTTCCTGCACCCTGGATAATTTATAAATTAATGAATTTTTCTTTTATTCTTGAGGCAATTCCTCAGAGAAATACGTGTTCTGTCTGAATGATTGGCACACTCTAAATCTAAATGCTTCTCCAGGTATTGAAGTTTAAGTGGATTAGTAAAACCACTTACAACGTACAATATTTGGCATGAGAAAAATAAAGAATTTTATTTGTTTAGAACCAATAGTTTTCTTCAAAAGTATGCGCTTCCATTTTATAAAAACCTGTAGAGCTGACGAAATACACTAATTAAGTGTATGCGTTTGAGATCATTTCATCTGACCTTCATTTTCATCCCTTGAACTAAGAACCCCATAGAAACGATTTAATGAGTCAATGGCGTACATGTGATCTCATAATCCATGTCAACACATTGGTGTATGTGCACTGTGCTTACAGCTTCTGCTCCCCACAAGTGTGAGGTAGACAATCACAGAGTGATCCCTTCCAAATTTAACTTGTGAAGAGATCTGTTCATGTATCTGGGTAGTTGATTTATATCAACACCAGTCAAAAATGTCCTACCTCTAAATTATAAAGAACTTTGAGCAGAAGCGATCTCTGCCCATCGTCCTTCCACCTGCCTGCACCATACAGCATCCTGGAACTGGACCCCAAGACAACTGGGGGAAGCCCGCAGCAGAGCCCACTCGGGGAAGCTGTAGGACACACGTATTCTGACTCAGGGCAGCCGGCCAGCCCCACACAAAGGTCAATCTGGGACGGGGATTAGAAAGCATTAAGGAGCTTAAAAGGAGGAAAAAATAATTACCAAATATCCAGTTCATTTTATAAAAGCCTCGTAAAATCTAGTACATAATAAAATGTCTAGATTATAAATCACAGGATTATCTTTTACAGAAAATTGTATTCCAAACAATACAGGGAAAGTAAATTGCTTCATCTGCATTTAATCATGACACAATAACAAGCTTTCAATCATCCTGAAGGTGCACAGTACTTGTTTTTCATCTGAAAAGAGCATTCTCTGAATGAATTCTGACCATGAATATCTGTTTGGTCTTTAAAAGCTGGGTCAAAGTTTATTTGCTAAGCCTCTTCACCACTATTGCTGGAGACCCCATGGCGTCCGGAGACCCCATGGCTATGACACAGAGGATGTGGCTCCTTCATTAGCCTCGCAGTCAGAGTGCATTTGATAGTGATCGCCTTTGATGTGAGTTCAACTTCGGGGACATCCCTGAAGTGCCCCTGTTGGTTTACTGAAGGTGATCAGATATGTAAGGGACTTTGGAAAATCATTTTTAATGTCTCACTTTAATATAAGAGTCTTCCTTTCTGACACTTTCCTAGGAACCCAAGGGTTAAAGAAGAAAGGCCCCTCCTGCTCCCCAGGATGCCCAGCTGGCACGTGAAGCTTGCAGGAGCGCTCACTGGAGGGCACATCAGAACCTGGAGGTGGCACACCCACAAAGCTGCTCTTCCAGAGGCTGACTGGGCCCTCTCCCTTCTGCAGACCTGGCCTCATCCCCAGCACGAGAGGACTCCTTGGAGGCATTTCCCTAGGTGAAGAACCATCAAGCAGGTTTCCTTCGAAATCTCATTGTAGGAGCTATAGTTACTCAGATGAGGCTCCTATTGTTCTAATTATATTTTAAAATTAGCTTGAAAGGGTTTCTTTAAGGAACATTACACAACAATGTAATAAAACCATCAGTTTTGTTACTTTTATTTGCCCAGATCTACTAATCCAAAATGATTCTGTTTGGCTTGATTATCCAATACAGTTGGCTTTATTGTTATCGCTCTTGAGTCTTTCTAGACTCAAGGAATCTAAATTCCTTCCTTATAATGAATATTTACTGTACTTAATGACATTCAAAAGAACATGTTGAGTGTCATCCAGATTTACATCATGTTCCAAACTGAAACGTCTCCAGAGACTCAAGTAGACCACTGCCCATAAAGGGAATCTTGCTGGCTTTGAATGAGTAAGAAACCTGTTAACCCAAAGCTGTAAAGGCAAATAAGTTGCCATTCTGAGTGATATCAGATGGAAATTTTGGAATTATTTTATGTTACTAAGCATAGCCCATAACATATACCTTAAAAAACTAATCCCGCAATAATATGAAGAGTAATCTCAACCACATAGCAATACTTAATTATTTTGGAGACTAATATCTATGATGTTTCACAGTATAGGAATTAAAATTTAATTTGTTCTATGACTCAGTGTTACATTGTTTTAGTTCAAACAAGAATATTGAGTAAAACAAGCCAACGAAAGGAGATTCCAAAGGTGTAGAATAGAACCCCAACGGAAGTTTATCCTAGGCTGATAAAGCAGCTAGTTCAGATTTTGAAAGTACCCCCTTTCTGTTTCTCATGGCACCCTATCTGGGAAATTGTTCTTTGTTCTTAAATTACCAATATGTTTATTTTTGGTTCCAAGTGAAGAAAAACTGGATTCAAAGTGAAGGAGGAATGAAATTTCAAAAGGGATGTTGGAAGATGCCAGCAGAAACATTTTTTTGCACACCGGAGACAGGAAAGGCACAGTGCTGTGACCGTGTGATGGAGGTGCAGGGGCGGCCAAGGTGTTGACGAGAGGCTGCACCCGGGCCTTGCTCTCTGGCTGCGCAGCCTGCCCGCTGGGCTGGGGGCCTTCAGGTTTCTCTGCTGGCTCCTGGCAGCAGACCTCAGCCTGCAGTGCTGTCTGAGTAGGGAATGTTCCTGCACAGCCATCCATTCTGCTTCCGGTCCCACCCTGCCGTGCTGGCTCTCCTCGCCCGTCTTGGCAGTCATATCCCAAATCTATTTTTATACACCATACCTTTCCTGTGAATTTGTTTTTAAGGAAAAAGTGCATATCTAGTGCTAAAGTTCGACCTGGCCTCTAAATCCCCCCATATCTCTGTGGGAACTTGGGCAGTGGACCCCTGGCAGGCAATAACTAGCACTCCAGGATTCTAACTGAACAGGCCTCAGGGTTGTGGCTGGGAGCGGGAACAGGAGAATGACCTGCAGAAGGTACAAGGGGCCCCTGGGCCTGCAGGTGATCATACAATTGTGACCACCTAGCAAAAATTATCCTGTTTGCACAATGGATGTAAGTACTTTTAAAAGTATGGTATATTTCTCCTAAAAGGTTTTTATGGAATCAAAATCATCAATAATTAGTAATATCAGAAGATATGAACTCTATCCACAGAGAAAACTAGAATTCCCTTGTAAAATATTACATAACACTTTCATAAACACAACTCCACTCTATTCTTGGTGGAGGATGTTCAGTATTGTAAAGAAATCAAATCATCCGGGCTGATCCATACATGAGAGGCAGGTCCAGCTGCGGGAGAGTAAAACCTCCCTCCCCAAATATTTCTTTGGCATCGTTCACATTTGCTTTTCCAAAATCACTGCAGACCTCGGCAGATGCGGGGATGGCACTGAAAATCTGCCCTTTTGTCAAAGAAGATATCCTCTGTCTTTATTAACGAAGTAAACAGAAGGCACAGGCAGAGGCTTTTCTGTCTGGAATCTACCTGCCTCTTCTGCCAGGAAAGACCTTTGCACAGGAGAAAGAGATGGGGGCCTAACACCTGGTCCAGCCAGAGAAGGCCATGCAGACTGCCTCTGCACAGCAAGCCTGGCCTGACCGTCACCGTTTCCCCACCACCTTCGGAGCCTGTGCCGCCGGCTTCCCCAAGGCCAAGCCCCAGCCCTTCCCTTGACCCCCTCTTCTCTGAGTCTCCTGGTGAATGTGTGCTGCCCAGCTTGGGCACATCGTAACGTGTGTGTTTTTTTGTCCTCGCTCTCCGTCTATCGTCAGTTTTTCTGGTAGATGAAATTATCAAGACTTCAAAGGGAAAAGGGTGAGTGTAAAACGTGCCCGTAGTCAGCATCCAAACAGCGGGTGTGGGTGTGTGTGTGCCTGTGACTTGATCAGGTGAAACCGTGTTCAGAGGGGACACAGGTAACAAAATTCTGAGACTGCTTTGAAGAAACAGAAAATAAGAAGTATGGCCTTGCTGTAGCACATATCGAGATTTGTTAAAAGAATATGATACTGATGCAGAATGCAAAGCAGCCTGTGGGGAAGAGCACAGAACTCAGCCTGAGTCCAGACTCCACAGGGTCGTTAGACACGTTTGAGCCTTCACTTCAGTCAGAGGGGCTGATGGAGGAGCACCAAGTTCCAATGGGACAGGTGCAGGAAGTTCTGGTGGCTATCACACAGTAGGTGACTGTAGATCACAACAGTATGCTACACATTCCAAAAAGCTAGAAGAAAGGATTTTGATAGTTTTCATCATAAAGAAATGATAAACATTTGAAGCTGTATACTTAACTTGCTCTAAACATTAAGCAGTATAGACATGTATATAGACATCACTTGGCAGCCCAATAATAAGAACAATTTTATGTGTGTATCAGTTAAAACATAAATTTAAAGAATAGGACAGATGAAGGACAGATTTGTAGCAAATAAGTCATTAAATCATAACTTGATGTGACAATTGTTCAAACACATAGGAAAAATGAAATAATTTTTTTTCACAATTTACTCAGAAAGTAACTTCAGATTGAATAAAAATCTTATATAGAAAGCCACACATTAAAGCTTTTAGAAGAAAGTACATGAGGATTTCTTCATCATGACCATCACCCAGGGAAAGATTCCTTACACAAGACCTAAAAGCACTCAGTACAAAGGAAAACCGTGACATGTTTTACTACATCAAAATAAAGATGCTCTGTCTTCCAAACAAAAAAGATCTCGAGTGAACAAAAAGATGAGCAGATCACATGGTAAAATTGGTTTCCGAGATCACAGAACAGGGGACCCGGAAGGAAGAGGGACAGGCTCTGGGGCAGTCTTGCTTCCCCATATCCGGCCAGCTTGAGCTGCTTTGGGAGCAGCTGGACGGCGACTTGGGCTCCTTCTATTTCACCATGTTGCTGTAGCATCCACAAAGCGCCCGGGCCCACGAAATGGCCTCCTAACTAGGCATGATGTTCCCACATCTGTCTCTCCAGCTCCCCAGGAACTGACCCAACACACTCACCTTAAAAATTCCAAGATACACCTGCGCCACCAGCCCACAGTGACTAAGGCAAAGTGTTCTGGTTCTCCTTATTTTCTGTCAGGAGGCACTAAGGTTGGAATCCATTTAAATAGCATAAAGCAGACCAGTTTTTATTACTCTAGACTGTACCTCACAGCATTCAGTGTGTGGAATTGACCTTCAGCAAATGCACCCGCAGATTCTGAGCAAGCTCACGTGCAGAGCAAATAATTACATTCATTACAAAAGCATTTACATGTGAAGGTTGATCCTGAAAAGCCAGTAACTCTACACCCATGTTTCCAGGGGAAAGGAGAAGGAAAAGAATGCTTGCAGAGAGCTTTTCAATCAGCAGGACTGGTTCTCTAGGATATTTTAAAATCACGTAACGATACCAAACACATTTAAATAGAGGTAATCAGTTTTACCCACAGAAATGACCCCCGCGTTAGTGACACATATCTGGAAGAGCCAATCACAAAAGGCCTCAGGCACCAACCTTCATTATCTGGGACCAACTCCTCCTGAGCTTGGTGCTAATGTCCCAAGACTTGCTGTGTATATGAAAGGAAATGAGTATCTCAATTATTAGTCAATGCATGCTTACCCTGGGGATGCTGCAGAGTGGATTTAACACAAGAATAGCATCAGAATAAGATGGAATTTATGTTGACTAGCAGAAAGATGAAAGGAATTTTTAAAAAGTAGGGAAAATGATGACATATGGATTTGGAGATATTTTTAAAGTCTGAATTTAGGCAGAAATGGCTGGTTCTTGTACAGCTTGGTAAACAATAAACTACTAGGCAAATGTTGACCATTCATGATGCTAGTAATTGGCAACAGAATTATTCTTGGTACTCCCATTTTCTGACAAGATGAAATCAGAAGTACCCTCTTCCCTTTTCCGTGAATGTGGTCAGATGTGGTACACATTCTCAACGTATGTTGACCGTGGACGTTTCCAGCAGCAGAGCTGGGTCATGCTCCTCGGTTTGTGTACATTTCTAATTTTGATCTGGACACTCAGGTTTGTGGACAGCTATTTATCACTGGGGTTTGGTTTCAGAGGAACAGAGATACAGCTGTCCGTATAAGAAGATGGGGACACTCGAAGCTGGTTGAGAGTACAGTGGGTCCTTCGACATAAAAGTTCCTGAGCCAAGACCTCTGGAGCACACAGGGACAAGGCTTTGTCGAGGGCACAATGATATGAGGCTGGTCCCAACCCATTCATTCTGGAATAGTATGTCCAGGCCCAGGGAGACAGGTCACCATGAGGACCAGTGAGATGACCTCGTCAAATGCAATGTGGAAAGGAAGACGATTCCTCTGCACAGTGGCAGTAGATAGCCCGGGAGAAACACTGAGGACCCAGCAGCCGCCAGCAGAGATGGCATCGGTGGCACTCAGAGAGGTAGATGAGCTCAGCAGAGAATGATTACGTGGTGAGGCCGGCGACCCTGCAGGTGACAGGGGCTGATTCCTTGGTGGAAATGGGCCTGGAGCTTAGGTCACACCTCTTCTGGGCCCCACTAGAGGAAACTTACAGCCAAATGAAAGACGGAACTCTTCACAGTCAGGCGTGGGGCACAGGCTGGGAAACGGGTGCTGTTTGCATCTGACTCTTAGGCAGGGCAGAAGCGGCAGCAGAGATGATCCTTGTCGTTCTCCTTGCAGGTACGTGTATTCCAGATGTGGCCCCAAGTACGAGTGAACCAGGTGTGGCCAAAGGTGCAGGCTTTCTGTCTCTGGTCTTCTGAGGCCCCTCTGCAAACTGAACTCCTGTTGCTTCGTTCCCCTCACCCGCTTACAGCAGCACTATGTATCGAGGCAAAATCCTCTAGGTTTCAGTGATCAAAGAAGAGTTTTTCAAAATTTCAACACTATTCAGAAACAAAAAGTGTTTTACTGATATTATACAGACAGAGAGACAGAGAAAATGAATTCCCCTGCTCTCCATAAATCCAAGAATAGAAAAGCAAGCTCCCGAGTTTGCTCTCTGCTGGCTGGTGACCCCTCACACAGGTGGCATTATTGCTCATGCATCTGGTATCCAGTAGACATGCGTATCACCAGAGCTGTGGGATCCCAGGTGGGGGAGATAGATATAGGTTGAGCGTTAATCTCCTCCTGCTTAAAACCTTTGCCTGCCTGTGAACATGGAGCACTTGAAAGTAAAACATACTCACCCATATATATTCTGTGTGTGTTTTACAGGGGAAATTAGAGACTAATTTGAAGTAATAAAATTCCAACACTTTCTGAAAGGTCTAAGTTCAACAGAGGAGAAGAGAGAATTATATTCTTGCAGAGCAAAAAGAAATCAACTCAGCAAGCACTGAAAGTTGTGCCAGAGAATGTCTACTTAGATCATTCTTTAATTAAAAATAGAATTCACCTTAAACTATGGACTCTTCTGTGCATTCCGGTGATCATCTGAATACGAAGTCCAGGAGTCTGTTGTTCTCCCACGTGTTCTTCAAACCTGCCCCCATTTCTGGATTTCCTGGAAGGCCCCTGAGGCACTAGACACTCACTCCCTGGAGCTGACAGGCCGGACTCCTGAGGGATGGAGGACCCGAGGGACATCTCCTGCAGCTGCCGGCCTTCTTTCTTCTCTCACAAGGAAGCCCTCCCCGCCAGACCGACCAGGGGCACTGACAAGCAACTTACAATCAAGTCTTCCAGAAGGGCCTGGTAACCTGGGGCAATCGATTGGATGTCTTTATTTGCATTTTTGTTGAATTTAAATACGGTCTGGGGTGGGAGAATATCTTTGCCAATCATACTTCAGATAGAGCACTAATCTCCAGAATCTATAAAGAACTCAAAAAACTCTACTCCAAGAATTCAAATAATCCAGTTGACAAATGGGCTAAGGAAATGAATAGACACTTCACAGAAGAAGATCTACAAGCAGTCAACAAACATATGGAAAAATGTTCAACATCTCTAGTAATAAGAGAAATGCAAATCAAAACCACCCTAAGATTCCATCTCACCCCAATTAGAATGGCGATTATCAAGAATACGAGCAACAACAGGTGTTGGCGAGGATGTGGGGAGACAGGTACACTCATACATTGCTGGTGGGGCTGCAAATTAGTGCAGCCACTCTGGAAAGCAGTGTGGAGATTCCTTAGAAAACTTGGAATGGACCCTCCATTTGACCCAGCTATCCCACTCCTTGGCCTATACCCAAAGGACTTAAAATCAGCATACTACAGAGATACAGCCACATCAATGTTCATAGCTGCTCAATTCACAATAGCCAGACTGTGGAACCAACCTAGATGCCCTTCGATTGATGAGTGGATAAAGAAACTGTGGTATATATATACAATGGAATATTACTCAGCCATAAAGAATGATAAAATTATGGCATTTGCAGGCAAATGGATGAAATTGGAGAATATCATGCTAAGTGAGATAAGCCAATCTCAAAAAGCCAAAGGACGAATGATATCGCTAATAAGTGGAGGATGACACATAATGGGGGGAGGGAAGGGTTAGTGTTAGGGTTAGAGTTAGGGTTAGGGAGGGGGGCAAGTATGGAGGAAGGAAGTACTGTATAGAGGGTAAAGAGGGGTGGGGGGAAGGGAAAAAATAACAGAATGAATCAAACAACATTGCTCTATGTAAATTTATGATTACACAAATGGTATGCCTTTACACCATGCACAAAAAGAGAAGCAACATGTATCCCATTTGTTTACAATAAAAATAAATAAATAAATAAATAAATAAATAAATACGGTCTGGGGAGCAAATCACTTTCTCCCACTGGCTCCAGACTGGACCTTGGGTGGCAACTTCGATTCTTGGCCAGGCAACAGTTTCTTTATGAGACCAGCCTGTTATAGTATCTTGAGGTGTTAAAAACATTGGGCTGATTTTTTTAAAAACTTACATAAGATTGATATTTATTTTGTTTAGAGTAAACATGCAAATTGGGTTTATTTGGGGAGTGGGCCGGGGTTTCTGTAGATTGAACTCTGACCTTCATGCATGGTAAGCATGTGCTGTACTGCTGAGCTATACCCTCAGTCCCTGCAAATAGATTTTTAACATTATATAGTTAAATAGACTAAAAGGATTTTAATAAAGGAAAACAGCAACATTCTTTCTACTTCATTTCTCCCAGAGGAAACCATATTCAATTATTTTAATTGCTCTCTTTCTCTCTCTCTCTCTCTCTCTCTCTCTCTCTCTCTCTCTCTCTCTCTCTCTCTCTCTCTCTCTGATATTTCTAAATGATATATATATGCACATATTATTTTCTTATTATTTTTTATTATTTAATTTACATAGTATTAAACTAAAATTTCAGAAATGGATGATTTCAGTGTGTTTCCATGCACTATTTCCTTACGCTTTCAGAACTTTTTTTTTTTATTGTAAACAAATAGGGTACAATTGTTTCTCTGTGCATGAAGTAGAGGCATACCATTTGTGTAATCATACATTTACATAGGGTAATGGTGTTTGATTCATTCTGTTATTTTTCCCTTCTCCCACCCCTCCCACCCCTCTTTTCCCTCTATACAGTCCCTCCTTCCTCCATTCTTGCCCCCCTCCCACCCCCCACTATGTATAATCATCCGCTTATCAGGGAGATCATTCGTCCTTTGGTTTTTTTGAGATTGGCTTATCTCACTTAGCATGATATTCTCAAATTTCATCGATTTGCCTGCAAATGCCATAATTTTATTATTCTTTATGGCTGAGTAATATTCAGTGTATATATATCACTGTTTCTTTATCCATTCATCAATAGAAGAGCATCTAGATTGGTTCCACAATCTGGTTATTGTGAATTGAGCAACTATGAACATGTATCTCTGTAGTATGCTGATTTTAAGTCCTTTGGGTGTAGGTTGAGGAGTGGGATAGCTGGGTCAAATGGTGGTTCCATTCCAAGTTTTCTAAGGAATCTCCACACTGCTTTCCAGATTGGCTGCACTAATTTGCAGCCCCACCAGCAATGTATGAGTGTACCTTCTTCCCCACATCCTTGCCAACACCAATTGTTGCTTGCATTCTGTAACATCACCATTCTAATTGGGGTGAGATGGAATCTTAGGGTAGTTTTGATTTGCATTTCTCTTATTACTAAAGATGGTGAACATTTTTCATATTTGTTGATTGCTTGTAGATCTTCTGTGAAGCATCTGTTCATATCCTTAGCCCATTTGTTGATTGGGTTATTTGTATTCTTGGTGTAGTGTTTTCTTCAGTTCTTTATATATTCTGGAAATTAGTGCTCTATCTGAAGTATGAGTGGCAAAGATTTTCTCCCACTCTGTAGGTTCTCTTTTCACATTGCTGATAGTTTCCTTTACTGAGAGAAAGCTTTTCAGTTTGAATCTATCCCAGTTATTGATCCTTGCTTTTATTTCTTGTGCTATGGGAGTCCTGTTAAGGAAGTCTGATCCTAAGCCAACATGGTGAAGATTTGGACCTACTTTTTCTTCTATAAGATGCAGGGTCTCTGGTCTGATTCCAAGGTCCTTGATCCATTTTGAGTTGAGTTTTGTGCAGGGTGAGAGATAGGGGTTTAGTTTCATTCTGCTGCATGTGGATTTCCAATTCTTCCAGCACAATTTCTTGAAGAGGCTATCTTTGCTCCATTGCATATTTTTGGCACCTTTGTCTAGTATGAGAAAACTGTATTTATTTGGGTTTCTGTCTGTGTCCTCTATTCTGTATCATTGATCTACCTGTCTATTTTGGTGCCAATATCATGCTGTATTGCGATACCCCCTGCTTCCCTCTTTCTGCTAAGGATTGCTTTAGCTATTCTGGATTTCTTATTCTTCCAGATGAATTTCATAATTGCTTGCTCTATTTCTGTAAGGTACATCATTGGGATTTTAATTGGAATTGCATTGAATCTGTATAGCACTTTTGGTAGTATGGTCATTTTGACAATATCAATTCTACCTATCCAAGAACATGGGAGATCTTTCCATCTTCTAAGGTTTTCTTAATTTCTTTCTTTAGTGTTCTGTAGTTCTCATTGTAGAGGTCTCTCACTTCTTTTGTTAGATTGATTCCCAAGTATTTTATCTTTTTCAAGGCTATTGTGAATTGGGTAGTTTTCCTAAATTCTCTTTCTGAGGATTCTTCGCTTATGTATAAAAATGCATTAGATTTATGAGCATTGACCTTATATCCTGCAACTTTACTGAATTCACTTATGAGTTCTAAAAGTTTTCTGGTGGAATTTCCAGGTTCCTCTAAATATATAATCATGCCATCAGAAAACAGGGATAGTTTGAATTCTTTTTTTCCTATTCATAACCCTTTAATTTCTTTGGTTTGTCTAATTGCTCTGGCTAGAGTTTCAAGGACAATGTTGAATAGAATTGGTGAAAGAGGGCATCCCTGCCTTCTTCCAGTTTTTAGGGGGAATGCTTTCAGTTTTTCACCATTTAGAATGATGTTGGCCATGGGCTTAGCATAGATGGCCTTTACAATGTTAAGGAATGTTCCCACTATCCCTATTTTTTCTAGAGTTTTGAGCATGAAGGGGTGCTGTATTTTATCAAATGCTTTTTCTGCATCTATTGAAATAATTATGTGATTCTTAACTTTAAGTTTGTTGATATGGTGAATTACATTTATTGATTTCCTGATGTTAACCAACCTTGCATCCCTGGGATAAAACCCACTTGATCATGGTGCACTATCTTTTTAATATATTTTTGTATGCGATTTGCTAAAATTTTGTTGAGAATTGTTGCATCAAAGTTCATTAAGGATATTGGTCTGAAATTTTCTTTCCTCGATGTGTCTCTGTCTGGTTTAGGTATCAGGGTGATATTGGCTTCATAGGATGAGTTTGGAAGGATTCCCTCCTCTTCTATTTCATGGAACACTTTGAGAAGTATTGGAATGAGCTCTTCTTTAAAGATTTTGTAGAACTCGGCTGAGAACCCATCTGGTCCCAGATTGTTCTTTGTTGGTAGGCTTTTGATGAGTTCTTCTATTTCATTACTTGAAATTGATCTATTTAAATTGTGTATGTCCTCCTGGTTCAGTTTAGGTAATTCATATGTCTCTAGAAACCTGTTGATGTCTTAGAGATTTTCTATTTTGTTGGAGTATAGATTTTCAAAGTAGCTTCTAATTATGTTTTGTATTTCAATCTTGCCTGTCGTGATTTTTCCTTGTTTCTTCCGAATTTTAGTAATTTGAGTTTTCTCTCTCCTTCTCTTTGTTAGTGTGGCTAAGGGTTTATTGATTTCTGGGGTTTTTTTTGTTTTGTTTTGTTTTTCAAAAAACCAACTATTTATTTTGTCAATTTTTTCAATTGTTTCTTTTGTTTCAATTTCATTGATTTCAGCTTGGATTTTAACTCTTTCCTGTCTTCTACTACTTTTGGTTTTGCTCTGTTCTTCTTTTTCTAGGGCTTTGAGCTGTAGTGTTAGGTCATTTATTTGTTAATTTTTTCTTCTTTTATTGACTGCAATCCATGAAATAAATTTTCCTCTAAGTACTGCTTTCATAGTGTCCCAGAGGTTTTGACATGATTTATCTTTGTTCTCGTTTACCTCTAAGAATTTTTTTTATTTCCCTCCTAATGTCTTGTGTTATCCATTCATCATACAATATCATATTATTTAATCTCCAGGTGTTGGAGTAGTTTCTGTTTTTAACTCTGTCATTCATTTCTAATTTCAATCCATTATGATCTGATAGAATACAAGGTAGTATCTCTATCTTCCTGTACTTGCTAACATTACATTCATGGCATAGAATATGGTCTATTTTAGAGAAGAAGCCATGTGCTGCTGAGAAGAAAGTGTATTCGCTCTTTGTTGGATGGTATATTCTATAAATGTCTGTTAAGTCTAAATTATTGATTGTGTTATTGAGATCTACGGTTTCTTTGTTCATTTTTTGGGGGAGATCTATCCAGTGGCGAGAGATATGTGTTTAAATCTCCTAGTATTATTGTGCTGTGGTCTATTTGGTTCCTGGAATTGAGGATTTGTTTGACGTACATGGATGAGCCACTGTTTGGGGCATAGATGTTTATGATTGTTATGTCTTGCTGATTTGTGTTTCCCTTAAACAGTATGAAATGTCCTTCTTTATCCCTTCTGACTAACTTTGACTTGAAGTCCACATTTACCTAATATGAGGATGGATACTCCGGCTTTTTTGCTGTGTGCATGTGCATGGTATGTTTTTTCCCATCCTTTCACCTTTAGTCTGTGGGTATCTTTTTCTATGAGATGAGTCTCTTGCAGGAAGCATATTGTTGGATCTTTCTTTTTATCCAATCTGCCAGTCTCTGTCTTTTGATTGATGAGTTCAGGCCAATAACATTCAGGGTTATTATTGAGATATGATTTGTATTTCTGGTCATTTGGCTCATTTTTGTTTTTTGACACGACTTGGTTTCTCCTTTATCTGACTATTCCTTTGGGATAGTTCCTCCCTTTGCTGATTTGCTTCATTGTTTTTCATTTCTTCCTCATGGAATATTTTGCTGAATATATTCTGTAATGCCAGCCTCTGTTTTGTAAATTCTTTTAGCTTTTGTTTGTCATGGAAGGATTTTATTTTGTCATCAAATCTGAAGGTAAGTTTTGTTGGGTATGAGATTCTTGGTTGGCATCCGTTTTCTTTCAGAGTCTGAAAAATGTTGTTCCAGGCCCTTCTAGCTTTCAGGATCTGGCTTGAAAAATCTGCTGATATCTGTATTGGTTTCCCCCTGAATGTAATTTTCTTCTTTTCTCTCACAGCCTTTAAAATTCTGTCTTTATTTTGTAAGTTAGGTATTTTCATTATAATGTGCCTTGGTGTGGGTCTGTTGTAATTTTGTATGTTTGGAGTCCTGTACTGATTTTCCATTTCATTCTTCAGATGTGGGAAATTTTCTGATATTATTTCATTGAATAGATTGTTCATTCCTTTGATTTGTTTCTCTGTGCCTTCCTCAATCCCAATAATTCTTAAATTTGGCCTTTTCATGATATCGTATAATTCTTGTAGATTCTGTTCATGATTTCTTACCATCTTCTCTGTTTGGTCAACTTTGTTTTCAAGATTAAATATTTTGTCTTCAATGTCTGAGGTTCTTTCTTCCAGGTGTTCGATTTTATTGGTTATGCTTTCTGTGGAGTTTTTAATTTGGCTTATTGTTTCCTTCATTTCAAGGATTTCTGTTTGGTTTTTTTTTTCAGTATCTCTAACTCTTTATTGAAATGATATTTTGCTTCCTGTATTTGCTCTTTTAACTGTTGATTGGTGTGATCATTCAAAGCCTGCATTTGCTCTTTCATCTCATCATTCAATGCCTGCATTTGCTCTTTCATCTCGTTGTTTGCTTCTCTGATCCTTTTAATTATGTACATTCTGAACTCATTTTCTGACATTTCTTCTGCCATGCTTATTGGATTTTATTAATGTAGCATCTAGGTTTGTTTGGGACATTTTCTTCCATTGTTTTCTCATATTGCTCAGGCATCTACCCCTCTAGTAGAGAAACTCTGAGATATGGCAGATTTTCTCTATTGACTTATTGTGTCCCTGTAGATTTCCAATAACTCACGTTCTAGCCTTAGGTAGCCTGAAATCTTGGAGGAACTTGATAATGCAGTGATCCACAAGGAAGCTGCCCCTCTAGGGGTGGTGAACTTCAGGTGGGGTATAGTCCCTGCTAGTGGGCAGAGGTGCCTCCACTTGTTAACTGATGGTCAGCCAAAGGGGGACTAGACTGTGGGCTGGGGCCTGACTGGGTCTGGGCCTGGGTCTCTGGTTCTACTGTCCCGGTGGAAAAGCCTCACCCATGGGGAAGACTCACCCGGTGAGCAATTCTCGCTGGGCAACTCCACCCCATGAATTTCCCTGCATTCCGGGACCACCTCCCCGGCCAGGGAGCCTTGCCCAGGTCGGAGAGACCCACCCAGCACCTCTGAGTTGGTCCCAAGTCTCTCAATACCTCCTCTTCTTGATCCTGAGTCCTGGAGCAACATGAAGTGCAGTCACCCTCTAGTCTGCCATCTTGAAAAAACCCTCAGTATACTTTTGTTGTTGTTGTTTGTTTCCAGGGATTGAACCTAGGGGTGCCCAACCACTGAACCACATCCCTAGTCCTTTTTGTATGTTATGTAGACACAGGTTCTCACTGAGTTGCTTAGCACCTCGCTAAGTTGCTGAAGCTGGCTTTGAACTCAAGATCCTCCTGCCTCAGCCTCCTGAGCCACTGGCATTACAGGTTTGCACCACTGTGCAGGTCTCCCCTCACTCTTGATTGACATATTCAAGTTCAGAATTTCAGGTGGAAAATGAGAACTTCAAAAGTGCTCCTCCTCATCTTTCTCTAATTGCTAAAGATGTTGAACATTTTTTCTTATATTTGTTGATCTGTTATATTTCTGCTTCTGTGAGGTATCTGTTCTGGTGCTACTCTTGAGAAATCAGATGTTCTCCTTTTGGGTGCTTTGACCTGTCTTCTACCTCTGGAAGGTTTCAAGGAATTCTCATCATTTTTCAGAAACTCATAGTAAGACCTGAGGTGGGTCTCCATTTCATCCATTTTGCTGATTATTTGGGGGGTCATTTTATTTTTTAAATTCTTTTGATTTGTTTTAACTAGTTATACATGACAGTGGAATGCACTTTGATACCTCAAATTCAATGGAGTATAATTCGTCATTCTGCTGGTTACACATAATGTAGAATCCCACCTGTCATGCTGTTGTATACATATGCAGTGTAAGAATGTCTGATTCATTCTACCACCCTTCCTATTTCCATAACCCTCCCCTACCTTCAATCCCCTTTACCTAATGTAATGTAACTCTCTTCTTCCCTAGCCCTGCCACCATTGTGAATTAATGTCCACATATCAGAGAAAACATCTGGCTTTCGTTTGGGGGGGATTGACTTATTTTGCTTAGCATGATATATTCTCCAGCTCCATCCATTTACCAGCAAATGCTGTAATTTCATTCTTCTTTAAAGCTGAATAATATTCCATCATTTATATATGCCACATTTTTTAATCCATTCACCAGTTGAAGGACACATACGCTGGTTCCATAGTTTAACGATTGTAACTGGACCTGCTACAAACATTGATGTGGCTGTGTCACTGTAATACGCTGATTTTTAAGTCCTTGGGTATAAACCAAGGAGTGGGATAACTGGGCAAATGGTGGTTCCATTATGAGTTTTCTGAGGAATCTCCACACAGCTTTCCATAATGGTCGCACCAACTTGGAGTCCCACCAGAAATACTTGAGTGTACCTTTTCTCCACATCCTCACCAACATTTACTGTTGCTTGTATTTTGATAATTGACATTCTGACTAGGGTGAAATGAAATCTTAGAGTAGTTTTGATTTGCATTTCTCTAATTGCTAAAGATGTTGAACATTTTTTCTTATATTTGTTGATTGATTATATTTCTGCTTTTGTGAGGTATCTGTTCAGTTCCTTAGCCCATTTCTTAATTGGGTTATTTGTGGGTTTTTTTTTTTTTTTTTTTGAGTTCTTTATATATCCTGAAGATTAATAATCTATCAGAGGTGCATGTGAATTATTTTCTCCAACTCTGTAGGCTCTCTCTTCACATTCTTGATTGTTTCCTTTGCTGAGAAGTGTTTGAATCCACCCCATTTATTGATTCTTGATTTTACTTCTTGCACTTGGGGAGTCTTGTTAAGGAGGTCAGATCCTAAACTGACATGGCAAAGATTTGGGCCTATGTTTTCTTCTATTAGGTGCAGGGTCTCTGTTCTAGTGCCTAAGTCTTTGATCCACTTTAAATTGAGGTTTTGTGCAAGGTGAGAGAAAGGGGTTTAATTTCATTTTGTTACATGTGAATTTCCAATTTTCCCAGCACTGTTTATTGAATAGGCTATCTTTTGGCCATTGAATATTTTGGTGCCTTTGTCTAGTGTGAGATAATGGTATTTATGTGGGTTTGTCTCTGTGTCTTCTATTTTGTACCATTGGTATATGTGTCTGTTTGGTGCCAATACCATGATGTTTTTGTTACTATGATTCTCTAGTATAGTTGAAGGTCTGGTATTGTGATACCCCCGGTTCACTTTTCTTGGTAAAGATTGATTTTACTATTCTGGGTCTTTTATTTTTCCAAATGAATTTCACGATCACTTTTTCTGGTTCTATTAAGAATGTTGTAGGGATTTGCATTAAGTTTATATAATGCTTTTGGTAGTATGGCCATTTTGGCAATATTAATTCTGCCTATGGGGGAGCTTTGGAGGTCTCTCCATCTTCTAAGGTTGGGTATTTCATTTGAACATTAGTTTTCTTTGGTTCAGGAAAAAGTTGTTATATTATTCTTTTGGTGATTTTTTTGTACAATTTTCTATTTACTCTTTCTGAATCTTCTACTATTAGATATTGAACCAGTTGGACTTATTCTCTGATCTTCTTAGATCTTCTTATCTCTTTTTTCCAGGGACTATTTCTATTTCCTTTTATCCTAAAACCTCAATACTTTCATTAAATATTATATTTAGGCTTTTCCACATTTCTATTTATAACATCTCTTTTTCAATGTTTAAGTGTTCAAAGAACATCTTCTACTTTCTCATGAATTGATTATCTTCTTTTTCTTTCCGAGGATATTAACTAGGTTTTCTCTGAAGTATTTCCTAGCCTCTCTTTTCTCTGATTGTCTTTTGCCGTTGGTTTGCTTTGGTCTTAGACTTCTTCCGTCCTTCCTGTGTGTCTGATGACCTTCATCTTTCTCTTTACTTGAGGTGAAATGCTCAGATGCTGGCTGGAAGTTGCTGGGGAGGCAGAGTTCCAAATTGGTGGTCAGATGAACGACAAGCTGCCCTGAGTCTTCCTAGGGATGAATTGTCAACATCAAGCCTTTCCTCCCAGATGTTTCTGCCTCTCCAAAGGAACATGTCCCTGCTTGTTAGTTGGAGAAGCATCATCATGACTGGGTGCAGAAAGAAAGTGGGAGATGTGCTGAGACCTCTGAGAAGACACTGAGCCCTCCATGACCCCAAATGCCTTGAGTCCATGACCTTCCATTCTGTACTTTTCCAAGTCATGCCTGGAAGTCCAGCTTTTTCCTATCATGACACCTTATACAGTGTCCCCTAAATTGCTCAGTTCATTTTAATTTTAATTAATGGTGGATTTGGTGGTTTCTGTGTCTTTTGCCCTTATATTTGGGATAACTTTTGAGAAAATGAAAGGATAAAAATATTCAAACCATAAGCCATATTGAAATCTTAAGGCAATGTAATTCTTATTTTTGTCTTTTTAAGGAAATTTAAAACTTTGTAATTTATCATATTCTAGTACTTTGTTTCTTCTTCTGAAATAGGAAATTCTGGCCTTCCTGATGTAAATATTGGTTACATCTGAGCACTCAAGGATTTGGAGCTATGAATCATTTTGTTAATTGAAACTAAAGGAAACTTTCTCTAACTGACATCTGGATTAAAGAATCTTTTAGACTGACTTGCTATCATGAAAAAAAGGGAACACAATGTATTCCCAGTGGATTTTTTCCATAATGAACAACCAAGAAAGATCGTTCCCAGCTGACTTCTAAATTGTGGGAGTAAGCCGAGAGCAACAGTCACTGCAGGGCCTGTGTCAGGTTAGCCCATATCTCTGCGGACGACTCTGAATTCCACTCCCAGCGGGTTGCGTGACTCATTCTGTCTTACTATGGCAAGTGCACAGTTCAGGCGGGAGCTCTCATGCCTGAGTAGAGATCAACATCAGGATCAAATGGCTGAGACTCTAAAGTTGACCCTTCAGGTTTGTTGGAATTAAAGACTAATAACAAAGAGTTTGTAATCATGCATAATTTTGAAAGTCTGTTACAATTAGACGTAGACTTCAGATTACAAAATTCTTTTCTTAGAGGGATCTATTTTTCAAATCCTAAATCTCCTCTGTACCTTTAATACATACAATAGCAACACATGTTATCTGGCCAGGAGCAAGCAATCAGATAACACGATGTAGAGAGAGAAATCGATGCAGCCAAGCAAGCTCAACAGAACCTTCTCAGCTTTGCCACAAGAATCTTGACAGAATAATCCACAGCTTGTGAGGATTTTCCAGGCTTCCTCCTTGGAGCCCGAAATCACTCCAAACACAGGAGAAATTTTCATTGAGAATCATTTGATTTTTCATTTGTTTTAATATAAATTAAAATGTAACAATGTATTTATTCTTGAGATCTTTTGCATTGAGAAAAATAGGCTTGATTGAAAAATAAAAACAGTGTACTGTGTGTGATTTCATTATTAGCAGTCCCCTGTCAGTGTGTCCTTTATTAAGATGTGGAAATGGCATGGATCAGAGGTATAGCAACAACACTGACGTCAGGAAGGCAGAGCAGAGTCAACTCTACTCCACATGACAGACGCAAATGTGCATTTTGACCTATATCTTGGAAAAATATCTACCAGTTATTTCCCCAATACACAGTCCTCATCATCTCCACCCTCTACCTCTAACTACTATGAGGGAAGGTGCACAAGGGGTCAGGAACAGGCCGCTCTCTGCCCGACAGGGAAGCACTGGCTTTCCCCCAGGCCAAGCACCTCCAGCCTCCACCACAGCCCCAGGCAAGAGTCGCTCCTGGGTGACAAACCTTCAAAAAGAAAGCACTGGCCCTGCTTTCCCAGAAGGAAATCAGCCGAGCCCAGGTCAGTGCTGGCCCAGAAAACAGAAGGACAGACGAAGAGTCTGGAGCTTGAGTAGCTCAAGGACAGAAGAGGACATTCTTAAGACGCCCCCTGAGAGTTTCTGATCCTGATGGCCCAAAGGCCGCTTCGAAAAGTGCCAGTGAGTACAAGGGAAATACAGAATGGGAGAACAGGGTCTGGATGCAGGACAATCAAATGAGGCAGCCGGGCTGCTGGACACACAGGGTAGGTGGGGGAAGAGTAGCCAAGAATGGAGAAGGGAGAGGATGGAAATTTGATGCAGCAGCAGAAAAGAATAAATAAAAAAATAAAAAGGAGATGTAATAAAAATAAACAAAATTAAATAATTAATGTTTTCTGGTCCAGCCTATATGCAGTTGTTCATTTATTATGCAATATCTTGACCTTTGCATAATATTGCTGAGCTCAAAGATATGAAATGGTACCTACTAACTAACCACACGAATGCTTGAACCATAACCCATGTGCATTTGCAGACTAGTCTTTCTCTTGTGTGATAATCATTTCTTGAGTATGAACATTTTTTAATCTTATAAATGAAACAAACATTAAATTACAAAAGTTTCTCCAGCGATGTAGTGTTATGAGAAATGTATCTTGATATTAATAGCTGTTCATTTTTATATTTGGTTTTAGTACATAAACCTCTAATTATTCCCAGCATCACCGACTGTCAGCATTGAAGTCTTTCAGGCCAGCCACCCTGCATGCTCATAGCCTGGACAGCAGGAGAGCCACAGTCCAAGGCAAGCAATGCAGACAGAGGCAGACACCCTGCCTTCCGTTTGCAGGGGCCTCCCTGAGCCCCTTCATGGCTCATCCCAGGCCCAGCTGATTCTGTTTCCCTGTCACGTAAGGTTTTGATTCCCTGGCACAGAAGAGTGAGATGGTAACTCAATGTGCCAGCTTGGCTGGGCCCCAGTACACAGATATTTGGCCAAAGACCAGTCTAAATACTGCTGTGAAGGTATTTTTCAAATGAAATTCACATTTAACTCAGTAAAATTTGAGTAAAGCAGATGACCTTCATCACACAGTTAAAGGTCTTAGGAGAAAAAGACTACGGTCCCCTGAAGAACAGGGAATTCAGCCAGCGCCTAACCTTTAGACCCAGGCTGCCGCAGCGACTCTCCCCTGGATCTCCAGCCTGCCAGCCTCCCTGCAGATTTTGGGTTCATCAGCCTCCACAATCACTTGAGCCAATTTCTTGAAATGAGTCTCGGTGTGCGTGTGTGTGCATCCTATCAATTCTGCTTTTCTGCAGAACCCCGGCTAACACGGAGACTCTGGTTTCTGCTCTCAGATGTCCAGCCTTTCCCTCCACGGAGCCAGTCAGCTCCCGGTTGGGCCTCGCCTGCCCTGTACTCCACGTTGGGCTCCCTGCGTGGCCATAAAAGTTGCTCTCGGGGCTCAGACATTGGTTCCAGAATCTTTGTTTCTCTTAAGAAAATTTCTCTTAGAAAACTTCTAGTTCAATTCTGTCATTTTTTATTTAAATGAACTACTACCAGAGAATCCACTTGCCCAGGGTCTCCGCAGTAGAATCTGGCAGAGATCAAGTGAGGCCTTGGTTCCCTAACCTGGACACTTCCTTCTACCCCAGGTTGCCCCTGCCTTCCTTCCCACCTCCCCTTGCTCCCTTGTGTATGTCAAGCCTCAGAACTCCTCCACACTCCACTGACCACAGGTGGGCACCAGAGCAATGAGATGAGGAATTCTGATACTGATTTACTAGAGCAAATAACTTATAGATGACATTCAGGGACATAGAAAAACAAAAGTGATCTCTCCACTGCCTACATGGCAAACCTTGTTATAAAGGAGACACAGGTATTATTGGACATAGATTGGTCTCCCCTATGTTAGAACCTGAGGTTCTGGTTTATGGAACAGTGGTTTGGTAGAACATGTGCTCAGGAAAAATCCATAGTGAGTGGCGTATACATCTAGCTTGATATGACTCTAGCCTTCTTGGTGGTCATACCATTTTGCCTACCAAGTAGCCCTGGTGTGCTTCCCAAACACTGTAAGGCAGTCACTAAGGTGGCTGGCCAAGCATGCTGGGCTACCACTGGCCTCCAGACTTTCTTAACAGAGGTTGAATGCCTGGGTAGTTTTTGAGAAAGGCCAGACACATTGTGGTTGCCGTGGCTCAGCTTGGTCTAGCTTAGCATGTATACCCCTTCCTTCAGCCTTGGGGTATGGGATATTCCTGTCTTGCTGCTCCCCAAGACGCACCTCTGTCCATAAGTTTCTAATAAACGGCACATTGTGCGATCCTGGATCTGTCTGCCTGTCTCTTCAGTCTCGTGGTGACTTCTGCCATTGCCAACTGGTTCTCATGCACTGAGGTGGATTTTTCCCAAAACAGTGGGAAGGACGAACCAGACCATAACGAGAGATAGACCGAGCATGTGGTGACATCAAGAACATTTCCTCAGGAGCCAACATTGGCTTAGCCCCAAAGGATCCCCAAAGATAGCACATGTCACATCTGAGACTCATCACCCTTGGGTCAGGGAAGCTGACGCATGGACTCCTCCGTATCTGTCAGCCACTGAGGATGGTAACTCAGTTCTTTGGGTCTTCTGGGATTCTGAGAATGTGAATGTGAAGTCCTCCTTCACAGAGATTCACAGATGGTGGCTGGGCATTCAAGCACAGCAGGAGCTGATGTGCACAAAAGTGGGTAAGGCTTCCTGGTGAGGGCGAGAAGGTAAGACCTTGCAGAGTCCACCTCACCTTCTCATAGTGACATCAGGGCAGACTTCTAAAGGGACTAGACAAGGATGAGACATCTCCTGCCCAAGTTCTTACTAGCCTGGTTGGAGCCCTAACACATTGCCCAAATGAGGTGCCTATCAGAGATGGATGTCCACTGTAGAGTGATAGGAAAAGAGAATCTGACACTCTCAGAGTAACCTCCACCTGGCCCTGTATCACTAACTCATCAGAGAAGTTAGCCAACAAAGATTTCTATGCAGAGACAGAGTGGTCCACTCAATGCCTCATGCCTTTGGAGCAATGCAGTCTATTTGGATCAAACATGTCCCCCAAAGTTCACGTGTCAGAAATTGTCCTCAATGCAACAGTGCTGGGAAGTGGGACCTGTAAAAGTGATTAGTCTTAAGGTCTCTACCCTCAAGAATGGATCCAAGCTGTTATCCCAGGAGCAGTTAATTATCCTGGGATAATTCCTGATAAAAGTGGACTCAGCCATCTCTTGCAGTCTTATACCCTCTTGCCCATCTGCATTCCACCACGGGATGATGCAGCATGAAGGCCCTCCGTCTTGGGTTTCTTAGCTTCTAGAACACTGATTAAAATAAAAAATACAACCTCTAATCTCTACTGATTATCTAGACTCAGGTATTCTGTCATAGCCACACAAAACAGACAAAGCCAAATCTTCTTTCTCTCAAGCTATTCTCACCAAACGACATTTGAACTGTACTACAGATTCATAAGGAGATTCACCTAAAGGGAGGGAACATGTAAATGAACAAAAACAGACGTCCAGTCATCTTCACGAATATGTATTATAAAAATAAGTCAACTGACATTTTCTTTTCAGTCATGAATCTGTACAAGTCAACTAGTGTGACTCTGCCCTAAAAAGTGGGCCCTGTCCTTCACAAGGTAAGTTTGAACTCAACGCCCCAAGTCTCCTTTAAGTGGCCACAGCAAATGGGTCCTCAGTTGAGGTAAGTTCAGCAAACTTGTTTTTCTGAAGAGAATAATCAAATAGTCCCAGTGCTCCGGCTGGAGTCTGAACTGTGATAAGCTTTTTTCAAGTTTGGTAACGAACAATTATGGAACAGATGCAAAAATTGGGGAACAAGATGTCAGCATTACTGATGGCAATATTGACTAAAGAATGAAGCTCGGTTCAAAGCCAACATGGGTGCAGGCTGCCTCTTGGAGGTGAAAACCATCTCAGTCACAGGAGGAGGTTGGACCGTGTCCATGGGCAGAAGGTCAGCCCTGGCGGGGCATTCAAGGAGGAGAAGAGAACAACCACAAGGTGTGAGCTGGTTGCCAAGAAAGAGGTACCATGAGCCAGGCCAAGCAATTAGATCAAGCACTTCCTGTTCACTGGGGAGAAGACAGAGAAGGATGGACACAGACCCTGGCCTCCTCAGTGCCTCCCAGGGAAGCCCCAACATCGTGTCCTATGGTTCAAGGGAAATGAGTGGGGGAGAGGGAGAAAAGAAACAGTACCCAGCACTTGATAAATATCAAGCTTCTTTATGCACAGATTTCCAAAGAAAATCATCTATACTATTTTTGTATTGGCAAGCTCTTTTTTCTTTAATGATTCAGAAGATAATTTATATCGATGATGTCTCATAAAGGCCTTATAACTAGATGTGGTGGGTGCACCCCTGTCATTACAGACTCAGAAAGCTTGGGCTTGATGATTGCAAGTTCCAGGCCAGACTCAGGAACATAACAAGACCTTGTCTCAAAATAAAATATTTTCAAAAAGGGACTGGAGATGTAGTGCGAGGGTAAAGTGACCCTGATTTTAATCCCCATAATTAAATAGATGCTTCATAGTAATCCCTAGCAGTTTATGTATTCTATGTTCTAAATCCTTACTGTGATTTTATAGGTTTTACGGTTTTTTTAAACTTCGGAGTTCTAAATCTTTATCTAAATGATGATAAATTCTAAATCTTAACAAGTGTCAGTCAATAAAACTTAATTTTTCACAATAAAAATTAACTGAAAGATTCTCACAGTATGAGTTTGGTTCTTCAGAGTTTAAAAGAATAAAAGTCAAAGGCCTCACCTTCATGTTCCAATTGAGGACAACTGGGAACCACTTTAGCTCAACTCTAAATTGCACTCTGGGAAGAAAGGTAGACCGCCGTTCCGGATGTAGCTCTGGACCCGTCACATGGCACACACCCATTCCTCCAGAAGAACACTCGGGAGCCTGAAGGACCAGCAGTGAGTGAGAGATGCCGAGAGGGGCGCTGGAGGTAGGGAGAGGAGCCGGACGCCCAGCACGCAGTCACCACGGAGGCAGAAGCAGAACCAGACTGTACAACGGAAGCAGAAAAGGCTTGGCCCAAACCTGAGCTTCAGAGGTGTTTCTCCTGAGGCCTTCCTCTGTCTCCCTAGACCTCCCTGCAGGAGAAGCCTCCTTTATTCCAAGGAAAAGCATCAAAAATGCTAACAGGATAGTCCTCCAATCTCTAATTGGTGACCATGTAGGCACTTCACTCATTCATTCATACGCAAATTCCTGTAAATTATGCTTTGTAAAGAGAAGGATAAACCACAGAGGAAAGTAACACATTTTTTTAAAGACAGAGTCAATCCTAAGAAAAATAATCAACTGCTTGAGATTTGTCTTAACCTCATGTTACTTTTTGACTTATTTATTTATTGGTATCGGGGATTGAAACCAGGGGCACCTCACCACTGAGCTACATTCCCAGTTCTTTTTTATTTTTTATTTTGAGACAAAGTCTTGTTATGTTGCTGATGCTGGCCTTGAGCTTGCAATCACCCTCATGTAGTCAATGACCCTCATGGGCCCCACTTGCCTTTCAGGATGGAAGAGCCCCTCCACCCCTTTCCGCCAACCTCCACCCTTCTCCTTGTGCCACGCACACTAAGTGAGGTGAGAGACAAAGCGTGCATGAGTAGCAGCATTCTAACCAGGGTAAAAGAGCCTGTGGTGGCATCTCAGAAACCCCTTGCAAAGACTTCGCTTCAGAGGGGTCCTAGGAGGGCCTCAAAGCACAGTTTGCAGACATGCCTCAGTCTTGAGGAGATGCCTAATACAATGCATGCCTATAAAACCACGTCTAAGGCCTCGGGGCATTAGATGGGTTTCTCCAATAGAAGTTTCCCTAAAGGTCAAAATAACTGCATTCAAAATTAAATTACTGCTATTTCCCATCAAGGATCTCTTTTCTGGAAAGAGCAAAGAAAAATAACTTTTCCCCAGCAGCCATTGAGGTTTATTCAGGGAGTGAGAAGAAACCCTGCAAAGGATTATGTGCAGACATCTTAGTGATGGTAATGTGGTCAGAAATAACCAAAGGCATGAGAGCAGAGGAAAGCATGCTATTTGCACTTCAAATAGGAATTTAATTCAAAGAAAACCACTAGCCCACAACAGTAAAGTTTTGTACTTATATGGACCGACTTTCGACTCACTTGCAGAAATTGAGAAAGGACAGAGGGGACAGCGGGAGAATTAGGCCCATGATCATGCTGTGTTTGCGGCTTGGCAGAGAGCAGGCTGGGAGGGGAGGTCTGGAGTGAACCGCAACACAACTGTCACGCTCATCGAAAGCCTGAAGTCACTGGCGTGATCGGCCCACAGAGATGCTACCTCTCCACGCCAAGTTCTGAGTGGCACTCCTTTACCCCTCTAGCATTGATGGATTGGTGCCGTGATCCGTGGGGATTTCATGAGAAATCACTTCACCCTGCCCAGAGTGGCATTCCAGGACATCTACCCGGGTGCTGTGCAGTCATGAGAGCATCTTACCACAACGGTGGGATGCATGGTGGGAGCTACACTCTAGTTTAGCACCTCCCCCTCTTACTATTTGTGGGAAAGAGACCAAATTCACATTTTCAGCTGGCTAGAGTGTATGGAATAGGTCATCAAGAAGGAAAAGATAATTGAGAATTTATACAATATTTTGATAAGTTATTGCTATAAAAACTTTACCCCAATGCAAATAGCATTAAGACAATGGAATAGGAAACTGAGAAGGATTCTGAATTCAGTCTTACAAATTCTTTAAGACAACAGGTACTCCCATTCTAGAATGACAAGAATCAACGGACTTAACAATTCCCCTTACTACTAGACAATCCTTAACCCAACCCAGCAAACTAACCAGCTGTATTGTCTACTTGAATTATTAAGCTATTCAGGATTGGATGAAAAAAACCTTCTCTTTGTTGATGGACAGGCTCCTTTACTCTCCTGTTCAATGAATAAGAATCTCGGTGTCTCGAACATACTTATGCAGGCTAAATGTCATCGCTTAGTAAAGGTCATTCTAAGATTTCACCCTGAGGTCACGAGTCACGTCACCCATTCAGGACATTCAATGCATGATAATTCACTTTCCATAATTCGAACATCAAGGTTCTAGCATCAAATCCTCTTCCCCTTCATCTCCAGGTGAATTCAGACTTTGTGGCCCTTTCCCCTGAGAGATTTTGCTTCTCACTCTCTGTGCCCAAGTCCACCCCAGACATCCCTCCGGCGACTTCCCACATGTTCTCTGTTCCTGATTCACTCCACGTGACACACACCTCACCTCATGGTCATTTAACACAAACTTGGCAGCTTCAAACGAGGCGAGTGTATGCTCTCCCAGCTTCCATGGGTAATGAGCTGGATAACTTTGGTTGGCCCTTTGCCGAAAGATTTCACAATACTGAGACTTTGGGGAAGTAACAGATTTCAAGTCCATTCAGGTCACTGCCAGACTCAGTTCCTCACAGTTGAAGGCCTGAGGTCCTGCTTTCTTTTGACTGCCAGTCTGGATCCATATTTGTCCCTGGAGGCTGCCGACACTTCTCATGCTTCCCTGTGACCCCTCCATCAATGGTGAAGTCTTTCTGACACTTCACGTCTCTCTGGCTGCCTCTTGCAGTCGCTGACTCCAGGCTTCCTGTGAATAGATTCCACCTGGATGATCCAGAGTGATTTTCCTGCATTTAGAACCATAATTATATCTGCAAAGTCTTTTTTTGCCAGGTAGCATAATGTATTCACAAGTCCCTGGGTTAGAGTGGCTATCAGTAGAGGGTCATTCTGCCTACTACAACCTGTATTCTGGACCACAGAGACTCACATCCTTCCCAAATGCTGTCACACTCCCTGCCAAGGTCCCCCAAGATCTCATCTCATTATAACATTAACCCTGTGTCTAAATCTCAATAGCTCCAATGTCCCCAATGCCTCAGCTGAGCAGTTGTGCCAGCCTGCCTCCCTGCAATAGAATTTCAGAGTCCTAGAGTCTTCTTCCATTTCACTCTGTCCCTTTCACTGCAATCAAACAGTGGATCTGACCAAAAAGAAGAAGGAGGAGGAGGAGAAGGGAAAGAAAGAAAAAGAAAAAAAGCCAAAGAAACCTCCCTAGACCCTATGAGCTGCATATGAAATTCACAGGGATCACTTCCACTAGAAAGACTCCCGTTCGTGAGTCTTTTTCAGAAAATACCTATTTTGACTTCTGTGATACAGAAGAAGAACATCCTCCTGCTTCCTGTAGACACTCTGCATTTACTGAACAGATCTATGAGTCATCTCCCAACTTAGTCTGTTTCATGTTGCTCTAGCACAGTACTTGAAACTGGATAATTTACAAAAATACAGGTTTATTTGTCTAATGATTCTGGAGCCTGGGAAGTTAAAAAATATGGTGCCAGTATCTGCTCCTCACCTGGTGACGGCCTTCCCAGGGGTCAGGGCATGGATGTCACGTGGTGAGATGGAACAGGCATGCCAGAGAGAACCTGCTTCCATTACAAAGCAATGCACAACAACCCGTCCACCCACGAATACATTAATCCACACATGAGATTATTCAGTCACCTCCTAAAGCTCTCAAACACCATCAGTGTATGCCTTTAGGGACTGGATTTCCAACAAATAAAATCTGTAGGACACATTAAAATCAGCACCCCTCCCCTTACTCTCCTCCGAGAGCCTTGGTGAAACGGAACACTTTGACCTGGGGACACTTTGAGGTCAAGGAAGACGGCACAGCCACACACAGCTTTCCACAGGACCAACTAGACCACGTACCTCGTGGTGCCATCCACTGTACTTAAGAATGATTTAATTATTTGGTCTACCAATAGAAAAACCAATAATGGAATAACATCACATTTTTGTCATCATGAAGTCTTGAGATGAAAATGATAAAAAAGAAAATCAAAATAGAGGTGCCTAAATCTTCACTTAAGATAACTAAGGGATCTAAGGCCTATCGACAGAGGCAAAGTTGGCACTATTATCTCCTGGGAGTGCATTCAAATTCTAAATTCAAGCTCCTCATTTTAACTGAATGAATCTGTACCTCTGTGTGGCAGACATAAGAGTTTACATTCTTAGTAATATCTTCATAAAATTCCAATGTATATAAAAGAAAATAACTTGATTGTAGTTAATAAAAATATTCAAGGGATTAAAATAAATAAACTATTTAGTTCTATGACACTCTTGTTTTTGCTGGGCTGGGGTGCTCTACCCTGAGCTGCTTCATCCATGTGAGTGAGCCCCCATGTTTGGGCCCCAGCACTGCAAAGCAAGTGTGATGGAGCTGCACACCCACTGTAAGAGCGACAGATAAGTAAACTGACAACGCCCAAGGCTGACGTTGGATGTGCAGCCACAGGAACTCTCAATCATTACTGGAGGAAGACACTTTGGGAGAGAGTCTGGTAGTTTTATAACAAAATTAAATGTGATCTATCAAACAATCCAGCAATCTTGCATCTATGCAACTGATTTCAAAAGTTAGGTCCACACCAAACCCGCAAGTGAATATTAACAGCAGCCTTGTTTATAACAGCCCCAAGTCGAAAAAGCCAAATGTCAATCACTCAGGAACAAACAGAATGTGGCTTCTCCATACAATGGAACCTTATTCAGCAACATACAGGCATTAACTGCTGATTCACACTACAGCACCCAGGAACATGATCTGGAGGTAGAAAAGCCAAACAAGAAAAAAAGTGCTTGTTTCCATTTACATGAAGTTCCAGAAAAGGCAAAATGAATCTAAGCCTTTGTAAGTGAGCTCACTGATGGCCTGGAGTGGGGCTTAGGGGCTTGTTTGCCAAGGATCACGGGGAATATTTGGAGTGACAGAAGTGTTCCTTATCTTGACTGGACTGATGGTCATGTAAGTACACATATTTTTTCAACTTCACCCAAATGTACCCTTAACGTGGGAGCATGTTATATGAGTTATGCTTCAAAAAACTGAAAAGACACAAACTCCATAACGTAAGAGCTAAAGCTAACCATCAAATCAGGAGCTGGAGATGCTAGTCATTGGTAAAGGGCTTGCCTAGATGCATGGACCTTGGGCTGCATCCTGAGCACAGCAAAGCAGAGAGAGAGAGAGAGAGAGAGAGAGAGAGAGAGAGAGAGAGAGAGAGAAGAGGAAGGAGGAGGAGAAGGAGGAGGAGGAGATGATGGAATCGAGAAGAATCAGTAAGGCCGACTTCACCCCTGTTTGGGCACTCCGAGGGCTTTCATTGGTTGGCAGACTGACTATAAGCTGGACTTTATGGGGGTGCGATGCCACATGCCATCTCCTTGGAATACAAGCATATGGAAAATTTCTTCCCTAACTCAAAACCCTGATGTCCCTATGGAAGATCCCCATTCTCCTTCCACCTTTCATCCTGGTCAGTACCAGGAAGATCTCTTAGGGGACTGCCACCAGTGAACCTGAAAAGACTGCTCTCCTAGAGAGCTAAGGAAAGAGCTTCCCAGAAGAAGCTGTGCTGCTCTCTGCCTGTGCCTTGAGTCTCACCTCCTCCCATTCGTGACACTCCTAAGATTTCTGTGACATTGGTGGCTATGATTCTCCCAGTATTAGCTTCATCAGACTATCTCAGCAATAAAAACTGAATATAATTCACCCGAAAACCTATGTATTTCATCTCACAAAGTGATCCTTTTCTGGCCTTTGTTGCTCTGGATGTTTGTAACGATCAGTATCTTGATGAATATTTCGGCATCACCCAAATTAAGTCCTCACGTCAGCTCAGCCTTGATGTATCACCTCGAAGGTGACAGATGGCTCTGCCTTTTGTGTAGTCTTTTGCGGCTGGTCCCAGCCCCTGCCAACTCCCAGGCAACCATCTCCCTATCACATGAGTGCACTGTTACCTAATTACAAACAGTGACTCTTAAAAAGTCACCCCCCCACACCCCGGAAGATGTGTGTCTTTAAGTTCTGCTGCTAAAATCATTTAGATACAGTTTGTTACTTCCCAGAGATTATTCAATACACAGCCTGTAGAAGGACTACACTACGCAATGCCAGCTACATACAATTTTAAATTTTGCCTGTAGCTCCATTCTAAGAGTAAAGGGAAACAAGGAAAATTCAATGACATATTTTACTTAGAATTATGCATTCTGTGTGCTATAATTTAACATGCAATCAATATAAAACTGTTGATGAGATACTTTACTTTCTTTTCCACAGTAAGTCTTGCAAGTCCCACGTGCATTTTGCTCTTACACACTTCAGGCGTTCCCCGAACCTGCGTCCAGCCGACCCCATCGTGGAAGGTGTAACTCTGTGAAGGTGGGCTTCTTACTCACGCTGAGGGTGGGACAGCCGCAGCAGCCAACGTTGTGTGGCCCAGAGCCATGCAGGTGGCGTCCATGCACACAGGACACCTTTGCCTTTATTAAGACCTGATTCCTTTATTTCAGGAGAACTGGGAACCTCTATAAACACTCCTGATCTAGAAACTTTAAGTGCCAAATTTTAGATAAACAAGTCTGCTTATGATTCCAGGGCAGTGATCTGGACAATGGAAGGAAGCACCATGACACAGACTGGGTGAGGGATGAGAAGACCAGCCCTGGGGAGGAGGGCAGTGGAGGCCGTGGGAGGCCAGGTGAGTCCGACAGTGGCCCAGTGTTCACACAAACCAGCAGCTCCAGGGGTATCGACCTCGGTACCCTCAGCCTTGCAAGGAGTGAAAAGCATCTTATGAGAATATCACAGACATCTTATAAAAAGTGAGAGTGATGCCCTCCCTCCTTAACCTTCCACACACGATGTCCAGCCAAGTGCCAGGGTCACCTGGAGATTGGGATAACCGATGGTCCTGGCCTCTGCACATGGACCTTTATTTTGGCCTCATGGATTCTGAGACCCTTCTGCTGGTCAGGGCCAACTTCCTGCTGCAGTTGGGGCAGCTGGTAGGAGCTTCCACATTCACTAATGAGGAAATCCAAAAGGTCAGTTCCAGGAGTCCTGGCTGGTCCTAAAGCCACAGGACACGACCAGTGGATGGAGGAGTCTGCTGTCAAGATGGCTGGGGATGAGGAGGATGGAGGGGGTCCAGCAAATCAGCCCAACAGCCTGTGCCTGGATGAGGCCCGACTCCAGCATAATGCACGAGAGTCTGTAGCCTAAGGGTCTGTGTTCCTTCTCTGCCTATTCTTACGGCCTGGTTCATAGCTCATTCCTTATGTAGTGAGCTGTTTATTTTATGTTAGATATTTTAGATGAATACCTATAGAATAGGCTATAATATTGACAAATATCAAAAGTCCACATTCTAGAAGAAGAATCACAAGAACCTTAAGAACATGAGACCCCATTCAGGCAGATGATCGGGGTGCTCATTGTCGAACGAGCTCATCGGTGGCACTGAGGTTCCCAATTACTCGGCTTCCATGATGCCGTTGGGCTTTCGTGAACCTCACCCGACCCCTCCTCATCTCAGTTCCTTCTCCTGTGTTAGCAGCCAGGTGACTTCACCTCCATTTGTCCCACACTCGTTTCCAATCAATGGCCTTCGCTGCCAACGTCTTCCAACTCTCCCCGGTCACCAATGCACTTTCCCCCACTCATCTAAGATAAAATGTTCTAAAATTATACATGGCCTCTCACATCCAAAGTTCTGCTGGTTATATAATTACCCCACTTTCTGCACTCCCTAATTAATCAAATGGAAGGACTGTGATCAAGAAGGAGCATGGCAATAAGAAAGAATGTCCTCACCTCACTGAAAACGGGGATCTGCCAGCTGCAAAAGCAGACCCACCACTGGGGTAAGTCACTTAATAAAATGGCTCAAGGTCGCAGATCCTAAACCATGTAGAAAAAGTGCAGGTGGCCACTTCTCGAGGTGCTTCTCAGTCTACCTGCCCTGCTGGTGAAAAGGGCGGAGGATGATGGACCGCAAGCATCCCCGGAAGCACAGAGAGAGGCCCGCTGTGAGCTCTGTGGTCGGCTGCGGTGGAGGGATTCACCTGGAAGCTCCCCATGCCCTCCTCCTTCCTAGCTCCGCTATTCAGGGCAAGGAACAAGGACAGCTGGGGTTCGTCCTTAACAGAAGCCCAGAGAGCCCAGGAGCCTCTTGTCTTCACCCCACCCTCCGCTCCGCCAAGCACCTGCTGCCCACACCTGCCTTCTCACCTCCCCCTCTGCTCATCGCACTGAACCAACAGCACTGGCTCCCAGGGCCTGGGCAGCACACGCCATCATTCCACTGAACCTTGACTTTGGGGCCATTGGAGAGTTGACATTCGGAGGCCAATCTTATCTTCTTCGAAGACAGTCGGCTCACATTGCAGCATGTTCTCCGGAGCACTATTAAGAGCACACACAGCCCAATCCTTCCACGCAGGTTACTTTACAAAGTGCTGAAAGTCACTTCGTCATCTCCACTGACAGAGAAATAGCTCAGCACCTTGTCCCCTGGCATTGCCTATGACTCAAAAAAGAAATTAGATGGGCTGGGAAAAATTCAGTGGCTGTAAGGAGCAAAGATTGAAAGCAGTCCCAAAGAAACTCACAGGAGGAGGTGTGAGGACTGCCCACAGACTATCAAGCTGACCCAGGCCTCGCAAACCAGCGGGATCTGGGGATTCTAATCTACATCAACACATACCCAGGGCTGCGAAAGGAAAGTAGGTCAGTCTTTGAAATGGCCAAAGAACTGAAAGGTATATGATCGTCCTCTGTCTCCTAACCACATTGTTCGTTTAACCCTTTCTTAACTTCTATGGTATCGGGTAATAAATAGTATTTCTAATAACAAAGATAAGCAAGCAAATACTTAAAAGACACGGTAGCAACCGCGAGCATTTAATGAGTGATTATTATGCATTCACTTTAATAAACTCATCTGAGCTTCACAACAGCCATCCCTTTTTTACAAACTAGGAAACGAAGCCAGAGCAAAGGTCCTGAGGCTCCTCAGAAGCACCCCTTCCAGGCACACAGACCCTGGGAAAGAACCAAGCAATCTAGCTGCAGGCTGAGCTGTGTGAACGACTCACTGCCACTGTGTTAACCTCCACCTGGAGTTCAGACACCTGCACGAGGTCTGAGACAAAGAGGAGCAGTTTAGAAAGCCTGGGCCCAGGCAGCCCCCAGGGCTCAGGCAGCAGGCAGCTGGGTGAGTGGCAGCCCCAGGGCAAGGGCCCAGCCATCCAGGGGCTCCTTCCAGGCCTTGGGAACTGCAGGACAGGAGGCCCCCAAAGGTGGGAGGATGCTTCTCCTTCCATTTTCCTCTCCCCACCAAGCAAACTTATAAGGTTTATCAGAGGGGATAGCTATTTTGCTTTTCAACTGTTCACATCAATGTTCTCTCTCTCCCCCTCTCTCTCTCACTTATATAAAATAGCACTGAAAAGCATTTCACTATCACTTTTGAACTCCACTGCATAATTTAGCCAATTTTTCTTCATAACATCCTCTGAAAAGTAGAAGCTGTAAACAGATGTTTCTTTTAAACTTCAGCTGTGTATTTGTAATGCTTTGTTCACTCAACACCTAAAGACTAGAGATGATTCTAATCACACAAAATGTAATGCTATTAATAAATTTTTAATTTTCACAGTAGATATGAAATTACTTTAAAACTCTATTGCTTTCCACCAAATTTTCTCTGAAATTCAATACTTCTATCTTGGATAAATAGTAGCTGTAAATTCAAATCAATCAATCTTTCTCTCAGACATACACATGTTTCCAGTTACTCTTCAATTCTGCAGAAGTAATATGATTTTTTTTTTGTTTGTTTGTTGCACAAGTAAAAGTAAAATACTCTCTCCACTCCTATAAATACTGATGATATGATGAACTCAGAATTAAACCTTTTTCCCAGGACCCTGCTCCTTAGAGGAAGGCAGGGTAAAGGAGTGGGGGATGGGGGGGATGGGCAGCCAGAGAGTTTCCTGAGACTCACACATACCCCTTGACCCAGCACCAGCTCAGAGGAAGGCTGCGCCACCAGCCCAGCCAGGCACAGCTCCACTCCACAGGTCAGGGCCAGGAGAACGAACCAACGGGGCCACACCACGCCTAGCTCAGGGACACAGGTACCCATATGCAGTCTGCACAGCCACACTGAGATGTATGACCATGACCAGGGGGTGTGGCCAGACCCTTTCCCATAGCTGTTTAATAAGGAAACAACATTGTTCAATGACTGTATGGTTGCCTTCTCAACCTCAGCATTATTTAAAATTTTTGTTTTAGATAGACTATCTTAAATACTTATAATCTGAATGCACAGTATTTGTATATTCAAAATATTAAGTTCTCACAAGCTGGTGACCTGCTAGTCTGCTGCATCTATTTCTCATATATTTCATACATTCTTGTTGAACTAAGCATCAGTTTGTTTTTGGATGAATTTGAATAATCTTATTCAAGAAATTATTCATTCTCTACTCTGTCACTGTCCTCTGTACTCTGTGTGGCTCAACAGTGGTTTCCCATGACCAAGCATGTAGGTTCTAATTTGTGTTTTTACCAAAGCCCTATAGACATAGGAATCTGTGGCCCTGTGTAGGTATAGAAACATCTCTTTGACAAATTATAGGGTCTGAGGAATGCTTTAGTTTATACCATTTTAAATCATTTTAACCATTTTATACTTTAAAAATTATAATGTAATTTCCAAGCACATACAACTTAACTAGCAAATATCATAGTCTACTTCTAAGACTTAAATGTTAAAATAGGTGGAAGTAGATGAATATTGAGTAACTTATAAGGAAGTATAATATCCACATTAAAATCTTCTTTAATAGGCTTTTGGTATTAGGTACTTTCTTTTAGGAATTATAACAAGAATACATTAACCAATTTATGATTGTCTTTAGTGTTGCACATTTAGGGTTTTTAGATTTATAACCCTTCTGTCTTTTTGTTTTTTGTCTATACTTAAAGTCATCAATTCAACTAATGTTCATCTACCAAGAACATAATTATAAAAGAATATTAAACATTTATTAATAAGACCCTAAGGCTTCTGAAATCATACCTTTTATATGCTAAGTAATTTAAGTAGGAGGACTTCTTCATTTTTTCATTTTCACCCGAGCGGGAAAAGTCTGTCTGCTTGGTATTTAATCCCCGTGGAGACAACCGGATCCCCTTTAGTAGACTGAACTTCCTTCTGGCATCTGGCTCTGCTTTCTGGATTAAATCCACCTTGTTAATCGTGAGCAACAGAAACAGCGTGGCAGCCGATGACCGCTGCAGAGCCAGAGCCTGAGAAGCGAGGTGAGGCAGGGTAAGAGAGGGAGGAGAGATACCAGAAAGGAAACCGTGCCCCGAATGGATGGGTCCAGCACCAGTTGAACCACATGAAGTTGGAGGGAGGAGGATAGAAGTCCTTTGACAGTGATTCAACTACAGACATTTATTGAGCGATACCATATCCCATATGGTATTGGGGATTCAGCAGTGGCTGCAGCGCCTTCCCTGTTGGAACTAGATGTGGTCCTTATGAATGGGCAGCATCTGAATAGCAAGAGGGTAGAGCTACTTTGGAAGCAGGTTGTCGCAGGATCCAAAGATAGAGTAACTAGCCACACTGCAACCCAATAGCCCAAATGCAAGGTGTTCTGATAGCCAAGGAGCCCTGGCTTAATTTAAACTCAGAGGGGTCCTGGTCATTATGAAGAGGTACACCAGGAGTACAGGTCTAACTGCCCAGCATCCAGGGACTTCACAGGTCTTCAGGAGTACTGGCTGGTGGATGCATGACCATTCAGGCTAGTTGACCCTCAATCTAGACCAGGTCATAGGGGCAAGAAGACACTGGCAGCAGCTCTCACAAAGTAAAGATAAAATATCCAAATGAGACAGTCAATGGACCAAAGGAGGACAGAGGAAAAGTTTCTTTTGGGCCTTAAGTTCAAAACTTACCAATGCCAAAGACACATCAAGGAAAGAAAATTTTAGACCAATATCCTTGATGAATATAGATGCAAAGATCCTTAACAAAACATTGGCAAACTGTATCCAAAAACATATTAAGAAAATTGTGCACCACGATCAAGTGGGGTTCATCCCTGGAATGCAAGGATGGTTTAACATCCGTAAATCAATAAACGTAATCCATCATGTCAATAGATTTAAGGATAAGAATCATATGGTTATTTAAATTCATGCAGAAAAAGCATTCGACAAAATGCAACACCCCTTCATGCTCAAAACACTAGAAAAAATAGGGATAGTAGGAACATACCTGAACATTGTAAAGGCTATTTATGCTAAGCCCATGGCCAACATCATTCTTAATGGAGAAAAACTGAAACCTTTGCCTTTAAAAATGTGAACAAGACAGGGATGTCCTCTTTCACCACTTCTATTCAACATTGTCCTTGAAACTCTAGTCAGAGCAGTTAGACAGACTAAAGAAATTAAAGGAATACGAATAGGAAAAGAGGAACTTAAACTGTCAGTATTTGCTGATGACATGATTCTATATTTAGAGAATCCAAAAACTCCTCCAGAAAACTTCTAGACCTCATCAATGAATTCAGCAAAATAGCAGGCTATAAAATCAAAATGCATAAATCTAAAGCATTTTTATACGCAAGCGATGAAACATCTGAAAGGGAAATGAGGAAAACAACTCCATTTGCAATAGCCTCGAAAAAAAAATAAAATACTTGGGCATCAATCTAACTAAAGAGGTAAAAGAGCTCTACAATGAAAACTACAGATCATTGAAGAAAGAAGTTGAGGAAGACCTTAGAACATGGAAAGATCTCCCATGTTCTTGGATAGGCAGAATTAATATTGTCAAAATGGCCATACTACCAAAGGTGCTATACAGATTCAGTGTAATTCCAATTAAAATCCCAATGATGTGCCTTACAGAAATAGAGCAAGCAATCATGAAATTCATCTGGAAGAATAAGATACCCTTAGGAGGAAGAGTGAAACGGGGGTTATCGCAATACCAGAACTTCAATTATACTACAAAGCAATAGTAACAAAAACGGCATGGTATTGGCACCAAAATAGACAGGTAGATCAATGGTACAGAATAGAGGACATGGACACAAACCCAAATAAATACAATTTCCTCATACTAGACAAAGGTGCCAAAAATATGCAATGGAGAAAAGACAGCCTCTTCAACAAATGGTGCTGGGAAAACCAGAAATCCACATGAAACAGAATGAAACTAAACCCCTACCTCTCACCCTGCACAAAACTCAACTCAAAATGGACCAAGGGCCTTGGAATCAGACCAGAGACCCTGCATATTTTAGAAGAAAAAGTAGGTCCAAATCTTCACCTTGTTGGTTTAGGATCAGACTTCCTTAACAGGACTCCCATAGCACAAGAAATAAAAGCAAGAATCAATAATTGGGATAGATTCAAACTAAAAATCTTTCTCTCAGCCAAGGAAACTGTCAGCAATGTGAAGAGAGAGCCTACAGAGTGGGAGAAAATCTTTGCCACTCATACTTCAGATAGAGCACTGATTTCCAGAATATATAAAGAACTCAAAAAACTCTACACCAAGAATGCAAATAAGCCAATCAACAAATGGGCTAAGGAAACGAACAGACGCTTCACAGAAGAAGATCTACAAGTAATCAACAGATATATAAAAAAATGTTCAACATCTCTAGTAATAAGAGAAATGCAAATCAAAACTACCCTAAGATTCCATCTCACCCCAATTAGAATGGTGATTATCAAGAACACAAGCAACAATAGGTGTTGGAGAGAATGTGGGGAAAAAGGTACACTCATACATTGCTGGTAGAGTTGCAAATTAGTGCAGCCACTCTAGAAAGCAGTGTGGGGATTCCTTAGAAAACTTGGAATGGACCCATCATTTGACCCAGCTATCCCACTCCTCGGCCTATTCCCAAAGGACTTAAAATCAGCAAACTACAGAGACACAGCCACATCAATGTTCATAGCTGCTCAATTCACAAGAGCCAGATTGTGGAACCAACATAGATGTCCTTCAATTGATGAATGGATAAAGAAACAGATATATATATATATATACACACACACACACACACACACACAATGGAATATTACTCAGCTATAAAGAAAAATAAAATTATGGCATTTGCAGGCAAATGGATGAAATTTAGAATATTATGCTAAGTGAGATAACCAATCTCAAAAAAAACAAAGGATGAATGATCTCGCTGATAAGCAGATGATGACACACAATGGGGGGTGGAAGGGGGCAAGAATGGAGGAAGGAGGGACTGTACAGAGGAAAAAGAGGAAAGAGAGGTGGGAGGGTTGAGGGGGAAGGAAAAAAATAACAGAATGAATCAAACACCATTACCCTATGTAAATGTATGATTACACAAATGGTATGCCTTACTCCATGTGCAACAGAAACAACATGTATCCCATTTGTTTACAATAAAAATAAATTTAAAAAAAAAAAAAGACCTGGGAAAAAAAAAGAAAAAGAAAAAAAAAAAAACTTACTAATGCCAATGATCCATGACACCACAGTTTCCTGCGAGGACAGTGGTCTTGATAAGCACCTCAAACAACCAAGTCTGACTTGAAACTGGATGAGATACTGTAGTTTCATAGAGATAGATGCCTGCTTGTCCTGGAAACAAGGATTCAAGAAAGACTAATGAAAAAGGTGATCGTTAACAGAGTTTAGATCAAATGAGGGCTCGCTGACATCAAAAAATATCAGTCCACTCTCCATCCCCTGCTCCATCTCTTAGCTATAGAATGTTCTGTCCAGGTACATCGCACGCACACAGAGCAAGGTTTCCTTACAATGCAGGACTCGGACACTTCTGAACACAGCAGAAAGGGCACCCCACACATCACAAACCCTGGCAACTCACGGACACTTGCCATTTCTGTAGAGAAGCCCCTGGTTCCACGGAGGATTACAGATGGAACCATGAACTGCAGAGAGCGGTGGGTGGGAAAAGTGGATTGTGAAGCACACGCTGACAACCGATTTGCAAAATGACCACCTAAGAGAACTGCCTACAAAGACCTCAGTGATGTTTCTTTATTTTTTAAGAGTTAAAACTCCAAAGGACCATTTTACTTTTGCTATTGAGATCAATCAGTTCTCGTTTATTTTGTCTAAATTGTTATGAAAATAAAATTTTAGACAGAAATTGTTATTATTTTTAAAACCATGTTAGTGCATAAAACACATTTGAATAATTAACTATGGCCTTACATCACAATGGTACACTTTTTTCTATATAAAGACTTTTTTAAAAATTCTGCAAAACTATTTTTCCTTTCTATTTTCATGATAAGATTTAGTCTCTAACCTGTATTTTTGCTTTCACTTTAAAAAGAAATACTGTGATGTATTAAAATGTGTTTGCGCAATGTCTGAGATGTTGACAGTGTAGCACAATCAACAAATTAGACTTCTTCCCACTAATTATTTCACAATTCCGGCTTTCAGGTGCTAAGTAGTTAAGACATCTAAGGCAGAGAGTAACTGTGCCTTGACCCAAATCAATTATCTGAAGAGTGGTCCAGATCACTTCCTTGACTTTAGCATCAGAGTCTATTATTTTGAAAATGTCTAGTGTACAAACTAGTTAACATTTTCTAACAATTGGACAATGCATTCCCCTGTGCTGAGTCTCAGAAGGATCTTGATGTTTGCTTTCTCAGATTTCACCCAAATTTCAAGGAGAAAGAGTGTGTCCATTTCTCCAGTGAATATTTGCTGGCCCCCTACCACATGCAAAGCACTCATGATAGAGCAGTGCAACGCACGGATGAGGTCCACCTGCCTGGACACCTAGATCTAGTGGGAGGAGACACGCCCTAAAGGAAAACAGATGAGACCTTCAGCATCAACAGGTGCCACAAAGGCGCATGAAGCAGAGGAGCTTGAGAGTGACAGGAGATGGGGAACTTTAGAGAGAAGGTCAGGATCGGGGCTTCTTGGCACTGCATTGAACTAAGACTGAGTGATGAAGGTAGGAACCGGGTGCAAATAGACAAAGACTGTGTTAGGCAGAGGAGTCAGCGGGCCAGGGTGGAGGGCAGACTACGTCTGGAGCAGTCAAGGGACTGGAGGAAGAAAGCGGGGCTTGAACACAGTGAGCACAGAGATTCATAAAGTGAGAAAGTTAGACTAGGTATTGGAAAACCAGAGCCTGCAGGCCATTTCCCTCTGGAGTGTAGGAAGCCATGAGGAATCCCAGCAGAAGAGAGGTCCACACGCATCATCAAATGTGCACAGACACTGTCCTAAGAACGTCACTGTGGCTCGGTTCTCAGCACTGCCCCCTGGCTCTGCAGTTCCCATTCACCTGGCCACATTCCTGATTCCTGCAATCCACGAAGGCAGAGCTGACTGTCTATGTCTGGGCTGCGTGAGCACTCTCTAGAGTGGAACTGGGCACATAGGAGATGCTCAGTAAATATTTCAGGAAAAAGTGAATAAAGGAATGAGTAAAGAAGACCAGGAAGGAAAAGTCCCAGGGGGTGAATCCCCAGTGAAGGCTGCGTAGACCGTGTGCCCTCTTATCAAACACATCATGCAGACTCAAGGAGGTGGATGTAGATACAAGTCCAGAGCCCAGGAGATCAACCCAGAGAAACAAATTCTGGAATATTCACGTATGGCTAGACATGGGATCTGTGAAGCAGATGGGAGAATCGAAGGAATAATTCTATCATAACAAAGATAATGACATCATTTGTCAAGTGCTGTGACATGCCACAAATCCCATCAGAGAGGCAAAACCCTTCTCCTGGCCTCAGTGGGGTCTCTTTTCATTTTTTATAATTCCCTGAGTCCCACCTCACAAATCATAAGGGATCGTCATTAAAAAAATTTTGAAGTTAAATTTCCTAAATAATTAGCTTCATCCTAAAGGAAATGAATGTTTTTTTTTTTTCTCCCTGTGAACATAGTAAAAGCAGCTTCTTTTTTTTTTTTTTTCAGGGTCACAATCAATAGAACACCAGGCCTGAGTGTGCCTTTGGGAGCAGAGAAAATGGAGATTTGCAGATTTCTTAATAACTGTGTCCTCTGGTCAGAGGCCACATCCGGGCATTAAATGAAATCTCACTGCACAAATTTTTACTCTCTTTGCCAGCTTCGGTTCTCCTGCATCCCCACGAAAACATCTGCCTGGAGTTCTTCTATGAGTTGTTTAAATTTTGTCTTTACCTTCATCCTAAAAAGTGCATTTACTGCTGTTTCCAACAATTCTGAAGAAGGACATAAGGACAATTTTGCCTTGGGGAAGGATCTGAATGATGTCCAGGGCCATTCAGTGAATGGAGGGAATTAGGGAATTAAAAGTCTGCTTTATACGATCATCATAACCTTATTGCTGTTTTTTATAACAACCTAGTAAGCTGTCTTCTGTCATTGCTAAAAGACTCCCAAACTCAAGTGAGTCATCTTCAGAAGGAGAAATCTGGAGAGGGAACCAGAATCATGGTCACCACTTACACAGCTGCTTCTCCTACAGTTAGTCCATGGCAGACCCTGTACAGAAGGTTCTGGAATCTGGAACCCACCTGGACATAGTCCAGATGTTTAATGGTTTAGTGGCATTTTGCCAAGCTGTGTGACATTAGATTTTTTTTAAAATACAGAGCCTCTGACTTGCTTGCCCAAGAACAACAGTGACCAGTACCTCCTTTATGCTTGAGAATAAGCCTGAGTGGACCATTGTTGTGGTTTGGATGTGAGGATTGGATGTCTCACCCCAAAGCTCATGTGTGAGACAAAGGAAAAGGCGTAGAGGAGAAATGATTGGGTTGTGAGAGCCTTGACCAATTCATTGAATCAATTGCTGGGTGGGGTTAATTAAGTGGTAATTGAAGGCAGGTGGGGTGCAGCTGAAGGAGGTAGGCGTTGGGAACGAGGCTTTGGGGTATATTTTTGTATTTGGCAAATGGAGATCTCTCTCTCTCTCTCTCTGCTTCCTGATCATCATTTGGGCCACTTCCCTCTGCCACACTCTTCTGCCATCATGTTCTGCCTCACCTGGAACCCCGAGGAATGAAGTCTTCTGTCTCTGAAACTGGGAGCCTCCAAATAAATTTTCCCTCCTCCATGATTGTGTTGGTCAGGTCTTTTAGTCACAGCAGTGAAAAGACTGACTAACACAGCCATAAATTAGATGGCGTGATATTCTAACGTGCTGAAATGCCAAAATGGGATCTGTTCACATCCACTCCAGCTCAGGCATGTCACCCAACCTAAGCTAGCTCCCCAGTCCTAGAAAGGGAATTTTCTCCATTCGCAGACTGCAATAAATTGAGTATCATGAGGTTTTCTTGAAGGCTGAGAAGATCTGATTTCCCTAAGAATGTGAGAAGTACATTTCCCTTGGTCCAGTTCAACCTTCCATCTAAACTGCCTCTCTTGAAAGGACTGCACGTCGCCCTGGGTTACCTCTGCTCTAGGGCCAACCCTTTGGCTCCTGTGTGCATCTGCACCTACAGATGAAGTGCTGTGACCCACGGTGGCTTCTCTGCTGAATAAACATCACACACACTTAATTCTGAATAAGTCAGTGTTCATTTTTCAAACCAGCGGACAGGACTCAACCATCAAGGATGAAAACAGCTCTGGGTGCTTATTCAAGCAATAAGATGGTGAGTTATCAAACTAGGGGGGAGACATCACAGCCCCACCGCATGTCATTGCTGGGAGTGTCCTGTTGCAAGTTCTCTCTCAGGGGCAGTGGTTAGGAGTCCTCTGCCCACTCAGGGTGCACTGCTGCCCTGCAGTGAGGCTGTGATCAGGGCGACAGCTTTTATTTGTAATGCATTTAATTTTTTCCCTAATTTCTCACCGTGGCTCCCTTAGATGCAGGGATAATACAGCCCAGCCAGCAGACCTCACCCGTGTTCTGCAGGCAGGCCCACCTGTGCAGGCACTGCTCCAGGCACCGTCACAGTGCCCGGGTCCACACTCACTGTGGCTGCCACCTGTCCACAGAGGAGGCGCAGAGGCAGAGACCTCACTCGCAGCAGCAGGAGCAGAGCCGCCAGCACCTGGCAGTCGGCTCCCTGCTGTAATCCCTCCCCAGCCCACCTTGTCCCCTGCTTTATTTTCATTTTACAAAGTAGCAATGACAATGACAACAAAGACAACAAAGAAAATGAACAAGTGCCTTAATCATGCCATTGTTCCCTGTCCCATCATGATAGGGCCTGACGCTCGGCTGGGAGTCAGGGGCTACAGCAGTGCAGGGGCTACATCAGGCCTCACTCCTATTTACCAGGCAGGCCCCTCTCTTCACAGCCGTGTCTGGGCAGCTGATTTGGGGACAGCCTGGGTGTGCGCTGGAGGGACAGCCTTGGCGTGAGCTGGAGGGACAGCCTGGGCGTGCGCTGGAGGGACAGCCTGGGTGTGCGCTGGAGGGACAGCCTTGGCGTGAGCTGGAGGGACAGCCTTGGCGTGCGCTGGAGGGACAGCCTGGGTGTGCGCTGGAGGGACAGCCTGGGTGTGCCCTGCAGGGACAGTGTGAGTGTGTGCTGGAGGGACAGGCTGGGTGTGCCCTGCAGGGACAGTGTGAGTGTGTGCTGGAGGGACAGCCTGGGTGTGTGCTGGAGGGACAGCCTGGGTGTGCCCTGCAGGGACAGTGTGGGTGTGTGCTGGAGGGACAGCCTGGGTGTGCCCTGCAGGGACAGTGTGAGTGTGTGCTGGAGGGACAGCCTGGGTGTGTGCTGGAGGGACAGCCTGGGTGTGCCCTGCAGGGACAGTGTGGGTGTGTGCTGGAGGGACAGCTTGGGTGTGCCCTGCAGGGACAGCGTGGGTGTGTGCTGGAGGGACAGCCTGGGTGTGCCCTGCAGGGACAGTGTGAGTGTGCGCTGGAGGGACAGCCTGGACGTGCACCCAGGAGCCTTCAGACACAGCGCTGTGCTGGCTGCAGGGGCCTGGGCTCCACAGCCCGGACATGCTTATGTGCTTCTCTGACTATAGAAGAGCCAGAGGAATGAAAGACGAGACGCAGAGTAGCTAGAATCCCTGAGGACATTTACCCAGGGACTGAGAAGAACCCGTCATGAGGGCAGAGAAATGAGCGACTGGAAACACTGAATTTGGGGAGTGCTTTGGTTAGATCTTCAAGACCCGTGGGGAAAACGGCTTAAATGGACCGCGGAGCTGGCCTTTCTCTGAAGATGGTCTAGCTGTTTGGAGGTCCATCCATGGCGCCGCAGCGCAAGACGCAGAGCACAGAGGGCAGGCAGGGCGTCCACGTCCGCACGGTGCAGGCAGCCGCGAGGGTCTCCCAGGTCGCTGAGACGTGGCTGGCGGCAGGGCGCCCGTGGGGCTCTGCCCGCGGCTCCTCCTCCGACCGCGGCGGGCTAGCAGCTCGTGGATCTCAGTCAAGCACGGTTGGAAGCGCGACACAGATTCCACCTTCCGATGGAGACCAAGAGGCCTCGTGCACCCTGGCGATGGCCTGGAAGGCGACCTCGAAGGAGCAGCTCTGATGCGGGTCAGCCGCGCTCGGTGGTGGCGAGGATCTTACCAGAAGGGACACCAGGCGCAACACAATCCCCATCAGAGACCAGTGGCCTTCTTCATAGAACTAGAAATACAAATCTTAAATTCATTTGGAAGAACAAAAGACCCAGAATCTCCAAAGCAACTCTAAGCAAAAAAAAAAAAAAAAATCCGGAGGCACCACAATACCTGACTTCAAATGATATCCAGAGCGGAAATAAGAAATGGTGCAGAACGGAAGACACAGACAAGCCCACAGGTCGTCACCTGATCCTTGACAAAGTCGCCAAAAGCAGCCATTGGAGAAAAGGCAACCTTTTGAACAAATAGGGCTAGGACAACTGGTTATCCAGATGTAGAAGAATGACACTAGGCCTTGATCTCTCACCCTGCACAAAAGCCAACTCAAAATGGACAAAGATCTAGAAATTAGACCACAAACTATGCAGCTCTTAGGAGAAAATGTGGGGTCAGCCCCCCAGCTTATGAGCACAGGCAATGACTTTCTCAGTGAAACCTGCAAAACTCAGGAAATAATATCAAGAATTAAGAAATGGGATGCTATCAAATTAAAAACTTCAGTATGGCAAAGGAAACAAGAATGTGAAGAGAGAACCTACAGAGTGGGAGAAAATCTTTGCTAGCTACTCTTCTGATGGAGGATTAGTAACCAGGATCTATAAAGACCTCAAGAAACTGACCATCAAAAAAACCCAAGCAAATGAACTAAATAAACACTTCTCAAAAGAGGAGCTACAAGAGGCCACCAGGACATGAAGCGAGGTTTAACATCATTAGCAATTAAGGAATGCAAAGCGGAGCTAAGCTGAGACTCACTTCACTCCTGTCAGAATGGCAGTAATCAAGAACAGAAATCACCACCAGGCACCGTGGCACGTGCCTGTAATCCCAGCTGCTGGGGAGGCTGAGGCAGGAGGTTCACATGTTCAAAGTCAGCCTCAGCAAAAGCAAGGTGCTAAGCAACTCAGTGAGAATCTCTCTATAAATAAAATACAAATTTTTTTATTTTATATGTATTGGGCTGGGGACGCGACTCAGGGGTTCAGTGCCCTGAGTTCAATCCCTGCAACCAAAAAAAAAAAAAAAAAAGAATAAAAATAATAAATGCTGGAGCATATGTGGAGAAACAGGAATACTCTTACACAGTGGGATTCTAAATAAGTACAATCTCCATGGAAATCAGTATGGAGTTTCCTCAAAAGACAGGGAAGGGAACCACCATATGACCCAGCTCTACCACTCCTTGGTATTAATATGAAAGAATTAAGGTCAGCATATATAGTGACACAGGCACATGCATGTTTATAGCAGCACAACTCACAATAGCCAAACTGTGGAACAAGTTGATGGATGAATGGATACAGAAAATGTGGTATATATACACAATGGAGTATTACTCAGCCATAAAGAAGAATGAAATTATGTCATTTGCAGGAAAATGGATGGAACTAGAGACCATTATGTTTAGCAAAATAAACCAAACTGAGAAAGTCAAGGGTCATGTGCTTTCTCTCATATGTGTACGCTAGAGAGGAAAAAGGAAAAAAGAAGGTGAGGGGATCTCATGAAAATAGAAGGGAGATCAATAGAGGAGAGGAAAGGGACCAGAGGGAAAAAGGAGAGGAGGGAAAGTGGAAATACTGGGGAACAATATTACCAAGTTGTATTGTTATATCATGTGCATATATAAATATGTAACAAGTCCCACTGTTATGTATAATTATAATGCACCAAGAAACTTATGAAAAATGTAATCAGCCTAGCTATTTATAAAATGGAAAATGTACTAGTGCCTAAATTTATACTCTTGGGGTTATAAGACCAGTGTAGCTTTCAATTATATGCTATGTGGCCCACATAATAATAACATGAAGTTTGCACTATAAACTGTATTGAAAATCAACATCATAAACCTTGGTAATTTAATTTACCCCATAGATAAGTGTATCTCTTTGCAAAGTTAATGACAAAAGTATTTGTACATCGAAAATATGATATTTTTAGTGTCTAATCTTGTACGTAAATAAGAGTCCACCTTCCTGCTAGTTCAATCGTATGTGTAAATTTGTTGGGAATAACTCCTGCTCATCGCTCAGTCTCCACTACTCTCCGTTAAAAACCAGATCCAGCTTTTCCTCCACGAGGCTTGACCCAGCTCAGAGCCGGACAGACCTGAGAGAGCTGTCCTGCCAGAGCCTCCAGTGTCCACGATTGCAGCCAGAGGTCAGTCCATGGCACCTTGCCCTGGAGAACCTTGAACTTCGGTGACACTCGCTAGTTATCCCAGGTAAACTGGTCTGCATGGACGAGCACTTCGGGAACCCAAATTTTCAATCACGCAAAATGGGGATAAAAATGTAGTACTTCTCTGATCTGCTTCAGAATTTCGGTGAGGTTGAAGTAGAATAATACAGCGAAAGTGGTCTTTAAATCACAAAACTCCAAATGCTAACCAACTCGACTAAAATCTACGCCACTGGAAAAGAACTCATGCCTTCTTTATCCTTCCTATCCTTTAGGTAATGTTCTTGATGAGGGTGATTTCAGAGGAGTTAATAATAAAATAACTCTAATAATAACCTTAAGGACGTAGAGATCACGAGTTCTTTCCTATCCATTTATCTTATTTTACACCCACAATAACCCACGAGCTGTGAAGAAGTTGGGTATTTTTGTCAGCATTTGGTTTAACAGATGAGAAGATGGAGGTTTGATCAAGGTGCTAAAATTGCTTAAGAAGATTCAGGAAGAAGAAAACCAAATAAAATTCTGGTTTTTATTCTGCCTCTACACTTTCAAATTGGATGATATCATATATCATTAGGTTTTGATTGGGTTCAGTGAGTGCAAAAAGACCCCTTCCTGGCAGAATCAGCGGCTGAGCATGGAGGCGTGGAGGGCAGCCTGTCCTGACCACTCGCAGAGCTCACACGGGAACCTCAAGGGGGGACTTCGCCTGAGACCCGAGGCAGAGTTTCTCCACCTTCTGCTCCAGCCGGGCTGAGTTTACTCCAGTCTCCTCCACTCAGAGCTTAGTCAATAAATGTTCATGAGCATAGCACTTTGAAGGTAGAAATAATTTCAACAATTTTCTCTATGATTTTGTTATACCTGAAAAGAAAAAGAAATTGCTTTCTCTCAGGAAAGCTGATGTTAAGTCTCATTTGTGCCTTTGAGACAAATTTTTTCATCAATGAAGTGGAGATAATAGCACTTGATGGCAGATGTTTGAACAGAGACTAAGGACGAGCCAGACACCATTGCTGTTCTTCTGTCTTGCCTTATTATTTTTGAGTTGTTAGGTGGGTTTCTCCTAAGACAAATTGGAAGAAGTTTACAAATTGCTGAGGCAGAATGCATTCCTTTAAACCTTGTTATTGTGGGATGTAATTTGGATTCTCATTATCAGGAGAAAATAGCACAAACTGAAAAGATTTTTCTTAATCATTCAATTCATTGTAACATTCCTCAAAGGAAAAAAAAGTCAATAATAATGTTCAAATGCAGCAATTGCAGAGATGCAAAATACAAAAGTACCTTTGCTCCTTGTTCATTTAAGTAGAGTACTGGGTTTTTCTTCTGAAAAACAACCTTTTTTTTCCCCCAATGCTGCTTTGACAAACATCCTCAAAACTGAGAGAATGAAGGAAGCAATCACCCAGGACCCTGCCTCCAATTTTCTTGAGGTCTTTATCTTAAGAGGACCCTCCTGGCGCAATTCCATCCCTGCCCTGTGAGACGGACGTTGGACTTCTTAGCAACTCCTCACCGCATAAAGCCTCGTTCCAATTCCGGTGTTACCACCTCCTGACTGGGAACGTGGCTGCAAGTGACCCCTTTATTGCAATGGGGTCAGGACCTTCCTGTGAAGGCTGTTAGAACTGCAGGAAAAATACAAACGAAACCCTTATAGCACAGGACCTTGGATAGTGTAAGGGCCCTACAGAGTGGGGACTGGGGTGAGCCCGTGGAATTCTTGTCTCAGTCACCTGACTCCTTGATGCCCCCAAGAATTTTGTGTCCAAGACAAATGGCTGGTCATGCACGCCCTAGCACCAGCTCCTGCCAATAAGTGTCAGTTGTCATTACTGTGTATGCTATTACCATTAAGAAGCTGCTGTTGCACCCCTCCGTGTCCCCAGCACTTGAGACTGAACCCAGGAGGTGCTTAGTGCCGCAACAGTGCAGGATCAGAAGTTTTAGAAGAATAGTGAGGTAGATATCACCCACTTTTTTTCCTTTAAAATATGAATAAAAATATGATTATGATTTTGGAAGCCAGTTCAGCCTCTGTTAATTCTATATATCTAAATGGCCTTGAAAGGACAAGGTTTTTATGTCATTCAGTTAGTTAGTCAGTGAGACAATCAGCTCACGAAGGGAGGAGGTCAGTCTGGGCTCAGGGTTTTGGAGTCTCCAGTCCACCATCAGGCAGCCCCAATGTTTTGGGCCTGTGGGGAGGCAGCAGCTCAGGGCAGGAGCACATGGCAGAGCAAAATTGCTCACGTCTTGGCCAGGAAGCAAAGAGAAAGACGGGGCCCAGGACCCACATCCCTTTAAAAAACCCACCCAAGGTCCCAGTGGGCCCCATCACTCAAAAAGTTTCCATTGCCTCCCAATAGTGCCTCCCTGGGACCTGCCTCCCTTCACAGACCTTTGGGGCTCATTAGAGACCCAGTTCATAGCACACTTCTGTGTTCTGTAAGTATTAAGATAAAGGTGGGATTTTCAAAATGCTGAATTCTTTAAAAGCCAGATCATATTCAGATCTAGAATTTCTGTGGCTTTGGGATATACAAATTGCAGATTGTTATATAAACTCTGATTAATTAATATAGACTTGAATTGGTAAGTGGCAATAATAAAATACAGTCTTTAAAAATATTTGGCAAAAACTATAATTTATATATATTACTATTAAACATTCACATTTCTTGCTATTCCTCTATTCCCCCACTTTATTACAAGGATTACATAATGGTAGCTATAAAAAAGAGAAAGGTTGTTTTTAGGGTTGTGTGTGTGTGTGTGTGTGTGTGTGTGTGTGTGTGTGTGTAATTTCCAAGTCTTAGAAATACATTTCTTCAGAAAAAATAGATCAGCTATCCTTTTTTACCATCTACTTTTTGGAAAAAAAGCAATTCAGGCATAGAAAGAACAGATAATAAAATGGTAAAAGGGGTAGTATAAAGCTTTTTATTGTTGACATAGAAAGCGAGAGGGAATATTGTGTTTTCTGTTCCTATTTTTGGTCTCTGTGCCATCTGAAAAACTTTCTTCAGCAGATATTCTTACCATCCACTTTCATTTTAAATACAGTGCATTTCTTTTGCTGCTCTGTCTGTGCCAGCATATACCTCCGATGACTAATAATCAAAACTATTTCCTAATAGGATTTAATTTGTAATAAAACCTATGGGAAAGGCCATGCAAAGTCAAGTCACTGAAAAACAAAAATCAACTTCCTGCAAAGGTAATAAATCTTTAGAAACAAGTTTTATACAAAATAGGCCACAAAATGCCAATAAATTTGCTCCACGACTCCGATGAATTGGCGTACGTCTTGAGAAAATGAGGGCGGCAATTCTCATCAGAAGGACTGGGAAGGCAAATGTGGGCCAGGTTTCCATCACAACCCTGGGTGGTTTCATTGTGTTCACAGCAGGCAGAGCATAGAGTGTAACCGACCTCACCCTGGACCTCTGACGGCTGGAGATGTCAGGGATGCGCTACGGTTCTCATTACAGGCAACAAAGAAGTGCAAGTCGTGTTAGTCAGGGTTCTGCAGGAAAACAGAACCAGCGGGACGCAGAGATGCACAGAAGGAGACCAGCGATTGAGGACTGGCTCATGTGGCTACGGGCTTTGAGGAATCCCACCACGGAGGCCCAGGAAGGCCAGTGCTGGAAGTGCCAGTCCAGGCCTGAAGGACGAGGAGCCAGGAGCTCCCAGAACAAGCAGAGAGCAGGTCCCCCACCTTTCTCTGCCTTTCATTCTGGTCAGGCCCTCAACAGGTTGGCTCATGCCCACCCACACTGGTGAGGGTGATCTTTACTCAGTCTATTGAATCAAATGCTAGTCTCTCCTGGCAATACCCACCTAGACGCACTCCGAAACGGTGTTCTGCCAGTGACCTGGGCTCCTAGCCCAATCAAGTTGACCCAAAATTACCTATCATGCAGATGATTTTCAGTCCTCACAGAGAGTAAAAGACCAAGAGCATAGACCGTATAAAAGAAAAGGTAGTTAAAAGCCTTACAGCTTATAGCAAACATATGTTGGTGATTTCAAGGACGAACCTTTAAAAAAAAAACCCTCTTTGCCTCTCTGATCCAGTTTATAGATGCTGTCACCCTCCGTGTCTTCTGGGCATTTGAGCATGGCCTGCTGAACCCAGTGCAAACATAGGAGGGTCTCTGGCCAAGAACAGAGGGGTTTCTCAGCATGAGTCTGTCCAGTTTCCTTTACTGGCCACACCAATCCTTTTAGCTCTTTCAGGGTCAGATCATCTTCATAAAATTTTCATGGAACATGTGATTTCAGGCATGATAGGATTTAGCTATTTTTTAAATATCATGTTCTCTTCTTTTATAGAACATAAAATGCAATAGAAACTTTTCCTGATTTTGCAAATTGATAAACAAACTACTTTCTATATTTTTTCTTAATCTATCCTCTTTATATTTTTATTTTTTTTCTTCATAGCTTTATTGAGGTAAAATTAAAGTATAATAAAATGCACATATTTGAAGTATGCCATTTGATCAGTTTTTATGTTTTGACATGTATGTAACCAATACAATCAGAGTAAAAAGCATTTCCATTACATTTTTTTATTTCAAATCATGCAAACTGTTTCCTGCATGATTACATTAGAAATAAATCACCTTAAGATATATAGAAACCCACCCCCACATCTCAACTACTTCAAATTAAACAGCACAGTCATAAATATCTCACAGGTCAAAGAAGAAACATAAGAAAAGTAATTAAAAAGTGCTTTGAATTAAGTGATAATAAAAGCTTAAAATATCAGAATCTCTGGGATGTAACAGTACTCAGATGAACATTTATAACTTAAAGTACTTGTATCAGAAAGAAACTAGATTAACAATTAAATTATTTTCAAATTAGGTAGTAGGAAGGAAAAATTAAGAGTAGGGGCAGAAATACATAAAATATAAAGAAATAATACTGCTAAAATTGATAAAAATCAAACAAGTCTAATCAAAAAAAAAAGGCAAGAACACAAAAATTAATATCAATGGAATGGAAGCAATCAAAACCACCCTAGAGATGCTAAAAATATATTTAGGTAATATTTCAATTGTATACCAACACGTATGATAGCTTACTTAACATGGTCTATATTAAAGAAGGATCCATGTGTCACTAAGAAGAAAATGTATTCAGTCATTGATGAGTGAAATATTCTATATATGCCCATTAAGTCTAAATTACCAATTGGGTTCTGCAGCTTCTTTATTTAGTTTTTGTTTGGAGGATCTATCCAGTGGTGACAGGCATGTTAAAGTTACCCAGTATTTTTGTTTTGTGGTCTATTTAATTCTCGAAATTGAGAAGGGTTTGTTTGATGTAGATAGATGCCCCATTATTTGGAGCATAAATATTTCTGATTGTTATGTCTTGTAGATGTACAGTTCCCTTAAGCAGTATGAAATGTCCTTCTTTGTCCCTTCTGATTAACTTTGACTTGAAGTCCACTTTATGTGATATGAGAATGGAAGCCTCTGCTTGTTTACAAGACCCTTATGAGTGATGTGTTTTCACATCCTTTTACTTTCTGTGGGTGTCTTTGCCTACGAGGTGAGTCTCTTGGAGACAGCATATTGTTGGGTCTTGTTTTTAAATCCAACCTGCCAGTCTGTGTCTTCTGATTAATGAGTTTAGGCTATTTACATTCAATGTTGTTGATGAGAAATGATTTTTATTCCCTTCCATTTTGACTTATTTCTGGTTTTGAATTTGCATTAGTGTCTCCTTTGATGCACTATTCTTCTAGTGCAGCTCCTCCCTTTGCTGCTTTTCACTTTTATTTTTTACTTCTTCTTCATGAAATATTTTATTGAGAATGTTTTGTAGTGGAGGTACTCTAGTTATGAACTCTTTTAACTTTCGTTTATCATGGAAAGTTTTTCTTTCATCATCAATTCTGAAGATTAATTTTACTGGGTATAGTAATCTTGACTAGCATCCATTTTCTTGGTATATATTATTCCAAGACATCATAGTTCTGAGGGTCTGAGTTGAGAATCAGCTTTAATCTGGATTGATTTCTCTCTAAATGTTACCTGCCAGTTTTCTCTGGCAATCTTTAAAATTCTATCTTTATTCTATATGTAGGTATTTCCATAATAATTTGTCTTGGTGTGGGTCTGTGTAATTTTGTATATTTGGGGAATATGAGTCTCCTGTACTTGATTTACTATTTCCTTCATTATGTTTCAGAAACTTTATGATATTATTTCATTGAAAAGTTTGTGCATTTCTTTGGTTTGTATGTGAGTCTTCTTCTATCCCAACAAATATTAATTTGGTCTTTTTAGCTTATTCCATATTTCTTGAAGGTTCTGTTCATGGTCTCTTAACATGTTTTCTCCAAGTATGCTTTCTTTTTAAGATTAAATATTTTGTGTTCATTGCCTGAAACTCTGTCTGCCAAGTGGTCTAATCTGCTGGTGATGCCTTCCATTGAATTCTTAATTTGGTTTTGATTCCTTCATTTTGATTTCTGTTTGTTTTTTTTCTAGAATATTTATCTCTTTATTGAAGTGATCTTTTACTTTCTATATTTTCTTTATGATTTCACTCCTTACATCATCCTTTATTTTGCAGATCAGTTTGAATGTGAGCTTTATAAATTCCTTCTCTGTCATTTCTTTCACCACAGTGTCATTAGATTCTGTAACTGATTTATCTTGGGTTGTTTCAGACTATTTGTTTCCTTGCTTTTTCATGTTATTTGTGTGTCTACCCATCTAGCCATATAGATCTGAGGTAGCAGACTTTCTACCCTGTGGACTCATAGTGTCCCTGAAGGTTTCCAGTACCTCAAAGCTTAGGGGTAGAGAAATAATAACAACAACTAATGCAAACAATATACAGCATTAAACTAAGTAGCTCCTACTATAACATCTAAAATGTCATAATAAACAGAAATGATATGATCAGTTATTGCCCACAGCAAAATATGTTAAGTTTGCAAAAGGGTTTACAATGTTGAATGGTTGAGTGAGAGAGAACAGAAGTAATGTAGCATGTGATGATTATGAGGGAGGAGAGAAGGTAGAAGTAAAAAATTAAAGAAAGAGTGAAAGAGAGAAAGTGAATCAAGGGAAACAAGTGAGAGAAAAATATATAGAGAATAAAGTAAAAATTTTTAAAAATAAAAGAATACAAAGCAAAATTGAAATATACTACTTAAATATCCTCAAAATATTGATCTAATTCCATCCATTTATTTTCAAATGCCACAATATTATTCATCTTTATGGCTGAATAATATTCCATTGTGTACATATACCACAGTTTCTTTATCCATTCACCTGTTGAAGGGCATCTAGGTTGGTTCCGCAATCTAGCTACTGTGAACTGAGCTGCTATAAACGTTGATGTGGCTGTGTTACTGTAGTATGCTGATTTTAAGTCCTTTGAGAATGAACCAAGGAGTAAGATAACTGGGTCAAAAGGTGGATCCATTCCAAGTTTTCTGAGGAATCTCCACACTGCTTTCCAGAGTGGCTACAACAATTTGCAACTTCACCAGCAATGTAAAAGTGTGCCTTTTCCCCCCATTCACACCAACATTTATTATTGTTTGTGTTCTTGGTAATAGCCATTCTAATTAGAGTAAGATGAAATTTTAGAGTTGTTTAAAATTGCATTTCTCTAATTACTAGAGATGTTGAACCCTTTTTCACATATTTATTAATTGCGTGTATGTCTTCTTCTGTAAAGTGTCTGTCCAGTTCCTTGGCCCATTTATTGATTGAGTTCTTTGTATTTTTGGTGTAAAGTTTTGTAAGTTCTTTATAAATTTTGGAAATAAGTGTTCTATCTGAAGTGCATGTGGAAAAGATTTTCTCCCACTCTCTTGGCTCTCTGTTCACATTTGATCTCAAAAATCCAAAGGCCAAATGTTTTCCCTGATAAGTGGAGAATGACATATAATGGGAGTGGTGGTGTGGGGAGTGAGTGAAGAATGGGGGAACTTTAGATTATGTAGAAGGAAATGAGGGGGGTATGAAAAATGGTGGAATGAGACAGACATCATTACCTTATGTACATGTATAATTACACAAATGGTATGAATCTACATCATCCACAACCATAGAAACAAAATGATGTACCCCATTTGTGTACAATGAATCAAAATGCAGTCTGTAAAAAATTAAAAAATTTTAAAAAATTGATCCATGTAAAATTGTTGACTTCAAAAATGCCAGAAAGGAGAAAAAAATGAATATGCATAAATGTCCATGAACCATTAAGGTCAATTAAACAGAAAAGAAAAAAGGAAAAAAAAAATCTCGATGAAAAGTTAAAGAATTGAGTCCATTGGAGTTCAAAAGATTCTCAGCTTCTCTTCTCAGCCGTCAGGGGGTCATCTGGACCGTGATGTTTCACCTCTGGGTTGCTGGAGCGACAGAGCTAATCACGTAGCTAGGTTTCCTGGAGGCAAGGTTCAGGGCTCCAGGCTCTGTGCTGAATGCCGCTTGGTCTGGAGATTCTAAATCCGGGCACCTCCAGGCCCCAGCGATTACTGGTCTGCACTGAAAGACTGCACCCCAAGGATGACCCCTGGGTTCCACTCCTATGGTTGAGGAGCCAATTCTTAGTCAACTACATTCCCTCCCTTGCTTCCTGGTCTCAGGTTCAGTCTCCCAACTCCGTCTCTTCCCTTCCCGACTCTTTCAGAATCCCACCCAGGCGCATCCCTTCCAGCTGATCCTGCAGCCAGGTTGGCGGGGGAGGGGGGATCTGGGTGGGCTCCCACGACCAGTAGTCCCCTGTGTAAACCTCTCTCCACATTTGATTTTCTCCTGGTCACTCATGCACACTCTGTGTCATGCAGTGTGTGTTTGCCAGGCCCATATTTTGGGTCAAACTCAAATTTGCCAGGAATGGGTTCCCTAAAATGCTGGACCCCACATTTTGTGGCTGCAAAATGGTTCTTTCCTCGGTTCTCTGCATTCAGCCTGGAGAGATGGTGGCTTCTTTCTGGCACTAGGATTTTGTGCAGCACACCTTTCAGCTTAGTAGGGCAATGTTCTTCATCTCTGAACTCTCTGCACCCAGACATGCCTCAGGCCTCCTGAAAGCATGGGTTCCTTTCATTCCCTTGTCCCTCTACTTTGCTCTTGAACAGACTGCTCTGGCTGATGACTCCAGCAACAGTGGAGGTAATAGTCAACCTCCTGAGTCCCTGATCTGCTTTAAATGTCCAGCATTAAATTCTAATGAAGGCCCCCACCTTTTTTGTTCTTCACCCACTTTGCTGAGAAGCTGCTTACTTGGTTTCAAGTCATGGAGCATCCAGGAAAGTGACCTGCTCTATTCCACCATCTTGAAACTCCTCCTACTTTCCATAGTTTTAAAACTATATTTAGGTAGGCTAATACCTCATCAGAATCATGTCCAAATTTCTTCACCATTATCTCTAGAGAGCCAGGTGCCATGGAGTACATCGAGTCCAGTCCTCACCCTCTGACGACCCCAGGCCTAAAGATGCACATAGACGGAAAATCCCAGGTCAAGGAAAACACGGCACTCCAGAACCGTAAGGCCTGAGGGCTGTGTGAGTGTTCGCCCAGGCCCACAGTTTCTCTGCCCTTTCTCCAGGTGATTCCATGTCTTAGCACCTATGGACACTGCAGCAGTGCCCGTGGGAGGGCAGACGTGTCTCTGAGGTCCTGCAGTTGATTCTTGGACCTGCGCTCAGAGGTGAGATTGCTGCAGCATGGAGCAGGTGCACTTTTAATTTTTAGAGGAGACTCTACTCTGTTTCCCACAGTGCAGGCCACGTTTTATAGCCTCACCAGTTTCCCCACATCCTTGCCATCAGCTGTCATCTTTTAAAACCGTGTATTTATTAGAGCACATTTAGTGTCACTTAAAGGCAGTTACAGAGATGCCCCTAGGCCCTCTGCTGCGCACATGCCTAGCCTCCCACGTTATCGATATTCCCCACGAGAGGGTACGTTTGCTACAGTGGATGAACCTGCCCTTCACTCATGTCCATCGACTCGAGAAGACATTCGTCCTATGCCACTAGCTGGACAGAGGAGTGGGTGAGGGTGTGGTGCCTCCCAAAGTTCAGATTGAAAATATAAAATAACCCAAGCTGCAGCTTTAGGAAGATGGCATTTCTCTACTGTAAGGAGCCAATATTAATGATGAAACACCCGAAGCCACTTACACAGTTCCACGTCAGAGATTTCTGAGAAAACTTTTTGAGTAATGTGTTAAAAAACAAAGCAACACAGGGCCCGGTTTGCTCTGGCTGTAGAGGACGTTGCGCCTGCACCGCAGAGGATGTGCGGTAATACCACGTGGAATGGCTCTTGTTCAGCACGGGACCCAGCATGCGTTCCAGAACTGCCTCTTCCCTTCCATCAGGAGAGCTGCTCCCAATTCACACTCGAAGTCACACCGAGTCACCCAAATGCCACCAGATTCAGAAGCCCTTCCATGCCAGGCGTCTTGCCACGGAGGCATATTAAGCAGATGCTGGCGATGCTAACTTGAGGCGGGTTGAGAATCCACGGGAAGGATGATCCATCCACAAGAGAAGCTGCCAAAAAGTCAGTGACGGTTGTCTAATGGGTTTCTAGAAGCCTTCCCTGTGTCACGGAAAGTGATTAAAAGAAATGTCAAGAAGAAGTACTCTTGAGTAGCGCAAGGCCTAAAATTCTGTTGGACTGACGGCCTAAGGACTCACTCTAGAGGAGCAAATACGTCTGACACGTGAGTTCAGCCAGATCTCGAGCACCCTGAGCTGCTGAGTGGGAAGCAAGGGCTCTGAGAAACAGGCCTGCCCCCTTCTGGTTGGCCTCAGCTGGGGATCCTGCAGACCCCCCAACTCACACAATTCCAATGACTCTAAGACCTAAAAGAAATAAAAATGGATAAGGGCCAAATGAGGACAGAATCCCACTTTGACATACAAGAGCAAAACTGATAACTTACATGTTAGTAACAGATTCTAGCAATTAGTTTCTTAAAATGGAGTTCTCTGGGGTTGGTGGTGGGAAAGCAAGGATAGCTCGAGTACAAACCACATCAGCGAAGTGCGTCACGTGAACAGACGCACAGAGAAGAGCCTCACATCATCTCTCAACGGCGACAGGAAAGTATTTGATGAAAGCCAGCATTCAATCTCCTTTTTATTCTTCTTAGTGAACTAAAATGAATAAGAATATTCTGATTTCCAAACAGAAACACATGGAAATATCACCTAACACATGGCATGCCTGACTCTTCCTGGCTCTCATGTCCACCTGTCCTGCAGGTGGGACCCTAGGTCCCCGTGGCTGCACTAACCAGCCGTGGAGATGCTGCCTCCTGGAGCACAGGGCGGTGGCTTCCTGTGCGACCTCGAGGACCCAGGCTGGCTCAGTTCAGAACCCCGTTCACCTCAACAGCCCTGCACATGGAGGACATCTTCCCTGCTCACATGGCTCCATGGAAACCGGGAGTCAGACACCAAGCCACAGGCTGCTCGTACTCTGACTGATGCTGTGCTGTCGAAAATCACCTCAGAGCAGTGACACCGGGGACTGTCATGGTCCTTACGAACGTTTTGAACAGTTTTTGGCAGCATGTCTACAGCCCAGCATAGCCTGCTGGTCCCATTCTTGGGTCTACACTCAACAAAACAATCGCATCACCACAGCATGTGCACAAAAATAACCTCCATGGCTTCCCTCATACCATTCCCAATGGAGACAACCAAAATGTCTACCAACACGGAATGCTTAAGCAAATGGCAATGTTCATACTGCGAAATACCACGCGGCCAGAGAAAGAAGCAAGCAAGCGACTGATACATGCACAACACAGATGAGTCTCCCAGACATTGGACGTAACATGAATGGAAGAAAGCTTGCCCAAGAGAGGATATGGATTATAATTCAAAACAAACATAGAAATCAGAATCATGCACAACTAGCATGTGACGGCAGAAATCCAAATGGTGGATCTTACAATGGGGACTGCTGATTGAGAGGGTCGTTGAGGGGTCATATGGTGTGATACTAATGTGCTGTTGGACCTGAGAATAAATGCTCAGAAAGCTTATGCACGTATGTGACGTGCATGCTGGCCTAATGTCATGGACCTTAAGTTCCAGTTATGTTCAATTCTAGTTAAACTCAATTTAAAATAAAAATCTAAAATGGGAAATAAAGTAATGAAAATGCAAAGAATACCCTTGAAACCATTTCTCACCTGTCAAAAAATTCACCAAATTGACAACCTACTATTGACAAGCCTGTGCAGAAACAGAGTCTGAACCTGGCAAAGCCCTGACAGAAGGTGGAGGGCTTGCACAGGGTGGGGCTAATAGTGACCCTGACATGATTCCAGGTGATGTGCATGTACCCTTTAACCCACAGCCCCACCTGGGGGGACTGTCACAGAGGAAATGATGTGTGCAGAAGCTCTGGGTGCAGCATGGAAAGAGGTAACTACAGAGGCCTGTGGACCACCTGTCCACAGGAAGCTGCCGGAAAGAACAGAGCTCCCGTGCACTCCTACGAAAGCTCCAGACGAGAACTGTGCGTGAGCACCTGCCCTGCAGGTAAGAGGATCTCTTCCGATCTGCTTTATCTGCACAGCAAAAGGTGGCCTGCTACCTAAGAACCAGCTGCCTGCATGGAGAGAGGAGTAGATGGTGCAGGGCAGGTACAGGACTGTGCTGTGCATTTTTTAGCATTATTCTGGTTCTCAAACCAGGTGACATGTTACATACTCAAAAAACAAAACTCAGTTTGAAAAACAGCACTGACCTTGTGTGACTCTGTATGAAAGTGAGGTTTCTATCTCATAACACACCAAAAAACAAAATTTCTGTAAAATAACGTCTGTACAAAGCAAACTTGAAACTTCAAGAGGAAATGCAGAAGAATATTTTTTACAAAATCAGGGAAATGTCTTTAAAATATGTACAAAATGTCAAATATGAAGGACGATATCACATTACATTTAAAACATGTAGATTAAAATATACTATAAATAAACTGAAAGCTGTAGACTATGAGATATAATTGTAATGTGAATAAACAATAGAATGTTTTCACAGAAATCTCATAGGAACTCTTTCAAACCAATAAGAAACAGACGACCCAAGAGCCAAACAGGAAAATGTGTGAAGAAGTGATTCAGAAGGGAAGACACGTGGGCAACCCACAGCGTATGGAGAAAGGGTGACATTGGTCACGAGCCTGGGACATGCAGGACGAAAAAGACAGAGGAGCACGCAGGACACTGACAGGTGAGAAGGAGACCATGACTGCGTGCTGGCCAGGGTGCTGGAAATGGACTTCCTGTGCTGTGTAACATGGAGCAAACAGCTTCGGGCCACTGATGCACCAGGCAAAGCCAAAGGCGCACAGAACAGAATGTGCAGTCCCTGGTTCGGCTTCTTGGGTCTAGCCAGGAGGGAGTCTCAGGTGCTCAGAGACTCTTCCAGCCAAATGTTAAAAAAAAAAAAAAAAAAAAAGCAACAAGTAGCTCAGTGAATAAATCATGGTTTATTCATTCAACCAAAAACTGAACCACAGAGAAGTTAATGTACCCGACTGTAAGCACCAGCATGGATCAATTCTGAAAACACTTGGGTACCAGAAAAGAAAAGCAAGTTGCAAAAGGTTATGTATGATACGATGTCATTTATGTGACAATCCCAAACATAGCAGTCTGCAGGAAATCCATATGGACACACAAATGTGTGACAAATAGAGCAAATTAGAAGGAGGCTCAGTGCAAATCAACTTGGAAAGGGTAGCTGCTCTTGGAGGAAAGCAACCCCTTGAGATTTACCCACCCATTTAGCAGACATGGGGAAGCACCTGCCAGGTGCCCGAGGCTGTTCTAGGTATGGGAACCGCTGTGTAAACAAGAGGGGCCCGCGGGCTGTGTGCTACAGGGCAGGGAGCCGGTGAGACAGACAATGGCCAATCAATATGTGACATGACATCCGTGGTTTATGAGCACTGGGGAGGACGGGGCAGCAGGGCAGGTAGTCACCAAGAGTGACCACTGAGAGGTGCTCCCTGGGAGGAGGCGCCCTTGTGTGGGGACCTGAGTGAAGGGAGGGAAGTCAGCGAAGACTTGGAATCAAGACCCCAGACAGGAGCGAGCGGGATGGGACCAAGGGTCAGAAGAAAGGTCACTGCACAAACCTGCACCCGATGGGGGAGGAAGCCAGACGGGTCGCGCTGTGCCCTACTGCCCTGGCGAGCAGCGTGGGTCGTCTCCAAACGTGCGTTGTGGCCGTGTCCTGGTGTGAATCACCTTCTAAAGGGCCGCTCTCAGTGTGTTTACTTTCACAAAGAGCAAGGCTGAAGAGCAAGCATAATGGTTGGCGCACCGTGCAGCCTGGGCTTGCGTCCGCCCTCCGGGGACAGGAGTTTCCCCTGCCAGTGAGCCCGTCTCATCTACCACGCAGTGCCTGTCTCGGGGTTGAGCGTTCACAGAAGTCCACTGTTGACCCTGCCGTTAATGAGACTGCATCCACGGCACCCGCCTGGGAGCCGGACCAGGAGGCGGCAGAACTGTCACAGAATCAGACAAACCAGCCTCGAAGGACCCTCAGGAGAACACATCCTATCACGCTGGCCGTATGGCTCAGAGGGCGCCAGGCTTGTACTTTTGCTCTGACTTCATCTTCTCTGTGACCCTGAACTAGTCACCAAAGGGTTGCAAGCATCAGTGAATCTAAAAATACAGGTGCTATCTGACGTCTGTGCACCAGGCGGTGTGGATAGAAGATCATGGATATAAAGCATTAGAAAACAGGTGAGACAGCATGGTTGGTGGACTTCCTCTCCTGAAGACAATCCGAGTGTCTATAGGCAAATGTTGCACAATTATACCGAAGTGCCTCCAGAGCCGTCCATAGCCAGGTGACTCAGCACTGAACTGGGGGTCAGCACCCCAGGTTCAATTCCTTGCTTTCCCACAGAAATCCCCAAGCATGCTTAGGAATCCCTTAACTTTTCCCATCTCCCCAGCACCGCCCCCTCCCTGCCAGAGACATAAATAATCTCCGTGTCGGTGCCAGTGCAGGAAGAAATCTGAGGCCACCTACACGCTCTGACGAGCCAACTCCTCACAAGTACGAGCTCTGGGGCAGGCTACCGAATGTTTCCAAGGTCTGCAGTCTGCGCCTTGCCCTCAAGGTGGGGAAGGGAGCCTCGAGCCCTGGAGGTGACAGGCGGGCAGGACATCAGCCTGACGTGAGCTTGGTGCGTGGGCGCCCTTCCCGAGAGGCCTCGCGAGGCTCCTGGAGGGCTTGCGGCACGTTCTCTAACCAGGGCTCCCTCTCTTCCTCGGGTCGGGTTGCACGTCCTTGAGAATACCTCCTTAAAACCTCGGGAGACCCTGGTCTATACCCACGGGCGGGGCTCCAGCCACCCGGAGCGCACCGGCCCGTGTAGACCGCGGTGGAGGAGCTGGCGCACGGTGAGGGCTACCTGACCACACTGCCCACACGCAGCTCCGCACCGGCTTTTCTGTCTCAGCTTGAACCTGCTCGTCAGGTTGCTTTCTAGTCTTTGCAGGTGGCTGGGACAAGGCTGCAGCCGAGGGGGTCCGATGCTTTTAGAGTCGAGAAGCCAGTGCCTTCAGATTGAGCAGAAGTGTTCAGCTGGCTGAGGCAGGGAAGATGCCAACCAGCAACGGCCACGGCTGACGGCCCTGCGGACTCTGCTGCTCCCTAGGGCGGCAGGGGTAGGAGCAACAGGAGGAAAGGGCACAGGTAAAGCACTGGCCTCAACAGGCACAGGGAAGACTGGGAGGGAAAGTGCCCACCACCTGTGTGATCAGCCCGGAAAGGCCGCCATGGGACCAGCTTCCTTGGGTTCAGAGGCTGAGTCTAGACCTCCAGACCATGGTGCGCTAAGGCCAGCATGAGGTACGCCTTCCCACACTGGAGATATTTTCTGTGAAGAAGCCACATTGAAAACCTCAGCTTACATTTGTGCAGTGCCTCATAGCTCACCAAACATTGCGTATGTGAACGCATGGATACTCTAAGTCATGATTATCATTCCAGTTTCATTTACCAGGGAACTAGAGCTTCCGTGGCTTTAGTTACCGATGATCAAAGAGCCAGTGAGCAGCAGGCCCAGGCCAGCCCTCCCCCAGCGGTCAGCCAGAGCAACCTGTGCCTCGGGCTCTAGCCAGGAGACGGTACTGTCCCAGGGCCATTGGCAGCACCCCAAGATGCTTCCAATTGTCTCATTTGGGGTATGCGATACTGACATCTGTTGGGTGAGGGTGAGGAACTCTACTAGGCACCCACAGCACACAGGAAGCCTCCCCACAATGAATCATCCAGTCCCAGCAGTCGATAAGTCAAGACTGGGAGATGCTTACTATTCCACAGCTGTCCTTCCAAACCCACGTTGTAAAACTGATATTTTAAAACAGATTTTTCTCAAACTTTATCACAAAATATCTGAAGCATAACCCGAGTATAAGAATTTCACTTCTCCTTTTTCTTGGTGTAACCGTGACCAATAACAAATCCAGCCCTTGATACTACCAAACTTCAGTCACAGCAAGGAGTGAGGGTGTGGGGAACAGACGGCGGCAGAGTCCACCCATGATGACTGGTCTCCCTGTAGTAACAAAACCGACCAGCACGACCCGGAATCCCCAACGCAAAACAGGTATTTCTTTCTTCCTCGTACTGCATGTCTAAAGGGTCTGTGCGCCCCCGCCCCACACAGGTGCTCAGGGACACAGCTTCCAGGGGCTTCCCTGCTGTGGAGTTGCACTGTCCAGGGCGCACAGACCCCGCAGGAGCACCACACCCACGTGGCCCAAATCTGCCCCCAAGGGAGGCCAGGATATGAACTCAGGGGCACTTGGAGCATCACTGCCCTGTCCACTCTGGGACAAGCCTGGTCCTGCACTGCCAGAAACGGAGGGGACGACGTCAGAGCGGGAAGGGTGGAAAGATGGGAGCTACGTCAGGAGCACAGAACCAATGGCGGCACTGGATGCTCATGACCTTCCAGATGACCAGTGACCAGCTGTCCACGCCGGGCAGACATCGAGGCCGCGGTTGTCGTTCCTCAACCTGCTTGAGTACCATACAGAGGAGCACGTGCGTCTCAGGAACTCCCGAGGAGTGAGGTGTCCCCATGCAGGAAGAAGTGCCAAGTTACAGCTGCGTGAATGTGGTGTGGGCCGAGAGGCCACGGGGGACGCCACCCAGCTGGACACCCTAGAGGCGTTCTGAGCAGGCGGATCCGAGGAGCGTGCCACTCAAGGGCAACTCCGACTGACACACCAGCCTTCTGACTGCTGCCTGGAAACTCAGCACCCTGCCCCTTGTCAATAGTAGGCGCCCAGAGTCAGCCGGACGCAGGTCAAAGGCAGGGGCCTTCCCAGGACTTCCGATGCTGGCTCCGCACCTCAGACCAGCCAGCTGCAGTTCAGGGGCTCCTGGGGCCCCTCAGGTTTGATACTTGCTGGCTTGACTCCCAGAACTCGAGAAAGTGCTGTAATCCGGGCCACGGTTTTAATATAACGAACCAGAGTCAACCAAATGAAGGGCAGATGGGGAGGGATTCAGGACCAGGAGACACAACCCTTCCTTGTCCTCAAGTGTCCAGGCCTTTAAATTTTCCATATGACAATACACCTGGAAAATTAGCAACCTAGGAAGTCCCCTGAGCTGGCTGTCCACAGCTTTTATTGGAGCTTCAACACACAGGCACAGCAGACCAAATGATCACCCTGGGGCTGCCAAAAGCTCCCACCCTCAAATCCCAGTGCCAGGGACAAGGGCCGGACCTCTCTTGGGGTAGAGCTGATGCTTCACCCTTCAGCAGGAAATACCAAGGAAGCCGTAACAATTGTCCTGTGACTGAATTCACATGTTAAACTTTTTTAAGGTATCTGATTACTAGTGGAGCTATTTGTTGAGAACAAATCATGTGCCAGGACCTGGGCTAACTATTTCATTCACACCTCTCTGGAAACCTCCTGTGCATTCCTCCTAGGGAGCTGGAGGAGAGCCATCGCAGGTCGGGAGACTCGCTCTGAGCGCCTTGCTCAGCGCACTTGCCCACTCGCTGTCAGAGGCCCAGCAGGTTCCCAGCCACCCACCTGGCTGAATCAAGAACCCACAATCTTTATCACTCTGTTCTGCTTCCTTGGTGACTCTGGTCTCCCTTGGGCACAGAAGTGGCACACAGGCACACATTGGCCACCTTGCACAGGATTCTAGGAGGAAAGTGGCAGAGGTGGGAGGCTTAGTGCCTGGGCCCCAAACAGCCCCATGTTTGCCATCAACTCTGCAATCAGGCCTGCGCTGTCCCTCAACCCCCAGGCCTCCTGGGGACAACATACCCCAGCCCTGCCAGCCAGCAGGGTTCAGAGGTGCTCAGAGCTGAGGACCAGCACTCTGCACCCCTGAGCGTGCTCAAGGGCAACCACCTGGGACACTTCCTTTCTCCACCCACAGACATCTGCCTCTCTGAGCTGCAGCTCTCCCTGGTGTCACTTGGACTTGAAGTTAACCTCTCTTTGTCCCCTCCCCTGATGGTAGTTTCTGACCCCTGCTGGCTCTGCATTCCTGACTGGCTTCCTCCTCCAGGTTCCCCTTCCCTTGCTGTCTCTGACCCACGTTGCTGCCTTCACCCCAGCTCGCTGTGCTTCCCAGCCATGCAGATGTGTTTAGCCCTTTCTACAGTAGGAGGTAGGCAGGAAAAAGTCAAAAGAGGGAAATACTTCACGACTAGCTCCCAGTTAAGAGAGATGCTGGAAAATCACCTCAACTGTAACGGAGGGTACCGATGCCTGCAAAGGTGAAAGTCCTCCTTAGATGTTCCCAACAGGCCTGTCTCCTGAGCCCAGGGAGGTTATGCCCATCCCCACGGCTCCCTGTGCAGCTGCCCCTCCCTCCCACCCTCCTTTCCCTTCACGTGTAGAAGAGACTCTCAAAGCACTCTCTCAGAACCAGAGCCTCACCCATCAAAGAAACAAAAGGCAATGTCACAGAAAGCGGAAAAGGAGAAGGAGATTCATATTCTGGAATTTGCTCTAGTGAAATAGTCTCCATGTGTACAGGGGGCCAATTCGGATGAAGCAGAAAAGTCAAGAGCGGGCTCTGGAAAACCAGGAATACCTCCCCTTCACCTTCGGCATTCATGAGAAGAACGACAAACAAGCATGATAGAAGATGTCTGGCACCGCAAAGTCCCCTTAGACTAGAGAAAAGGACTCCATAAGCCCTACTTCCAGGAGAAGGTTGCAAGAAAGCCTCAGGATTCAAAAGTCAGTGTTCTGAGGTGTTAGACCCAAAGATCATGGAGAGAGCCTGTCTTGACAGGAGCGTGGCAAGCCAGAGGCGACATAGGCTTGACAGCAGAAGGCCCGGCCCACCTGGGGGCCGCGGTTGCTAGCTAGGAAGGCCTGAGCCTGACGGCCCGGAGCTGCTCCTCCTCATAGCCTCCCGGGAACTGGCCCCCTACCCTCGGGGGCGGGAGGGACTAAAACAGAAAACGCCAGGCCCTTTCTATGAGCACGCAAACCAGCCTGACCCAGGCTCTCTGGGGGCTCTTGCACCTGGGGGAGATTTGTCCCGATGGCAGAAGCAGTGGCAATGTAAGAGGTGGGCGGGCAGAAGCACATAGCCCACCCTGCAGCAAGCAACACCAGAATCATCAGGGTGGTCCCCCGTCATTGGAACCACCCCAAAGAGAGGGAAGGAGGGTTCTGAAGGACGGCCACGGTCATCAGCAAAACTTTGGACTCCCCATTACTGGCATCGCTTTGGGAAACTGGAGTCTCCAACAAGGGAAGGAGCACTTTGTTGGTTTGGGGACGGTCTTAAAGAAAGGCGTTCCATCTTTATTTTCCAATCAGAAGAGAAAGCACCTGCACTGCGGTCTTTTGTTAGTAAGAAACAAGTGACCGTCCCCATATTTTTCTTAGAATTCTTTTTTAAAATAGCACAACCCAGTACATAAATTTTGAATCAGTAACAGGGGAGTTTCAGGGAGCAATCAGCAAGTTCATAGCAGTAGTGGGGTATGGCCTCTGTGAGCGCACAGCGCAGCAGGTTCTGGTTTGCCTGGAGCAGTTTACTGGGCACAGGATTCCCAGGAAAGTATCTATTCCCAGGAGAAACTCACCACTAACATGAAGGGAAATCCCATCAAATTAAGCCTTCCTGAACTTAAAATATTCTTGGGTATATGATATACAAATTAAAAAGAACTCATATGAGAAAACCAAAACCAAGTACAAACTGAGAAACCAGTATTAATTAATGAAAGGTCTGAAATACATAAACTTATCTTAAAATAAGTATACTTTAGTTTAAAGTTTACTTGGTAACACATACCTACCAGCAGCTTTGGATAAGAAGACTTAGAACACAACATGAGTGAAGTAGAGAGAAGTTTAGTAAATCTGGAATTTTAGAATATCAAACAAAGCAAAGCATAGAAAGAATGTAGTCATATCCATAATAAGTAGTATTATGAGATGTCCCCCAAAAGCTCATGTGCAAGACAATGCAGGAACATTCAGAAGTGAAGTAATTATAAGAGCTATGACCTGAGTAGTGGATTAATACATTTGATGGATTAATAGTTTCAAGGGACTACTCTAAACTGGGTGGTAACTGTAAGCAGGTAAGGTGTAGATGGAAATTGTAAGATAACAGGGCATGTGCCCTTGGAGATTATATCTTATTCCTGGTTCTGGTGCTCTCTATTTTTGTTTCCTGGATGCTATGATCTGAGCATTTTTCCTCCACAATGTCCTTCCACCATGTTGTTTGTCTCACCTCAGGCCCAGATTAATGAAGTCTGCCAACAATGAATTGAAACTTAGAATCAGTGAACCCAAAATAAACTTTCCCTCCTCTAAGTTTTTCTTGTTGAATATTTTGATCACAGCAAGGGAAAGTGACTAACACTGAAATTGGTGCCAAGAAGTGGGGCCATTGCTGTGACTAACCTGACCATATGATTCAGAAACTTCTGGAACTGGTTTGTGGGAAGCATATGAAAAAATTTGAAGATGCATGCTGGAGAAGCCTTAGAATGTTGTAAGCACAGCTTAATGAGTATGAACTCAGAAGACGAGAATACTGATAGGAAAGCAGACAGTAAAGACTGTGCTAATGAGGCTTCGGAGGAAAACAAGAACTCTATTGGGTATTGGACTAGAGATCATACATGTTACACTCTGGCAAAGAACTTGCCTACATTTTGTCCGTGTCCCAAGACCATGTGTGAGGCCCAATTTAAAGGACTAATTAATGTAGCATAGGAAAACTCAAGGCATCACAGCACTCAGGCAGTAGTATGGGTACTACTGTAAGATTTTAGCAGGTTTACTATAAAAATTGGGAGCAGAAAGTAGAAAAGAAAGATTTTAAAAATTTGATATTTGGCCAGAAAAACACATGTAAAATTGAAGCCAATTGTAGTTGCTAAAGAGCTTACTGCCTATACAGAGAAGCTAAGTACTTTGCCCAGAGATGATAAGAAAGACACCTCAGGGGGATTTCAACAATCAGCAAGACCACACCCAACATAGGCTTAATGGTGTATTAAAAACTCCTTTGAGAAGATATTATGGAGGCACCATATTCACCCAGCGCTGACCAGGAAGCTCTTCCCCAGGATTGGTCTCACAGTGCTTGGCTGCACAGGCATTCAGAAGACACTATAGCCATGGTCCAAAAGGTTACAATTACTGTTTGATCTGGCAACAAAACCTCACATCATCAACACCATGATGGTTCTGCAAGAATGCAGGACCTTGGAGATAGGGGGCCAGAGAGACTTCCACCAAGGTTTCAAAAGAAGGCCTGGGAAGCCAGGCAAAGTATAACAGGGTCATAATCCATGAGGGTAACCCCTGAGAGGGCAATGCATGATGCTGTTTGAAGGAAGCTGCAGTTGCACTGGAGAATACCCAGAATTAGGAGCTAACAGTAACATGGACCATTTGTTGAGAAAAGTTGCTAGTTGCAAACACAGCCAGCCTCAGAAAGATCATATTGGCTTCAACCAGCAAGGCCAAAGAAACGGGGCTGCCCTTTGAAGATCACACCTCCCTACCATGTGCCCCAAATGCCAAACATAGAGCTGCAGGACTTCTTTGCCCATCTGGGTTTCAGTCTTATTTTGGTTTTATTCCTTCTTTTATTTCCCCATTTCTCACTTTTGGAATGGAAATGTTTACTCTGTGCCATTTATATTGTATGTATGTAACTTGCTTTTGATTTGTTACAGGGACTCATAGCTTAAAGTTTGCTTTGAGTCCCAGCAGAGATTTTGGACTTGAACTTTTAGAAAAAACTGGAAATGTTAAGACTATGGAAACTGTTGGAAATTGACTGTGTATTTTGCATTGTGAGGTGGATGTAAGTTTTGGGGGGCCAGGGACATAATGGTGTGATCTGCTTATGAGGTGTACCCTGAAAGTTCAGGTGCAAGACAATTCAGGGATACTTAGAGATCAAACGATTAAATTATAAGAGCTGTGACCTACTCAGTGGCTTTATCCATTTGATGGAGTAATAAATTGAAAGGACTACTATAATAGTTGGTAACTATAGGCTGGAGGTTATGACTGGAGGAAACAGGTCACTGGACTTGTGTCTGTGGGGATTGTGTATCCTGTCCCTGACTCCTTCCTTGTACATCCACCGTGACAGTCTGTCTCTTCTCAGGCCCAGAGCAATGCAGTTGGTTGACCATGAATTGAACTTCTGAAACATGAGCCAAAATAAACTATTACTCCACTACATGGTTCTTGTCAGGTATTTTGATCACAGTGGCAAAAAAACTGACTAATACAAGCAGAAAGCTATACAACGTCCAGAATCAGAACACTTGGAGTTCAATAGAAGGACCACCACAAACTCTAGGATACTGAAACCCAAATCTCACAGTAGTAAAAAGTGCCATGCAGTTCCTGAGACTGTAGGGTGGGAAGCCAGGTTTCCTGGGCTCCCACCAGTTTTCCTGTTAGCTGTGTAACCTTGAGCTGGCTATCTGATTGCTCTTTGACCGGGTTTCCCCCTTGGTGAAATGGACACACAGCAGCATTCTGGCTCATAGGTTACAGCTGCTCTGAGGTTCACAGAGCAAATGTGACTGAAGTCAGACACCACCTCTGCTATTGCCATCTCCACCACCTCCAGGCCGGCCATTGCAGCTCCAGCTGGACCAGGATATTCAGCCAGAGCAGCAACCTGAGTGACCCACTGGGTCTACTGTCCACTGCCCCTCCTTGGCCCAAGACCCCAGTGCAGAATTGGATCTTCCTCCTGTTTGTTCTCATCCACTGTCTTGACTCAGGATATCTAGTTTTGGACTCCATTCTACCATTGAAATTGTCTCCTGGGGGAGCTTTGGTCTCTGGTTGACCTGTGACATTCCCAGCCCTGTTTTTTGCTAAATCATAACTTGACCATGTAAAATCTCAGGACTCCTTGGTTCCCATTCAGTGACGACATTTAAACCCATGACATACAGCCATGGGTGGGTCTCACCAGCTGCACATCAGCTCACAGTTGCCTGATCTGACTCTGATACCCAAGGGAGAAGGGGCCAGTAGTGCAAGACTGACCTGGTGCTGGTCAAGCTCTTTTGAGGCAGAAGAGCCTCTACACTCCCTGGCAAGGAAACACTCCACGCCTGGGGGCGAGCAGGCTGAGTTTAGAGCAGACACATGCCATCCCTCACAGAGTGGGCACCACATCAGAAGGCAGCCACAGGTCCCAGTACTAAGGAACATGCTCTGAGTGATGGGAAAGAGCAACGTGCACACAGCACTTATGGCTTGTAGAACCTGTTCATATAAAATATATATATATATATATTTTTTTTTTTTTTGATTTGACTTCACAAATCCCTACTAGATATCCTAAAGCACATGTAGAAACCTAGTGCTAAAAAGAGACAACCACAAAATCAACAGCAGCATTGCATTGGAGCAGGATTTTGCAACAGACAAACTTCATTGACAGAACAATGTCAAATAAAAGAACCACACTGTGAAGAGAAAGGAACAATCAAAGTCAGAAAAAAAGAGATCAATGAAAGAGAAATGATTTTAAAATGTGGAAATTAAAATATACTTATTAAAATAAGAAAATGAGTGGGGTAAAGTTTATCCTTGACACAGTGGAAGAGGAAATAGGATTGGAAGACAGTGGGCGAGTCCGTCAGCAGAGCACCAGAGCCTGGAGGTCTTGGGAACAGACACGTGTGCCTGACACTCTGGAAGCTGGAGTCTGCAATTGAGGTGTGGTTTCAGAAGAGAATCACTGGCTTGCGGACCTTCCTGCTGATCCTCACGGGAGCATGGGGACAGAGTTTGGTGTCTCTTCTTTACACATAAGGACATCAGTCCTAGAGGATTAGGTCTCCATCCTCATGACCTCATTGAACTTGAGTACCTTCTTTAGGTCATTGTCTCCTAACAAGTCATGTTGGGGAACTGGGGATGCTTAGGGAGGAGAGGGAAATAAGTCAACCTGTCGCAGAGAGATTTATTGGAATGCAGCAAGAGTTAGAAGAAGAAAAGTAGCATGACTTCTGTCCCTGAAACTGGATTATAACTACTGAAGTTATCAACAAAAGAATATAAGGATGCAAGGGGAGATGGTCAGCACCTTTGCCAGGCTTCTCCAGCTCTTCCACAAGAGCAAAGTGTTAGCCCAGGAAGTCTGCCCTCGGAAGTGACCCCAGATTGAACAGATGAAACTGGCAAGCTTGAAACAGAAAAGGAAAGAAAGAAACTGGAATTTGCACTGACCAGCTCGTCACACAGTGGCATCCTGGCTCAGTCCCACAGGGTCCCGCTCTATAATGTGCCCCGTGTCCCAAAGAAGGGATGGTTTCTTCACTGGCTTCAGGCTTCCATTAGTAAAGGATTTGCTACAGTATATTTGTTCCCTTGCAAATCCAAGTTTGCTCAAGTATCTTCCACCTTGCAGTCAGAGAAAACCTGGGACAGAAGGTGAGCAATCCTCTGTGCACCTGCCGTGAGGTGCCCTCAGGTTACATCTCAGGAGGTTGATTACCGTGGAAACAGCTGGAGTGAAGGGTGGACCAGGAACATGAGCGGCTTGGCTCAGTGGTGGCTGATCTAGTCCATGGCCAGGACCACTCATCTCCACACATCTTTCACCAGGTTCAGTACAAAAAAGAGCCTTCACGTTGGTGATTCATCACCTTCCTAGAAAGATCTAGTGGAGACAGATGTGTTAGACAAGTAAAGTCCCACTTCTGTCCAGGTCCCAGATCACAATCCATATCCACCGTCCTTCACTCTGCATCTCCCAAATCCCTCGCCCCTGTTCAGGTTGCTTTCATCTTGGAGTGACTTAGACCCTCCACCCCAGGAGGTCTGAGCTCTCGGTTGCTGAGTCCTTCTCAGTCCATGGTTGATTAATCTCCCCATTTGCAGTTATAATAAAACTGGAAGCTTCAGGAAATAGGGCCTCGGCTAGCCCTTCCCCCTGCCCTGTACGACAGCAGTCATGGATCTTCCCGGCCAACAGAATTGGCTACACTCACCAACCCTGGAATTCCACCAGCATTGGGAAACCAAGGCTGGTATTTCCAAGTTCAAACATTTCTCCCGCTACCACCACTTCTACAAGTTCTTTGGAATTTTGCACCAAAAGAACCTAAAATTTGCAGAGATTTAGAACACGGATTCCAGAAGCAGCAGATCACAAGTTCCTGAAATTATGTGTTACTATTGGGGCATGGCTGTTGGCTTAGGACACAAGCCACCTGTGGGAAGACAGCTTTTCAACCCTGTGGGACATCAGGGCTGAGGAGCCCTTGAGATAAGCGGTAATCAGCCCTTGCCCCTCTGCTGCGGAGCAGTGCAGTGTGTGTGAGTGTAGCAGGGGATCTCGCTTTTCCTCAACCCAGGTCCTTGGGTCAGAAGCAGTACTGTGCTGGATCTGATGCCAGTGGGCGAGGAGTCCTTTGAGCCCTAGGATGGATGCTGGCACAGATGGAGGGCAGAGTAACCAAGCAATGGTCATTACCCCAACTGGGGCAAAGTGGACCTACTGCACATCCCTGCCTGAGCATCTGGCTGGTCCCGAGAGAAGGTGCTGCCTGACTCTGCTGATAATAAGCTGTCCTTGCCGCAGTGGTGGTAGCTGAATCCAGCTGCGTAGCAGGGGCCAGGTAGTACCACTGTGCCTGGCCTGTGTGCCCACCACCGTGACCACCGCATCCATGGGCTCACTGCTCAGCCACTGGAGCCAAGAACAGAGGCTCACAGATGCCCCGGGAGGGTGGCACTGCCCAGCTGGAATCCAGGCAGATTGCCTTCTGCCATGCTCTCCGGTGGCACCGGCACTTCGTAAGGATGCCTGGGTTGTTCCAGGAGGCCATTCACTTTCTGAAGCTGCTTGGTTCTCTTCTTCCCCTTCCAGGTGCCTTCCAGAGCCACACCGTTCAACCGCGGCCAGACGTCTACGAGGTGTCCATGCCAGCATCTCCCTGCGCTCAGAGTGATAGCGGAGATATCCCGTAGGCGGACTCCCTGCACCCTCTTCAGAGGCCCCGTGAGCGGGGCGGCAACCTGGTGGTGGCACTCCAAGTTCCAGCAGCACCGTGCCCGCCCATCTCAGGGCAGGTCCAGGTCTTCCTTCCTCTGCAAGCGGGGCACAGAAGGAAGCCTGCCAGAAGTCACCACAGCTACAGACTGAGGTCAATGAGACGGGAGGCTGGACTTCTGTTCGTCTAACCAGCAGATCTTCTAGACTTGTTCAAGAGTGACTCTGTTCCTCAGAAAACTTGGAATGGAACCACCATTTGACCCAGTTGCCCCACTCCTCGGTATATACCCAAAGGACTTAAAAATGGCATGCTGCAGTGACATAGCCACATCAATGTTTGTAGAAGCTAAATTCACATTAACTAAACTATTGTGCTCTTCAACCTAGGTGCCCTTCAACAGACGAATGGATAAGGAAAATGTGGTATATACACACAATGGCATATTACTCAGCCATAAAAAATGACTTTATAACATTTGCTGGCAAATGGATGGATCTGGAGACTACTATGCTTAGTGAAATAAGTCAATCCCCAACAAACAAAGGTCAAATGTTCTCTCTGATATGTGGATTCTATGCCCAATAAGAGGGGGAAGGAAGAATAGAAGTTCAGTAGATTAGACAAAGGTGAATGAAGGGAAGTGAGGGGGGACAGGAAATAGGAAAATGGTGGACCAACTCTGACTTCACTGTCCTAGGTCGATATATAAATATACGCAGTGAATCTCCATGTCATGCACAACCGCAGGACTGGGGTCCTGATTAGATAAGATACAGTCCATGTTTATATAAATATGTCAGAATGTACTCTACTGTCATGTATAACTAAAAAGAACAAATTTTAAAAAATAATGTCAGCATTTGAGGTAACAGAAAAAAAGTCATGTTACTGGACAGAAAATATTAATATTAAAGATATTAAAAGGATTAAAACAAAGTGATCTCTAATAAGCCGCTTTCGGAGCAGGGCGGTTTGATGTGTACCTTCCTGGCCTGATAACTGAGCACTCAGGTCCTGTGGGCACCCCTGGCTGGTGGATCTCATAATACTCCAACCCTGATGGCACCTCCAGTCCTTCCGTAGGGCCCAGCAACACAGTGCTTTGCGAGGGCAATTCTCTGCCACAGAAGGTTTAGCCTTTGCTCCGGAACTCTATGAATCTGCATGGACTCCTGAATTCGGGGCTTAACAGACCTGTACCCTCACCCTGCCGCCTTGCCACTTCCGGGCCTTCAGACTTGTGGAGTCATATGCCATGAACAAGACAGAAATCCGCACCACGGCTGGACCTGCTGCGTAGCTCTGCTCTGTTCAGGAACCTTTCAAAGCGGAGCGTTGGGGTCGCCTGCTAAATGGGTTGAAGCCACACTCTGCTTCCACGCCCCAGAGGGTTCCCAAGTGACAGCCTCTGTCTTAACGGAGGGGAAGTGAAGGATGGAAGGAGAAGGGACGGGCACCAGACCCCTCGAACCCGAAGCCTCACGGCTGTCTCCTGCCTGCCTTTGGTCCCCTCGTGCTACTCCAGGCGCGGACGCTGCCTCAGCAGTCCCACCAGGTTTCCTGCAGGCGTCCCCGGAGGGTGTCCAGGGCTCACTTCCTGCGGCTCCGCATCTCTGCCGCCCTGAGCCTTCCTTCTGATCTCCTTCCAACACTGCGTTGAGGCAGCTCGGGACTCTGGCCCACTGGCCGCCTTGCCTCACCGTGCCGTGGCTCGGGGGCAGTTCCAGCAGGACTTCAGGACCCATGCCCGGCGTCCCTGTGGGGGACGGTGCTCTCAGCTCCACGCGCCCTCCTTCCCCCTCCGCCGTTTCTGCCCGCAGTGCTGCAACACGCTCAGGAGTCCCTCCCGTGCGCATCCCATTGTTCCTGATGGTGCAGACGGATGGTGATTCCACTGCGTCCTCCTGGTGCCGAGTCCTGTTTCCTCTCTTCTGCATCCTGCCCGGGAACCCTGGGCTGGTGGCGATGTGGGGACAGAGCCAACCTTGAGGAAGCCAAGCCCCTCACACAGGTCTGCAGGGGGTGAAGGACGCTCTCCTCCTCACGGGGATGGCGGGAGCTGCAGCTGTTTCTGCAGGACTGAGGGCTGAGGAGGTCAGGGCTTCCGCGCTGCCCACACGGGATCCCGTTCTGTGTCAGCTCAGAATGCTGTTTCTTTTTCACGAGGGTGCTGACTTTGGGACTGGAATTCAGTCTCCTTTGGAGCTCGGCTATCCTTACTATTAACTCCTGGGTCCCTTGCAGCCCAGGTGAGAAAGGTCCCCAAGCGTTCCTCATTCTGTCTCAACATGGGAATCCCCTGGAGAGCTTAAGCAATCTGCTGCTTGGGTCCCATTCTTAATATGAAGGGTTAGTGGGTCTGAGATCTCGCTCAGACTCCAGATTACATTAGTCCAACGTGGCCCCAAGATAGGAGCAATCTGACCTGCTGTGGAGGCCCTCTGGGTTTCAGCCAGCCTGTGGGGGTTGCTAACTGGAGCCGTTCTTCCCAGCTTCTGGGGAGCCGCTGACAGAAGCCAGGCAGCATAACAATGCCCTCGTGGCCACCACCCCTGCCTTTCGAGACTCTGACAGCATCACTGGCCCTGATCCCATAGAGCTTCCAAACCACTGGTACAGCCCTGGCCAGGGGGGCAGCCTGCACACCAAGGGCTTCCCATCCACTTCCCAGAGCAATGAGGCCCTGGCCTCAGTCCCTGTGAGAGAGCCGTCCCACATCCCCATGGCCACTGTCCCCTCACCTTTTCCAACAAGCAGACCAGGAGACAAACCTCGGGGCAGGAACTTTGTGGAGATGCATGATCTCAGATGTGGGGCCTGGGAGGGGAGAGGGGAAGGGAGGGAAGCACACAGGTGGGCATGTCTGTGGCTGGTCCTCAGTGCAGCCAAGGAGGGCTTGACCTGCTGGGATCTGGTGGAGAAGGACACAGGAGTGCCTCCAAATCATCCACAGGGGGAGTGTCCATGCACAGGCCCGACCCCATTAGGCACTGCACCCCTCAGTGTGGGCCCCACACACTGCTGGGTTGGCGGGTGGGTGCCAAGACTCAGTGTCCCACACACCTCTGAGCAGAAAGAGAGAGATCTAAGGAAATCTCGTGAAAAGTGCTTTCCAGAGAAACACAGGGCGACAGACTGGTGGGGAGCCATGAGGAGGGCAACGGGGTGCGGTGCAGACCCTGGGTGCGTGGAAAGGGAACCCAAGGATGCCAGGTGTGCGGCCTGTTCCACCCACCCTGAGCTGGCAGCCAAAGGCCTGCTTGTGCAGGTGGGGTCGATGGCCCACCGTGATGTGCCAGGGAGCTGGGACAGTCCTGCTCCTAATTCCATGCTCTCCACATAACCACCTGAACATGCCTGGCTTCCATGGCACTCAGCTCCCTGAGGAGAAAGCACTAAAGAGGGTGATTTTTCTCATCCCTATGGCGATTATCGTCTTCATTATCAATTAATTAGGGCTATGGGGTTTGATGAAGCAGGGCTCCTGATCTCTGAGGGAGGCAGCAGTCCTGGAGCTGATGGGCACAAGATGACGTTTTAAGGCTGAGATCCTTTTGTTCTGGGCAGGCAGATAAGTAGGACGGGAAGAACTCTCTAGGGCCAAGTTCCTCCAGTTCTAACTGGGAGGCGGAGAGGGCCAATAAAATTGCATTATTTGACTTTATTCATGCCAACCAGCCAATAAGTCCTGGAAAACCTCTAAGTACAAAATTTGTGTATTGAGCCACTAGTGACTTGATTCTTCACCAGCTAAGGCCTCCTCCGATCTCTGAAGAGAACTTTTTTGTAATAAGAGCATTTAACCACTTGACATGAGGTCTGCATCTTAGCAAGTGCTCCGTGCACAGCACGGTGTTGTTAGGTGGGCACAATGTCGCAGAGCCCAACCACCCTGCAAAACTGAAACCCTGTACCCACTGAACGGCTCCCAGCAACTGCATTTGACGCCGTGAGTCCGACTCCCTTAGATGCCTCCTGTATGCACCATCCTGTGATATCTGTCTTCTAGGACTGGCCTGTTTCACTTAGCGTAGCGTCTTCCAGGTTGGTCCATGTCACGTACGCCAGGATCTTTTTTTAAGGCTGAGTAACATATTCCATTCTGTGTGTATAATACACTTTCTTCAGCCTCCATCCGTGGACAGGTTGGTTGCTTCCACTCTTGGCTATGTGAACAGTGCTGCAGTGAACGCGGGCGTGCCAGTGCCCCCTCAGGACCCGACTCCTGTCTGGGACACACACCCAGCAAGGGCGTCCCTGGAACCCTAACTGGTTCTGGGAGGAGTGTCTCTGCTGCCTTCACGGCGGCTGCACCACTTCACACTCCCCCACAGCCTCCAGGAAGCTTCTGGTTCTTGGTTTCTCCTCATTATTGGCAATATTCATTTTTCATTTTTGTTTTGTTACTTGGGATTTTTCTGTGTGTGTGTGTGCGTGTGTGTGCGCGTGTGTGAGAGTGTGTGTCTGCTGAGTTGGATATTAACCCCTTCGTTACCAGATAAATTATTTTCAAACATTTGCTCCCATTCCACAGATTCCTCCTCCTCTGTTGTTTCCTTTGCTGTGCAGAAACCTTTTAGTCTGATGTAGTCCTACGTGTCTATCTGGGTTTTGTTGTCTACACATCTCAAGCCACGACCCCGAATCCATTGCCAAGTCCAACACCGTGGACTTCGCCCTGAACATTTTCCTCCAGGAGCCTTAGTCCTTCAGGTCTTAGGTTTGAGTCTTCTCTCCACTTTGAGTTAGTTTTTGTGCTGGGTGAAAGATAAGGTACAAATTCCGTTCTTTAGTGTGCGACTACCCTATTTCTCCAACATTGTTTGCTGAAAACCAATGAGAATTCTGGAAGGTTGATAATCTGGTCTCTCCTCACATTCATGTAAGTCTTTTATTCAGAATTTGTAAAAACTGAGAATAAATAAAACCAGGAATAGTCAGGACTTAGTATAAAAGTTCTACAGATAAAAGAAGGAAACTCGGCGGCAGCAGGGGGCGGAATCCACCCAGTTGGGTGAAGAAACGTACACACACAGCATGATATTGGGCACCAGAGCCTCCTTTGTCTCAAAGTTCCAGCACCCCAATGCGCCTGCCTTCAGGCTCTGATCTGCAGTTCAGCAGCTTCAGGTCCCTCCCGTTTCCATGGTGAGAGAGCGGCCAGTGCGGGGCCAAGGACATCTTTTCCCAGGCCAAGGGAACTGAGATTTGTTGGCAAGTACAGATGCCCTGTTACTGTGGCAGAAGAAGCCCCCTTCACCGGGGAAATGACCAGGCCCCTTTGCCATTTAAAAACCAGCTACACTTTGGGATATTTGGACATAGAAGACTATTGAAGCAAGTGCTTCTATCGCTTTTAGGATACAAAGCACTAAACAACAGCTGTGGTTATTTACATGCTGAAGTGGAGCTCAATCAGTTTAATTAATCACAAAAGACATTTGCTGCAAGTAAGCAAAGAGATTATATGATTATAAAACCATGGGAAACCAGAGAAAGTTATTCTCAACCTCACTGGTAATGGTCTGAAAATATAGATCCATCTTTCCTTCTCATTTACCATTAATCCGTTGTACATATCTCAGGCATATACTAAATGAAATCAATAGTGTCAAGCGGGTAGAAATGAGTACAAACCATAGGATTTTCAACAAGGTACAGGTTTGCTTCTGCCATGATTCAAAGTGGAGAGTGGGGCTGAGCCTCCGGGGGAGGATCTTGAGGAAAGTCGAGATAGTTGGCTAAATGCTGCAGGGCAGAGAGGAGACAACCCCCTCCGCTCCCATCACATGTGCCTAAAGTGAGTGTCTCATCCAAAGGCGCTCCTGGGAACTGGCTCGGAGGTCAGATCGAGAGGCAAACACATTGTTTATTGGAAATTAAAATAGAAGTGTGTTCCTGAATATTCCTTTGCCAGTCCTAGAGACCCTAATGAGAGGTCACTGAGTCTACCTGAATGACTGCATTTACTGAAAGGGTCAGCACGATTCTTAAGGGTCTCAGCAAGTTCCAAAAATACACCAGACACAAAACAAGCAAAATGTCCCGTGTCTGGCTGGAGCATGGGTGCGATTACCCTGCTGAGCTCCCTCCCTGCCTGAGGCCTCTCGCAGCGGTAGAGTCTTGGGCTCAGGGTTAGCCGGCTAGTTCCTGGCCTAGGGACGTGAGTGATGCTTTCTCCTTATCCCTGGGCTTCACGTCCCGACCTTCTTCAGAGGCACCTATGTTGCAAAAGCCCCACACAGAGAACCTGCCTAGGGGAGAGTCAGGTGAGCGCAGGGGAGGGCTCAAGGCCCCAGTGGGGCTCCCAAGCAGAGTTGGAGAAGGGAGCCGGATGCCAGGAGGAGGGCAGCGCTCCTGGGACACTTCCTCGGGAAGGACCACACTCAGAGTGCGGAGGAAGCCCTCCCTGCAGAGGCAGGACAAGCACTGTGCTGCGGGAGAGTGTGCAGGGAACGTCCGTGCCCCATCCTCCCACTCCTAAGAAAGGGGCTTTGAGGCTGGTCTCTGTGTCACCCTCAGCGACAGGCTTTAGAACTCGACTTGAGAATCACAATCACAGGCCGATGATAATGACCCTAAACCACTGGAATGTCTAGAAGTTACAGTGAGGACACGTAAATGTCCATAGCAAACTAACCAAAGCCCAGAGGTGAACGTGGAGCCCCCTCAGATGCCACCACGGGGCAAGGAATCTGAAAAGGGGCGATGGAGCTGACAGGGAACATCACTGACCCCTGACAGCTGGAGTTTGTTTTATTTAACCAGCTTCTATTTCATAAAACTGATAAATGAGCGGTTGAGACAGTCTTAGCTGTGGAATTGCCAGGGTGCTGAGGAAAGCCGCAGCCTTGGCGCTCCCAGCCAGCCCTGCCCCAGCCCAGGAGCCACACGGCTCTCCCTCCACCACACTCCCAGCAGCCCCTGGAATCCAGGCACCGCCACACACCCGGACACCAGCAGACTGCCTGGACACCCCTGCCGCAGCCCCGGGGCAGCCAGGTGCCCTGCAGGGTCAAGTGAAAGAAGTGGGGCTGGGAAGTGAAAGAAGACCTCTCAAGACAGAGATCTTGGCTTTACTTGATGGTGGAAGAACAAGAAATGAGCCTGTGACAGGAAGTGTGAGGAATGGCCAGGCCCAGGGACCTTCCAGAGAGGAATGTGGGCAGGCATAGCTTGACTTGCAGTTTACCCACAGGTTCATCCTCAGCAAGTCAGGATTCTTGGGCCCTTTCCACTCCATGAAGAGGCACTACCGTGACCTGGCCACCATCAAAGGAGGCACAGCCTCTCCTCCTCCACCTGCACTGCAAAGGTTCAGGGGCATGAATGTCGGCCTCCTGTACCATGCCAACCAGCCAGCTGTCCACACCCTGTGCAGGTGGGGACAGCAGACGGACTGACGTGGTTTGCTAGGTCGGAATTGTTCACAGGATGCAGATCTGTTAGGCTAGAGACGCTCTAGGCTGGCAGCACATCTGGGCTGCAGATTTGGGGAAAACTAGGGCAGAAGTCATCCTGAGGAATGGTTGCAGCAATGGCGGCCGAGCAAGATTGCTGCAGGCACGTGCCCTCCTGCTTCGTCCCGAGTGTGGTTGTCATGCAGCTCACGTCTATCCCAGGATTCCAATCTCGAATGGAGAGAAAGAGGAGTGCAGGGTCGCAGTGGAGATGTGGAGGGTCGCACAGAGCCTCAGATGCATCTCGGTGACATCCCTGTAACCTTGGGAGAGCCAGCATTCCAGTGTTGCCACAGGGTCTTGAGTCAGTAAGCAACGGAGTCAGCCGTACACCCTCCCGGGAAGTGGCAGGGTCGCATCCATCACGCTCGCTCTTTGAGCCTGTTCCAAGGAGAGTGCCTCGGAGAGCAGCAGCAACTGGTTCCTGAGCCTATCAGGCTCCTGCCCCATGGTGAGGCAGCAGCTGGCACCCGGCACTAGGGCAGTGGGAACCGCAGGGGCAGAAATACCTGCCAGCAGAGGAGGGCAGCTGCCTCAGAGCTGGGGACAGAGAACTTTTCAGCACAGAGTGATCCAAAGGCAGCTTCTTGGGGCACCACAGAGAGGCTTCCGGGACTGGAGGAAGTGCTTAAGCAATTCAGTGGGGCTCAAGATGTTCATGCTGAATTCTAGAAGCAACCCACCTGAGTGAATCCAGTTTGTTTTAAAAATAATTTGCAGGATTAAATTAAAAAAAAAAAAAGCAGAGGGACCAGGGATGTAGCTTAGTGGTCAAGCACTTGCCTAGAATGCGTGAGGCCCTGACTTCAATGCCAGAACTAGAATAAAAAATGTGTCGGACAACACAGATGGATACGAAACAAAGAGGAGAACCGTATCCCTTGACCCCATTTCTTAATAACTGTTACCATGTTCTTGCTGCTCTCACAGATTTTTCTATGCAGTCCAAGTATGCACACGTTTGTATCTGCGTGATTAATGGGTCTTTATTATTTATACACATGGTGCCCCATCACAAATGCTATTCTGCCATGTTCTGCAATCAATGTTTCTTGAACATTGCTTGAGATATAGCAGCATATGAACAATATGCCAAAACCCACAGATAAATGGAATCTATCTGTTTGGATTACTGCTCTGAGTTCTGCCGTATGGACACACCCTCATTTTTATAGCCAGTTCCCCAGGGATGAGCATCTCAATTGTCTCTAGACTTCGATTCTCACAAACAATACTACAATGTAAAAAAGTCTTCACACAAAAACCTTTGACCATATGTGCAAGTCCGTATGCAGGCTAAATCCGTAGTCCTACCTGAGCTGGACCAAACATTTTAAATGCTGCTATATTTGCTGAACTGCTCTCCAAAGAAGCCACACCTGCTCATGCTGAACTCCCCATCTGAGGATGGGGCTGCAGCTGGTGGAAAGGCTCCACATCAAGAGGTGTAAAGTCGAAGCCTTGAGAAACTTCATGTCAAGCCTACTCTAACCGATAACAGCTTCTAACTTCCTGAATCCAAGCACTGTCAACTGAGCTCTACCGAGAACCAGTCTCAGAAAAGCGTACCATTTTGAGACCAGAGCAGAGAAGGGAAGCAGGGCCTACAGAGGGGGGTTCTGTGGTTTGCACAGAGTGCTTGCTCCTCAGGCCCCTGCAGGGTTTTTGTATTTCATCTGAGTAGTTGTGTGCCACCTGTGAGGTGACCCCATCCTTTCATACCAATAACCGTGCTTGGTTAACGGGAGGACCACGCCATGCACAGAACACGTACTGAGCATCACAAATGAATGCTCCCTGCTCGTTACTTCCATTACCAGAAAGGTAATATCTCGCATGAAAAGTTTTACAACCTCAAGTTTGAAACCAAACAGTATGGAGACCCCATGGGGAAGGTTGTGTTCAACCAAATGAATAAAGGCAAGAGAGGATGTTTTGTGTATTTTTTTTTCTTTTCTACTCTTTCTTAAAATTTTTTGCCCTCAGAAAGGAAGAAACTGATGTAAATTTTTAAAAAATGAAATGAAGTTAACACATACCTAAATTTGATTCAAGACTCTCCTTTTAATGTCTAACTAGAAATATATTTGGCTTTATGCTAGACAGATAGGAGGCTGCCATGCTGGTATTTCATTCCCAAGATCTCTACCAAAGATGTTAAAAACAAAGGCAAACGGTTATTTCTTTATCCACAGACCCATCATTTATTTCTTCAATTATTGATAAAGCTGAATACGAATGCTCCATCTAGCGGGTCACACATGCAATCGCAGCTCTGATCTCTTGAGTCAGAATTCCAGCAGAAGAGACGTCTTTACCGGGGGATCAATTAATGGCACCATTTATTTAATTTTGATAAATATTTAATAATATAATTTACAAGTTCAGGATGAAATAATACCCATCATAAAGATGCATTTGTACTTTCCTTGGGGAGAAGAGAAATGTTGTTGTCAAGATAGCAAGAAAAAAGACTGCCTTCAGCTTGTGTGGTAACCAAAGTCTCCAGAAGAATCAATCAAGGGTGTCATCAGGAAGCGAATACAAGATAGTTGGCATGGTTACCAGGGTACTGAGGCAGTTCTTGGTTGTGTGTGTTCATATTCATTTAGAGCTCGAGAATCATCAGCCCAAGCAAGCAGGGGAAATGCTAATTAATAAAATGCCATCCAAATGTTGTGCATTCTATAACCACCTCGCTTCGCTCTGCACGTGATGATGGTGAGATAATCGCCTCAGCTTCTGATGATATCATTATCATTGCTGCTATTCCTCAGGTGATGGTGTTCGCCATTGTCTCTGAGGATCGCAAAATAGGGGAGTTTGATAAACTCAAGTTGCACGGAAGAAGCAACAGGCTATGTTCCACTTGAAAGTCCTGACGCAGTGCCTCACAAATGAGATGCAAGCTTTAAGCACACAAGCAATCAAGCGTGCACAGCGGGAGTCTAATGATTCCCATAAATGGCAGTTTAATCAAATGCTCTGTTCCTGCCTGGAGTGAACTCAACCATGATTCACAAATCAAACTTCTCCCAAAAATATTCCTACCTGTGCAGAAAGACCTTCATTCACCTGCCCACACAAGGCAGTGTCCCCACCAACCCAGAATACCACTCAAGCAGCATTTCAAACAGGGCTGGACTCGGTTCCAAAATTCACACACTAAGAGTGGGTCCAAAGAAATTCCAGGTTAAAAAACATGGAGAGAGAGAGAGAGAGAGAGAGAGAGGAGAGAGAGAGAGAGGATAGAGATAGAACAAGCTTACTTTCTTAGTCTCTGGCATAGATATACCATGGTATCAAAAACATAGTCCATTAAACTTGTAGCACTTCAGACAAAAAATATTCCTGTTTCAAAAGGATACACACTACATGCAAAAAGCCAATAAAAATCTACCACATTTCATTAGGTCCCATAACCTCTATCTGCATGCCAGGTACAGGACAGGATGCAGGAAGATTTTTGAGTGTTTACCAAAAAATGGTGGACACACCTCTACTAAATGGAGAGAGGGAGGGAGAATCAGGAGGGCTTAGACAGACACTGCACTGCACGTTGTGTTATTTCAGCTGAGCTTCTAAGGGCTTAGGAAACCAAGTGGACCGTCCGCAAGTGTTCTCACCACGGAGAAGCACCAAGGCTTGAGATGATGGGCATGCCACACACCATGACGAGATCGTTACGGGACATATGCCTGGATTAACTATCACTTGTACCTCCATAAAGTCGTACAATTATATTATGTGCCAAATAAAAACAAAATAAATTTTTAAAAATATAAGGTAACCAGAGGAGATCACCCAGAAAAACCTTGGATCTCTGCACGGGTCTGCCCGGCTGCCAGGGCGAAGTGCCACACTCCAGACAGTGCAGTCAACAGAGCATCGCCTCCCAGCCCCGGGCTGGACGTCTGCAGTGGGGCATCAGCAGGGCGGGTCCCCCGAGGTCCCTCCTTGGCTTCACGTGGTCACCTCTGAGAGCCTGCCTGTGTACTGATCTGTTTTAGAAGGACACAGTCTTTAGGGGGAATGAGGGTCACCCTGGTGGCTTCCTGAAAGGTCTTATCTTCAAATGGTCATGCTCTGAGGTCCTGGGGGTTAGGCCCTCACGTGAATTGAGTGGGGGGCACAGTGTAGCCCAGGAATCATTGAGGTGCCCAGCAGGTTGGGAGATGGGGGGAACCCAGGAGGGAACAAGGAGAGGAGGCAAAGATCATCTTTCCCAGCACACCCCAGAGGAGGCTGCCTGCGGGGGCTGGCTGCTGTTAGCACTCCACTCCGATTTGGTGTAAAGAGGGGGACAGTGCATCCCGCTGACACTGTGCCACCTGCAGACTGCTCAGGTCCTCCTGGACACGCAGGAGCAGGGCTCCCTCTGCCTGAGCCGTCAGAATCCCAGAATCCCTGACCCTCCCCACCCCCTTTGTTGAAAATATAAAATATGATTCAGTGTAATTAAAATAAAAATCTTATCCCATAGTCCTCTGACAAGGTAGTAGAGAAGACAAATACTATCAAACAAGCATTAAGACAGAATGTGGCCCGTCACAGAGAAGGCCAACATGCAGAACCCCCCCGCTTTCATGCGGCCAGGCAGGCCCACCCATTCCACACATGTCCTGCAGGTGAGCAGTGGTCCTCCAGAGAGGACTCCACTGCACAGTGGTCCACAGTTCACCCTAGCTTCACCTGGCCATTGGTAAGAGTCCCTTTAGCTAACTAACTGGTTTTATACAGAAGAGGAACAAACTTGTCACCTTCTCATGACAGGAGAAAGCTTTACAACTTGGAGCCAGGTGTCCCTTAGGTTGGGGTCCTTCCCCAGAGACCGGGAGGAAGGGGCCCGGCTCCCTTCTGTCCAGGCTTCAAAGAGAGAACTCCCAGGTCTCTGAGAAAGGCAGTCCCAGGTCATAAATGTGGCCAAAAGACCCTTCTAAAGCATTTCTGCAAAGACGAGAAAATGCTCAGGACTGCACGTTTACTAAGGTAACTGATCTAAGCCAACAGAAGGAGAGAAATCTTTCCTTATTTTCAGGAGGGAGAAATAAGACTATTTTTAATCTGCATTTGTCTTTTCATTTTTGAGTGAGGCTCTGTGGGTCCCCGTGGGAGAAGGTGATGGACCCTCACTGTTCAGATGCTTGGTCACAGCCCTGGACCCTGGGCCTGGGGCCTGGAGGGGCAGGATCGGCCAGGTGGCTGTGCCTGCAGAAATCGCTGAGTGAGCGGACAGGCCACCATGTCACTGCAAGGAGGAAACTGGACCAGAATGGAAGATTCAAACTGATCACTGAGGCGCGGTGTTTGGGAGATGCCCAATGTGGTCCAAGGTCCCGGCCTTGAGCTAATCCAGGGGTGTGCCACCGTTCACAGCGATGGTTTCTCGAACACCAGGGAGCCAGCCTGCTGGGTGTTCCTGCAGGGGTCCATGGAGGGCCCATCATCTTTGAGTAAGTGGCTGCTCAGCTCCTTCCTCCCAGGCAGAGAGCCAGTGATGAGACAAAGATAACAAAAGGAAGGCCACAGCCACCCAGGAGCACCCAGCACTGAAGAGTGGCCCGAGTTAGGCCAAGTAAGTGGGGTCAGAATGATGAGTGCTTCAGGGATTGAAGGAGGAGGTGGATCAGAAGCCCAGATTTCCACATGAGCTTGTTGAATACACACAGTGGTGGTCATGCCACGTCTTATTTCCTGAACAAAAACCCAGGCCCTAAAGACCACTTTTAAAATAACCATTGCCGACTTTTGAGGACGTTTTGAATAGAAAATCATAACTTCTGACTTATTTTGTGAAGTATATGGAAAATGTCTAAAAAACAACCTAGTCACTCAATCTGCAAATACTTGTTTACCTTTTGCCTAGCAAAGTTTCAATCGATGTGTCCTAGAATGCGGGGCACTAAGGCCAGACATTTGAAGATGACCCCCACACGCACCCACTGTGGGAGTGGGAGGTAGAAGACACAGCAGAGAGCAGGCCGGTGGGTCCTGGGCTCAGACCCCTCTGCTCTTGTGAGCCCCCACGATCAGGGGCCAGGGGGCCGAGCCGTTCTCAGACTCCCTGAGCCCGGCTGTGAGTCGGGACGACAGCACAAATCATGAGGCTCTTCAGAAGACCGAGTAGAACAGAATTACATACTATTCCTCTGTAAGTGGAGACAACATGGTAGAAGAGTGCCTGGCAGTGGGACGTGTCGGTCAGCAAATGGCGGGGTGACCAAAATTCCAGTTACCCACCTGGTGAGGAAAGTCCAGGGTGGGCACACCAGAGGCAGGGTGAACACCTGAAGACCAGCTCATCTGCCCAAGGCCTCCACGGTGCCATCTGCACAGATGCAAGGCAGAAGCGCTTTGACCAGGGGGCCCGTTTTCATCTCTTCAGAAAGCAAAATTTTCAACATTTTTTGCTAAAAAGTCTAGCAATTTGGGTCTCGCTTTTCCTCTGATCTTCACAGTTTCCTTGATTCAAATAGCTACCATCTTATGCTTCTTTCTCTGAGCAATGTCTAAACTTCACACGCATCAACATAACTGCATCTTCAAAATCAAAGAATTCAAAGTCTCAGTCGAACGCGGGATAAATTTTAGTAATTTATTACACAGCATGGCAACCATAGCTAAGAACAACATGTTGTATATTTCAAAATCACCTCAATAGTAGATTTTAGACATTCTCACCACTGGAAAAAAATGATACTAAGTGAGGTGATGGATATGTTGATTAGCTTGATCTAATCTTCCTCAATGAAAATATCACTTTATATCCCATAAAAACATACAATTATTATTTGTCAGTTAAATTTTTTTAAACATTGAATTCAGCCAAGCACTGACTCCCCATCCCCCACAAAAATATAGTGTTAGAAAAAAAAAAAAAAAGGATATGATAAAAATAACCTCCCTAGGCTAAAACCATGACATGGATTCTCCACGCCTCCATGGAAGTGCTTGGCCTCAGGGACTGGACAAGGCCGCAGAGAAGTCTCAGAAAGGCAGATCACACCGACTCCTTGCACCAGCTCTGGGCGCCGGAAGTGATGCCTTCGTAGGCAGAGTCTCCCCCCCTCTGCTGACACCTTGTGCTTGGGGAGCCCGCCCTTCTCCACCAGGAGCAGCCAGAACAGTGGCCCCGTCTTCCCCACCCGCAGGCACCCACATAAATGTCCTTTCATTTCCATTGACCAGAGGCAAACTTGGCAAAATCCCTTCCTTCAGGACTGGGGATATAGCTCAGTTCACAGAGCACTTGTCTGTCAAGCACAAGGCCCTGGGTTCGATCTCCAGCACCACAAAAAAAAAAAAAAAAAAAAAAAATCCCTTCCTCCAAATCACCTTCTAGTGGCTTCTGTTCATTCTTGAACCCCAGTTAGGCTCCAGTTGAGAAGCCCCTCTTGTCATAAAACTTGCTCATTTGAAAGTTTGCCCACATTACAGAACACTTTGTAATCCCAGTGGCTCAGGAGGCTGAGGCAGGAGGATCACAAGTTCAAAGTCAGCCTCAGCATAATAGAAAGGTCCTAAGTTTGATGAGACCCCGTCTCAAAGTTTAAAAGCAAAATAAAATGGCTGGGGATGTGGCTCAGTGGTTGAATTCCCCTGGGTAAAATTCCTGGTTTAAAAAACAAATTCTGAATTGTTACAAATCCTGCATAAGGTAGCATCCAAGAAAATCGTCTTAAGATCCAACATCCTTGGGCCACTTTAAACTTTTGCTTAGAGAATAAAAAAATGGAGTTTGCCTTCTAACTCTCAGGCTTCCTGTTTTGCAGCCAAGAGTTTAAGAAACAAACAGAACAAATCAGGCCAAAGAATAACTGAAGAATCAGTGATGAAAATAATTAAGATGCTTGGTGAAGAGAGACTCAGTTATCCAGGGACATGAGTCAGAAGTAATCTGCAGCCTGGAGACGGGAGAATGCTCGCCTTGGGCATTGCTGGATCTTGCTTCCTCCGGGAGAGCTCTCTTTGCAAAGAACAACTTGAATCTAATATTCTGAGCAACTGGGAACTACAGTGAAGAGGGAGTTTTGCAGGAACCTCTGCTCTCCATAGCATCAACAACTGGGCCTGAAGCAGAAGTCAGCAGGGAAGTAGGAAGATCCATCAGTGGAGGGACAGTGGATGGACAGAGGTACTCATGCTACCTTCATAACCAGTGGGCTGAGGGACCTCTTGAAATCCACTCTGCAGCTCTGGACCTCATTTTCCTCAAGTGTAAATCTGCAACATCCACACTATGTTGCAGAGTTAATCCTAAATAGAAGATAGTCTTCAGTATCTTCAGGATCTTGCCCAGGTCTCCAACCAACTGAAAGGAAAGAAAGCTCTTGCAATCCATTTAAAAATGAATAGGTAACCAGGTATAGTGCATGTCTGTGATCCCAGAGGCTCGGGAGGCTGAGACAGGAGGATCATGAGTTCAAAGTCAGATACAGCAACTTAATGAGGCCCTAAGCAACTTAGCAAGACTCTGTCTCAAATTTTAAAAGAAATGAAAAGGACAGGGGATGTGACCCCGTGGTTAAGCACCCCTGGGTTCAATCCCAGCTCCAACTTGACAGTCACTCAAGGTGCCCTATATATCAAAATTGTTCTAATGTGAAGACTTTTATTAATATATTTTCAAAAATTGTGTGAAAAGAGAAAAGAAGAAAGGGAGGGATGATGGGGAGAAGAGCGAGGGAAGGAAAAAGAGGAAAAGGGAAAGGGCTCCTCGTCTTCATCCCCAGGGCCCAGACCCCCTGAGCACTGCAGCACTCACAGGCTCAGCTTGGAAAGGCCTCGACAGGACACCTCCCAGCCTCGCATGTCCACACTCTTGTTACGTGTTCCCACTGGTAGACTTGACTCCAGTCAAACAGGTCTGTGCCTTTGGACATCATGATTTGGAGGCATTTCTCCTTCTTTACAAAGACACTTTGTGGCATAAAAGTCTCGGTCCTGTGTGTCAGCTGCTGCTGTGTTGTTCAGTCTAGCAGTAATTAAATTGGGTCAGTCCTCAAGGCCATGAGATGATCCTGCTGAGAGCCTTCCATCAGTTTGGTAAAGCCAAATCTCATCCAGTTGACTTTTAGGAGTTTTTTTATGCAAATTTAATGTTAAAATAGGAATTGAACGATAACAAGTGGAGGGTATATCCAAGACCCCCTCTGCATGTCCAGTTCTGGCAGTGGGACCGAAGACTTGAGGCGGAATGCTAGTTACCAGGCGAGCTCCACAGGGTCAAGGTCAGGCGGGACTTGCTGCAGCAGTGCTAGTGAGCCTATGGAGGTCAGCTCACGCTCAGGCTGATCTAAGTCCTGCCAACCTGCACAAGCTGTAGGCAGTGACCTTCCTGACCTTCTGGTTGGAAAAGAAGTGTTCTTGAGATATGGCAATGGAGGGACCTTGTGGACTGTTGTCTTCAAGTGTCCCTGAAGGAGGTCATTTGGGAAGCTGCCCTTTGAAAGAATTTCTTCAAAGAGTCAGGGCCGGAGGTTAAAGAAAGAAAAAATCAGTCTCCATCCACGAAAGCCTCCTAAGCAGATGTTCAAATTCAAAGCTTATATTTAAAGCATGTGACTTTTGACATAAAATTATTTCTGCAGATAATTTATAGTCATTACAGACAGAAAGGCTGTGCAAATTAGTTGTTTTCAAAGAAAAATTTGTTTGAAGTCTGAGTGATTGCACACTGATTAATATGCTGTCTTACACATTTTTCTTCCTGTTAATTCTCCTTAGATCTTCCCCCTGAAATTAGGTTTGAAAGACCATCACCTCTTCCAGATCAGAGGCATTGTCCATTCTGAACCGATCATCAGATAAACACCAGAAGTTTTGGAATGTGGAGCCCCCCAAACAAGTTGATTGGAGGGCACGCTCAAGCCCTGGAAAAGCTTTGTCACCTCAGGACTTGGAGTGGGGAGGTCACGCCAGGCCTGGCAGCCATGCCAGGAAGCTTTGTGCAATGTTACAAATTAGATTGGTTCAGGTCAGCGGACCAGACCAGGTTCAAGTGTGAAAATTGTCACTCTCTCACACAGATCTTCTTGCTCTTCCAGAGCGAACATAACCCAGACTGTGTAATAAGTTCTCTTGTGTGAACTTCCCAAATATTTTTTAAAAGGCAGAAAGAAAGCTTTCCACAAAAGCATACTGGGCTTTGGAAGTTTCAGAGTGTAATATTAAACAGAAAATAAATGCCAGCATAGGTTCCTCAGGGACATTTGGAGGAAACTCAAGCAGTTTGACATTTAATCTCAAACACAGGACTTACTCCAGACTCCTCACGGCTCATCACAATGTCAGTGCATGGCTGGAGCGGGGAGACACCAAATAAATAAATAAGTGAACGCTGACCAGGGGAGCCAGCCCTCACGTGGCTCCCTGGGGAATGTCCTCAGTCACCCACTCACGTACACCCATTCATTTGTTTTGTGTTACTATAACAAAATACTTGAGACTGGGTAATTTATAAAGAAGGTTTTTTACCCTCTCAGTTCCGGAGGCTGGGAAGTCCAAGATCAAGGGACCACACCTGGTGGGGGCCTTCTTGCTGCGTCACAAGGGCAGAAGGCATCACATGAGGAGAGCAGGCGCTAGCCCAGGTCTTTTCCCCATCTAACAAAGCCTCTAGTACCAGCATGGACCTCATCCGACCCTAACTACTTCCAGAGGCCTTGTCTCCTGACACCCTCCATATGAGTTTGGAGATTGTTTCCAACTTGTCCTTGGGGGGAGACATTTAAACCATAGCACACAATAAGACACGGGAACAGATTAATGCATGAATTTTCCACAAAGACCTCCTTCTCAAATGTGCAGTTTTAGAGTAATTTGTAGAAAAGTCTAGGCCACATGAGGAGACTGAGGCTCAGAAAGACTGAGAGACTGTCCCGACCATGTAACTGGGTTGGAGAAGATGGTCCACCCCAGAATGCAGGCTCCTCCCTGTGACCTGGGCCACGCACCACAGGGGGACCCAAGTGCTCAGCCACCTATCATGACAGGTGCTGGTTGTAGAGTTGTAGGAAGAGCCCTATACCTGGAGTTCTGGGACCAGGATGCGGATCCTGAGATTCCCATAAGAAATAAGTCTCTGTGACTTGAGAGAGTAGGTGTGGCAAATGGCAGATGGGAGGGACAAAGGAAATAAGACCTGGGTACAGGGTAGGCACTCAACATGTTTAAGCTTAAAAAAAATGTTCTTCTCACAAGTTGGGTTCTGGCTCTGGGCACATGAATCGGCAAGTGCGGATTGGAAGAGCCACTTCCTTCAAAATATGTCACAAATATAGTTCACTCATGAAGTTCATGGGTGAGGAAGTTGTGGGAGTGAGAAGATAAATAACTTTTTGAAAAATCATTCAGGTACTTGATACAAAACCTGTTACTCAAGTTCAGGCTCTTTGACTCTGGACACTGCTCACTACCAAATGTGCAGCAGATAATATCACAATTACCATGCCCACTTGTACCTAGTGCTCATGGCTGATCTTTCTACAATGGTTTTAGTTGCAGATAAACCTTGTTATAAGTAGGGATGTGGGTGAAGCAAGAGTTCTGATTGGAATGAGTGGGAGAAATAAGAAAAGAGCAGTTAGAAGTCTTTGAACAGCTAGACCGGGAGGAATAACCTCTAGGGTGAGTGGTTTAAGCTCACCCTGCCCCTGTCACTAAGAGCTGTTGACACGGGTCAGGGAGGGTGGCCAGTGCACACAGTGACCCAGGGGGGCTCTTCCCCCTAGCAGGGACCCTCCTCTTAACATGCCATCATGGTTAATCTCACATATCAATTCAATGGTCTCAGAGGATGTGAAATCGCCAAACAGCGATTCTGCTTTGTTCTGTTGGTTCTAACCAACAGAATCAATTTAGGATTTTTTGAAATCAACCTTCACCAGTAGAGTGGAAGCCTCCTCCGCAAGCTGAATTCCAGGCTCCCAGAAGGAGCCCTGCCCGTCACCCAAGGATCGCCTGAATTCTCCCCTCTCCTGACATATCCCAGGCCACAGTCAAATCCTCCCCTCTGGCCTCCCTCACACCTGTGGCACCTGCCCAAATCAACACATAACCAGGAGCAGGGCCCGCCAGTGTCAGTTTTAGAGAAAAAAATTTACCAGCTCTAAGGCTTGGTGTGGGGAAGCTGATTTCATTTTGGGTATACTTACCTGTTATCAAAGCTCTGTCAGAAAACCCAGAGCCATTTGTATAGCTGATCTTTGCAGAAATGTCAGGCGGAAATGTGAGCTGGTGAGAACATAAAAACATGGCCCTTCGCTAGAGCAAATTCCTTTTCCTTCAAGTTCCTTTTTCTTCTTTTTTGTGCTACATCCAAGCCTATTCCCCAGAGCTGTCTCCAGGGACAGTCCCCACCAGCACGCCCCATTAAACAGGACCTGCATGCACACTTTACTCACTTATCCCTAGTTGGCTGTTGCCTCTAGTTATTTTAGCTTCTCCCTCTGCTTCACTGGCCCTTTACACCAAAGATCTACAGCTAATAAAAATGTGTAAGGAAAGAATTCCTTTTAGTGGGTGTGATCCTAGTATCTTTTCTTGTTGACAATGACATTAGTTCAGTGCCCGAAAGATGCTGTCCAGGGAAACATTTGGCCTCTGGCCTCCAAATGAGAAACAATTCTAACATCAGAGAGAATGGCTGGCCTGGTCCTGCCTTGCAGCAAATAATTCCTGGACCTAAATATGAAATTAGTATTGATCTGATACCACTGAGCTTATGTCTGCCATTTATGAGAGAAGAACACTTGTTCCATGAGGCAAATGACAATCTGTTCCTTGCTGGTAAGGGCAAAACTTAGCAGGTGCAATCAAAGACTTTATTTTCTATTTTCTAAAGAAAATAGCATCAGGACTCTGCATTCTTTCCAGAATTGTCTCTTTCAAATTCAAAGGAGGGGGGCACCTTCTAGATTTGCCTGCTGGGGACTTCCTGGGGTACAGCCCAGGAGGTCATTTGGTCAGGCCAATATCACCATCTTAGGGTACCACAGTCCTACTTTCACAGAGTGTGCAATCCATCATGGGAGAAAGCACAGACCTCAGGTACAAGTGCATCACACTTGCAGGATGGAGATACCTGACAGGGTTTATGTAAGTCAAGACAAGAAGCACAAGCTTTTCTCACAAAACACAGTGCAGCGGAGATCAGGCCCTGGGTCACTTGGACCCAGGCACTGAGGTCATTATAAGAGAGGGTGAGTCAGAGCAGACATGAGGAGGAAGACCACATGGACAAAGGGTGTAAAGAGTGATGTGACTGGCAGCCAGGGAACCCCTGGGTTGCCGCCATCGCCATCTGGAATGGCCAGTGAGTGCCAAGGTGGACCTCCCCTGATCCCGCACAGGATCCACCCCAGCCTGCTGGCTTCCAGGGCTGTGGGAGGGTACACACATGGTGTCTGGGGGTTTTCTTGTTGGTTCCTCTCTCCTGATGAACTTCTGGAGTTGTGGCCATTCCATTAGGCACTGTGTCTCTTGCCCTGCCTCCTCCAAGGCATGGTCATTTCTAGGAGGCCTCGGCCCTCCCTATTTCCAACAAGCCATAGATAAGTCTCCCAAAATTGTTCCCAATAATGGGGGGCTCAGTTAAAGTCTAAACCACTGTACGGAGAATTACGATATAAAAATCCACCCCCAATTTCCTTCAAGAGTTGTTTTCAAAGCCTCCGAGTCATCCTCGGAAACAGTGAGTTTATGGCACAAGGAGCCAGATTCCCTGCATCCCTCTTGAATATGAAAAAATGGAGATGGTTATTTCAGGATTTAGAATATGATTTTCCTCCGAAACACGTGCCAGTCACTCTATAGCCCTATAATTTTAGGCAATCGAAAGTTATAATTAAGTGTCTGCACTTCCAATTCCAAGGGAGAAAAGTACATAGAGTTCTTGACTGAGCAGTGAGAAGCCAGTGAAACGAAGCTTTGGTTTGCATTAAGAAGCTGAGTGGAGCCACAGCAAAAGCGCTGGCCCGGACATCGGAAGGACAGGCGAGCCCTTGTTCCCACCTTCTGAGCTCCGTAATCCTGGGTAGTTCACCTTCCCATAAGGCCCAGCTTTCTTATGTATACAAAGGATTATTATGAGGATTAAGTTTTCAAAAGTGCAAGAGAATGTTTTCTTATAAAACCACAAGCATTCTAAGATGCACATTATTTTCATTCTATTTCAGAAACAAGGTTTTATGTAGCATCTTAGAGAGTTTAACACATCCAGTCTTCTCAGCAACCATGTGAGGACAGCCCATTAATTCCAAGAAGACAAAAACTCAGATAAATTGTGTCACTCATCCAAGGTCAAGCAGACAGCAAATGGAAGGGAAGAAATCAAATCTAAGTGCTCCTACTTCAGGTTGCAAGCTTTTCCACCCCACATGGCCTCTCCTCTCATGAGGCAGCTTTTGTTCTTATTTCTAACATGTGGGGGTCAGGGCTGCTGGTGCATGGAGCTGATGGCCACAAGCAGGGTCCCTGAGCATAGTGAGACCAGGCTCATTCTCTTCACTCACTTGCTAATATTACTCCAAAGAAACAAAGGCCTGCCAGAGAGCTGCTGATGAATGAGACTGACAACTCCTTGGGAAGCCAACCTAACAAGAAACAAGGTGAAGAAAGCAGCACCCCTGCTGGGAACAGGGTGGGGGGACAGCAGGGACACCTGGGAGGGAGGGCCTGGCCAGCAGGCATGCTCGAGGAGCCTGGGAAGGAAGTTGTGACTGGACCAGTTCTTCAGAGGGAAGATCCCAGGATCCAGAGGTGTGGATGGCCCAGCCCTCCTCCTCAGTGGGAGGTCCCTTCAGCAGCTCTTTGGCCCTAGTCTTCTGCTCATCAAGCAACCCTCAGATCTGTAATTTGGCCTCCTGTAAGTGAATTCTGAAAGGGTCTTGCCAATGCCCGAGCACTTTATCCCTGATTAAAACCCTTCAATGTGTCCCCGCTGTAATGTATAAAGCTGCTTCCTGGCCCATAAGGTTGCATCACAACCTAGCAGGTCAGTCTGAGAGCTGCTCCCCCGCCCTTTCCGTTGCAGCCATTTCCCCGCCTCCCAACTACTTGTCAGTCTGTGAACATCCTAGCTAGCTATTGGTTCATCAGTCAGCTTGCAAGTACCCTTCTCTGTTATTGGTCCCCTGTTAGCCCTGCGGAATTCAACTGCTTTAGGGTAGTTACCCTGCCATCTTTTCTCTTGCTTTTCTCTCCTACTCACTTTCTCTATCCTCCTCGCTTTTCCACTCTCTCTAGCGTGCGCCCTTTCTCGTTCCCTTTCTTTTCCTCTCATTTTCTCTCTTACCCTGCAGGGAGACACTCTGTTTGCTTAATAAACTCCTTTATGTGATTGCCCGTGTCTGTCGTGGTTTTCGTGGGATTCCTTACAACCGCCACCTCTGGCTTTCAAACCGCTGTTTTTCCTCTCCAGGCTTGAAATCTCTGCTGCAAGCACACTGCTCTTCCTCCAAACACACCATGTTCTCTCACCTTCCACCCTTTGGACATGCTCCTGCCTCTGCCAGGAATTCCTTCCCCACTGTCCTTTCCCCAGACTTACTCTCCACTGGATCCCATCTTAGCTCCCTGCAAAATGTCTCTGAGTACCCCTTCCCCAGAAGGTCTCAGCTAGGGCCTCTCATTACCTTTCCTTGGCATCCTGACCACTCTGACTATATGCTTACAATATTTTTTTGTTTCTTTGTCCCTCTCCCCCACCAGAATATAAGTGATTTGAGAGAGGAGGGTCTTACCTTTTAATACATTGCCAAGGGAGTTTGGCACCTGACGCATAATAGGCACCCCATTAAGTATTTCACAATGAGCAAAAGCAAGGTGCTCCAGGTCCTGAGCAAACCTCACCGTTATTTAGCAGTACATCTTCAGGTTGTAGACCCTGACTTCTGCACAGTCAAGCTTCTGCCCCTGTGGAATGCAATTGCAGCAAAGTCTTGAAAACCTGTAAGTGGTCTGGCAAAGACGGGCACAGAGACATGTTCTAAGCCATCTGGACTTATAAGCAAAAAGTGGCACCAAAAGGAAATCAGAAACATCAGTCACAGCCATCAGGAGCCTCCAAAGCAGAGCAGCAAGATCAGTGTAAAGACAGCTCAGGAGAAAACGTGCTAGGACAAGCCAGGGGACCGCAGTGAGTGTAAGTGACAAATCTGGAGGTCCCTGGGCTCGGTCTCCAGTCTGTGCCATGTGGTCTTCTGAGTCTGGGAAGCAATTTGCCTGTTGGAGATGGAGGCCTCTGCTCTGGTAGGCCGCGTCAGCTCCCAATGAGCCTGCGTCTCTGGGAGACCTCTGTGGCCTTTCTCCTCAGAATAAAATTGAAAGCAGCCTCGTACCATTGACTCAGCTCAGTTCCCAAGCTCACAGTACATGTGGATCTATTTGTAAGATGTCCACTAAAAAGATTTTTAGGGATGTGGCAATTGATTTTTTGCTCCATAAGTTGCCTTTTTAGGTTGGAGTATTGATACAGCTTAAAAACTACTGCAGCCTTGTTTTTGCTCAAATAGAACTCCCCCAATCTTAAAAAACAAAGCAATTTAAGAATTTTCTACTCATTGCAAACATCCTTGAACTCTGGAGAGAGTCGTAAGCAAGATGGGAAGAAGGAAGTGACAGCGCTACCACTTGTGCGGGGCATCTGACTCACCCAGCGCCCACTCGCCCGTGGCATCAGGCCAGGCGCACCTTGGGCTGTCGCTGGGTCTCCTCCACAGCACAGCAAGGTGACAGCCAGGAGTTTGTCACTAGACAGCTGAGGAAACACAGTTAACTGACCTCCCCAAGGTCAGACAGCTATGTGGGACCCGAAGCCGAGACACCCCACTCCAGGTGCCAGCTCCATCACCACATCCTGCTGGACACCTGTGTGCACACAACAGCGGCTGGTGTGCCCTCACCTTCGCAGCACACTGCCAAGGAGACAACGGCCCCTTTTTCCCAGCAAGGGAGCTGAGCAATGGAGCCGGATAACTTACCAACATCTCAGGACAGCAAGAGGCTGAGGCTGATCCTGCCTGGGGTCTTCCCATGCAAAGCCCTTAGCTTCCCACGACGTTGACATTTGCTCTGGGCCACCCCCTTCCCATCCACTTTTCCCAAAGTCCCCCTAGGCAGTATGTGCTCACACATCACCTTGCTGGTACCCAGGACCACGTGGCCAGGCCACAAGCAGCTTCGCCCTCCCAGCCTCCGACCAGGGTCTCAGTGAACTTCACACCACTCACTCAGCCAGAGCAAACTTTCCTACATCTGCCCCCCCATAAAACCCTACGCTCTGAAAACATTTACAGATACACACATGCACACTTGTCGTGTGCCCTGAAGTGTGTGTGTGTGTCACTTTATTTCACTTTTGCTTACTTGATGTCATATTATATATTTGTACTTATTCCACAGACATATTTAATTCAATGCATATATTATATGTAATATACTAAGCATATTAAATATTGGGCACAACAATAAAGTGGAAACGTTCTCTGCACTTACTTTTATTATTTTGTACTATATCTCAGTTGTTTCGTTCCTCTTATAAACCATAGGCTGGAACAATGTACCAAGTCTGAGGACAAGCAGGGAGCCAGGTCTTGGAATTAAAACTCACCTGCATGCAGATGTGGCTAAAAGGAACACAGTTGAGAAGATTCTGAAGTTCCACCATCTTCACCCTCAAGATGAGCCCGCAGTGTCGGGATGAGCTTAGAGAGCCAGAGTGGGAGTATCACATGTGCCAAGCAGAGTTGAGGGCAGCCAGGGCCCACAGGCACCCCGGCCCCACACAGGGCTGGACTCTGCGGTAGAGGAGAGAGAGGAGGACCACCCACAGCCCAGGCACGTCCAGGGTTGGCCACCAGGAGGTGCTGGCCCCGCAATCACTTCTGAAGCAGGGGCTGAGGATGAGAGGAACCATCTCAGGTCAATTAGTCAATGGGGACTTCGTTAAAACACAGAATGGTGAGGAAACTGTACGTGTGGATTCAGGAACACGGAAGCATGCGGATGGGAGTTTGCCAAAGTGGGGAAAATCATCAGCTGGAATAATGTCAACAAACTCCCTCCTTCTAGAAAGGGCTCATCTGATGTTAGACCTTTTAAACAGTGATTTCACAAGACATTCTGTCCCCAAAGTTCCCTGAGGTTGGAAGAGCCAAATCACTGATGTAAACAGCAGACCTACAAAATCACTCACCCCCTAAAAAGTGCCAGTACTTCGAGCATCTTCACATTCAAGGAAGCCTGTGGGCTCCCCAGATGGTGTGTGGGAGGTCCATTAAAACAAAGCTTCTTTCAAGGGGCCTGTCATAGAAGCTATAGCTGGATTTGAATATAACCAGCTTCTTCTCAAACGAGAGCATTATGATGTTGTTGCTGTTGTTGTTGTATGTGTAGATACAAGAGAGAGAAAGAGCACCAATAAGGACAATCTGAATGTATCTCCTCTCCTACAATCCATTTCCCTTATGTTCTCCTTCTCTTGGTGGGCTGTCACCATGTCCTCATCTCCAGGTGGGAAATCTGAGGCCAGCCTTGGCCTCCGTCTCCATTGCTACTCCGGAAGTCCAGGCGACTGTTCACCTCCCGCCTCCCTCCCCATGCCACACCACACCTTCACCCCTGAATCTCAGGTTTTTCAACGCTTCTCACCTGGATCCTTGCATCTTCTCACTGGCTGCCAATACCAGCTCTTTTCAGTCCACTCTCTTCTCTGCCATCAAACAATTCTTCCAAAAGGCAAATTCAGACGCGTCCCAGGTCCCCTTAGAAACCACAATTCCCTTCACCTTCCTGACAGAACAGAGCTCCTAACCAGGGCACAGAGGGCCTTTCTGACACAACCCGGTCTACCTCGGGGCCTCTCCCCTCCCTCAGCTGTGGACCCTAGCACCCACACCCTGTACTCTGTCACATGCCACAAGCCCTTCAGGCCCCCAGGTTTTCAGACACATGACCTTCTACCAGCTATGCCACTGCCACTCTCTGACAAACCAGCTGCCACTGTTCATCAAACGCAGTATCTCTGTCCCTGCCATGTTCTGCAGGTCTTCAGGTCCTCAACCAGAGTCTGGCGATGAGCAGCTGAAGATTCGGGTCAAGTTATAGTTTAGAGGTTAAAACGAAAGTATAGACGTGCAGAGAGGTGTAGGGCCATAAAGTTGAAGAAAGGATGCTTCAAAGAAACCAGTCAGTGGGGCAGGGTGTGGAGAGCATGTGGGGCAGAGCACCGGGGAGGCTACAGACCCTGGGCAACAGTACCAAATAACTCTTACAAGTTGGATAGGAAGTAGTAGAGAAGGGGCTTTTGAATCCAGAAATCAGGAGTTCCTGTGAGACCTTCCATACGTTAGTTCCAACAGTGGAGGTAGCCACTCTTAATCTTTCTCCACTGTCTTTAAAAATACTACGATCCATCTCCTTTGTGTCTCTGAACTCTTCTATTACACCAGGCCCCGTGTGTTATTGAACCTGCTACCAAATATATCCCTAAATATGCATTACGTTCTTGAAGCCACCATAGCTGATGAGCAGTTGCCTCCTGCTGGCCTGACCTGGGGTTTTGCTGAAGGACAGCTTCCTCATCACCCCCGTCACACACAGTCCCCTTCCCATCCCAGACATCATGGAAGCATTTCCTAGCGGTTGATGCATCCCGATGATTTCCTGAGCTGAATCTTTCCTTTTGGGCCATTGCTGACCTTAGTCTTGAGTTGCAACCTTTTCTTTTCTCTAAATAAAGCTCCACTGAGAGTTGCTGGCCACATGTCCCTTTGTCATGGTTCTAATTCACATTTAAATTCCAAATTTCCTAACTTCTCAGTCACGCTTTGGAGACCACTGTTCCTTCCACAGGGTCCCACAATCAGGGCACTGTCTCCCCATCCACTGCTCCACTTGAAGGCAATGAAGAGTGTTTCAAAATGTTTTTCTGACCAGGTGGGTCCTGTTGAGTTCCTCTGCCGGGGCCGGACCCTGTCTCCAGCTAACTTTGTAGAACGCCAAGCCTGGCAAATGTCTTATGTCTGAATGGCCAAGAGCGTGCATCTTGGATTCCTACCATGGCATGGCGGATGCCGGCACACATGCTGGACCTGAGGTCTTGCTGGACAGCTCCCAAGTGTGCTCTCAAGCTGTTCTTTGTAAACCTTCCTTCAAAAAGTATCTTTTGTTCTCTCATACCAACATGAGATCTTTTCCCCTTTCTTCTGACTTGGCTTTTCTCCTGTCCTCATGCCTTGCTCCTTTGTTCCCACCCTCCTTTTGCTCATGACCACCAAACTCCGTGGTCCAGGAGTGTGTGTCTGGGAATCCTGTCTTCAGGTCTCTGCGTCCCATCTCTGCTCTTCCCTCAGGGACCTGTTGGCCCCTCAGATCTGTGGCTCCTCCTGCCTGCTCAGACTCTTTGCTTGCAGGCTTTCTAGACAAGTCCCTCCTTCATGTCCCTTGAGACTCTGGGCCACACCGCAGGACAGCTATAATTCCAGGTCTCGCTGCACACCCCACTAAGGTCCCCTTCCCCACGGGCCAACTTCAGGAACTTGCAACACAAGTTCATTTTTACAAATTTTAAATTGAACTCTCGGGGTTTTTCCAAGATGCTTCCAAACTTGCCTGTGGAAACGAGTCTCTTTAAAACCTGCTTTAAATTCAGAGTTTTCTCCAGATTGTTGTTTATTGCCGCAAACTATTTTTCAGCAAAGACATTTTTCTTACATGAATAAAAATCTCAAATGCTTTAATGGGAACATTAAATTTGGCTTTGCTTGGTTCTGCCCACTGCCACGGGTCTTTCATGGGAAGCCCTGACAGTGGCAGGACACGTTCATGGCCTTTTTATAAACAGCTCATTTAAAGAAATTTATGAAATAAAAGGGTTTCTTTCCCTGTTGGGTAATGTGGCCAAAGGTGGTCTGTACTCCCTCCCAAGGAGTTAAAGGACGGGCAAGGCGGACCCCCCAGGCGCCACTCGCCGCTCTCAATACGAACTCTGACTGTGAACTCGGCAGCGTGGTCGCTGCTGGGAGGGGACCAGGTTTGTCAACACCACGTGGGTTTCATGTCTTCTCATCCCTTTTGGTGAACTTCTAGAAAATTAATATTCTCTCTCTCTCTCTTTTTTTTTGGAGTAAGTAGACCATTTTTCTTTTGGAATTTATACTAACATCATTCAATGCTCATAATTCCAAACTATGAATCACTTCACCTTCAATTCAACATGAAGGGAAAACATAGTAACCAAAGGGAAAAGACAACCTCCTGGATTGCTTATGAGAATGATAGCAGCTTCCTTAAAGGACCCTTTGAGGGCAGGTAGCCACACGGCTCCTCACACAGCCCCTAAGCCAGGCGGCCCACAGCAAGCTACCCCGCCCTCCAGCTTCTGCAGCAGAGCAGGAGGGGACTCTTCCCCGGGCACACCGTGGCCTCTTGGTTTTCCATGAGACCATGATGGCAGACAGGACCACAAAGTCACAAAGAACCAGTGCTGAGACAAGTAAACTCACGTCCTTCTCTCAAAGTCACAAATTGTAAATTTGAACAAGACCCCAATTATTTAAATTAAAAAAATGACTTCAACGTCCCACCTCAGGCTACTTCTTCGGAATACAGGTTTGTGGCCTGTTCTTTGATCTTCTGAAGCCGTCACCCGTCCCCTGCGTCTGCACAGTTCCTACTAACTCAGGCTAAGGCTGTGACTTCAGCCTCCTTGGAGTTAAACTTTTAGATGCAAAATTCCATTGCTCAGTGACTGACAATATTGCCAGAGTAGAAACACCTGGAGACCACGTCCCCATTCCTGCAGCTCACAGGAACACGAGCCAGGGAGGCCTCTGCAGTACACTGGGTAGATCTACAGCCACCAGGTGAGGAAAACCAGTCCTGAAATCACCACGACAACATGCGCATAACTTGGGCACTGCTTTTTCATGAACCACACAAAAAACAGGGTGGGGGTCTGCATGCTTGTGAGCCGTTACCTTCAGAGTTGCCAAAATGGTGAGCATGTTTCCTCTTTCCTCTCTTATTCTGCCAGCTCAACATGATAGCTGAAGTAAACCTGTCCACTAAATCTTGATGTGAGGCAGGAATAAACGCATGCGACTTTTACAGCTGTCAGAATTTAATGCCGTTCAGAAAATGCAGTCTGGCTGTTAGGTGTAGTGGTGATTACAGACAGCCTTGAAAGATTGTTCCTCTTATTTCCTTTTACAATTGCTGTCTCCATCACACCTGATCTGCTGCAGCCTGTCACAGAGGCAGTTATGCACATGTACATAAATAAATGAAAGTTTCCATGGTCTTCTATGGAGACTAATGCAGAAGAGCTACCCACCGGAACATTAGCATCATGAGATCCCTATTAGCGGACAAACGACAACCTGGGCAGCACCAGGGGTAAATCAGAATGCATGAGAGGGACGGTACCACAAGCAGACAGATGGCAGTCATCCATTGTAGGGAAATTCTCAGGGATTCATTAATTGCCTGGGAAAAGATACAGGAAGATCATGTCATAATTGGACCAGAGTCCAATTTGATATAGAGTTGAGAGTCCATCTAAATCAGATCCAGCAATACTATCACGTTACTTGGCTTATGTTGTTGGTAGATGCTATTTAATTGATTCTTTATATGCAGCAGTCATGCTTAGCAGCTCTCAGTGAATTGTTTTCAATGTTTGCTTTATGACTGAATGTTCCTGTTATTTGTTGCTAGAAGCCAAGCACATTGTCATGAAAAAAACACCCAGTCTTGATGCCACTTGTATTAAAATGGCCACCTGAGTGCAAGGGGACCAGGAAAGCGCGGACCGTGAACTTCCCTCACCCCAGGACCATTTCTTCTACTCTCCATAACTTTCAGCTGGATCAAGCACGGTCCTCTATCTGCAGGGGCACTTGGTAAACGTCACAGACCCAGTCACTGGCTGGAGTTGACAACAGTTAGTGGTGAAAAACAAGTGTAGAAAACAGGAGAAGGTAATAGAGTGAGGGTGAGAAGGAATGAGTTTCCAGAAGCTTCTCCCTGATTCACTGTAAATATTTTGTGGATCATAACTCCTTTAGGAGTCAGAGAGTGAACTGTCCTGCACTTTCCTGATTTGCTGGGGAGGCACATGTCAACCACGGTTGAGAGGCGGGGAGGGAGGCACTGGCCTGCAGGGGTTGGTGGAGCCACAGGAGACGGGAGCACAAGCCTTCGGGAGGGAGCACTGAGGTGTATTCATCAAGGGGAACGACCCTTAGAATTTGAGATATTTTTCATACTTGCAAAATAGAAACTGAGAAAAGGTAAAAACAGGTGAGTGAGGGGAGAAGAAATATATAATGCAAAAGGAAGAGGGTAGTCTGGGGTGGAGGGGAGAGAAGGCAGGAAGGAGGGATGAAGAAGGGTGGTGGTGGAGGAGGAGAGGAGGAGGGTGATTAAAGCCCAGGAGCAAGGGCTGACAGACAGAAAGGAGGAAAACCACAAAGGCATCCCTTAGGCAAGGGGTGGGCAGAGGGATTTCCCCAGGAAAGATGCAAAGAAATAAACTGCAAATCAATTTTTTAAACATTCAAAAGGCACAGAATGTGGGAAGGATGGCGGGCAGAAAGGAATAGCCCACAGTTCCACTGCTCTCCGTAGATCTCCAAATGGTCAGCAAACATCTCCTGCAGGACATTAGAGGGACTGGTATCCTATCATTGCCCTGGTTCTATAAAACTGGAGACCCACAGCTGACTGGTGACTTGCTGGAGGTCTCAGGTCCAGGACACGGCAGCATGACAACTCCACCCCGGCACTTCCTGGAGGTCACACTGCATGGGGTTGCCAGTAGCTGTGCATGAAGAAGGGCCTGGAAACTGCAGGGACCGCGTGCGGGCGGTGAAAGGCCCCCCTCCACCCTCTCCCTTGTTAAAACACACTCCACTAAACTTCTAAAGACTAGAGGGCAATGTAGATGCTTTCTGTAACAGAATGCAATTGACATAGAAGGATGACATAAATGTTGAAGGAAAAGGGCGGAAAGCTGTCCAGGGTCTGTTTCTGTCCATAATCTTCGAGAAGTTCGGCGTGTTGATGAAGATCAACTGTGGGGAAAGTACACGGAATATGCTAAGAACCTGCCTGTGCACAAGAGCTGCAGGGATCTGCCAGGGCTCAAGCGAGACGCTGAATAATAATGGCACATCATGCCACGTACCTCTGCTGAAAATAAATCACCAGCACCGTCCTAATCAGAGGAATGTCATACAAGGCTTTCACAAACTGTTGATTCTCATCATTTGGACTCCATAAATAAACCGGTAATATGTCAGAGGTAAGTACTCATCAACAGAAGACCAACAGGAAAATGTTTTGCATGTTTAGGGTTCTTGAAATGCATCCATCACATGTCTGTCTCAGATTTTTTTCTTTTTTTCTCTTTCATTTTTGGTTCCAGGGACTGAACCCAGGGGCAGTTGACCACGGAGCCACATCTCCAGCAATGGCCCCACCAACCACATTTGTTTTGCTTAGAGTTGCTACATTGCCATCTCAGATTTCGAGCCAGCATCACAGTCTCTACAGAGGGGAAGAACAGAGACAGTCCACCTCCAAAAAGGAGTAAGTGACTCTGAGAACCTCCAGGAAACCAAAACTTCTCACGACTGGAGAAAATAAGCCACTGTGTGCACCGTGGCCTTGCTGGCCTTTCCGGCCTCCAGCTGTGCAGGGATTTCTGGATCAGAACTCTGTGTGCCCGGAACTCAGTGGTGTTCCCCGAGGTTCGCATTTCATATGTGAGCAAGGCTCAAGCACTCACCTCTTCAAGCTATGAGCTATCATCAAAGGAAACGTGTTTGTTTTTAATTTTTAGGTCATCATAGCTGTACATAGCAGTGGGTCCATTCTGAGAAGATCACACATGCGTGGAATCAGACTTAGTCTGTTTCGGTGCCCAGTGCCCATCGCCCCTCCCCCGTCCTCGCCTACTCCCCTTCCTCTACTCACTGCTCTTCCTTTCACTTGTTTATTTATTCATTTCGATCCGTGCTTCGCACACATACACAAAGGAGGGGTTCACCGTGGCATATCCATACATATTCAGGCAAATAGTGTGACTTTGGTAATTCACTCTGCCCCCGTTCAGTCCCCCTCACTCCCGATCTCCTTCATTCCACTGAACTTCCCTGTATCTTTATGATAGCCAATCTCCCTCCTCTGTTTCCCCTTTTTTTGCTCTAGCATCCACATATGAGAAAAAAACATTCGACCATTGATTTTCTGAGTCTGGCTTATTTCACTTAGCATGATGATCTTCATTTCCATCCATTTACGGGCAAATGCCATGATTCCATTCTTCTTTATGATCAAGTAAAATTCCATTTGTGTATATGTACCACATTTTCTAAATCACAAGGCATGTGGTTGTATCACTGTAGTATGCCGACTTTAGTTCTTTTGGATAAATGCCAAGGAGTGGGAGAGCTGGGTCATATGGTGGTTTCATTCCATTTTTTTTTTTTTTTTTTTTTTAGGACTTGCTAGGATGCTTTCCAGAGTGGTTGTACTAATTTGCAATCCCACCAACAATATATGAGCACACCTTTTCCCCCACATTCTTGTCAGCGTTTATTTTTATTTGTGTTCCCAATAATTGCCATTCTGACAAGAGTGAGATGAAATCTTAGTGTAGTTTTGACTAGCATTTCCCTGATTGCTAGAGATGTTGAATATTTTTTCATGTATGTGTTGGTCATTTGTATTTCTTCTTTTGAGAAATATGTTTAGTTCTTTTACCCATTTACTAATCAAATTATTTTTTAAGGGGATCAAGTTTTTTGAGATGTTTAGATATTCTGGATATTAATCCCCTGTCAGAGAAATAGGTGGAAAAGATTTTCTCCCATTCTGTAGGCTCTCTCTTCATGCTCTTGATCATTTTCTTTGCTTTTTAATTTGATGTTGATTTTTGTGCAGGATGGGAAATAGGGATTGAGTTTCATTCTCCTACATATAGATATCCAGTTTTCTCAGCGCTATTTGCTAAAAAGGGCTGTCTTTTCTCCAACATATATTCTTGGCACCTTTGTCCAATACCATACTATTTTTGTTACTGTAGCTCCGTAGTACAGTTTGAGATCAGGTATTGTGGTCCCTGCAGCCTCATTCTTCTTGATCAAGATTGCTGTTAGAGTTTGAATGTGATGTGTCCCCCAAAAGTTCACATGTAAAAGAATGCAAGATGGTGTAGAGGAGAAATGATTGGGTTATGAGACCTTAGCCCAATCAGTGAATTAATCCCCTGACAGGATTAACTGACTGATAACTGCAGGCTGGTGGGGTGCGGCTAGCGGAGGTATGTCCCTGGAGGCATGCCTTTGGGATATATAGTTTGTATCTGGCGAGTGGAGTCTCTCTGATTCCTGACCATCACGTGAGCTACTTCCCTCCATCACACTCTTCCACCATAATATCCTGCCTCACCTCAAGCCCCATGGATCCTGCTGTCTACAGACTGAGACATCAGAAACTGAGTCCCCAAATAAACTTTTCCTCCTCTACAATTGTTCTGGTCAGGACAGAAATAATTGTTTTGGCTGTTCTGGGTCTCTTATTTTGCCAAATGAATTTTAGGACTTGTTCTTTTTCTTGTTCTGTGAAGAATGTCCTTGGTATTTTTATGGGGACTGCATTGAATGTGTATGTTGCTATTGGTAGTTCAGCCATTCTGACAATATTATTTCTGCCTATCCAAAAACATGGGAGATCTTTCCATCTTCTTGTGTCTTCTTCAATTTCTTTCTTCAGTATTCCACAATTTTTACTGTAAAGATCTTCACCTTCTTGATTGAATTAATTCCCAAATTTGTTTTTAGGGTTACTATGAATTGAATAGTTTTCCTGATTTCTTTCTCAGAAGAATCACTGTTGGAATGTAGGAAAGCTATTGATTTATGAATCCTGACTTTATATCCTGCAACTTTGCTGAATTCATTTACAGCTCTAGAAATCTTCTGGTGGAGTTTTTGGTTTTCTGAATATAGAATCTTGTCATCAGCAAACAGGGATAATCTGGCTTCTTCTTTTCCTATTTGAATCCCTTAATTTCCATCCCTTGCCTGATTGCTCTGGCTAGAGTTTAAAAACTCTACAGAATAGAACAAGTAAGAGTGGTCATCCTTGTCTTGTTCCTGAATTTAAAGGAAACTCTTTTAGTTTTTCTCTATTCAGTATGATGCTGACTTTGAAATGTTTGTCATACATAGCTTTTATGAGGTAGAGGTAAGTTCATAAAGAAAGCATTCTTACTTAACCTTTATCTCTGGCATTATAAAACTAAACAAAAGCACACTGGTTAAATTTGTGAGCATAGTTTCCAAGCAAAATCAATTGTTATGTATTGTGCCATTTATTTGTGAAAAGCACTGTGTTAAGACTAAATGTGATATAAAAAATGAAAGATTCTATCTCTTATCTCAAAAAACTTCATAAGTTCATTAGAAAAGGCATTTAGTCAAATCAAGATTCAAAAAAAATGAAGTGGGATGAGGAAAATTAAGGTCATATTGCTGATAATTGCAACTCTTGTGCACTTACTATTTTTTACTTTTGCCAGGCTGTGCTTCATGTGTTCTTGGCAATGGCTGCTATGGGGCGTGAGGGCCATGCATGTAGCGGGCGGTCCACCAACGGTAGGTATTATTTATTAGTAGTAGGCATCTACTCTAATACCAGTAATATCAGTCCCTGCTCAGTTGTATGCTTTCTCCATAGAACCCCAATGGAAGGCCCAACCTCCATGAATTTCTGTCAATTATAATTTCTAGAGGGAAGCGTGATCACCTAAGGGAAGAAGTCTGATCAGGGTGCCCTCTACATGCCCGGGAAGCTCGCTCCTTTGTGCTCTGAGTTCTGCATCATGAACACATTCTTCCATCTCAAACTGTGTCTTTCATTCATTAGCCAAATGGAATGGAAGAACGCATTTAAAAAGTGTCTTATGGCTGGGAAACAGGCTTCAAATATGCGGTGCAGCTGTTGTTGTTATTACAGAAAATTATCCTGGTGCAGCCTGGTGGGGACAGGGTCCCACTGGCCTCTGTGGGAGCCACGTGGAATGGGGACTGCTTCATTTCTAAGAACTTCCGTGTCCTCACATGCAAAATCAGGCTGATAATGAGGCTGTGAAAATTCAGTGGCAAATCGTGAGCAGAGGATCTAGCAGAATACCTGGAATTAAGCAACAGTTCTGTTCCACTTTCTCTTTTCTCTTACACACCACAGAGATCTGTGCTCATTGACATTCCTTCTTGTCAATATTTAGCCTGCTGGACTTTTTAAGATGGATATCATCTTCTCTAATTCTGCCTGTTTTAAAATGAAAAGACAGTCACCTGTGTGCTCTGCCTCCCTTTGGCATCTAGACAGTCACCTGTGTGCTCTGCCTCCCTTTGGCATCTAGACAGTCACCTGTGTGCTCTGCCTCCCTTTGGCATCTAGACAGTCACCTGTGTGCTCTGCCTCCCTTTGGCATCTAGACAGTCACCTGTGTGCTCTGCCTCCCTTTGGCATCTAGACAGTCACCTGTGTGCTCTGCCTCCCTTTGGTATCTAGACAGTCACCTGTGTGCTCTGCCTCCCTTTGGTATCTAGACAGTCACCTGTGTGCTCTGCCTCCCTTTGGCATCTTTGCAACATTGGAGCTAGAAGCCGTGGCCTCCCTCATTGTCGGTGCAGATGGAGCTTGCTCATTTGCCTCACCCTGCTCTCTGAACACTGGATACTGAAAGCACACGTGCGGGTTTGAATAGAGTGCCAAAGCTGAGACATCAGGAGTCCTGTGACACACTGGGGACTTCCACAGTGTTCACTGAATGTGTACCTCTCAAAATGCCAAGAGCACAGAGAAGCCAAGAGCCTCAGCTGGGACCCCTGCTGTGGACACCAAAGTTCCCCCTTCAAGGACTGTGTGTTGGAAGGTCAAAGGAATAAGGAAAAGGTATTCTGAAAAGGCATGACAGTGTGGGAAACCATGCTCAGAGGTGTGACCACCAGGAGCGTCTGACCAGTTGGGTGGAGTTGGTGCCGTGGTATCTCTTCCTTTGCTGCTATGAAGTAGCATGAGTTGAGATCTCCCCCAACACATGGAACCCATCTTGGTCTCCATCAGCCCACTGTTACCACACAATGTAGGGTCACCATGACTCTGAAGGGGGCCAGGAAATTGGAAAGTATCTTTGGAATATCAATAATATGTGTGTTCATAGAGGGAATGACAGTCTGCTGTTCAGTATTCCTCTAATGGCTACTGCTCATAGGTGCACTGATGCGGATACTGAAACGCTCAGGATTCTGAAGGGCAATCAAAGACACTCAGAGAAGATCCAGCTTCATTCCCACTCCCTATTTCCCAGATGCAGAAACCTGGTTTTCAACTTCATTTGGAAATTTCGTTCTGAGTTACACACTAAATCAACTCTTCCTCTAGAATGTCCAAATGATCCCTGAAAAAAAAAAAAAAAAAAAAGACAATTTGGAAATACTGCATACATTATACATACAATTTTTATGGACAAGTGAACATTGTGAATACAGAGTTATAGGATCCAAAAGAAGCCAAAATCTTGTTCTAGGAATAAATACTCTGGGAATAATTTAGTTGAGGTATGAAATTTTCACTCAGTGTTTAATTTTGTACTTTGTAATCATGTGCCAACCATTTCTCTCTGGGTAATTACTGCTTTGTTTGTCTCTTATCATCACCAGCAAAAGTCCCTATTCTTTAATTGGATATTAAACACACAGTCACAGTCCATAGAGTACAGAATGCTTTTCATACTGCTGGTCAGCTGGAGCTGGAGCATATTAATTTCTGGCACGGTATTTGAGGTTTGATTGAAATTGTGGAAGAGACATTTGTATTTAGTTAACTTGAGGGACTTGTAGGGCTGAGGACATTTGAAGTTTGCCTTCAGCAATAAGCATTCAGCTGTTTCTCTACCACAGGATACAGCTACCCACACTGCAACAGGCCCCGCCTGTAGCCATCTCAACAACACAAGGTCATAATTTGACTTTCTATGTAAACAAATGAGATTAACTAGAGGTATGGGGCAGAAGCAGAATTCATTTAAATAATAAATAAACTGGGACATTCTATATAACAATTATAGTAAAAAAGTTCTAAGCCAGACTTGGATGCAGTTACATTGCTCAATGAATGATGTGGATCTGTATCCAGAGAAGTAGCAACTGGAAATAATTCCAAAATGGCGGCCATGTGAACCAGAAGAAAATCAAGCCACCCCCAATTACCAGGTATCAATGAACAGTGAGATTCAATGAAGAAAACCTATTCCACAGAATTAATGAGGCAAGTGGATCAGTTTACAATATTAAGGCCCTCTCCCCACTTCATCTCTGTGAAGACTGGGAAATGAGTTGCACCAATGCAAGTCCCTAGGTTTAAACCAGACTGAAAGAAGGTGTTGCCTGAAGGTGCCCTAGGCCATACACCAAGGCCCTCACAAGTTGATGTCCTGTGGGGCTGAGTTTGCTCTGATAGAGTGAGAAACAGGGAATACAGTGCCTTCTTATCTTATTCCCTATTGTCTTGTTTGACAGGAGTTCTCATATCATTCACCATCTAGAAAATTCTTACTCTAATTTTGTACATCTCAAGCCATTGGTGGAATTTTTCTAAAGAAAATGTGAAAACTGCTTGGAAGTTTGTGAACTTAACAGCTTTGAGGCCTGGGGTAGGTGCCCTGTGGGATCTTGATCGCTACTTCTTAGGAGAAAAAGGTAAGGTTGCATGATGCAAGCTTTTGGGAGCAGAGATCTCATCTGCCTTGTCACGGCTGTGTCCCTAAGTCTAGGAAACTTGGAAGATCCAAGTTAAATATCTGTTGAATTAGAAAGTAAAAGTACTAAAAAACCAGAGCATCAGAAACACTATTATACAACACTAAGCAGGTTTGTTTACTGTGTGTTTTCTCAGAGCCTGTGAATTATTAAGGTAAATTAAAAAATCTTTAAGGGAAGAATGGAGGAATGTTAGACTGTGGAGAACGTGGGGAGGTGGCAGGGGAAGGAAAGATAATGGAAGGAAACAAACATCATCACCCTAAGTACACGTATGATTACACCAACGGTGTGACTCTACATCATGTACAACCAGAGAAAAGAAAAGTTCTACACTGTTTATGTACAATGAATCAAAAAAAATAAAAGGTTTTCAAGATGGCGGCCTAGAGGGTGGCTGCATTACGTGTTGCTCCAGAACTCAAGATTCAAGAGAGGAGATATTGAGACGCTTGGGACCAACTCAAAGTAGCCGGGTGACTCTCACCCCCTGGGGGGGCATCCCGGATGGGACGGGGGTCCCGGAACGCAGGAAACTTTGTGAAGTAGAACTGCCGGCGAGACGCCCCTCCCCCCGCTGGAGCGCCATAGAGGAGGCCGCTCAGCACAGCGCTGGGACTCGGAGCAGCCACTGGGGCTCCGGCGGCGGCCCAGGGGAGGAGTGGCGGGGAGAACTGTGTGGACTCAGGACACCGGGGCCTGCCCTGAGGAGGAGGAGGAGGAACGTGGCCGCTTGGATTCGGAGAGACTGCACCAGAGCTGCAGGCGGTTGCCAGAGGAGAAGCCGCGCGGCGAGCTGTTTGGAATCAGAACGACGCTTCTGAACACCGGGGCCTGCCCTGAGGACAAGGAGGAAGAGGAGCGGCCGCTTGGATTCGGGTGACTATACGGGAACTACAGGCGGTTGCCAGAGAAGGGGCTGCGTGGCGAGCTGTTTGGACTCTGACCACTTCTGAACCCCGGGGCCTGCCCGGAGGAGTAGGAGAAGGAGGAGAAGGAGCGCGGCGGGTCCTTTGGACTCGCAGTGACTGCATTAGCGCTCCAGGCGGCTGCTCAGAGGAGAAGGCGAGTGGTGAGTTGTTTGGTCTTAAAGTGACAGCTCCTGAATACAGGGGGGCTGCCTGGAGGAGAAGCATGGTGGGACGCTTGGTCTTGAGGGACCACACCAGAGCTCCGGGCGGTTGCCCAGAGGACCCGTGCAGAGGGTCACGTGGATTCAGAGCCACTCAGAGGGACTGCTCCTGAACACCCGGGGGGTTATCTGGAGAAGGAGGAGGAACGGGCAGGGTCACTTCGACTCGGAGTGATTGATTGCCCCGGGCTACGGGTGGTTGGTGGGAGGAGGAGGCACGAAGTGAGTTTCTTGGACTCCTAGTGACCGCACCGGCATACTGGGCGGCTGTCTGGAGGAAGAGGCCTGTGGCGGGTCTCTGGGACTCAGAGCGATTGTTCGGGGCCACAGGTGGCTGCTCAGAGGAGGGGCCACGCAGCCAGGCGATTAGGTGCAGAACAGGGTCCCAGGATCTAGGAGGCTTCTGGGTGGAAGAGCTGCACAGAGACAGGCTTAGGGCGGAGCGAAGGTTCCAGGCCTATGGGCAAATTCTCTGAGGAGGGGCAGCCTAAGGAGATTCATCTGCGAAGGGTGAGGCTCCCAGGTCCAGGAGGTAGGGCCGGGCCCCTGGAAACTTTGCAGAGGAAGGCAGCCCAGCCCAGGCAGTAGCTGTAAATTGAGGGGAACCTCTAGGAGGAAACTGACCAGCGAGACCTCCCCACCGGGTGAGTCTTCCCTGCTGGGTGAGGTTTTCCCACAAGGACGGTAAAACCAGAGACTCAGGCCCAAAAAGGCCTTGCCTCAGCCCACAGACTAGGTCCCCTTTGGATGACCATTGGTCAACAAGTGGAGGCACCTCTGCCCACTAGCAGGGAATATACCCCACCTGAAGGCCACCACTCCTAGAGAGGCAGCTTCCTTGTGGAGCACCGCATTATCAACCTCCTCCAAGACTTCAGCCTACTGAAGGCTAAGAGGGGATATATATAGAAATCTTCAGGGTCATTGTAAATCAACAGAGGAAATCTGCAATATCTCAGCGGTCCACTGATATCTGAACAACATGAGAAAACAAGGAAAGAAAATGCTGCAAACAAATCTAGATGTTACATCAATAAAACCCAATGAGAGCATGGCAGAAGAAATGACAGAAAAGGAGTTCAGAATGTACATAATTAAAATGATCAGAGAAGCAAACGAGGAGATGAAAGAGCAAATGCAAGCATTGAATGATGAGATGAAAGAGCAAATGCAAGCATTGATTGATCGTACCAATCGACAGTTAAAAGAGCAAATACAGGAAGCAAAAGATCATTTCAATAAAGAGTTAGAGATATTGAAAAAAAACCAAACAGAAATCCTTGACATGAAGGAAACAATAAACCAAATTAAGAACTCCATAGAAAGCATATCCAGTAGGATAGAACACCTGGAAGACAGAACCTCAGACATTGAAGACAAAATATTTAACCTTGAAAACAAAGCTGAACAAACAGAGAAGATGGTAAGAAATCATGAACAGAATCTACAAGAACTATGGGATATCATGAAAAGGCCAAATTTAAGAATTATTGGGATTGAGGAAGGCCTAGAGAAACAAGCCAAAGGAATGAACAACCTATTCAATGAAATAATATCAGAAAATTTCCCAGATCTGAAGAATGAAATGGAAAATCAAGTTCAAGAGGCTTACAGGACTCCAAATACACAAAATTACAACAGACCCACACCAAGGCACATTATAATGAAAATACCGAACATACAAAATAAAGACAGAATTTTAAAGGCTGTGAGAGAAAAGAACCAAATTACATTCAGGGGGAAACCAATACGCATATCAGCAGATTTTTCAATCCAGACCCTAAAAGCTAGAAGGTCCTGGAACAACATTTTTCAAGCCCTGAAAGAAAATGGATGCCAACCAAGAATCTTATACCCAGCAAAACTTACCTTCAAATTTGACGATGAAATAAAATCCTTCCATGATAAACAAAAGCTAAAAGAATTTACAAAAAGAAAGCCAGCATTACAGAACATTCTCAACAAAATATTCCATGAGGAAGAGATGAAAAACAAAGAAGCAAATCAGCAAAGGGAGGAATTATCCTAAAGGAATTGTCAAATAAAGGAGGAAACAAGTTGTGTCAAACAAATAAATAAACAAAATTTTAAAAATGAACCAAATGACCGGGAAACCAAATCATTTCTCTATAATAACCCTGAATGTTAATGGCCTGAATTCATCAATCAAAAGACATAGACTGGCAGACTGGATTAAAAAGAAAGATCCAACAATATGTTGCCTGCAAGAGACTCACCTCATAGAAAAAGATACCCATAGATTAAAGGTGAAAGGATGGGGAAAAACATACCATGCACATGGACTCAGCAAAAAAGCTGGAGTATCCATCCTCATTTCCGATAATGTGGACTTCAAGCCAAAGTTAGTCAGAAGGGATAAAGAAGGTCATTTCATACTGCTTAAGGGAAGCATAAATCAGCAAGATATAACAATCATAAACATCTATGCCCCAAACAGTGGCTCATCCATGTATGTCAAACAAATCCTTCTCAATTTCAGAAACCAAATAGACCACAACACAATAATACTAGGTGATTTTAACACGCCGCTCTCACCACTGGACAGATCTTCCAGACAAAAATTGAGCAAAGAAACCACACATCTCAACAACACAATCAATAATTTAGACTTAATGGACATTTATAGAATATTCCATCCAACCAAGAGTGAATACACTTTCTTCTCAGCAGCACATGGATCCTTCTCTGAAATAGACCATATATTATGCCACAAAGCTAATGTTAGCAAATACAAGAAGATAGAGACACTAGCATGTATTCTATCAGATCATAATGGATTGAAGTTAGAAATAAATGAAAGAGTAAAACACAGAAACTATTCCAACATCTGGAGATTAAACAATATGCTATTATATGATGAATGGATAACAGAAGATATTAGGAAGGAAATTAAAAAATTCTTAGAGGTAAATGAGAACAAAGAAACATCATATCAAAATCTCTGGGACACTATGAAAGCAGTACTTAGAGGGAAATTTATTTCATGGAGCGCATTTAATAAAAGAAGTAAAACTCAACAAATAAACAACCTAACACTACAGCTCAAAGCCTTAGAAAAAGAAGAACAGAACAGCACCAAAAGTAGTAGAAGACAGGAAAGAGTTAAACTCAGAGCTGAAATCAATGAAATTGAAACAAAAGAAACAATACAAAAAATTGACAAAATAAATAGTTGGTTCTTCGAAAAAATAAACAAAATTGATAAACCTTTAGCCACACTAACAAAGAGAAGACGAGAGAAAACCCAAATCACTAAAATTCGGAATGAACAAGGAAATATCACAACAGACAGGATTGAAATACAAAACATAATTAGAAGCTATTTTGAAAATCTATACTCCAACAAAATAGAAAATTTCGAAGACATCAACAGGTTTCTAGAGACATATGAATTGCCTAAACTGAATGAGGAGGACATAAACAATTTAAATAGACCAATTTCAAGTACTGAAATAGAAGAAGTCATCAAAAGCCTACCAACAAAGAAAAGTCTGGGACCAGATGGGTTCTCAGCCGAGTTCTACAAAACCTTTAAGGAAGAGCTCATTCCAATACTTCTCAAAGTATTCCATAAAATAGAAGAGGAGGGAACCCTCCCAAACTCATTCTATGAAGCCAATATCACACTGATACCTAAACCAGACAGAGACTCATCAAGGAAAGAAAATTTCAGACCAATATCCTTAATGAATATCGACGCAAAAATTCTCAACAAAATTTTAGCAAATTGCATACAAAAACATATTAAAAAGATAGTGCACCATGATCAAGTGGGTTTCATCCCAGGGATGCAAGGTTGGTTCAACATCAGGAAATCAATAAACGTAATTCACCATATTAATAGACTTAAAGTCAAGAATCACATGATTATTTCAATAGATGCAGAAAAAGCATTTGATAAAATACAGCACCCCTTCATGCTCAAAACACTAGAAAAAATAGGGATAGTGGGAACATTCCTTAATATTGTAAAGGCCATTTATGCTAAGCCCATGGCTAATATCATTCTAAATGGTGAAAAACTGAAAGCATTCCCCCTAAAAACTGGAACAAGGCAGGGATGCCCTCTTTCACCACTTCTATTCAACATCGTTCTTGAGACTCTGGCCAGAGCAATTAGACAAACCAAAGAAATTAAAGGGATACGAATTGGAAAAGAAGAACTCAAACTATCCCTGTTCGCTGATGACATGATTATATATTTAGAGGAACCTGGAAATTCCACCAGAAAACTCTTAGAACTCATAAGTGATTTCAGTAAAGTAGCAGGTTACAAGATCAATGCCCATAAATCCAACGCATTTTTATACATAAGTGATGAATCTTCAGAAAGAGAAATTAGGAAAACTACCCCATTCACAATAGCCTCGAAAAAAATAAAATACTTGGGAATCAATCTCACAAAAGAGGTGAAAGACCTCTACAATGAGAACTATACAACACTAAAGAAAGAAATTAAAGAACACCTTAGAAGATGGAAAGATCTTCCATGTTCTTGGATAGGAAGAATTAATATTGTCAAAATGGCCATACTACCTAAAGTGCTATACAAATTCAATGCAATTCCAATTAAAATCCCAATGACGTACCTTACAGAAATAGAGCAGGCAATTATGAAATTTATCTGGAAGAATAAGAAACCCAGAATAGCTAAAGCAATCCTTAGCAGGAAGAGTGAAACAGGGGGTATTGCAATACCAGATCTTCAACTCTACTACAAAGCAATAGTAACAAAAACGGCATGGTATTGGTACCAAAATAGAAAGATAGATCAATGGTACAGAATAGAGGACACGGACACAAACCCAAATAAATACAATTTTCTCATACTAGACAAAGGGGCCAAAAATATGCAATGGAGAAAAGATAGCCTCTTCAACAAATGGTGCTGGGAGAATTGGAAATCCATATGCAACAGAATGAAATTAAACCCATATCTCTCACCATGCACGAAACTCAACTCAAAATGGATTAAGGACCTCGGAATCAGACCGGAGACCCTGCAGATTATAGAAGAAAAAGTAGGTCCAAATCTTCACCTTGTTGGTCTAGGACCAGACTTCCTTAACAGGACTCCCATAGCACAAGAAATAAAAGCTAGAATCAACCACTGGGATAGATTCAAACTAAAAAGCTTTCTCTCAGCAAAGGAAACTATCAGCAATGCGAAGAAAGAGCCTACAGAGTGGGAGAATATCTTTGCCAATCATACTTCAGATAGAGCACTAATCTCCAGAATCTATAAAGAACTCAAAAAACTCTACTCCAAGAATTCAAACAGTCCAGTCAACAAATGGGCTAAGGAAATGAATAGACACTTCACAGAAGAAGATCTACAAGCAATCAACAAACATATGGAAAAATGTTCAACATCTCTAGTAATAAGAGAAATGCAAATCAAAACCACCCTAAGATTCCATCTCACCCCAATTAGAATGGCGATTATCAAGAATACGAGCAACAACAGGTGTTGGCGAGGATGTGGGGAGAAAGGTACACTCATACACTGCTGGTGGGGCTGCAAATTAGTGCAGCCACTATGGAAAGCAGTGTGGAGATTCCTTAGAAAACTTGGAATGGAACCACCATTTGACCCAGCTATCCCACTCCTTGGCCTATACCCAAAGGACTTAAAATCTGCATACTACAGAAATACAGCCACATCAATGTTCATAGCTGCTCAATTCACAATAGCCAGACTGTGGAACCAACCTAGATGCCCTTCAATTGATGAGTGGATAAAGAAACTGTGGTATATATATATACTATGGAATATTACTCAGCCATAAAGAATGATAAAATTATGACATTTGCAGGCAAATGGATGAAATTGGAGAATATCATGCTAAGTGAGATAAGCCAATCTCAAAAAGCCAAAGGACGAATGATATCGCTAATAAGTGGAGGTTGACACATAATGGGGGGGAGGGAAGGGTTAGAGTTAGGGTTAGGGAGGGGGGCAAGTATGGAGGAAGGAACTACTGTATAGAGGGTAAAGAGGGGTGGGAGGGGTGGGGGGAAGGGAAAAAAATAACAGAATGAATCAAACAACATTGCTCTATGTAAATTTATGATTACACAAATGGTATGCCTTTACGAAATGTACAAACAGAGAAACAACATGTATCCCATTTGTTTACAATAAAAAAAAAAAAAGAAAAAAAAAAAAATAAAAGTTTTACAAAATCTTGAGTTAATCCAGTTGGCATGTTCCCTAAATATAACATATGGAAGCTTTGCTTTCAGGTCTCTAGCATTCAACAGAGTACACTAAATTCACAGTATTTAGACTCAAAGGACTATTCTCTAGGAAAAATATACAAACTTTTTAAAGAAATTTGCAACAATGTTTGGCTCTAAAGCTGCATGTTTCTGAACTAATATCCTAAATTTTTTTAAAATTTTTTTTTATTTTTAACAAATGGGACACATGTTGTTTCTGTTTGTACATTAAGTAACAGCATACCATTTGCGTAATCATACATTTACATAGGGTAATGATGTTTGATTCATTCTGTTATTTTTTCATTCCCCCAATCCCTCCCACCTCTCTTTTCCCTCTATACAGTCCCTCCTTCTTCCATTCTTGCCCCCCTCCAACCCCCCATTATGTGTCATCCTCCGCTTATCACTGAGATCATTCGTCTTTTGGATTTTTGAGATTGGCTTGTCTCATTTAGCATGATATTCTCCAATTTCATCCATTTGCCTGCAAATGCCATAATTTTATTATTCTTTATAGCTGAGTAATATTCCATTGTATATATATACCACAGTTTCTTTATCCATTCATCAATTGAAAGGCATCTAGGTTGGTTCCACAGTCTAGCTATTGTGAATTGAGCCGCTATGAATATTGATGTGGCTGTATCGCTGTAGTATGCTGATTTTAAGTCCTTTGGGTATAGTCCAAGGACAGGGATAGCTGGGTCAAATGTTAGGTCCATTCCAAGTTTTCTAAGGAATCTCCACACTGCTTTCCAGAGTGGCTGCAGTAACTTGCAACCCCACCAGCAATGTATGACTGTACCTTTTGCCCCACAACCTCTCCAACACCTATTGTTGCTTGCATTCTTGAACATCACCATTCTAATTGGGGTGAGATGGAATCTTAGGGTAGTTTTGATTTGCATTTCTCTTCTTACTAAAGATGGTGAACACTTTTTCATATGTTTGTTGATTGCTTGTAGATCTTCTTCTGTGAAGCGTCTATTCATATCCTTAGCCCATTTGTTGATTGGGTTCTTTGTATTCTTGGTGTAGAGTATTTTGAGTTCTTTATATATTCTGGAAATTAGTGCTCCATCTGAAGTATGAGTGGCAAAGATTTTCTCCCACTCTGTAGGTTCTCTCTTCGCATTGCTGATAGTTTCCTTTGCTGAGAGAAAGCTGTTTAGTTTGAACCTATCCCAGTTGTTGATTCTTGCTTTTATTTCTTGTGCTATGGGAGTCCTGTAAAGGAAGTCTGATCCTAAGCCAACAAGTTGAAGATTTGGACCTACTTTTTCTTCTATAAGATGCAGGGTCTCTGGTCTGATTTCAAGGTCCTTGATCCATTGTGAGTTGGGTTTTGTGCAGGGTGAGAGATAGGGGTTTAATTTCATTCTGTTGCACGTGGATTTCCGGTTTTCCCAGCACCATTTGTTGAAGAGGCTATCTTTTCTCCATTGCATATTTTTGGCACCTTTGTCTAGTATGAGGAAATTGTATTTATTTGGGTTTGTGTCCATGTCCTCTATTCTGTACCTTGATCTACCTGTCTATTTTGGTGCCAATACCATGCCGTTTTTGTTACTATTGCTTTGTAGTAGAGTTGAAACTCTGGTATTGCGATAACCCCTGTTTCATTCTTCCTCCTAAGGATTGCTTTAGCTATTCTGGGTTTCTTATTCTTCCAGATGAATTTCATGACTGTTTGCTCTATTTCTGAAAGGTATGTCATTGGGATTTTAATTGGAATTGCATTGAATCTGTATAGCACTTTTGGTAGTATGGCCATTTTCACAATATTAATTCTGCCTATCCAAGATCATGGGAGATCTTTCCATCATCTAAGGTCTTCCTCAATTTTTTTCTTCAATGTTTTGTAGTTTTCATTGTAGAGATCTTTTAACTCTTTGGTTAGATTGATGCCCAAGTTTTTTTTTTTTTTTTTTTTTTTTTTTTTTTTTTTTTGGAGGCTATTGCAAATGGAGTTATTTTCCTCATTTCCCTTTCAGATTTTCATCACTTGCATATAAAAATGCTTTAGATTTATGCGTGTTGATTTTATAGCCTGCTATTTTGCTGAATTCATTGATGAGGTCTAGAAGTTTTCTGGAGGAGGTTTTTGGATCCTCTACATATAGAATCATGTCATCCACAAATAGTGACAGCATAAGTTCCTTTTTTCCTATTCGTATCCCTTTAATTTCTTTAGTCTGCCTAATTGCTCTGGCTAGACTTTCGAGGACAATGTTGAATAGAAGTGGTGAAAGAGGACATCCCTGTCTTGTTCCCGTTTTTAAAGGGAATGGTTTCAGTTTTTCTCCATTAAGAATGATATTGGTCATGGGCTTAGCATATAGCCTTTACAATGTTCAGGTATGTTCTACTATCCCTATTTTTACTAGTGTTTTGAGCATGAAGGGGTGTTGTATTTTGTCAAACACTTTTTCCATGTCAGTTGAAATAATCATATGATTCTTATCTTAAGTCTATTGACATGATGAATTACATTTATTGATTTATGGATGTTAAACCATCCTTGCATTCCAGGGATGAACCCTACCTGATCATGGTGCACAACTTTCTTAATATGTTTTTGGATAGTTTGCCAATATTTTGTTAAGGATCTTTGCTTCTATATTCATCAAGGATATTGGTCTAAAATTTTCATTCCTTGATGTGTCTTTGCCTGGTTTGGGTATGAGGGTGATTTTAGCTTCATAGAATGAGTTCAGTAGGGTAGGTACTTTTCAAAGTAGCTCCTCATTATATTCTGTATCTCAGTGGTGTCTATCGTGATATTTCCTTTTTCATCATGAATTTTAGTAATTTGAGTCTTCTCTCTCCTTCTCTTTGTTAGTGTGGCTAAGGGTTTGTCTATTTTGTTTACTTTCTCAAAGAATTAACTTTTTGTTTTGTCAATTTTTTGAATAGTTTCTTTTGTTTCAATTTCATTGATTTCAGCTCTGATTTTAATTATTTCCTGACTTCTACTACTTTTGCTGTTATTCTGTTCTTCTTTTTCTAGGGCTTTGAGCTGTAATGTTAGGTCATTTAGTTGTTGGCTTTTCATTTTGTTCTGGAATGTGCTCCATGCAATGAATTTTCCTCTTAGTACCACTTTCATAGTGTCCCAGAGATTTTGATATGTTGTATCATTGTTCTCATTGACCTCTAAGAATGTTTTTAGCTCCTCCCTGATGTTTTCTGTTATCCATGTTTCATTCAATAGGATATTATTTAGTCTCCAGGTGTTGGAGTAATTTCTGTTTTTTGTCATTGATTTCTATTCCCATTCCATTATGATCTGATAGAACACAAGGCAGTATCTCTATTTTTTTGCATTTCCTAAGGGCTGCTTTGTGGCATAACATATGGTCTATTTTCGAGAAGGTTCCATGTGCTGCTGAGAAGAAAGTGAATCTGCTCATTGAATGATGGAATATTCTGTATATGTCTGTTAAGTCCAGGTTATTGATTGTGTTATTGAGTTCTATGGTTTCTTTGGTTGGATTTTGCTTGGAAGATCTATCTAGTGGTGACAGTGGTGTGCTAAAGTCACCCAAAATTATTGTGTTGTGGTCTATGTCATGTCTGAAATTGAGAAGGATTTGTTTGATGTACAGGGATGCACCATTGTTTGGGGCATAAATATTTACTATCGTTATGTCTTCCTGATTCATGTTTCCCTTAAGCAATATAAAATGTCCTTCTTTATCCCTTCTGACTAACTTTGGCTTGAAGTCCACTTTATCTGATATAAGGATGGAAACCCCCACTTTCTTACTGAGTCCATGTGCGTAGTAGGTTTTTTCCCATCCTTTCACCTTTTGCCTGTGGATGTCTTTTTCTATGAGATGAGTCAATTGCAGGCAGCATATTGTTGGGTCTTTCTTTTTAATCCATTCTGCCAGTGTATGTCTTTTGATTGATGAGTTTAGGCCATTAACGTTCAGGGTTATTATTGAGAAATGATTTGTAGTCCCAGTAATTTGGCTTATTTTTGGTTTTTAAGTTGGTTTCTCCTGAGTGGTTTTTCTCTAGGGTAGTTCCTCCCTTTGCTGACCTACCTTGTTGTTATTCATTTCCTCCTCATGGAATATTTTCTTGAGCACATTCTGTAGCACAGGCTTTCTATTGTAAATTCTTTTTTTTTCCCCTTCCCCCCACCCCTTCCACCCCTCTTTACCCTCTATACAGTACTTCCTTCCTCCATACTTGCCCCCCTCCCTAACCCTAACTCTAACCCTAACACTAACCCTTCCCTCCCCCCCATTATGTGTCATCCTCCACTTATTAGCGATATCATTTCTCCTTTGGCTTTTTGAGATTGGCTTATCTCACTTAGCATGATATTCTCCAATTTCATCCATTTGCCTGCAAATGTCATAATTTTATCATTCTTTATGGCTGAGTAATATTCCATTGTATATATATACCACAGTTTCTTTATCCACTCATCAATTGAAGGGCATCTAGGTTGGTTCCACAGTCTGGCTATTGTGAATTGAGCAGCTATGAACATTGATGTGGCTGTGTCTCTGTAGTATGCTGATTTTAAGTCCTTTGGGTATAGGCCAAGGAGTGGGATAGCTGGGTCAAATGGAGGGTCCATTCCAAGTTTTCTAAGGAATCTCCACACTGCTTTCCAGAGTGGCTGCACTAATTTGCAGCCCCACTAGCAATGTATGAGTGTACCTTTCTCCCCACATCCTCGCCAACACCTGTTGTTGCTCATATTCTTGATAAACGCCATTCTACTTGGGGTGAGATGGAATCTTAGGGTGGTTTTGATTTGCATTTCTCTTATTACTAGAGATGTTGAACATTTTTCCATATGTTTGTTGATTGCTTGTAGATCTTCTTCTGTGAAGTGTCTATTCATTTCCTTAGCCCATTTGTCGACTGGATTATTTGAATTCTTGGAGTAAAGTTTTTTGAGTTCTTTATAGATTCTGGAGATTAGTGCTCTATCTGAAGTATATTTGGCAAAGATATTCTCCCATTCTGTAGGCTCTTTCTTCGCATTGCTGATAGTTTCCTTTGCTGAGAGAAAGCTTTTTAGTTTGAATCTATCCCAGTGGTTGATTTTACTTTTATTTCTTGTGCTATGGGAGTCCTGTTAAGGAAGTCTGATCCTAGACCAACAAGGTGAAGATTTGGACCTACTTTTTCTTCTATAATCTGCAGGGTCTCTGGTCTGATTCCGAGGTCCTTAATCCATTTTGAGTTGAGTTTCGTGCATGGTGAGAGATATGGGTTTAGTTTCATTCTGTTGCATATGGATTTCCAATTCTCCCAGCACCATTTGTTGAAGAGGCTATCTTTTCTCCATTGCATATTTTTGGCCCCTTTGTCTAGTATGAGAAAATTGTATTTATTTGGGTTTGTGTCCGTGTCTTCTATTCTGTACCATTGATCTACCTTTCTATTTTGGTACCAATACCATGCCGTTTTTGTTACTATTGCTTTGTAGTAGAGTTGAAGATCTGGTATTGCAATACCCCCTGTTTCACTCTTCCTGCTAAGGATTGCTTTAGCTATTCTGGGTTTCTTATTCTTCCAGATGAATTTCATAATTGCTTGCTCTATTTCTGTAAGGTACATCATTGGGATTTTAATTGGAATTGCATTGAATTTGTATAGCACTTTAGGTAGTATGGCCATTTTGACAATATTAATTCTTCCTATCCAAGAACATGGAAGATCTTTCCATCTTCTAAGGTGTTCTTTAATTTCTTTCTTTAGTGTTGTATAGTTCTCATTGTAGAGGTCTTTCACCTCTTTTGTGAGATTGATTCCCAAGTATTTTATTTTTTTCGAGGCTATTTTGAATGGGGTAGTTTTCCTAATTTCTCTTTCTGAAGATTCATCACTTATGTATAAAAATGCGTTGGATTTATGGGCATTGATCTTGTAACCTGCTACTTTACTGAATTCACTTATGAGTTCTAAGAGTTTTCTGGTGGAATTTCCCAGTTCCTCTAAATATATAATCATGTCATCAGCGAACAGGGATAGTTTGAGTTCTTCTTTCCCAATTCGTATCCCTTTAATCTCTTTGGTTTGTCTAATTGCTCTGGCCAGAGTCTCAAGAACGATGTTGAATAGAAGTGGTGAAAGAGGGCATCCCTGCCTTGTTCCAGTTTTTAGGGGGAATGCTTTCAGTTTTTCACCATTTAGAATGATATTAGCCATGGGCTTAGCATAAATGGCCTTTACAATGTTAAGGAATGTTCCCACTATCCCTATTTTTTCTAGTGTTTTGAGCATGAAGGGGTGCTGTATTTTATCAAATGCTTTTTCTGCATCTATTGAAATAATCATGTGATTCTTGACTTTAAGTCTATGAATGTGGTGAATTACATTTATTGATTTCCTGATGTTGAATCAACCTTGCATCCCTGGGATGAAACCAACTTGATCATGGTGCACTATCTTTTTAATATGTTTTTGTATGCGATTTGCTAAAATTTTGTTGAGAATTTTTGCATCGATGTTCATTAAGGATATTGGTCTGAAATTTTCTTTCCTTGATGAGTCTCTGTCTGGTTTAGGTATCAGGGTGATATTGGCTTCATAGAATGAGTTTGGGAGAGTTCCCTCCTCTTCTATTTTATGGAATACTTTGAGAAGTATTGGAATGAGCTCTTCTTTAAAGGTTTTGTAGAACTCGGCTGAGAACCCATCTGGTCCCGGACTTTTCTTTGTTGGTAGGCTTTTGATGACTTCTTCTATTTCAGTACTTGAAATTGGTCTATTTAAATTGTTTATGTCCTCCTCATTCAGTTTAGGCAATTCATATGTCTCTAGAAACCTGTTGATGCCTTCAAAATTTTCTATTTTGTTGGCATATAGATTTTCAAAATAGCTTCTAATTATGTTTTGTATTTCAATCCTGTCTGTTGTGATATTTCCTTGTTCATTCTGTATTTTAGTGATTTGGGTTTTCTCTCGTCTTCTCTTTGTTAGTGTGGCTAAAGGTTTATCAATTTTGTTTATTTTTTCGAAGAACCAACTATTTATTTTGTCAATTTTTTGTATTGTTTCTTTTGTTTCAATTTCATTGATTTCAGCTCTGAGTTTAACTCTTTCCTGTCTTCTACTACTTTTGGTGCTGTTCTGTTCTTCTTTTTCTAGGGCTTTGAGCTGTAGTGTTAGGTCGTTTATTTGTTGAGTTTTACTTCTTTTATTAAATGCGCTCCATGAAATAAATTTTCCTCTAAGTACTGCTTTCATAGTGTCCCAGAGATTTTGATATGATGTTTCTTTGTTCTCATTTACCTCTAAGAGTTTTTTAATTTCCTTCCTAATATCTTCTGTTATCCATTCATCATATAATAGCATATTGTTTAATCTCCAGATGTTGGAATAGTTTCTGTGTTTTACTCTTTCATTTATTTCTAACTTCAATCCATTATGATCTGATAGAATACATGCTAGTGTCTCTATCTTCTTGTATTTGCTAACATTAGCTTTGTGGCATAATATATGGTCTATTTTAGAGAAGGATCCATGTGCTGCTGAGAAGAAAGTATATTTGCTCTTGGTTGGATGGTATATTCTATAAATGTCCGTTAAGTCTAAATTATTGATTGTGTTATTGAGATCTATGGTTTCTTTGTTCAATTTTTGTCTGGAAGATCTGTCCAGTGGTGAGAGAGGCGTGTTAAAATCACCTAGTATTATTGTGTTATGGTCTATTTGGTTTCTGAAATTGAGAAGGATTTGTTTGACATACATGGATGAGCCACTGTTTGGGGCATAGATGTTTATGATTGTTATATCTTGCTGATTTATGCTTCCCTTAAGCAGTATGAAATGACCTTCTTTATCCCTTCTGACTAACTTTGGCTTGAAGTCCACATTATCTGAAATGAGGATGGATACTCCAGCTTTTTTGCTGAGTCCATGTGCATGGTATGATTTTCCCCATCCTTTCACCTTTAGTCTATGGGTATCTTTTTCTATGAGGTGAGTCTCTTGCAGGCAACATATTGTTGGATCTTTCTTTTTAATCCAATCTGCCAGTCTATGTCTTTTGATTGATGAATTCAGGCCATTAACATTCAGGGTTATTATAGAGATATGATTTGGTTTCCCGGTCATTTGGTTCATTTTCTAAATTTTATTTATTTATTTGTTTGACACAACTTGTTTCCTCCTTTATTTGACAATTCCTTTAGGATAATTCCTCCCTTTGCTGATTTGCTTCTTTGTTTTTCATCTCTTCCTCATGGAATATTTTGCTGAGAATGTTCTGTAATGCTGGCTTTCTTTTTGTAAATTCTTTTAGCTTTTGTGTATCATGGAAGGATTTTATTTCATCGTCAAATTTGAAGGTAAGTTTTGCTGGGTATAAGATTCTTGGTTGGCATCCATTTTCTTTCAGGGCTTGAAAAATGTTGTTCCAGGCCCTTCTAGCTTTTAGGGTCTGGATTGAAAAATCTGCTGATATCCGTATTGGTTTCCCCCTGAATGTAATTTGGTTCTTTTCTCTCACAGCCTTTAAAATTCTGTCTTTATTTTGTATGTTCGGTATTTTCATTATAATGTGCCTTGGTGTGGGTCTGTTGTAATTTTGTGTATTTGGAGTCCTATAAGCCTCTTGAACTTGATTTTCCATTTCATTCTTCAGATTTGGGAAATTTTCTGATATTATTTCATTGAATAGGTTGTTCATTCCTTTGACTTGTTTCTCTAGGCCTTCCTCAATCCCAATAATTCTTAAATTTGGCCTTTTCATGATATCCCATAGTTCTTGTAGATTCTGTTCATGATTTCTTACCATCTTCTCTGTTTGTTCAACTTTGTTTTCAAGGTTAAATATTTTGTCTTCAATGTCTGAGGTTCTGTCTTCCAGGTGTTCTATCCTATTGGATATGCTTTCTATGGAGTTCTTAATTTGGTTTATTGTTTCCTTCATTTCAAGGATTTCTGTTTGGTTTTTTTTCAATATCTCTAACTCTTTATTGAAATGATCTTTTGCTTCCTGTATTTGCTCTTTTAACTGTCGATTGGTGCGATCAATCAATGCTTGCATTTGCTTTTTCATCTCATCATTCAGTGCGTGCATTTGCTCTTTCATCTCATCGTTTGCTTCTCTGATCATTTTAATTATGTACATTCTGAACTCCTTTTCTGTCATTTCTTCTGCCATGCTGTCACTGGGTTTTATTGATGTAACATCTAGATTTGTTTGCAGCATTTTCTTTCCTTGTTTTCTCATATTGTTCAGGTATCAGAGGACCGCTGAGATATTGCAGATTTCCTCTATTGACTTACAATGTCCCTGAGGATTTCTATATATATCCCCCCTTAGCCTTCAGTAGGCTGAAGTCTTGGAGGAAGTTGATAATGCAGTGCTCCACAGGGAAGCTGCCTCTCTAGGAGTGGTGGCCTTCAGGTGGGGTATAATCCCTGCTAGTGGGCAGAGGTGCCTCCACTTGTTAACCAATGGTCATCCAAAGGGGACCTAGGCTGTGGGCTGAGGCAAGGCCTGTTTGGGCCTGAGTCTCTGGTTTTACCATCCTTGTGGGGAAACCTCACCCAGCAGTGAAGACTCACCCGGTGGGGAGGTCTCACTGGTCAGTTCCCTCCTAGAGGTTCCCCTCAATTTACAGCTACCGCCTGGGCTGGGCTGCCTTCCTCTGCAAAGTTCCCAGGGGCCCGGCCCTACCTCCTGGGCCTGGGAGCCTCACCCTTCGCAGATGAATCTCCTTAGGCTGCCCTTCCTCAGAGAATTTGCCCACAGGCCTGGAACCTTCGCTCCGCCCTAAGCCTGGCTCTGTGCGGCTCTTCCACCCAGAAGCCTCCTAGATCCTGGGACCCTGCTCTGCACCTAATCGCCTGGCTATGCGGCCCCTCCTCTGAGCAGCCACCTGTGGCCCCGAACAATTGCTCTGAGTCCCAGAGACCCTCCACAGGCCTCTTCCTCCAGACAGCCGCCCAGTATTCCGGTGCGGTCACTAGGAGTCCAAGAAACTCACTTCGTGCCTCCTCCTCCCACCAACCACCCGTAGCCCGGGGCAATCAATCACTCCGAGTCGAAGTGACCCTCCCCGTTCCTCCTCCTTCTCCAGATAACCCCTGGGGTGTTCAGGAGCGGTCGCTCTGAGTGGCTCTGAGTCCACGTGACCCGCAGCATGGGTCCTCTGGGCAACCGCCCGGAGCTCTGGTGCGGCCACTCAAGACCAAGCGTCCCACCACGCTTCTCCTCCAGGCAGCCCCCCTGTGTTCAGGAGCTGTCACTTTAAGTCCAAACAACTCACCACTCGCCTTCTCCTCTGAGCAGCCGCCTGGAGCGCTAATGCAGTCACTGCGAGTCCACAGGACCCGCCGCGCTCCTCCTCCTCCTCCTCCTACTCCTCCGGGCAGGCCCCGGGGTTCAGAAGTGGTCTGAGTCCAAACAGCTCGCCACGTAGCCCCTTCTCTGGCAACCGCCTGCAGCTCTGGTGTAGTCACCCGAATCCAAGCGGCCACGCTCCTCTTCCTCCTCCTCGTTCTCAGGGCAGGCCCCGGTGTTCAGAAGCGTCGTTCTGAGTCCAAACAGCTCACCGCGTGGCTTCTCCTCTGGTAACCGCCTGTAGCTCTGGTGCAGTCACTCCGAATCCAAGTGGCCACGTTCCTCCTCCTCCTCCTCAGGGCAGGCCCCGGTGTCCTGAGTCCACACAGCTCTCCTCGCCACTCCTCCCCTGGGCAGCCACTGGAGCCCCAGTGGTTGCTCCGAGTCCCAGCGCTGTGCCGAGCGGCCTCCTTTACGGCGCTCCCAGCTGTCCGAGTTCACTGCTCCTGCGGGGGGCTGTATAATTCTTTTAACTTTTGTTTATCATGGAAGGATTTTATTTCATCTTCAAATCTGAAGGTTAGTTTTGCTGGGTATAGGATTCTTGGTTGGCAACCATGTTCTTTCAGAGCTTGAAATATGTTGTTCCAGGCCCTTCTAGCTTTTAGAGTCTGGGTTGAGAAGTTGGCTGCTATCCGTATTGGTCTCCCCCTATATGTAATCTGATGCTTTTCTCTCATGGCCTTCAAAATCCTATCTTTATTTTGAATGTTAGGCATTTTCATTATAATGTGCCCTGGTGTGGATCTGTTGTGATTCTGTGCATTTGGTGTTGTGTAAGCCTCTTGTATTTGATTTTCCATTTCATTCTTCAGGTTTGGGAAATTTTCTGATATTATTTCATTGAATAGGTTGTTCATTCCTTTGGTTTGTATCTCTGTGCCTTTCTCAATCCTGATAATTCTTAAATTTGGTCTTTTCATGATGTCCCATAGTTCTTGGAGATTCTGTTCATAATTTCATACCATCTTCTCTGTTTGGGCGACTTTATTTTCAAGATTAATTATTTTGTCTTCATTGTCTGAGGTTCTGTCTTCCAAGTGGTCTAGTCTTTTGGTGATGCTTTCCATTGAGTTTTTTATTTTGTTTATTGTCTCCTTCATTTCAAGGATTTCCATTTGGGTTTTTTTTTTTTTTTTTTTTTTTTTTTTTTTTTTTTTTTGAGAATCTCTATCTCTTTGTTGAAATGATCTTTTGCTTCCTGCAGGTGCTCTTTCAGCTTATTGGTATTATCATTCATTGCCTGTATTTGTTCTCTAATCTCATCCTTTGCTTCGTGAATCATCTTAATCATGTACAATCTGAAGTCCTTTTCTGACATTTCTACTTACATACTGTCATTGGATTCTAGTAATACAGAATCTAGATTTGTTTGGATCATTTTCTTCCCTTGTTTTTTCATGTTGTTCATGTATCTTCCCCTCTAGCAGTGCATGTCTGGGGTACTGCAGATTTCCCCCTATAGGCTTATAGTGACTCTATAGGTTTCCAAACCCCTTTCTGACAATGAGCTTCAAGCCTCCAGCAGGCCTCTCAGGATGGGATTTGTCCCACCTAAAGATCGGAGCTACAGCTTCCAGGATTATCCAAGATGGCCTCTCTGGCTTCAAAATGTGTTGGCAAATGGGGAGCTACAGCTCAGGGTGTTGATGTGGTCAGCAGGAGATCCTGGAGGTGGGATGGGTTTGGTCAGGCAGGGGTCCTGAAGGTTCGGTGTGTTTGGTGTGGTTGTGGGATCCTGGAGGTTGGTTGCAATCAGTCAGTCTGGGGTCCTGGTGATAGGGTGCAGTCAGTTGGTCTGTGGGTCCTGGTGGCAGGGTGCAGTCAGTTGATGTGAGGGCCCCAGAAGCAGGGAGTGATCAGTCGGGCCAAGGGCTCTTGGAGATGGGGCCCAGTCAGTCTGGCCAGGGTTCCTAAGGGGCCTGGCTATTGTCTCAAAATGGCGGCAGCCACGTATATTCAAACTTGCAGGTACTGTGGCAGAGAACTTCCAGGCATCAGCAGGCAGCTGGCACTCCATTGGTGGTCGGCGATCAGTTTGCTGACTGTTGTCAGACGATTGGGAAGTGAACCTCGTGCGTTGGGTGATGGATAGGTGTAAGGCAGGCATTGTACTGGCCAGAGGCAGGCAAATGGTGGATGATAGGCGCCTGACGGTGAGCAATCTGCACTCAAAAGAGGCGTCAATATGCTGGCAGACTGCAGGTGATCACAGCAGACAAATGGGGTAAACACTAGGGAATCGATAAGCAGCAAAAACTGCCTCACGGAGAAACAGATATCCTCTGCTTGAAACCAGAATTATGGAGCGAAAAGGAACGCAGTCTACCTCTCGTCCACCATCTTGAATCTCTCCTAATATCCTAAAATTTCAAGATGCACATAAGCAGTCCACGTTAGTGTTGTGTGTGCATTCACACTCAACTACAATGGAGTGTGGATAGAATACATCTCTGTATACGTGTATGCCTGTGATGTAAACAGATTAAACAGAGGCAGGGAGAGACAGAGACAGAGACAGACATAGGCATAGATATGAACCCTGAGCACCACTTGTCTTCTGTAGCAGCTGGTGCTAGCGGGCAGGCTGTCTACACAGGCTGGGCCACTGGCGTTGCCCAGGGAGCACTCTCCCATTCTATCCTGAGTGAAGCCTGGTTTGCTAAAGCGTTACTTACTTTTTCAGGATCTCTAATTCAGGAAATCATTTTACTTTCTGGTGATGGTCTATTTGGGCAGATGGGAAAGTATAGATGAAACATCATACCTGCCAGCAAAAACAGGGGTGATTCCATGCTGGCTGTTCAACAGCACACTTTGACCAGGACTCAAGGAGTTGTCAAGACAGCCAAGAAGGAAAAATGAAAAGGAAAGGAGCAGCAAGCAGGTTAAGGACTGGCTGAAGTCCTTGGGTTTTGTGAAAGGCTTGCCTGGTGACTGATGGTGTTTGGAGGAAGAATCTTCTCTGACCAGGGCTGTGTCCCACCTGGAGAGCAGAGGAGTCAAGCCACAGAGGGAGGAGGATTGCCCCCCACTGGCACCACATGCCTGCCCTGCCAGGACATCCGTTCCAGGAATGGATGAAGTGGAGACCTTCTCCATACAAACTCCCCAAGGAGCTCCCTGAGGCACCAAGGCAAGGGGTGCGAGGGCAGAAGGCTGTTGCTGTGTCTGGTCTCGGTTTCCTCTGCCTCCTCCGCTTCAGCTTCCCATGTATCCAAGGCAGTCTCCTGGAGTTTGCCCTCCTCTCTCGTTACCACTTGCAGAAATGGGAGCGCTGCACAGACTGAAAGTCTTCAGTTTCCCACCCTGCGTCCCCACTGGCCCGATGGGAGTGGTCCAGCCAGGTGAGGGGAATATAAAAGCCATCAAATGTTAGATAAGCACGTGTCTTGAGCATACAAAGCACAGGGAGCTTCATCTGTTCTAACGAATTCATTTGGGAGAGAAAAACCTACAAAAGGGGTTTTCTGACTAAAAACAAACACAAAAGGAAAAGAAATTTGTTTCATGGGACAAGTTATCTGGTGCAAGAACACAGCCTACAGTGGTAGGTTTGGAAGGCAGGGCCCAGGTCCCTGCCCTCAGCACAGAATCCAGGCTGCACTGAGGTGTAAACTGACTCTACCAGCAGATCACATGATGTAAAGCCAAGTCAATGGCTCTCCTATGCTTCAATTTCTTTATGATTCACACAAAAGCACTAACTCTTTTATGTTAATAATTCTCTTTCCATGAAGGGAGGGAGAAAAAGCAATGTACAAGGTGTGTTTTGTCCCGAGCAAATTAAAATGCTGTACAACAAATATCAAGCAATGCATGACAGTGTCTTGTTAGACAAGCATTTAAAAGTCAATATAAAAACCATGTCAGTTTAAAGGGCAACCGCATCGCCTATGCTTGATGAAGATGGAAAAGAACTGAATTAGCAGCTGGACATTTATTAAGAGCTAGAAAATAGCAATTGGGATTTATAAGAAAGAAGGCAGAGTCCAGAGGAAAGGCACACAGCACGGTGGCCTGAGCAGCAGGGGCCACATGGTAGCCAGGGAAGCCTGGAAGGGCTTGCAGGACGTGAAGCTTGACAGCAGGGAAGCCAGGCTGACCCTGAAGGCTGGTGGTGGCCATGAGCTAGAACAAGGAAATGTAGCAACACAGCACACAAGAGAGAGAAAATCCTCCACTGACCCTAAGTCAAGTGGACTAGTCCCTTCTGGTGCAGGTCCCAGCTCTGTACTCCAGTGGACACATTCTCTGTGATCACGTTCTCTTGAGCGCCACCCTGTCTTGCTGCTGTTGTCTGAATGTCTGGGACCCCTAAATTCACATGTTGAAATCACAAGCGCCCAGTGTGGTGCATTAAATGAGGCTCTGGGGAGGTGGTACAGGCTGCTCAGGTGAGCTCTTGTGATTGGGAATCGTGCTTCGCAGGGGCCCAGAGAGCCCCACTGCCTTTCTGCACGTGAGGACTCAGTGAGGAGACAGTCCTCACCAGACACCAGCTATGCTGGCACCTGTCCTTGGGAGTCCCAGCCCCCGCACTGTGAGAAGTAAATCCCCACTGTTCACTCGTTTCCCAGTATGGGCAGTTTTGTTATAGCAGCCTGCGCAGGTGAAGATACTCATTCTGCCCATTCCCTTTCCACAGGGAAATTTGACAATATAACAGTGACCTCCGTTGCCACTCTACATTGGCTCTGGGAGGCTAAAGCCCAGTTTAGGGCTTATCTACTGAGTGTCATGAACACTGAGAGCTCATGACCAGGCAGACAGTGATGCGGTGACAGGATCTTCATGATATTACCTGTACACTCTGCCACTGATGTACACTGCTCTGAAGGTCTCCTTATCCAAAGGGAAAATGCAAACCATTGCTAGTTATTCCACTGTAGATTATAGAAAGTTCAGATACAGATTTGAAAAATACATATATATTTTACTATAATTATGTACCCTAGGAAACACTCCTAGAAATTGTGAGCATAATCACTTTCTACCATTGTCTGCTAATTTAACTTTAAAATAGTCCATCTAACTCATATTAATAATGGTTTTATCACCTTTCATACAACTGGACTCCTAGAGTGGAGAAATTTACTTACTTTGCATGAGGAGAGATTGGAGGGAAGACTTTATCACAGCACTTTGCTGATCCCAAAGAGGAAAAACAGAACCTATGTTTGTGGAGGATTTCTGTATCACCTCCCCAGGACACAGGAGAAGTCCCTTCTGAACAGAACGAGTTGGGTCCAGGACTGAAACAGTGAGTAGGACTTTTGCGCTTGCTGTGCACTGAGCAGGATCCGCCCTGCCAGGGCGCACCCTGGGTTTGGTGTGGAGCTGCCCGGCATGGCGCACACCCCAGGATGTATGAGCAGTCTTGTTCTGTCCACTGCCGGGCTTTCTCCAGAGACACAGGCAGGCTCCACACTCTCCAAGCTGGAGCAAAAGAAGCTCCTAGGAGTCCCGAGAGCCTTCTTCTCCCTGCCCTTCTCGGGAGGCTGCTCCGCCTGAACGGTCACGAGGCCAGCCGTGGTGCTGGACCTGCGAGTCACCGCGGCAGGGCATGGGTGGCTCCTGAGCATCATGGCCTCCTCTGCCCACAAGTTCCCAGACGCTGGCGGGGAACTGCTCAGAGGCGGCTCCACTGCCCCCACCAAGGGTGAGCTCCTCACATTAGCAACCAAAGGGTTCAAACCCCTCAGTCCTGAGCAAATCACAGCCAAGAAGGATGAACCATGCATTCAAATCCAGAGTGATGCATGTTAACAGCTTCAGTGGGAAAGCATCCTAGTCAGATTCTTCACTGCTGCAGCTAAAGACCCTACCAGAACCACGGCAGAGGAGGAAGTTTACTGGGGGCTCATGGCTTCAGAGGTCTTAATCCACAGAAGGCTTGCTCCATTCCTTGGGGCTCAAGCTGAGGCAGGACATCATGATGAGAAACAGCTCATGTGGTGGTCAGAAAACGCAGAGAGAGAATTTCTACTCTCCAGACACAAAATATATACCCGAAAGCTACACTCCAACCCCCACCTCCTCCAGCCACACCCACCACTTCAGTTACCACTCAGTTAATCCCTATCAGGGGATTAATTCACTGGTTGGGTTAAGATTCTTATAACCCATTCATTTCTCCTCTGAAAATCTTGCACTGTGTCACACGTGAGCTTTTAGGGACACCTTACATCCAAATTGTAACAAAAAGTAATGCAAAAATCTCATTATTGTGTTTTCAGTTCCCAGATTCAAGGTAATTTTGAATAATGTGCTTTTGGGTTTTTTTATTTGTTCCAATTAGTTATACATGACAGTTGAATGCATTTTGTCACATCATACATAAAGGGAGTATCACTTCTCATTCTTCTGGTTGTACATGATATAGAGATTAGCAAGTAGAAAATACTTTAAAAACTGAAAAATACAAATCCTTCTCCTATTTTACTAAACTACAATAAAAATTCATGATATCCTTATCATGGTAGAAAGAACTTACCATCTTCTCTATTATCATTTTACCTTATTTCTACATTATAAATGACTGTAGAGATAAATTCAAGGCCATAAAAATGCAAATTACTAATAAACAAAGCTAAATATATGCAAATTATAGGACATTTCAAATGGTGGATTATTTTCTGTTATTAAAGCTTTTCTTGAAGAATATTAAAACATGTAAAATATTCACACAACACACAGTGTGCTCCCAATTGTATATATCCACAGATGAAATATGTTGAGTGAGATAAAGAAAATATGATAAAATGTTCTAAGGTACTAATGGGTAGCAGAATTTTGAATGCAATTTCTTTCTTTTTCTTTAGCTTTATTTTCTAAGCTGTCCAGAAAGAGGACAGGTTATCTTAATAAGAATAGAAGAATTAATTAAGCAGAGAAGAAATAATTTCCCTCTCCTGATTGATGTCTTCCCTTCCTACACATGAAAACTGTTTAAAGATGGCCTCCTTCACATCATAAAAACGGCCTCATCCAAGTAGGGTCGTCAGATATGGCAAACAAAAATGTAGAATACCTAATTGAATTTGAATTTCCCACAGTTTCTTTAGTAAAAGTTTATAACATGCAACACTTGGGATATACTTACACCAAATAATTACATGTCTGCAACTCAAACCTAACTGGGCATTGCGGCTTTTATTTGGCAACCCCACACCCAACACCATACTGCCAGATGCAGGACATCCTCGGGCACTTGTACCCCTGGAGGCCGTGCAGCCTCAGTTTGGAAAGACCCTGGTTTCCATGGTACCATCCTGCTCCTCCTGTCTCCTGGCAGACACAGAACCTCACACATGTTCTTCCTCCTGCCCCACCTGGGTTCTTCCAGTCTTCTCAGTCCCTCGACATTCCCTCTTGGGAAAGCACGCTCAGGGTGAAAGCACACTGTGCTTTGATGATTTTTAACTTTTTTGCATATGCCGTTGACTCCGTGCTAATCAATAGCCCCAGACTCCCTGGACTGAGGCATTCACGGGAGGAAAGACAGATCAGGAAGCAGAATCAGCAGAACTTGATTACAGTTCACTGAAAGGGCTGCAGGGACCAGGCAGGCTGAGAGCAGGTTTCAGGATTGGCACTTGTGGGTCGTGGTGCCTGGGCTGGCCAAGTCAGCCCCGGGAAGGTGCTGAAGAAGACGTCACAGGAGGGACTCCAGGCCACGGGTGCTCTCCCTGCACCTCCCACTTCTCCCCACCATCCTCCATTCCCTTTCCTCCTCCACCACCACCTCACCTGACTCGGAGCAAATGTTGCCTCTGTGACAATCTTCTCCAAATCTGAATGTGGTCCGGTGCCTCTCGCTGGGACACAGCAATCCCACGGGCCACCCTGCACTGTGTACACTGCTTACTTCACTAAGCCGTGGAGCCCTCGCATCAGGAAGCTGAGCTGGTCAGTTTGACAGCCTGGGCACGTCCCTCTGCCCCATCCACAGGGCAGAGCGCCCTGATGGCTGACAGAACTCACCTAGCCTGGCACGTGTGAGACGCAGGGCTCAGCACTCGGAGACATGCAGAAAGGGGCAAAGCAGTCTGGCTTCCATACGTGTACAGAACCCTTGGGGGTCTAAGGCTTGGTAACTCCGTGACTTTCTTTCATAGTTATTCTTATGAAAACACAAGCTAGCCTGATCCTGGAAGATCTTATGGAAAGTACATAAGCACAAACTCAATCATTTCAGACTGAGAAAAAATGGGCAAACCAGCCCCAGGGAATATAGCATACAATTTTCTGTAATTTTCACTCTGTCCAGTAAGTTCTTGTGATTCCCTCTTAATAACAAACTTTATGGGGCCATTGGGGTTCTCTCTAGAAGAAAGTGATTCCCCAAATTACAATAATATAAGGAAGATTTCAGAAAAGGACTATTTACAAAGACAAGGCAGGATAATGGTAAACCAGAAGGAAAGGTGCAGCACCCAGGGTCCCTGGGCTGGTAAGAGCTCCGGAGCACCTGGGCCTCAGAGGGAGGGGAAGCTGAGGGAGCAGCAGTCACCCACAGAGCAGGAAGAACTGGCACCAGCCAGCCGGCTGCTCAACTGCTTTAGGCTCAAAATCCCCCGAAAGTTACCGAGAACCCCAAAGAGCTTCTGTTTAGGTAACACATTCATCCGTATTTACTCTGTTGGAGGTACAAAGGGAGGCTGCAACTCCTGGTCTGGAGGACTGTTTAAATATCCATCAGTTTACGTAAAGTAGCAATAATATCTTTTAAATTTTTTTTAATTTTACAGACTACATTTTGACTCATTGTACACAAATGGGGCTCATCTTTTCATTTCTCTGGTTGTGCACAATGTAGATTCATACCATTCGTATAATCATACATGTGCATAGGATGATGATGTCTGTCTCATTCCACCATCTTTCATACCCCTCCTCCCTCTCATTTCCCTCTACACAATCCAAAGTTCCTCCATTCTTCTCTCATCCCCCACCCCACAACCCCCATTATGTATCATCATCCATTTATCAGGGAAAGCGTTCAGCCGCTGGTTTTTTGGGATTGACTTATTTCACTTAGCATGATATCTCCAATTCCATTCATTTATCTGCAAATGCCATAATATCATTTTGCTTTATGGCTGAATAATATTCTGTTGTATATATGTATACCACAGTTTCTTTATCCATTCCTCTGTTGAAGGGCATCTAGGTTGGTTCCACAATCTAGCAATTGTGAATTGAGCTGCTATAAACATTGATGTGGCTGTGTTACTGCAGTATGCTAATTTTAAGTCCTTTGGGTAATAAATCCATTACTTGTTGACAATAATCAACATATACTTTTATGAAAAATAACTATTTAAAACATAGTGAGGTGAGTGGGATTGCTTTATATTTTGCAAATTTCTCCAGGGCCTGGGTGGGAAGAAGAGCTGGCTCTCAGGTCAGCTTCCACTCCGGCTACTGTGACCTCGCGTGCACATCACAGAGCCTGGGAAAGCCGGCCCTGTGCTCTCAAGGGGTGGGAGTGAAACACAAATCATGTCTCGCTCTCCCTGTGTCTCAGCTTTGTCCCTGAGATCCCAGAAGCGTCTCGGGCAAAGACATCAATCACTATTGCTCTCAGGCATGAAGTCCTCAACTGAAGGTCTCTGTCCAACTGACCTCAGTGTCCCCAAGCTGTTAAGGTCACAGAGTAGTATCTAGGAAATCCTTGCTGATAAGTGCATAGAAGTTAAAAGAATTTTGCAGAAAAACGAACAAAATCTAGTTTTATCTAATCTTCTAAAAAGGTAGTGCCAAAATCATAGCCCCAGAGCTCAGTGAGGACGTTGGGATTGTTCTGTTTCACTCCATTTTCCCTTAATAAGCCACCTGCTCCTCCGTGCCCACTGAGGAGAGTAGCGGCCAGGGCCTTAATTTCTTTTCTGGGTCTGCGTGTCCAGGGATGTCAGGTCACATGAAGAAAAGCACTGAGCAGGAAGGAGACTAGACCACCCCGTCCTGCCACAGACCGGGGCCAAAAGAGATCCTGCACCTCGTTTCATAAGAGAAAGGCTATTGACCCAGGGGACACCATGGCACATTTGGCCTCCACTGCCTGTGGTTCCGGCTCCACACTAGTGAGAGAGCCAGGCCTGTGGTCAGCTACGGGCACGCGCCCTAAGCCCCACAGAGAGGCTGCTCTCAGCCACGCCAAGAACCTGACCCTGTGATCTTTCTTGGACAGAGTAGTTACCTGAGAAAGAAGTGTGGTCCCATTTTCAAGTGATTACTTGACCTCCTTCAATATTATCTATCTGAAGGGGACTAAAAAGTGTCACCTGAGCTTATTTCAAGAAGATCCTATGTAAAGCCCAGGCAATGGAAGCCTTCCTCTCCTGCTGCATTCAGAAGCCATTCTGAAGGGAGAGGAAAGATTGCCACTTGAGTTACGAAATTCATTTATTACTCAGGAAAAGTCACTTCAAAAAATCCAGAGCTGTCTTCTTCAGTGCATTCGAATTTATAGGACTATGTAGTTCATGTTTTTAAAAGTAAAGCAAATTCCAAGAGGAAGTATAGCCACTATCCTCACTCACATCAGTCCTAAGAAGCATGCAGTATCATTGCACAGACCTGACAGCATCACGGACACAGAGTGAGTGAGGTGCCCGTCTGAGGGCTGAGGACGGCGTGACAGGCCCACTCTTGGGAGTCAGAGGGCACATCCACCTAATTGATATGAGCTGACTTTTTTATGGAGCTTCCAGGCCAAGGCAGAAATTGCCTGGGGCTTCATACAATCCAAGGACTCTCCTTATCCATCCATGGCTTCCTCTTTTTCTGGGATTATGTGCCTGGTTCTGACTTTGGCATTTGTCTTAATCCATTTTCTGTTGCTGTAACAAAATACCTGAGACTAGAAAAAAATTTTAAAGTATAGATGCTTATTTGGCTCACAGTTCTAGAAGCTAGAGAAGTCTAAGAGCCTGGCACCACTATCTGCTCAGTGTCTTCTTAGGGCCTCGTGTAGTTGGAGTCATACAGTGTGCCACATAGTGAGACAGAGCGAATGTGTAAGTTTCCGTCTCCCTCTTCTCCTATGCCACTAGGCACCCTCAAGACCTCATCTAATCCTAATTACCTCCCAGAGACCCTTCATCAAGTACCGTTAGCATATTCATTTGGGAAAAACTTTAGGAAGGCACATTCGAAACCAGAGCAGCATCCCACGTAGGAATCCTGCCTCCTGGGTTGCCAAATGAATGCTTGCATTTAGACTGCCTGGTGCGGTGTGTGTCCCTTTCCCCCTAAAAGCCCACTCAGCTTCACCCTCTGCTTTCCGCATCCCTTCTGAGATACCTCCCTTTGCTCTAGCTTTCGCCCCTGGCTGCTCAGCCGGGGCCCAGCTGGGCCTGATGTGGCTCAGCCTCAGAGGTCAGAGGAGATCTCTTTTGGACCCTTCTCTCCCACTGCGATATTTGACAAGTCAGAGTGATATGTCATAAGTCCTCTGGGCTTTGATTGTGTCATCTACAAAGTGGAGACAGTAACACCCAAATGGCCCGCAAAGGCTAAGATGGCCAATTGCTAGTGACTTGCAGTATGCAAAAATGTATTTTTTCCTTGGCTAAAAAGTGCTCTCAAAGGATAACTGTCCTTCCATCCTTAAGTGAGTGCGATGGCAGCTCTCTCGCCTCAGGAGCTGGAAACAGCTGGAAGGCGTGGTCTTTCACCTGGCCACCTGGGGCCGCAGCTCCTTTCCTCCCTGCACTCGGCCGAGAGCATGCAGTGAATGACCCCTGTAACTCGCAGTGGCCGTCCCAGCAGCCTTGGAAAACTGGGTGAGCCTTGAAAATAGCTCTAGTAAACAGGGATTTGATGATGGGTATGTTCCCACCCAGTCACACTGCAGGAACCACTGAGGACACGACCCAGAAATGCGCCCTCTTCTCCTCGAAGATTCTGCCAACTGCCAAGCTCCACCAGGCTGGGAATTGCCTGCTACAGCAGTACCAGAAAGTCCTCAGCCATCAGGAGTTTTGCCCTTGCCTGGGGCCAGTCCTGACTGATTAAGAATTAGACAATTTGCTCTACATAAAAAGAAATATTGTTCTACAGACTGCAGAGAAAATTTCCCTTAGAGTCAGCTAGCTCTTCCCTGACTACTGCCTCTCTGAGGGCACCGAGAAGTGCCCAGTCCTGTTTGTGCACACTTGCCGTCGCTCACTGTCACTATTAGACAAGGTGACTTAAACCATTTACTGAGTTTTATAGAGGGAGAGACTGCAGGTTAGGTACATTAAAGAACTGGGACCAGAGCCACTTAGAAACTAGTGCTGGAGCCTCTGAGCCCTGCGCTTGGACACGGGTGCCCTAGGGACTCATTCCTGTGTGCACGGCCTGGTTTTAAGAGCACCTGTAAAGCAGAAATTCTAGAGAGTTTCAGGCTGTAAAACTCAGATTGCTGAACTAATGCGAAGCAATACAGGACCTCGAGTCCTGAAAATGACCTGACTATTGAATGTTCAGTCCCTGAACATCAGCCCGTAACCCCAAACCCCAGGCATGGAGGACTTCATGCCATTCCACTGCCTTTGGAAGGAAAGCATGGGGTCAAAATTGTTAAATTATAGAAGTGTTCTCCTTCGAATCTCCACATGCAGCTTCAGTGAGGCCCCTGACCCGGAGAGCACGCGCGAGAACCAGCTCCCATGGCTTTGCATGGCGCGAAGCCTGCGTTCCTCTGAGCCTCCTTTCCTTTGCAGGTTCATCTTGACCCACCAGCTACAAGCTGCTTAAGTTGGTCTTTGTTCTCCCCTCCTGCAAAACCTGCAAGCAGTACGACTTTAATGTGCATTTCAGCTCAGAGTTTGGTGGGAGTTTTTATTGGATTGTTCATTGTTTGCTTAATGAATCATTCCCTTGTGGTAATTAGGAAGATAGAGCAAAATTCATAAGGACTAGATGCTTAATATTTACATGGTGTCTGAGCCTAAAAATGGTTGCTAACGACAAGTGAACATGATTGTCGTTTGTAGAATCTGTTTTGGATAAATGCTTCTTTATTTGGGTTTTTATTTTTATATTCTTACTCCCCCACCCCCTGACTCCATCTCATATAAAAGGAAATATATGACCCCTGACTTTATTTTGCTTAACATAATGTTCTTGAGTTCTATTCATTTTCCTGCAAATGACATAATTTCATCTTCTTCTTATTTTTTTTTTTATTTTTACAGACTGCATTTGGATTCATTGTACACAAATGGGGTACATCATTTCATTTCTATGATTATGCACAATGTAGATTCATGCCATTCGTGTGATCATACATGTACATAGGGGAATGATGTCTGTTTCATTCCACCATTTTTCATACCCCTTCTCCTCTCATTTTCCTCTACATAATCTAAAGTTCCTCCATTCTTCTCTCACTGTCTACCCCTTCACCCCCATTATATGTCATCATCCACTTATCATGGAAAACATTCGGCATTTGTTTTGGGGGTTTGCTTATTTCACTTAGCATGATATTGATGCAAGTTTGGTTCAACATCTGTAAATCAATAAATGTAATTCATCACATCAAGAGACTTAAAGGTAAGAATCATATGGTTATTTCAATAGGTGATAGGTGCTGAGAAAGCATTTGATAAAATACAGCACACCTTCATGCTTAAAACACCAGAAAAAATAGGGGTAGTAGGAACACACCTCAACAGGCTATCTATGCTAAGCCCAAGCTCACATCATTCTTAATGGAGAAAAACTGAAAGCATTCCCTCTAAAAACTGGAACAAGACAGGGATGCCCTCTTTCACCACTTCTATTCAACAACATCCATAAAACACTAGCCACAGCAATTAGACAGACCAAAGAAATTAAAGGGGTATGAATAGGAAAAGAAGAATTCAAGCTGTCATTATTTGCCAAAGACATGATTCTATATTTAGAGGATCCAAAAAACTCCACTAGAAAATTTCTAGAACTAATAAATGAATTCAGCAAAGTAGCAGGATATAAAATTAACATGCATAAATCTAATGCATTTCTATTCATAAGTGATGAATCCTCTGAAAGAGAAATTATGAAAAATAAAATACTTGAGAATCAATTTAACAAAAGAGGTGAAAGACCTCTACAATGAAAACTACAGAACACTAAAGAAAGAAATTGAAGAAAACCTTAGAAGATGGAAAGATCTCCCATGTTCTTGGATAGGCAGAATTAATATTGTCAAAATTGTCATTCTACCAAAGTCACTATGCTGATTCAATGCAATTCCAAATAAAATCATTCTTCTTTATAGCTGACTAAAACTCCATTCATCCCTTATCATTATCCATTCATCCATTAATGAATACCTGTACTGGTTCCATAGTTTATAGTTTTGCCGTTGTGAATTGTGCTGCTATAAACACAGGTATGCACATATCACCATAGTGTGATGACTTTAATTCTTTAGGATAAATACCAAAGAGTGGTACAGCAGGCTGGTATTGTTGTTCCATACCTAGTCTTCTGAGGATTCCCTCCATACTGATTTCCATAGTGGTTGTACTAATTTACAATTCCATCAACAGTGTAAAAGTGTTCCTTTTTCTCTACATCCTCTCTAGCATTTATTATTGTTTTCTTGATAGCTGCCATTCTGACTGAAGGGAAATAAAATCTCAGGGTAGTTTTGATTTACATTTCCCTAATTGCTTAGGATGTTGAACAATTTTTCATATATTTGTTGGCAATTTGTATTTCTTCTTTTGAGAAGTGGCTGTTTAGTACCTTTGCCTACTTATTGCTTGATGATTTGGTCTGAGGTGTTAAGCTTTTTGAGGTCTTTATATATTCTGGCTATTAATTCTGGCAGAGTAGCTGGCAAAGAGTTTCTCCCACTCTGTAGGTTCCCTCTTCACATGCCTAATTATTTCCTTTGATGCGCAGATTTTTAATTTGATGCCATCCCATTTACTAATCCTTAGGGTCATTTCCTGAGCTTTAGGGGTCTTATGAGAAAGTTGTTGCCTGCTTTTATGTTGGAGTGTTGACCCTAAATTTTCTTCTACGAGTTGCAAGTTTGGGCTCTGATTCTTAGGGCTTTGATCCATTGAGTTGACTTTCATGCAGAGTGAGATAGAACCTATCCTCATTTTTCTACATCTGGATAACCTGTTTTCCCAGCACCATTTGTTTAAAAGGTTATTGTTTTTCCAATATATGTTTTTGGCACCTTTGTCAAGGACAATATGATTGTGTCTGTGTAAATTTGTCTCTGTGTCTTCTACTCTGTACCACTGGTCTCTGCATTTGTCTTTACACCAGTGCCATGCTGGTTTTGTTACTATAGCTCCACAGTATGATTTAAAGTCAGGTATTTTGATATCTCCAGTATAGCTTTTTTGGTTTAAAATTGCTTTAGCTATTCTGGGTCTTTTATTCTTCTAAATAAATTTTAGGACTATTTTTTTCTAGTTCTATGAAGAATGTCATTGGTATTTTGATGGGGGCTGCATTGAATCTGTAAATCACTTTTGGCAAATATGGCCATTTTAACAATATTGATTCTGCTTATCCAAGAATATGGGATGCCTCTCCATCTTCTAAGGTCTTCTTCAACTTCTTTCTTCAATATTTTATAATTTCCTCTAAAGAGGTCATTCACCTCCTTAATTAGATTTATTCCTTATTTGTTTTTGATGATATTGTGAATGGGATTGTTTTCCTGATTTATTTCTCAGTAGATTTCTTATTAATGTATAGGAAAGTTATTGATTTTTGTGTGTTGATAGTGTAAACTGCTACTTGGCTGAATTTGTTAGTTGTAGCAGTTTTCCAGTGGAACTTTTTGGATCTTCTAAGTATAGAATCATATCATCTGAAAACAGTGACAATTTGACTTCTTCCTTTCCTATTTTTAATCCCTTTTATTTCCTTCTTTAGACTAATTTCTCTGACCAGAATTTATATTGCATATTTAGTAGAAGTGTTGAGCGTATTGAAAGAAGACATTTCCTGCCTCTCACTTGTCCATCACCTGCCTTACACCTATCCATCACCCAGCGCTCGAGGTTCACCTCCCCGATCGTCCAACGACAGTCAGCAAACTGATCGCCAACTGCCAGTGGAGCACCAACTACCTGCTGCTGCCTGGAAGTTCACTGTTACAGTACCTGCAGGTTTGATTACACGTGGCTGCTGCCATTTTGAGACAACAGCCAGGACCCGTAGGACCCCTGGCCAGACTGACTGAGCCCTGTCTCCAGTATCCCTCAGCCCAACTGATCACTCCCTGCCTCTAGGGCCCTCACATGGACTGACTGCTCCCTGATGCCAGGACCCCCAGACCAACTGACTGCGCCCTATCACTGGGACCCCAGACCGACTGATTGCACCCGGCCTCCAGGATCCCACAAACACACCAAACACACCGAACCTCCAGGACCCCTGCCGGACCAACCACATCCCGCCTCCAGGACCTCCAGCTGACCACGTCCGCACCTGAGCTGCAGCTCCCCATTTGCCAACACATTTCAAAGCCAGAGTGGCCATCTTGGATAATCCTGGAAGCTGTAACTCCAAGCTTTGGGTGGGGCAAATCCCATCCTGTGATGCCTGCTGGAGGCTTGAAGCTCATTGTCAGGTAACTCTCATGCATCAGGCTACTGAACACTGGGAGGTTTCATTACTATATGACTGTTATACAGTAGATTTTCTTTTTTCTCCCATTTAAAAAAAATTTGTTTTTATTTCTCTACTTTTCTTTCTTTCTTTTCCTTTTGTTTACCTGTTCCCTCAGAATCGCTTTCTCCCTTTTTTGCATGCTAACATCTGATTTCTTTTGATTACACTCTCACACTTTCTATTTTCTAGAACTTCTGTATATTCTTTTCTTATCCCATTAACAGCCACATTCTACTGCCCTCTGCATCCTCTTTGTCCTCCATTAGAAACTGCAGACCTTATTGCAAACCTGTTTGTTTTACCGAAGATGATATTTGAACTCATTTTGTTTATTATGACAATTTTGTTATTCTCCCCATAGGGACTATTTGATCTAGGATTGCATAGTGTCTGATTTGGGCACTGCTAATATTGATCTCTCATTAAGGAAAGGGTTTTGGAAACCGATAGGGCCATTATAAGCTTATAGGGGGAAATATGCAGTATCCCAGATATGCACTGCTAGAGGGGAAAATACATGAACAACATGGAAAAACAGGGAAGAAAATGATTCAAACAAATCTAGATTCTATACTAATAGAATCCAATGACAGTATGTTAGAAGAAATGTCAGAAAAGGACTTCAGATTATACATGATTAAGATGATTCACGAAGCAAAGGATGAGATAAGAGAGCAAATGCAGGCAATGAATGATAATACCAATAAGCTGAAAGAGCACCGGCAGGAAGCAAAAGATCATTTCAACAAAGAAATAGAGATTCTCAAAAAAAAAAAAAAAAAAAAAAAAAAAAAAAACAACGGAAATCCTTGAAATGAAGGAAACAATAAACCAAATAAAAAACTCAATGGAAAGCATCACCAAAAGACTAGATCATTTGGAAGACAGAACCTCAGACAATGAAGACAAAATATTTAATCTGGAAAATAAAGTTGCACAAACAGAGAAGATGGTAAGAAATCATGAACAGAATCTCCAAGAACTGTGGGACATCATGAAAAGACCAAATTTAAGAATTATCAGGATTGAGGAAGGCACAGAGTTACAAACCAAAGGAATGAACAACCTATTCAATGAAATAATATCAGAAAATTTCCCAAACCTGAAGAATGAAATGGAAAATCAAGTACAAGAGGCGAACACAACACCAAATGCATAAAATCACAACAGATCCACACCAAGGCACATTATAATGAAAATGCCTAACATTCAAAATAAAGATAGGATTTTGAAGGCCACGAGAGAAAAGCATCAGATTACATATAGGGGGAGACCAATACGGATAGCAGCCGACTTCTCAACCCAGACTCTAAAAGCTAGAAGGGCCTGGAACAACATATTTCAAGCTCTGAAAGAACATGGTTGCCAACCAAGAATCCTATACCCAGCAAAACTAACCTTCAGATTTGAAGATGAAATAAAATCCTTCCATGATAAACAAAAGTTAAAAGAATTTACAAATAGAAAATCTGCACTACAGAATGTTCTCAACAAAATATTCCATGAGTAGGAAATGAAAAACAACAATGGAAGTCAGCAAAGGGAGGAACTACCTTAGAGAAAAAACCACTCAAAGGAGAAACCAAGCCAAGTTAAAAACCAAAAATAAGCCCAAATTACTGGGACTACAAATCATTTCTCAATAATAACCCTGAATGTTAATGGCCTGAACTCATCAATCAAAAGACATACACTGGCAGAATGGATTAAAAAGAAAGACTCAGCAATATGCTGCCTGCAAGAGACTCATCTCATAGAAAAAGACATCCACAGGCTAAAGGTGAAAGGATGAGAAAAAAACTACCATGCACATGGACTCAGTAAAAAAGTGGGGGTTTCCATCCTTCCATCAGATAAAGTGGACTTCAAGTCAAAGTTAGTCAGAAGGGATAAAGAAGGACATTTTATATTGCTTAAGGGAACCATAAATCATGAAGACATAATGATTGTAAACATTTATACCCCAAACAATGGTGCATACCGTACATCAAACAAATCCTTCTCAATTTCAAGAATCACATAGACCACAACACAATAATTCTCGGTGACTTTAACACACCACTGTCACCACTAGATAGATCTTCCAAGCAAAATCCAACCAAAGAAACCATAGAACTCAATAACACAATCAATAACCTAGACTTAATAGACATATACAGAATATTCCATCATTCAATGAGCAGATTCACTTTCTTCTCAGCAGCACATGGAACCTTCTCGAAGATAGACCATATGTTATGCCACAAAGCAGCCCTTAGGAAATGCAAAAAAAATAGAGATACTGCCTTGTGTTCTATCAGATCATAATGGACTGGGAATAGAAATCAATGACAAAAAACAGAAATTACTCCAACACCTGGAGACTAAATAATATGCTATTGAATGAAACATGGATAACAGAAAACATCAGGGAGGAGATAAAAACATTCTTAGAGGTCAATGAGAACAATGATACAACATATCAAAATCTCTAGGACACTATGAAAGCGGTACTAAGAGGAAAATTCATTGCATGGAGCACATTCCAGAAAAGAATGAAAAGTCAACAACTAAATGACCTAACATTACAGCTCAAAGCCCTAGAAAAAGAAGAACAGAATAACAGCAAAAGTAGTAGAAGTCAGGAAATAATTAAAATCAGAGCTGAAATCAATGAAATTGAAACAAAAGAAACTATTCAAAAAATTGACATAACAAAAAGTTGGTTCTTTGAGAAAGTAAACAAAATAGACAAACCCTTAGCCACACTAACAAAGAGAAGGAGAGAGAAGACTCAAATTACTAAAATTCATGATGAAAAAGGAAATATCACGACAGATACCACTGAGATCCAGAACATAATTAGAAGCTACTTGGAAAATCTGTATTCCAACAAATTAGAATCTACCGAAGACATTGACAAATTTCTAGAGACATATGCTCCTCCCAAACTGAACCAGGAGGACATACACAATTTAAACAGATCAATATCAAGCAATGAAATAGAAGAAGCCATTAAAAACTTACCATCCAAGAAAAGGAGCCCAGGACCAGAAGGATTCTCAGCCGAGTTCTACAAGACCTTCAAAGAAGAACTCATTCCAATACTTCTCAAAGTACTCCAGGAAATAGAAAAGGAGGGTATCCTGCCGAACTCATTCTATGAAGCTAATATCACCCTCATACTCAAACCAGGAAAAGACACATCAAGGAAAGAACATTTTAGACCAATATCCTTGATGAATATAGATGCAAAGATCTTTAACAAAATATTGGCAAACTGTATCCAAAAACATATTAAGAAAATTGTGCACCACGATCAAGTGGGATTCATCCCTGGAATGCAAGGATGGTTCAACATTCATAAATCAATAACCGCAATCCATCATGTCAATAGACTTAAGGATAAGAATCATATGGTTATTTCAATTGATGCAGAAAATGCGTTCGACAAATACAACACCCCTTCATGCTCAAAACATTAGAAAAAATAGGGATAGTAGGAACATACCTGAACCTTGTAAAGGCTATTTATGCTAAGCCCATGGCCAATATCATTCTTAATGGAGAAAAACTGAAACCATTCCCTTTAAAAACAGGAACAAGACAGGGATGTCCTCTGTCACCACTTCTATTCAACATTGTCCTCAAAACTCTAGTCAGAGCAATTAGGCAGACCAAAGAAATTAAAAGGATACGAATAGGAAAAGAGGAACTTAAGCTGTCACTATTTGTGGATGACATGATTCTATATGTAGAGGATCCAAAAACCTCCTCCAGAAAGCTTCTAGACCTCATCAATGAATTCAGCAAAATAGCAGGCTATAAATTCAACACGCATAAATCTAAAGCATTTTTATACGCAAGCGACAAAACAGCTGAAAGGGAAATGAGGAAAACAACTCCATTTGCAATAGCCTCAAAAAAAATAAAATACTTGGGCATCAATCTAACCAAAGAGGCAAAAGATCTCTACAATGAAAACTACAAAACACTGAAGAAAGAAATTAAGGAAGACCTTAGAAAATGGAAAGATCTCCCATGTTCTTGGATAGGCAGAATTAATATTGTCAAAATGATAGAAGACATTCCAGTTTCCATTTTTCTCCATTCACTGTGATGTTGGCTCTGGTTTGTTCTTTATAGCCTTTATGGTATTGTGGTAGGTGTTATTATTATTAATGGTGCTGAATTTTGTCAAAGACACTCTCTGCATCTATTGAGGTAACTATGACATTTTTGTCTTAATTCTATTTATGTGGTAAATTATATTTATTGATTGTCTATGTTAAATCATCCTTGCAAGCCTGCCATAAAACCAACTTGCTCACAATGTACAATCTTTTTAATGTGTTGTAGAATAAAATTTGCTGATATTTTATTGAGGATTTTTTGCATCTAACTTGATTAGAATATTGGTTTCTTTTCTTACATGTCCTTATATGGTTTTGGTATGAGGATGATACTAGTTTCATAGAATGAATTTCTTCCTATTTCATAAATTAATTTGAGGAGCATTGACATTAGTTCTTCTTTAAAGGTCTGACTGAATTTAGATGAGAATCCATCTGGTCCTGGACTTTTCTTTGTTGGAAGACTTTTAATTAGTGCTTCTCTCTTTTTTCTAGTTATTGGTCTGTTTAGGTTTTCTGTATATTCTTGATTCAATTTTGACAGACTGTATTTGTCTAGAAATGTATCCATTTCTTATAGGTTTTCTAATTTATCAGAATATGAAAGTTTTCAAAATAGTCCCTATATATCCTCTGGGTTTCTGTGATATCTGTGGTGATTTCTCCATTTCAATCTCTAACTTTGTTAATTTGGTTCTTCTCTCCTTTTCTTTTGGTTATTTTGGCTAAGAATTTAACAACATTGTTTATCTTTTCAAAGAACTAACTCTTGGTTTCATTGATTCTTTGTATTTTTTTGTTCTCCATCTCATTGATTTTGACTCTACTGTTTTAGAAAGAGAGGAATGTTTCTAAAGTAAAAAATACAATTGAAACAAACTATAATGATATAAAGTTAATCATCATCTATTGCATCAATCACAATGAATTAAAACTGCTTCATTGGTTATTCTGCTTCATGAAGAAAACATGGAGACTTGAACTTTGAGTAGTAAAGAGTCCTAAGCAAGGTGGTTGGTGACCACCATACATGTTCAATGTAAATTTCTACAAAAATGTAAGTGATACTGTGGATATTCTGGAATCCAAAAGCTAAGATTTTCTCACACAACTACCTGAAGTAAGGCACTGTTATGGTTTTGATATGACCAAAAGCTCATGTGTGAGACAATACAAAAATTTTCAGAGATGAAATGAGTAGGTTACAAGAGGTATAACCTACTGATGTGGATTAACTGGGTGATAACTGAGAAGGTAGGATGTGGCTAGAGGGGGTCACTAGAAGCATGATTTTGGGGTTTGCATTTTGCCCCTAAAAAGTGGAGCTCTCTGTTTGCCATGTCCTGAGCTATTTCCCTCTGCCATGCCCTTCCACCATGATGTTCTGCCTCACTGTGGGCCAGAGCTATGGAGATGACCATCTATGGACCAAGATATCTGAAACCACGAGCCAAAATAAACTTTTCCTTCTACACATTGTTCTTGTCAGGTCTTTTGATCACAGTAATGAAACAGCTGACCAAAACAGACACATTACTATGCATTCTAGTGTATGCAATGATGGGAAAGATCTGAACTGATCACAAGACCATTCTAGACTAGGAAAAGATTGAAAGGAGAAAGAAGGAAAATGCTAATGAAACACAAGTGCTGTGTTATGAGATGATAGAAGAAGCAATCAGTTACATCTGACTTCAGTGTGGTCAGAAAATGATTCAAATAAGGGAAAAACTTTGAATTTAACCTAGTATGGATAAAGGAAGGGAGAAAGAAGCAAGGGAGAGGAACATGAGTGCAAAGACCACAGAAGTGAAAACGAGTGATATGTGCAGGGACCTAGGCCACTGTCTGGCTAGTTTCCTAAGTGCAGAGTCGCCAGAGCCAGGCTCAGAGCGCTGGGAAGCATTTCTGCAGAGGCTTGTGACTGAAAAACTGTGAGAAAATTTCATACTAGCTGGATCTGTTGCTTCTTCTCCAGACAACACCTGATTTGCTTTGTCACTACATCTACTCAAGGTCCTCCAGCATTGGTCCAAAACCAGCAATATGAGTGACAGGAAGCACATAAAATGGCAGGAAATGTTAACTAGGTTAAAGCTATGTCCAGGTACATACAATGAACCCCTTTCTACCAGATAAAGAAAGACTTGTGCATTCTGTTCATAGGAAACCACAGTACCCCCTATTGAGCAAATATTTAAGTAATATCCACTTAACAGGCCCCACCGGGGGTACCCACCTGCACTCGCCATCTCTGGGTCCAAGATGCAGCACATGGTGCCTGTCTCCAGGTGCAGAGTACCTGTCTTCCTTGATTCTTCCTCACATACAGTCCATTTTACTGAGTTGGAGAAGTTCCTTGACTCAGAAAAGAACTTCGCTGAGCAAGCCCATGCTATGAGGAGTGGAAACAGGGAAAAGCCCACTTCCCGTATGACATGTGCTTGGGTGTGACTGTCCTTCTCAGCACATGGCAGCAGCAGAGCATGAAGGATGCAGCTCACAGGGAGGAGGTTATAGTCCCAGCCCGGCCTTTCCAGACCAGCTCTGCTGGTGGTGATGGGCCAAGACTGGCATAACAGGAGTCCCTGGCCCTGCCTGCTTTCCTGGGAAGACATGAACTGGTCTGTCTGACCTGAGGTGAGGAGGTGCCTGTACTCAGGACTGTGGAGTAAGCCTCCCCATTGCTTTCAGATGGACTCAGTGTTACCCAACTGCCTTTCCTTTGGTCCTTCAGTCTCACAAAGAGAGCTCGAATGTCTCGCTATTCCTGCACTCCCTCTTTTCAGAAATCCATGTTCTCTATCCCACCTTCCATGCTGACCAGCCTTGTGTCTCCATCTTGAGGACCTAGGGAAGGTGCTCCACCTGAGGGATTGGTGAGTCGTGGGTAGGGGTCAGCCGGTGGGCTCTAAGATGCTGCTTTCTAGGACTTGCACTGAGTCCACGTGTTGTCCCTCGCACACCAGGCAGCCCTCATTTGCAGAAGCAGCAGATGCCCTGAGTCAGGTTTATGACAGAGTTGGATGAGAACTCAGCCATCCCCATCCACGTGTCCCTGATGAAGATGGCACACATTCCTGAGAAACCTGGGCCAAGAGACCCCACCTCAGTCAAAAGATCAGGGAGAAAGGCTCAAAGGGACCCCCTCCCCAACACCCCACACACTTCTTTTTCACCTAAAAATAAATGTTTAATAATAGGGAGAAAATAGCACATATTTTAAGCACAGAACAAATAAACAATTGAAAAGAATCCTTAAATTTTAAACCTAGAGACGGGAAAAAAAAAATGTTTATTTTCAGACATCACAAAATACTACTGTGTTTAGGAGTTGGGGATAAGGATCCAGAATCTTTTTTATTTGAAACCATTCTGGAGAACAATCTTCATCTGCATGTTACAATTCCTCTGTGCAACTTTCTAAGACAATCTTCATCTGCATGTTACAATTCCTCTGTGCAACTTTCTAAGACTAACACTTCAAGCTCTGAGTTCTAATTCAGTGTGAGAGCAGCTCAACAGCAAATGGCATTTGAAGAGCAGGCCACTGACACCACAGCATCTATATTTCAGTAATAAAAAACCAAAGGATTTCTACCCTCTGTTTCTAGCAGAACAAATGCTGTGTATTCCATGGCAGATGACCCCTAAGGGTCCATCTCCCCAAGGCCATCCAGCAGGCTCACTTAATGTTTCCTATTTCAGGGGAAAATTTGTCCTTAAATGTCCATGCATCTATATGTGCTATGATGCAGAACAGACACACCTGCTTACTGAGTTTATTACTGATTTTTCAAATACATAGGAGAGAAAATTCAAAGGGGAAAAGAGGAGATGGGTACACAAGAATCAATCAACAAGGAGGGGAAGTCGATTAAGTTGGAGGCAAATTAGATGTTGCCTATGACTGTGAATGGGAAAGGGGTCCATTCTAGTTATTAATTGATGCAAAGTTAATCCAAGAGATGAATTTGCTGCAACTTGGGCTCACAGAACTCTGCTGCTGGGAGGAAGAACAGATGTTCATGAAGTTCCCAGCAGGCTGCAGCAGCTGCACAGCCCACTCCAGGAAGCCCATCCTCACAGTGACCTCCCACCATGAGGGCCCAGCAAGAGCACTCTGAGTTTGCAGAGCAAGCGTGAGGCTGTATGGGGCTCTCACCTTGCTCTTCGGTGGTGGTAGCAAGTGTACCCATAATGCCGCCAACTACCTGTGGAACTTTCAAGAATGCGAGCTCCACTTAGTCCATTATGGGAGGCAAGTTCACTACAGCCACCTTGTGAGTCCTACAAGGAGCCCATAACTGCCACAAGCTTGCTGACTGGCTAGGAGGAGAGGTGGGATTTGAACTCCCCTTTATAACTTTGTTAATATATGTCTATGTTTTGAAAACTGTGACTTCTTAAAAGTGAAACACAAACACACACACTGAAATATTATTCAGCCTTAAGAAAAATGGAGGTCCTGCCATGTCCACAGCATGGACACACCTGGAAGACTTCAGGTAAAATACACCAGACCCACAAGTGCCTGGCGCCACTTAAATGTGGTTCCTAGAAGTGTTTTTATAAGCTTGGTAAAATTCCACTGATGGCTTTCCCACCTTCCCTTGCAACCTCCCAGTCTCCACTTCTGCTCCCAAGAACCACTTCCCATTATAAGTCAGTCCTGTGCAAGCCTTGGCCCCAGATTTTCTTTCTCTGGAGACCCCAGACCAAGTCACCTGGAAAGCAATGAGCTGAGTCTCACCAGCAGTTCACACATTGAACACAAGTTTATGGTGCCCTCTTTTTATTTGACAATTTTAGGGCAATTTTTCAAAATAAAATTTCATTATAAATATCCTTAAGGTAATTTCTCAAGTTTTTTCCCTATCCTTTTTGATGTGTCTGGAGTCTTGATATAAATTATTTATGACAAAGGGAGAGAACTATATTGCCATTATTAAGTAAGAAAATTGAGTGTTGGGAAGAAAGCAAGCTTACAAGATAATAGAGCAGGAGATCTTGTAATTTAGAAAAGTAACATAAATTGAGAACTTAAAAGAAAATGCACGAACTTCTCAATTGCCCTCCTGTCAGAGTGCTCTCAGCTAGGAGAGGGTACTGAGAGGCGGGTAAGAAGACGAGTCAGCTAGAACCTCCTGCTGCAAGATGCGTGCTCTGGCACCCTCCATTCTGGAAAGGGACATGGCCAACCCTCTTAGGGTACAGAAGTTATTTCTGCTTTGTCAAGATGCCCCAGCTATGTTAACCAATCCTACAGCATCGCTTTATGCCTCCAACACTGCAGCTTCCCAGGGAGCAGATACAAGAGCAGATGCTCAAAGGGAAAAGAAGTGGAGATGGGGTCAAATGGAGGTAAAGATGCTGGGCAACATGGCCAACACAGGTGACTTAATGTCTGAATTTTGAAACAGAATGAAAACAGAAGAGCTTGAGAGCACTGTGACCAAAAGAACTGACAGGAACAATTAGAGGGAAAAGAGTATTTTAGGGCTCATAGTTTCATAGGTCTCAGGACACACGTGGCCAGATCCATTGCTCTGGGCCCAAGGTGAGGCAGAACATCAAGGCAGAAGAATGTGGTGGAAGAAAACAGCTGGGAACATGGCACCAGAAAGCAGAGAGAGAGAGAGATTTCGTTCTTCAGGAACAATATCTGTGCCCCTAAGCCACCTCCTCTACCCAAACCCTACCTGCTATCAGTCACTACTTAGTGCATCCCTATCAGGGGATAATTCACTGATTAATCAAAGTTCTCATAACCCAATCATTTCACCTCTGAACCTTCTTGCATTATGTCACACATGAGATGCTGGGAGACACCTCACATCTAAACCATAACCAATACTTTCTTAGACTTGAATGTTTCCTTACGTTCGCTCTACAGCCCATGGGAATCCAATCAAATCTCTAAATAGACTCAGTCACTCTGAGTCCTGAAGTGTGAAGCAGAGTGTCATTCCCCTCAGCACCAGGCTCAGAAGGTGAGGTCAATCATTATTGCTTAGTCCACTGAGGCCAACTTGACTACTATAAAATTGGCTAGGATCCCTCAGCCCAACCGATCGCTCCCTGCCTCTGGGGCCCTCACATCAACTGACTGCTCCCTGCTGCCAAGACCCCCAGACCAACTGACTGCGCCCTATCATTTGGACCTCAGACCGACTGATTGCACCCGGCCTCCAGGATCCCACAAACACACCAAACACACTGGGCTTCCAGGACCCCTGCCTGACCAACCACATCCCACCTCCAGGACCTCCAGCTGACCATAGCCACACCCTGAGCTGCAGCTCCCCATTTGCCAACACATTTCGAAGCCAGAGTGGCCATCTTGGATAATCCTGGAAGCCATAACTCCGATCTTCACGTGGGGCAAATCCCATCCTGCCACACCTGCTGGAGGCTTGAAGCTCATTGTCAGGTACCTCACATGCATCAGGCTACTGAACACTGCAAGGTTTCATTACTATATGACTGTTATACTGTAGATTTTCTTTTTTCTCCTTATTGAAAAAATTTAAGTTTTTATTTCTTTACTTTTCTTGCTTTCTTTTCCTTTTGTTTACCTGTTCCCTTAGGTCTCTTTCTCCCTTTTTTGCATGCTAACTTCCAATTTCTTTTGATTACACTATCACCCTTTCTATTATCTAGAACTTCTGTATAATCTTTTCTTATCCCATTAACAGCCACATTCTACAGCCCTCTGCATCCTCTTTGTCCTCCATTAGAAACTGCAGACCTTATTACAAATCTGTTTGTTTTATTGAAGATAATATTTTAACTCATTCTGTTTATTATGACAATTTTGTTATTGTCCTCGTAGGAGCTAGATGGTCTAGGATTGCATAATGTCTGAATTGGGCACTGCTAATATTGATCTCCCCTTAAAGAAAGGATTTTGGAAACCTATAGGGCCACTATAAGCCTATAGGGGGAAATCTGCAGTACCCCAGATCTGCACAGCTAGAGGAAGATACATGAACAGCATGAAAAAACAAGGGAAGAAAATGATTCAAACAAATCTAGATTCTATATTAATAGAATCCAATGACAGTATGTTAGAAGAAATATCAGAAAAGAACTTCAGATTATACATGATTAAGATGATTCCCAAAGGAAAGATGAGATAAGAGAGCAAATGCAGGCAATGAATGATAATACCAATAAGCTTAAAAAGCACCTGCAGGAAGCAAAAGATCACATCAATAAAGAGATAGAGATTCTCAAAAAAAATGGAAATCCTTGAAATGAAGGAAACAATAAACCAAATAAAAAACTCAATGGAAAGCATCACCAAAAGACTAGATCATTTGGAAGACAGAACCTCAGACAATGAAGACAAAATATTTAATCTGGAAAATAAAGTTGCACAAACAGAGAAGATGGTAAGAAATCATGAACAGAATCTCCAAGAACTGTGGGACATCATGAAAAGACCAAATTTAAGAATTATCAGGATTGAGGAAGGCACAGAGTTACAAACCAAAGGAATGAACAACCTATTCAATGAAATAATATCAGAAAAATTTCCCAAACCTGAAGAATGAAATGGAAAATCAAGTACAAGAGGCGAACACAACACCAAATGCACAGAATCACAACAGATCCACACCAAGGCACATTATAATGAAAATGCCTAACATTCAAAATAAAGATAGGATTTTGAAGGTCGCGAGAGAAAAGCATCAGATTACATATAGGGGGAGACCAATACGGACAGCAGCCAACTTCTCAAGCCAGACTCTAAAAGCTAGAAGGGCCTGGAACAACATATTTCAAGCTCTGAAAGAACATGGTTGCCAACCAAGAATCCTATACCCAGCAAAACTAACCTTCAGATTTGAAGATGAAATAAAAACCTTCCATGATTAACAAAAGTTAAAAGAATTTATAAATAGAAAGCCTGTGCTACAGAATGTTCTCAACAAAATATTCCATGAGGAGGAAATGAAAAACAACAATGGAGGTCAGCAAAGGGAGGAACTACCTTACAGAAAAAACCACTCAAAGGAGAAACCAAGCCAAGTTAAAAACCAAAAATAAGCCCAAATTACTGGGAATACAAATCATATCTCAATAATAACCCTGAACATTAATGGCCTAAACTCATCAATCAAAAGACATAGACTGGCAGAATGCATTATAAAGAAAGACCCAACAATATGCTGCCTGCAAGAGACTCATCTCATAGAAAAAGACATCCACAGACTAAAGGTGAAAGGATGGAAAAAAACCTACCATGCACATGGACGCAAAAAAAAGCAGGGGTTTCCATCCTTATATCAGATGAAGTGGATTTCAAGTCAAAGTTAGTCAGAAGGGGTAAAGAAGGACATTTCATATTGCTTAAGGGAACCATAAATCAGGAATACATAATGAGAGTAAATATTTATGCCACAAAAATGGTGCATCCCTGTACATCAAACAAATCCTTCTCAATTTCAAGAATTACATAGACCACAACACAATAATATTGGGTGACTTTAATGCACCGCTGTCACGACTACATAGATCTTCCAAGCAAAATCCAACCAAAGAAACCATAGAACTCAATAACACAATCAATAACCTAGACTTAATAGACATATATAGAATATTCCATCCATCAACAAGCAGATTCACTTTCTTCTCAGCAGCACATGGAACCTTCTCGAAAATAGACCATATGTTATGCCACAAAGCAGCCCTTAGGAAATGCAAAAAAATAGAGATACTGCCTTGTGTTCTATCAGATCATAATGGACTGAGAGTAGAAATCAATGACAAAATAAAAAACAGAAATTACTCCAACACCTGGAGACTAAATAATATGTTATTGAATGAAACATGGATAACAAAAAACATCAGGGAGGAGATAAAAACATTCTTAGAGGTCAATTAGAACAATGATACAACATATCAAAATCTCTAGGACACTATGAAAGCGGTACTAAGAGGAAAATTCATTGCATGGAGCACATTCCAGAAAAAAATGAAAAGTCAACAACTAAATGACCTAACATTACAGCTCAAAGCCCTAGAAAAAGAAGAACAGAATAACAGCAAAAGTAGTAGAAGTCAGGAAATAATTAAAATCAGAGCTGAAATCAATGAAATTGAAACAAAAGAAACTATTCAAAACATTGACAAAATGAAAAGTTGGTTCTTTGAGAAAGTAAACAAAATAGACAAACCCTTAGCCACACTAACAAAGAGAAGGAGAGAGAAGACTCAAATTTCTAAAATACATGATGCAAAAGGAAATATCACGACAGATACCACTGAGATACATAACATAATTAGAAGCTACTTGGGAAATCTGTATTCCAACAAAATAGAAACTACCGAAGTCATTGACAAATTTCTAGAGACATATGCTCCTCCCAAACTGAACCAAGAGGACATACACAATTTAAACAGATCAATATCAAGCAATAAAATAGAAGAAGCCATTAAAAACCTACCATCCAAGAAAAGCCCAGCACCAGAAGGATTCTCAGCCGAATTCTACAAGGCCTTCAAAGAAGATCTCATTTTAATACTTCTCAAAGTATTCCAGGAAATAGAAAAAGAGGGTACCCTACCAAACTCATTCTATGAAGCTAATATCACCCTCATACTCAAACCAGGAAAAGACACATCAAGGAAAGAAAATTTTTGACCAATATCCTTAATGAATATAGATGCAAAGATCCTTAACAAAATATTGGCAAACTGTATCCAAAAGCATATTAAGAAAATCGTGCACCACGATCAAGTGGGGTTTATCCCTGTAATGCAAGGAAGGTTTAACATCCATAAATCAATAAACATAATCCATCATGTCAATAGACTTAAGGATAAGAATCATATGATTATTTCAATTGATGCAGAAAAAAGCGTTCGACAAAATACAACACCCCTTCATGCTCAAAACACTAGAAAAAATAGGGATAGTAGGAACATACCTGAACATTGTAAAGGCTATTTATGCTAAGCCCATGGCCAACATCATTCTTAAAGGAGAAAAACTGAAACCATTCCCTTTAAAAGTGGGAGCAAGACAGGGATGTCGTCTTTCACCATTTCTATTCAACATTGTCCTCGAAAGTCTAGCCAGAGCAATTAGGCAGACTAAAGAAATTAAAGGGATACGAATAGGAAAAGAGGAACTTAAACTGTCAGTATTTGCTGATGACATAATTCTATATTTAGAGGATCCAAAAACCTCCTCCAGAAAACTTCTAGACCTCATCAATGAATTCAGCAAAATAGCAGGCTAAAAAATCAACACGCATATATCTAAAGCATTTTTATATGCAAGCGATGAAACATCTGAAAGGGAAATGAGGAAAACAACTCCATTTGCAATAGCCTCAAAAAAAAAAAAAAATACTTGGGCATCAATCTAACCAAAGAGTTCAAAGATCTCTACAATGAAAACTACAGATCATTGAAGAAAGAAGTTGAGGAAGACCTTACAAGATGGAAAGATCTCCCATGTTCTTGGATAGGCAGAATTAATATTGTCAAAATGGCCATACTTCCAAAAGTGCTATACAGATTCAATGCAATTCCAATTAAAATCCAATGATGTACTTTACAGAAATAGAGCAAGCAATCATGAAATTCATCTGGAAGAATAAGAAACCCAGAATAGCTAAAGCAATCCTTAGCAAGAAGAATGAAACGGGGAGTATTGCAATACCAGAACTTCAACTATACTACAAAGCAATAGTAACAAAAATGGCATTGTATTGGCACCAAAATAGACAGGTAGATCAATGGTACAGAATAGAGGACATGGACACAAACCCAAATAAATACAATTTTCTCATACTACACAAAGGTGCCAAAAATATGCAATGGAGAAAAGATAGCCTCTTCAACAAATGGTGCTGGGAAAACCAGAAATCCATATGCAACAGAATGAAACTAAACCCCTATCTCTCACCCTGCACAAAAATCAACTCAATGGATCGAGGACCTTGAAATCAGACCAGAGACCCTGCAGATTATAGAAGGAAAAGTAGGTCCAAATCTTCAACTTGTTGGCTTAGGATCAGACTTCCTTAACAGGACTCCCATAGCACAAGAAATAAAAGCAAGAATCAATAACTGGGATAGATTCAAACTAAACAGCTTTCTCTCAGCAAAGGAAACTATCAGCAATGCGAAGAGAGAGCTTATAGAGTGGGAGAAAATCTTTGCCACTCATACTTCAGATAGAGCACTAATTTCCAGAATATATAAAAAACTCAAAAAACTCTACACCAAGAATACAAAGAACCCAATCAACAAATGGGCTAAGGATATGAACAGACGCTTCACAGAAGAAGATCTACAAGCAAGCAACAAACATGAAAAAATGTTCACCACCTTTAGTAAGAAGAGAAATGCAAATCAAAACTACACTAAGATTCCATCTCACCCCAATTAGAATGGCGATTATCAAGAATACAAGCAACAATAGGTGTTGGAGAGGTTGTGGGGAAAAAGGTACAGTCATACATTGCTGGTGGGGTTGCAAATTAGTGCAGCCACTCTGGAAGCAGTGTGGAGATTCCTTAGAAAACTTGGAATGGACCCACCATTTGACCCAGCTATCCCACTCCTCGGCCTATACCCAAAGGACGTAAAATCAGCACACTACAGAGGTACAGCCACATCAATGTTCATAGCTACTGAATTCACAATAGCTAGACTGTGGAACCAACCTAGATGTCCTTCAATTGATGAATGGATAAAGAAACTGTGGTATATATATATACAATGGAATATTACTCAGCTATAGAGAATAATAAATTATGGCATTTGCAGGCAAATGGATGAAATTGGAGAATATCATTCTAAGTGAGATAAGCCAATCTCAAAAATCCAAAAGACGAATGATCTCAGTGATAAGCGGATGATGACACATAAGGGGGGGTTGGAACGGGACAAGAAAGGAGGAAGGAGGGACTGTATTCAGGGAAAAGATGGTTGGGAGGGGTGGGAGGGGTGGGGCGGGAGGAAAAAATAACAGAATGAATCAAACATCATTACCCTATGTAAATGTACGATTACGAAAATTGTATGCTGTTACTCCATGTACAAACAGAAACAACATGTATCCCATTTGTTTACAATAAAAATACATTAAAATTAAAAAAAAAAAATAAGGTGAGGTCAGTCCAGGAAGATGCCCAATTCCAGGGCCTTCCATCTCAGACACCCTGACTTACATCAGCCAGTACTTTTCTTGGGCTGCCAAGCTTTTATCTAAAAGATGGCTGGTCATCATATCCAGTATGGATATAAACTTTCCAAGTCTAAGGTTCAAAGGCTAGTGTCCTCCATGGAAGGCATCTACAACCTAGAGTCTATTTCTGTTTAAAGGATCAATGTCTCAAGGTGGTTCTAAAATGAGGCACTTTTACTGAAGCCAGAATATTCTTTTTCCTTCCTCTTCTCAATATACATGTTTTCTCCTTTTTTCTTTTCTTTTTTTGCAATATTTTCTTGAATCAAGATCAATACTGTGGATATTCCACTAAGCAATTAGACACATACTGGCAATGAAGCAGCCACAGAGACAGTAAAGGGTTAATTAACTTAAGGGCTCTGCTCCATATGCAGCCCTTAGGTTTGGAAGAGGAGGAAGGAAATCAGGCACAATTCTTGTGTTTCCCTACAAATATGGGGAAAGCAGAACTGCCTCAAAGATGAGAGACAGCTATGTCCCCAAAACAGGCAGCCATGGTCTTCTCCTTTTATTCAACCTCTATAAAGAGGTCAGAAGATTAAGTGATACTATTTCTAGTTATCATCAATGTTTACAACTGAGTCGATAATCGGAAAATAAGAAAACATTCTTATGCATTCGTATTTTACTCCACTGTCAATTCTATTCAAGTATGGTTCAATGATAAGAAAGAAAAATTATCTGTAATCTTCTAAGTTCTTTTCAAAACAGTGATGGTATTATACATTTATACAATAAGTAGCTTTTTAGTTTTTTAAGCGTTTCTACCTACTAACCATTTCACTTAAAACCAAAGATATTTTTCAAACTTATCTTTACCAGGGGACCTGATTGCCTACATGGAAAAACTACTTTTCTAAATGACAGTCTTTAATTTCAACACTCAGAATCTGATGATTTTACCAAAGAACAAGAAATACAAGCTTTGTGAATGTGAGTTCCCTTATTCAGGAAAACCATGGTGAAGGACCCTTCAGCAGAAGACATCCAGTGTCCAAAATTTACTGCTAAACAGAACAACTAAGGATTTCACGTGAAGCAGCAGGAAAAGAGGACATGAGCACTCTAGTGGGATGAGAAGACTATCATGTAATGGATGCTAGGTGTCTGCAGTGTTCTTAGGCACAGACTTAAGAGCCACCGCCACGAGGGATGTCAACACAAGTACCCAGAGATGATCAGAGGCCTCTGCAACTTCTGCACCTCTCCAACCTGTGACAGAGCAGACCCCTCCCTGGGCTAATGAAGGGCCCTCGGGTCGGGAGCGCTACCATGCCGCACAGAGTTCCACGGTTCTTGGAAGCAGTTGTAGACCAACTGCTATTCAATGTCCTGATACTAGTGGGAGATTATTCAGGATTATATTTGCTCCAGACAAAGGAAATGGCAATGTGGAGGTGAGAAGATGAAAGAAACGCAACCCGCCATGGGGCGAGAGGGTGACTCCAGTTTCACAGTAGGAGGACTTGGAAACTAGCAGCAGCACCCAAGGCAGATCAAACCTCTTTTGAGCACCTACTACGTGCCAGGCGTTTTCTAAGAGATAGAGTCACCCATGTCCAAGTACTCGCACACACGCGCGCGCGCACACACACACACACGCGCGTGTGTCCATCTACAGTTGTGCCTGCATCAACTGAGTAGATATCTATGTCTCTAAACCATCCACATGCAGTGTGGTTTCCATCCATTTCCTTGGCTTTTCAGGCATCTTTACAATGTCACCAGTGAAATAATCTCCTTTGGTCTCTGTGATAGCCACTTTTGAGATCTTTGGAAACAGACCAACATTAGCAATAAAGGCTCTGGTGCCTTGAGTATGTTGGATAAACAGTGCCCTCCTCCCAAAATTGAATTTAAAGACTCATTCCATTTCTGAGGGTCCCTTAGGACACAAAGGAAAAAAGAAAAATCTAAACTAGCATATAGTTGCAAAGGTTTGATTTGAAAAATACAATTTTGGAGCACATAACCTTTTAAAATCAGGAAGAAAAAGTTGGACTCCTCAAGATTCCCCCCCCCCCAGCCCAGTTTGTCCTGATTATCGGATTCCTTTCCTAGATCCATGGTTGACTTTCATGTGACCTCCAGAAGCTCAGGAGCATCATCTCCAGACCTGGTGCCTGAAATTTCAATAAAGACCTTAGATACTGAAATCAGCTTATATCCAAGACAGAAAATGCCTGAACAGAAAACTTTCTCCACACTAATAATCCAAAATTTTGCAATATGATGAAATTGCTGCCATACTTTTAACTAAAACAGGGAAAGCATGCAATATGCCATTTTCTTTTTCAGCGGTTATTAGTTTCTGGAGGGCAGTCGGGGCCCTTTCAACACCCAGAATATAAATGACAGAACACCTTTGATGCCTTTCCTATGATTTGTCCTTGTGTCCTGTGATGCATGTGTTCACAAGCCGGATGCCGCCGGAAATCCACAAGCATCCACGGGGAGTAGATGCTGTTGCCATCAGCAAGGCGAAAATAAAAGACACAAATACGAATGTCAAAACCCCGAGGACAGGGCTTTACCAGTTTCATCATGCCTCCTGTCCAGGGCTTCTGTCTGAAAATCAATTCAATATTGATAGCAGGGCTCAAGCAGGAAAGCGTTTTCAAAGGTGACAGGCAATTTTTTTTTTTTTCAACCAGAGATCGTTTTGTGCAAATATCAGAATATCAGAGGTCTTAGTGGTCTGATGCCCATGGTGATCTTCCAAGAAAGATGAATTCTTTCTTCCTCCACAAAATGTAGAAAAAAAGGTTTTTTTGCTAAGTATATAATTTGAAAGTAATCATGATAAAAAATTTTAGGAAAATATAAAGTTTTTAAAAGTACAAGTTCACCTACAATGTCATTATGTTCAAGAAGCACCGGTGGTTCTTGGTGAACATGTTCCATGCATCGCTAGACACAGGCACACACGTGCAGAGGATTATATCACACATGACTGCATTTGTTTTTCCACCAACTGGGTTTTTTATGTTTTAAAGAAAAGAGAGATGATGGTTTGAAATGCTTTTCTCAAATTTGTCTGTTTGCATTGCTGAAGGGATGCACTTCTTTTGTAACTCTGGATTTTCTTTCATCCTTAGAAAGGGGTTCCAAATATTTAACTAAAATACCTAGTTTTTAATATTTAAAATTTAAATTTAGTGGATTGAAGTTTTAAATTCATTCGAAATTTATTTTTGCTTTTGAGTTGAGTTCATTTTTATTTGTTCCTGATAAATTTGTTGTTCCATCAGCATTTGTTAAAGCAATATTTACTGACTGAATTGAAATGCTAACCTTTGTTACATATGGAATTTCTGTATATCTGGGCTATTTATGTTTCTTTATAACTTTTATTCTATTAAGGAATGTATGGTACATTTTAGTACCTGGCATTATTTCTTGTTTATTCTCAATTTCTCATCTTCCACAGGGAGTTTTTAATCTGATTAAAATGTGATTCTAACAAGGATTTAATTATCTAAACTACAGAAATTTTAGATTTGATTTATGGTTCTATATTATTAAATATTCACATTCAAGGTCATAATATTTCTCTCATATAATCAAAACTTTTATTCATTCCTCAAAAATATAATTATTTTCATGCAGATACAAGCTATTCCTTATTAAAAACATTCTCAAATATTAATATTTTTTTCTTACTGAGAGTTAAATTTTCCCATTTTTATGTTCGACTGGTCATTGTTAACACATAGAAAACTATTATTTTTTCTCTATCATCTTACTAAGTAAAGGTGTCTGGATTTCTTTCTTACTAAATCCTATCTCCAGCCAAATGGAACGTTTCATCTTTTACATTTGTCAAGGGGTGGGAGTGTCCAGAAGGGACCGGGATGCCAGTCCTGGGTGCCCGCTGCACCGGCAGGGGTGAGGGATTTGCGTGGCTGGCCCGGGTCCACACCCTCCTGCAGACCAGGCCGGGCGCAGCGCCCGGGGATCACGCCCCTCCAGGCCCAGGGCTGGCCCCACAGCTGCACGTCCATCAGCTGCGGTTCCTCCTCCCGGGCAACAGGTCGAGGAGATGCCCGAACCCCGCCCAGCACTGAAAAATCCGGAGGCCCTCGCTCTCCTGCCCTCACAGACGCCGTCCCTTGAGTTTCCCCTGAGCTGCGAAGTCGGCCCCTCAGCCGGCGCCGTGCCACACTGTGGAACCCACCTGACCTCTTCCACGGGCGAGGTGGCCCATAAGGGACCCCACTGTCAGGACGCTAGTTTCCAACCTCTGCAACATCTAGGACATAATTGTGACAGCTAGCAAATTCAGCAAACAGCTTCGAAAATGACCACATGTAATTTTGTCTCAGATTGAAAAATTCTCTATGATTTTACATTCAGCTGCTGACAATTATTTTTGGGAATGGCCTTTAACATTTATAAGTAGTTTCCATGTATTTGTACCTTACTCAGTATTTGTATTGCCTGTTTGAATTACATCAAATACTTTTGAGTGCCCCAGGTAAGGCCATCTTGGCCTTCTCCATTTTTCCATACCACACTGGTTTATTTCCTGAGATTGAACCACACTTGCCTTCTTTGAATAAACCTCAGTTCCTCATTGCACATTATCTTCTGATTCTACTTGTTCACACATATTTAAAATTTTCCCATCTACTTATAAGCAAGATTGGTCAGTCTTATCTTGTTGTTTTACTTCTGCATGTGTTAGTATTTAATTTTTGCAGGTTTCAAAGCATGAGAATATTTCCCTCTTAATGTGTAATCCAGATTAATATAATTATCTTCCATTTAAGTGTTATATAGAATCTCAAACCTGAAGCCATACATTCATGGGGCTTTTTTCAAATTATAGATTTTAATCACATTTCTAATGTATTTTAAAGTCTATTTAAATTACTCATCTTTTTTTTTTCATTTTATTTTTTTATTTTTTTATAATGTATTTTTTTATTGTAAACAAATGGGATACATGTTGCTTCTTTGTACATGGCGTAAAGGCATACCATTTGTGTAATCATAAATTTACATAGAGTAATGTTGTTTGATTCATTGTTATTTTTTCCCTTCCCCCCACCCCTCCCACCCCTCTTTTCCCTCTATACAGTCCTTCCTCCCTCCATTCTTGCCCCACTCCCTAACCCTAACTCTAACCCTAACACTAACCCTTCCCTCCCCCCATTATGTGTCATCATCCACTTATTAGCAATATCATTCGTCCTTTGGCTTTTTGAGATTGGCTTATCTCACTTAGCATGATATTCTCCAATTTCATCCATTTGCCTGCAAATGCCATAATTTTATCATTCTTTATGGCTGAGTAATATTCCATTATATATATATACCACAGTTTCTTTATCCATTAATCAACTGAAGGGCATCTAGTTTCGTTCCACAGTCTGGCTATTGTGAATTGAGCAGCTATGAACATTGATGTGGCTGTATCTCTGTAGGATGCTGATTTTAAGTCCTTTGGGTATAGGCCAAGGAGTGGGATAGCTGGGTCAAATGGTGGTTCCATTCCAAGTTTTCTAAGGAATCTCCACACTGCTTTCCAGAGTGGCTGCACTAATTTGCAACCCCACCAGCAATGTATGAGTGTACCTTTCTCCCCACATCCTCGCCAACACCTGTTGTTGCTTGTATTCTTGATAATCGCCATTCTAATTGGGGTGAGATGGAATCTTAGGGTGGTTTTGATTTGCATTTCTCTTATTACTAGAGATGTTGAACATTTTTCCATATGTTTGTTGATTACTTGTGGATCTTCTTCTGTGAAATGTCTATTCATTTCCTTAGCCCATTTGTTGACTGGACTATTTGAATTCTTGGAGTAGAGTTTTTTGAGTTCTTTATAGATTCTGAAGATTAGTGCTCTATCTGAAGTATGATTAGCAAAGATATTCTCCCACTCTGTAGGCTCTTTCTTCGCATTGCTGATAGTTTCCTTTGCTGAGAGAAAGCTTTTTAGTTTGAATCTATCCCAGTTATTGATTCTTGCTTTTATTTCTTGTGCTATGGGAGTCCTGTTAAGGAAGTCTGGTCCTAAGCCGACATGTTGAAGATCTGGACCTACTTTTCTTCTATAATCTGCAGGGTCTCTGGTCTGATTCCGAGGTCCTTAATCCATTTTGAGTTTAGTTTAGTGCATGGTGAGAGATATGGGTTTAGTTTCACTCTGTTGCATATGGATTTCCAATTCTCCCAGCACCATTTGTTGAAGAGACTATCTTTTCTCCATTGCATATTTTTGGCACCTTTGTCTAGTATGAGAAAATTGTATTTATTTGGGCTTGAGTCTGTGTACTCTATTCTGTACCATGGATCTACCTTTCTATTTTGGTACCAATACCATGCCGTTTTTGTTACTATTGCTTTGTAGTAGAGTTGAAGATCTGGTATTGCAATACCCCCGGTTTCACTCTTCCTGCTAAGGATTGCTTCAGCTATCTGGTTTTCTTATTCTTCCAGATGAACTTTATAATTGCTTCCTCTATTTCTGTATGGTACACCATTGGGATTTTAATTGGAATTGCATTGAATTTGTATAGCACTTTAGGTAGTATGGCCATTTTGACAATATTAATTCTTCCTATCCAAGAACATGGAAGATCTTTCCATCTTCTAAGGTTTTCTTTAATTTCTTTCTTTAGTGTTCTGTAGTTCTCATTGTAGAGGTCTTTCACCTCTTTTGTGAGATTGATTCCCAAGTATTTTATTTTTTTCGAGGCTATTGTGAATGGGGTAGTTTTCCTAATTTCTCTTTCTGAAGGTTCATCACGTAGGTATAAAAATGCGTTGGATTTATGAGCATTGATCTTGTAACCTACTACTTTACTGAATTCACTTATGAGTTCTAAGAGTTTTCTGGTGGAATTTCCAGGTTCCTCTAAATATATAATCACGTCATCAGCGAACAGGGATAGTTTGAGTTCTTCTTTTCCAATTCGTATCCCTTTAATTTCTTTGGTTTGTCTAATTGCTCTGGCTAGAGTCTCAAGAACGATGTTGAATAGAAGTGGTGAAAGAGGACATCCCTGCCTTGTTCCCGTTTTTAGGGGGAATGCTTTCAGTTTTTCACCATTTAGAATGATATTAGCCATGGGCTTAGCATAGATGGCCTTTATAATGTTAAGGAATGTTCCCACTATCCCTATTTTTTCTAGTGTTTTGAGCATGAAGGGATGCTGTGTTTTATCAAATGCTTTTTCTGCATCTATTGAAATAATCATGTGATTCTTGACTTTAAGTCTATTGATATGGTGAATTACATTTATTGATTTCCTGATGTTGAACCAACCTTGCACCCCTGGGATGAAACCAACTTGATCATGGTGCACTATCTTTTTAATATGTTTTTGTATGTGATTTGCTAAAATTTTGTTGAGAATTTTTGCGTCGATGTTCATTAAGGATATTGGTCTGAAATTTTCTTTCCTTGATGTGTCTCTGTCTGGTTTAGGTATCAGTGTGATATTGGCTTCATAGAATGAGTTTGGGAGGGTTCCCTCCTCTTCTATTTTATGGAATACTTTGAGAAGTATTGGAATGAGCTCTTCTTTAAAGGTTTTGTAGAACTCGGCTGAGAACCCATCTGGTCCCGGACTTTACTTTGTTGGTAGGCTTTTGATGACTTCTTCTATTTCAGTACTTGAAATTGGTCTATTTAAATTGTGTATGTCCTTCTCGTTCAGTTTAGGCAATTCATATGTCTCTAGAAACCTCTTGATGTCTTCGAAATTTTCTATTTTGTTGGAGTATAGATTTTCAAAATAGCTTCTAATTATGTTTTGTATTTCAGTCCTGTCTGTTGTGATATTTCCTTGTTCATTCCGAATTTTAGTGATTTGGGTTTTCTCTCATCTTCTCTTTGTTACTGTGGCTAAAGGTTTATCAATTTTGTTTATTTTTTCGAAGAACCAACTATTTATTTTGTCGATTTTTTGTATTGTTTCTTTTGTTTCAATTTCATTGATTTCAGCTCTGAGTTTAACTATTTCCTGTCTTCTACTACTTTTGGTGCTGGTCTGTTCTTCTTTTTCTAGGGCTTTGAGCTCTAGTGTTAGGTCGTTTATTTGTTGAGTTTTATTTCTTTTATTAAATATGCTCCATGAAATAAATTTTCCTCTAAGTACTGCTTTCATAGTGTCCCAGAGATTTTGATATGATGTTTCTTTGTTCTCATTTACCTCTAAGAATTTTTTAATTTCCTTCCTAATATCTTCTGTTATCCATTCATCATATAATAGCATATTGTTTAATCTCCAGATGTTGGAATAGTTTCTGTGTTTTACTCTTTCATTTATTTCTAACTTCAATCCATTATGATCTGATAGAATACAAGGTAGTGTCTCCATCTTCTTGTATTTGCTAACATTAGCTTTGTGGCATAATATATGGTCTACTTTAGAGAAGGATCCATGTGCTGCTGAGAAGAAAGTGTATTCACTGTTGGTTGGATGGTATATTCTATAAATGTCCGTTAAGTCTAAATTATTGATTGTGTTATTGAGATCTATGGTTTCTTTGTTCATTTTTGTCTGGAAGATCTGTCCAGTGGTGAGAGAGGCGTGTTAAAATCACCTAGTATTATTGTGTTATGGTCTATTTGGTTTCTGAAATTGAGAAGGATTTGTTTGACATACATGGATGAGCCACTGTTTGGGGCATAGATGTTTATGACTGTTATATCTTGCTGATTTATGCTTCCCTTAAGCAGTATGAAATGACCTTCTTTATCCCTTCTGACTAACTTTGGCTTGAAGTCCACATTATCGCAAATGAGGATGGATACTCCAGCTTTTTTGCTGAGTCCATGTGCATGGTATGTTTTTCCCCATCCTTTCACCTTTAGTCTATGGGTATCTTTTTTTGAGGTGAGTCTCTTGCAGGCAACATATTGTTGGATCTTTCTTTTTAATCCAATCTTCCAGTCTTTGTCTTTTGATTGATGAATTCAGGCCATTAACGTTCAGGGTTATTATTGAGATATGATTTTGTTTCCCGGTCATATGGTTCATTTTTTAAATTTTATTTATTTATTTAATTGACACTACTTGGTTCCTCCTTTATTTGACAATTCCTTTAGGATAATTCCTCCCTTTGCTGATTTGCTTCTTTGTTTTTCATCTCTTCCTCATGGAATATTTTGCTGAGAATGTTCTGTAATGCTGGCTTTCTTTTTGTAGATTCTTTCAGCTTTTGTTTATCATGGAAGGATCTTCTTTCATCGTCAAATTTGAAGGTAAGTTTTGCTGGGTATAAGATTCTTGGTTGGCATCCATTTTCTTTCAGGGCTTTAAAAATGTTGTTCCAGGCCCTTCTAGCTTTTAGGGTCTGGATTGAAAACTCTGCTGATATCCGTATTGGTTTCCCCCTGAATGTAATTTGGTTCTTTTCTCTCACAGCCTTTAAAATTCTGTCTTTATTTTGTATATTTGGCATTTTCATTATAATGTGCCTTGGTGTGGGTCTGTTGTAATTTTGTGTATTTGGAGTCCTATAAGCCTCTTGAACTTGATTTTCCATTTCATTCTTCAGATTTGGGAAATTTTCTGATATTATTTCATTGAATAGGTTGTTCATTCCTTTGACTTGTTTCTCTAGGCCTTCCTCAATCCCAATAATTCTTAAATTTGGCCTTTTTATGATATCCCATAATTCTTGTAGATTCTGTTCATGATTTCTTACCATCTTTTCTGTTTGTTCAACTTTGTTTTCAAGGTTATATATTTTGTCTTTAATGTCTGAGGTTCTGTCTTCCAGGTGTTCTATCCTACTGGATATGCTTTCTATGGAGTTCTTAATTTGGTTTATTGTTTCCTTCATTTCAAGGATTTCTGTTTGGTTTTTTTTCAATATCTCTAATTCTTTATTGAAATGACCTTTTGCTTCCTGTATTTGCTCTTTTAACTGTCGATTGGTGCGATCATTCAATGTCTGCATTTGCTCTTTCATCTCATCATTCAGTGTGTGCATTTGCTCTTTCATCTCATCGTTTGCTTCCCTGATCATTTTAATTATGTACATTCTGAACTCCTTTTCTGTCATTTCTTCTGCCATGCTGTCATTGGGTTTTATTAATGTAACATCTAGATTTTTTTGCGGCATTTTCTTTCCTTGTTTTCTCATATTGTTCAGGTATCAGTGGACCGCTGAGATATTGCAGATTTCCTCTATTGACTTACAATGTCCCTGAAGATTTCTATATATATCCCCCCTTAGCCTTCAGTAGGCTGAAGTCTTGGAGGAAGTTGATAATGCGGTGCTCCACAAGGAAGCTGCCCCTCTAGGAGTGGTGGCCTTCAGGTGGGGTATAATCCCTGCTAGTGGGCAGAGGTGCCTCCACTTGTTGACCAATGGTTATCCAAAGGGGAACTAGGCTGCGGGCTGAGGCAAGGCCTGTTTGGGCCTGTGTCTCTGGTTTTACCGTCCTTGTGGGAAAACCTCTCCAGGTGGGGAAGACTCACCCGGTGGGGAGGTCTTGCTGGTCAGTTCCCCTCCTAGAGGGTCCCCTCAATCTATAACTACTGCCTAGGCTGGGCTGCCTTCCTCTGTAAAGTTCCCAGGGGCCTGGCCCTACCTCCTGGGCCTGGGAGCCTCACCCTTCGCAGATGAATCTCCTTAGGCTGCCCCTCTCAGAGAATCTGCCCGCAGTCCTGGAACCTTCGCTCCGCCCCTAAGCGTGTCTCTGTGCAGCTCTTCCACCAAGAAGCCTCCTAGATCCTGGGACCCTGCACTGCCCCTAATCACCTGGCTATGCGGCCCCTCCTCTGAGCAGCCACCGGGGGCCCCATACAATCGCTCTGAGTCCCAGAGACCCGCTGCACGCCTCTTCCTTTAGACAGTTGCCCGGTGTTCCCGTGCGGTCACTAGGAGTCCAAGCAACTCACTGCGCTCCTCCTCCTCCCGCCAACCGCCCATAGCCCTGGGCAATCACTCCAAGTTGAAGTGACCCGCCCTGTTCCTCCCCCTCCTCCAGGTAACCCCCTGGGGGTTCAGGAGCGGTCGCTCTGAGTGGCTCTGAATGCACATGACCCGCTGCACACCTCCTCTGGGCAGCTGCCCGGAGCTCTGGTGTGGCCACTCGAGACCAAGCGACCCACCACGCTCCTCCTCCAGGCAGCCCCCCTGTGTTCAGGAGCGGTCGCTTTAAGTCCAAACCACTCACCAATCGCCTCCTCCTCTGAGCAGCTGCCTGGAGCTCTAACGCAGTCACTGCGAGTCCAAACGCCCTGCCGTGCTCCTCCTCCTCCTCCTCCTACTCCTCAGGGCAGGCCCCGGGGTTCAGAAGTGGTCTGAGTCCAAATAGCTCGCCACGCAGCCCCTCCCCTGGGCAGCCACCGGAGCCCCAGTGGTTCAAAATTCCTCATCTTTATTTAGTCCAGTTTTGGCAATTAACTGTCATCAATTCACTGTAGGTTTCCAAATTTGTTGCTAATGTGTGCACAAAAAAATCTTTTATGATTATTTTTATTTTTTCTTAACCTTATATAATTTCCTTTGGAAGCCTTGTATAATTTGTTCATCTTTTACAAAACAATATTTTTACTTATTTATCTTTAGGACATATTTTGTCAAAAACTTCAACATTTATCTTTTAATTCTGTTTTTCAACTTTCTTTTAACTTTGTCTTATTTCAGTTTCTCAAACAAGCATGAATTGCTCTGTTCCTTTCCTGTACTTGGTATTTATTTAGGAACAGAACATCCCCCTTTATTTTTGTGGAACATATTCTCCTTTTCATTCTTTTCTAGATTTATTGATTTCATGTTATTAGAGTGTTTCATATTTTTGTTATTGTTACTTCCACTTGCTGGGTATCAATGAGCTCTTTGGATCATATGGGTTATTGTGAGAAGTTTTCCTAGGATTGGTGCATGATGAACTTTTTAATATTTCCACATAGATAAAGGAAAAGAGCCTAGTCTTAATACCAAGAGCAAGCAATATATTCAAATTTGTTGATTAGATTATTCAAATCCATACTGTACTTTGTAGCTTTTTACCTAATTATAATTTTTAGTATCTATTTTGCTGATAGTTGTACCTCTGTGAAATTTCTTCATGAATATCTTATCATTCCCCCTCTCTTCATTGGTTTACCGAAAGTAAATGTTCAAGTTCTAATTTCCTACTGCTAATTTCCAAAGTTCTCCCATCTTTTGCTGCTTTGATACAAATTACCTCTCATGAAACTCAATTTAACACACGTTTTTTTCTGTGTTTCATGAAAACCAGACATTAAGCATTTCCTTTGTTCAGTGGTCTTTTCCCTCATCTTTTTCTTCCCTGCCCTGCATGGAAGTAAAATCTTAGGCATATCTCACTTCCTCTTCACCTGGACAAGAGCATTGAAATACCCCTTCTTCCTTCAACCTCAATCCTCCCAACACCAGCTCTTCCGTACTTTCATTTCTGGGCCATTATTTGATTTTAATTTTTATTACAGCTACTTTTATTTCAAGACCTTTATTCTGACATCCAAATCTGGTGGCTCTGCTGTCCTTTGGGTCTGAGTAACGGGATCTGCCTCCCCTTCCGCTGCTTCTCCCAAGTCTCCCCACACTGAGCTCTCTGCAGTGATTCATGTATCACTTAGTCGGAGCTTATGTTTGAGCTTGTCTACAGGCTTAGGGTTGATTTAACCTCTGCATCTTCAGCATTTGCAGGTTTACTCTTGCAGAGGATGAGATCTTTACTGAATGTGGTGTTCTTGGAAGGAGAGCTTTTGCTTATGAATTTTTATACACAAACAGGTACACACACAATCTGAAGAGTTCCCAGAATCGAGGTGAGCAGTTCCTACCTTTTATTTATCTTCTCTAAGTAACTTATTTGTTCTATTGGAAGTGAGAATAATTTCTCTTTTTCGTGGACATCAGACATTTAACCAGCTATGCCCAGGTCTGTGTCCTTTTCATCAGTCTCAGCCAAACCTCAGTAAGACCATTCTCTTGCAAAGGCAAATTCCGCTTCAGCTTAGAGAGTCCACCATTATACTAACTGTTACATTTCTGTCAACAGGTCCTTTATGCCTGACGTTATATGTGTGTTCTATTTCCAGGATCTGTCCTCTTCAACTCCTTGTATTTTTTTGTTTTGAGATATTTCTTCCTCTGAACTTTCCCATCACTAAATCTATCCTCAGCTGTTGTAGGGGCCTTATTTGTTTTGCAGTTTGCTTTTAGTTCTGAAGTTTCTTGTGCCACGGTAAGTCACCCAATGTGCTCCACTTACTGGTGCAGTTTCACACGTCACCTATTCTGTTCACTAGGCTGCTGCTTGTTTGCTTGCTTTCACTCACTAGACCTCCGAGGAAGCTGCTGAGGGACCTTTGATGAGCGTGAGGAACCTGCACAGACTCCCATCTCCCCGAGCCAGCTGGTGGTGCCAGCAGGAGCCCGCAATCCCCTGTCCAGGGCCCTGAGAGGAAGCATCTCCCCTCCCTCACATTCTGAGAAGTCTCTAGCCTTCGGAAGCCTACGGGTGGGTGGAAGAGACCCACCCACACGATCGGCAATTCTGCATTCTGGGATTGTAGCACGTCTTTCTGGGGATTCTTATGCCCAGGAAATCTCTACCTGTCGTCTTCTCAAAGATTCCCATATCCTGAAAAGCCTAGGTTTGCCATGACCCACTAAATCTCATTCTAGAGAACTCTATTTTCTAATCTACAGGCCCAAAATGGGAACGTGTGGGACCAGGCAGAGCCTGAGTCTCACTCATATCTTCTGGGTCATCCCCTCTGATGACCCAAGCTCCTACTTGACTTGGAAAAGGTGGTCAGTAGCTTGGAAAGGAAGCTTCAAACTGATGTCTTCCCAGAATCCTTGAGGTATATACTTCTACGAATCCTACTGTACTCTGCCATTGAAGACCAAGAATTTACAGCAAAACCACAATCCCCAAGGCATGTATGATAAACTAAATGAATGTTAAACTACAGAAGGAACATTTAAAATGAGAAAGTAAGGGAAATAGCTTTATGATTCACCCAAATGATTAGGGGGAAAGTGTAAAAAGAATATTCTATACACCTTGCATTATTGTCATTTACATTTGTTTAGGTTCTGATAATCTATTTTTAATCTCTGAATATGGCAGAGCTATTTCTTACATGTTATGTCTTAAATCTGTATCAGATTTTACTTAATACTTTCAATATTGCAGTTGGTTTCTGATTTAGACCTAAGTAGTAGGTCTTCTTGAAAGGCTAAAATTTGTCTGATAATTGCTAATACAACACTTCTCAGTTATCTATTTGTAAGATGACAAAAAATGAGGAATGTTATCCAAGGATTTGTTGGTGGTCAAAACCCTCATTTCATCCTTTAATCCCATCCATCACACTTCAGTGACTTTAATGACACAAAAGGCAACATTTACCTGGAACTTTCTAACATCCTTCTGTTTTCATCAGGAATAGAAAAAGTCACTTGCAATGAAGAATATGTAGAAATTTAAGCGATTTGAGATTTCTCACATATTTAAGGTTTGAACCATCACTTCTGCATATAAGTAAAACCTTAGATATACTGGTTGAAAAGGATATTTTATGACTTTGAGTCAAATATTTCACCACCCTAGAGAACAACAGGCTGTAAAAGTGGCCTGTCTCAATATTCATTATTACCAGGAGGTCATGAGCTGCTTTTGGATCCTCTAGCAATCAAATAGCCACAAAGCTTTTTTCAGGCACTCATTTAAATTTGAAAAAGCTGGAACATTTTAATTGTTCTCAAAAGGACAGGTTTCTTTTTTGACCAGAAAAGAAATCGGAAGGCATTCACTGGAGACCCAAACAGAACAATGCATCCTGGAGAGCTCACACTGCAGGGAAGAGTCAGAGCAGAAGAAAGTGGAGTCTGCCGAGAACAGAACCCAGCAGGGCAAGATTGTCAATTACCCAGAAAACTAGCGACTTGACCAGCGTGATGGGGTCCGGAACAAGGACAAAGGCAAGACAGCTTACAACTACAGGGAGAGCCCAAGTCCAGAAAGAAAGCGCAGAGCAGGACAACAGGTTAGCACCATGGACAGCTCCCACTGAGCTTCCCTCTGGCCCAGCCATCACCATCTGGCCCAGCTCAGGTCCTCTCCCGCAAAGCCGCTGAGATCCTCTCTGTGGCCTCTCAGGAACAAGTGCTGGCCCGCAACGGAGGCCCTACTCCTCCACCAGACGTTCTCCGTTGACACAGCGAGTGGCCACTACCCAGACCTGAATGTGATGCCGGAGGTTCCTCTTTGCCTCTGGTCAGTGCGGGTCCTCTCCAGGGCTCAGTCACTGGCTAGGCCCATGTAGTTACAGGAGGTATAGAAAGCTGAGGAAATCACAATTATGAAGAGCAGATAAAAGAAAGTCAAAAGGAAAAGCATCAAATTATTTTTCCTAGTGTAAAATAAGGTTTCTAAGGCAAATGGCATCTTTCTTCTCACTCTCTACAATCCAAGCCCTTTTAAATATCACACTTTTGTGTACAGAAGCATCAGGTCTGGGATCTCTACTAGAAACAAGGCCAAGAGGAAGTCCATAGGTATACCCCAAGGCGTTAGCTCCTATTGATATCTCCCACCCTAATCTGCTGAAATCCCAAATCCTAGATTGCCTCATCTCACCCAGCACAAGAGCCAACCAGGACATTTAGGACCCTGTGCCACTGGCAAGTCTTTTACGCCTGGTGATCCTGCCCCAAGCCCTCCATTCTACGTGCTGCAGTTATTTTCCATCTCTTACCAGAGATCACCATACCGCAGGGCTTGCAACACCCGCTCCTTCAGCCCCCTATCCCCCCTTCCCTGGTTGGCTGTCTTGATAGGTGCATCTGTTAAGTGTTCTGTGTTTGAACATATTGGATCACATTTATTTATGTATAGTATATAGTTGCTGTTTCATTGATCAATCTCCCCTGTCTGATTATAGAACAATCTCCCCTGTCTGATTATAAACCCCTGAAAGTAAGAATTGTACCTTGTTCTCTGTCCTCTTCCAAGCCCCTTCCATTGTACTAGGCCAATAGGTGTTCATGCTTATTGAAGGAATCAATCCCTCTGGCTGCCAAGAGCAGCTTTCTCTTCTAACACAATCAGAATTGTATTATTTTGTCAATATTCCACAGGCAGAAAACACCAATGTATCTGGCTTATAATTAGAGGCAAAATGGAATATTTGGGGTGTTACTGTAGTAGATAAAGCACGTCTGTTGCCATAGTAAGTGGATGGCATCATAAGCAGAATTCCTCTGACCACAGCACATTCTATTACTAAGAAAATTCCTACCCGAGACCATGAGACCATGTCCTTCCCTCTGTAAGTGGTCTCACATGATCCACGGAGCTATTCTGTACCTTGAGCACCATCAACAAAGCCCTTGGGAAACTCTCAGTATATAATGGGTCTGTCACAACACACTGACTTTGACAAGATGATGTTTTGTGTACCAAAGGGGCTTTGTTTACTTAAAAGTACTTCTTTCCTTTTAGATTTGTTGTGACACAGATTGTTGTCCTCAACAGGAGGGATTTTTTTTTTTTAACTTAAAGCACATTGTTAAAGTGTTGTCACATAAAATCCTCCATGATGTATTGAATTATCTCCTTCATCCAAGATCCATTTCATATCTTTAACCCACTTTAAAGTGTAGGTAGAATTTTCCAAGAAGCTGTGTGATGAACTCACTACAAATCCCTGGATCATCTCTTGTTTGCCTCTCTAGCCTCGAAGCCATCTTTGGAGTCTGCTGTACTAACTCTCTGGGATTTGCCAACGAGCAGGTTATCAAAGAAAACCAAATGACAAGTTGGAGATTGCTGGACTTTAAGGGGAGTTTTCTCCATTTTCACTGAGGTAGCCCGAGAGGCCAGGAGTTGATATCCAGTTTAGAATCATCATCACCATAAACACAAGTCCAAAATGAAGTCAACCTGAGCAAACATGTGTCTGAGACAGCAATAGCTGACCTAGGTACTGAAGTCTGTACCAGTGTGAATCAAATGGCCTTTTCCTTCTCAAATTCCCTGAGAAAAAGCCTCTGTTTTCGAATTAATGTGCTGTCTATAAATGAGCCCTTGCTTCGAAAATAATCAGCTTTTTGTGAGGTTTCTGTAATATTTAGGATCTCATTAATCAATAGCACATGGTCTTGTCTGACTCTCCCTCTACTTTGGAGATGGAGGGGAGAAGTCACATTTTTTCCTTACTTGACTAATGTGAAGGGGTACAGGACGTGGACAAAAGCAAGACAGCTTATAACTATGGGGAAAGCCCAAGTCCACAAGGAAAGAGCACTGCAGGCTGTCAATGGTGAGCACACTGTCACAATAGAGATGATTAAGAGAAAGTAAAAAATTTTTATTTAACCAAATTTTGCATGACACAGGAATTTTAAGAAAGGAAGATCCAAAGTTCCAGGGAAAACTGCATTTTTACACTTTCACAGGATGAAGAAAACACAGTAAGAGTGTGATTGTTAAAGAGAGTCTGATCTGAATCAATAATTTAAAAAGAGATTCCAATCTAATAATACTCTATGAGAGGCAGCAAAGGCCGCCTGTGCAGGTTCTTCGTGGCTTCTAGAAGTGGGGCAGGACACTTGTCATATGAGGGTCTTATGACATCCTTGGGGGAAGGAAATTGGAGCATTCCTTTGCAGATATCGTGCACAGAAGGGTGGGGGTAAGATCCTGGTGATCTCTTGCTTCTGCGGTTTTCTCCATTTCTCAAAGTATGCCAAGGCGCCACAGTTGGGGGTATCACATTCTACACCTTGACACAGGATAATAATGAATAATCGCGTGAGACTCTTAAGCTCACAGAGACCCCTACTTACTGGTTCTCAGAGCATGTAACACACTCAGCATGAGCACACGGAGGCCCTCAACTGGGCTGCCAAAACCCAGTCTTGCTTCGGTCCAAGCCCCTGCCTTCCCTAGAGCCAGAGGCTCTCACTGCCACGCTACAGCCTGGACAGGTCAGAAGGCAGACCTGAACCCGGCCCTGGGCCCTCCGCACGTGTCCTGGCCGCCGCCTCCGGCCATGCTCCTGCACACTCAAGCTGGCTCCCTCAGTCAGTCCCCGAGGTTTATAGACACCAGATGCTACAGAGCCGCCACGCAGGCCGCTCCTCCCCCGGGTTCTTTCTCCACGCACCTGTCTGTCCAGGTCGGCTCTGCTGTGCTCTTGACTGTAATCAATGCCTCATCTGAGAGCCAGGCCCGTCCCCAACGCGGCAAGGAAGCCACACCACCAGAGCTCATGAAAGCATGCACTTTCCTGTGGCATTTGTCACTTGGTTGACTTTCTGCCCATTCGGCCATGGCCTCCAGGGCTTAGGGCACTACCTGTTGTCAATGGCACTGAGTGCCTAACACAGGAGGTGCTCAGGGGACATTTCTGAAGTAAAGAAGGAAGAGAAACAGGAAAGAAGAAAGTAAGGGAGCTAGAAAGGAAGGGAGGAGGAAGGAGAGGGAGAGAAGGAAGCTGCATACATCAGGGAAACAAGTGTCAAGTGCCAGCACATACTCAGTGACACTTGGATTCAGGATGTAGCTGATGAGCAGGGGAGGGCGGGTTACTATTCCATGTTAACAGGCAGCTCGAGCGATGGCCTATTCAAAGTCAGGTTGATCCCCCTGGATCAAGTGTCTCCTCGTGGTGAGTCAGCCCCAGTCTCCAGCCACAGCCTCTGCTTGAGCTCTCCCAAGTCTCTCTCCACCCCAGGTTGACGTCTGCACGCTCTGGAGACCAACAGTCTCAACAATATCATTGACCTCTTTGCTCCTGAATCTGGCCACTTCAGGGAACCACAGAGATGACGCTGTGGTTTAGTGACTCCCGTTGCAGAATCAGTGTCCTCATCAACAGGACGCACTCTATTAAATGGTAATAGATCAGGTTACTGTGATGAAAATAAGTTAATGCACACAAGCCTCTTAGAACAGTGCTTGGCTTGTAGCCAGTGCCCAATAAATGTCAGCTGCCCCTTTATTGACATGGACTGCGGAGGTTCTGTTTCTCAGAAAGTTCTCGTCTTCTCACAGGAAGTCCGACTCCTTCCTCAACTCAGGCAGAATGCTGACTGAACGTGCACTCTACTAATTTAGACCCTCCTGTGGTGGCGCTTTGCTGCTGTCCCCGGAACCACGGCAGAATGAAGCTGCTTCCCCAAAGGAGCTAGCGGGGCGCCTTGGCTCTTTCTGAACTTCTGCTTCAGAGGATGCAGCACACGCTTTGTCTGGGGAGGCCCTCGTGTGCCTGCGGGGCGGGGCCAATGCTCTCCTCAAGCTGCACGATGCCCCGCTCTCGTCCTTCTGTCTTCATCAGTCACACGCACTTCCTGAGGTCAAGAGTTAACCTGCGTCATTTTCCCTCAGCCCTCGTGGGAACTCAGCTCGAGATCAGTCGTTGACCAACCCAGCAAGCGTACCAGGAACAGAAGTGGCGCCTGTCCCAGGTACAGCGTTCTTCATCCAGGTTGCATGCTGAGGCATCTGCTCCTGTCACAGTGGCTCTTCCTCCCCATAGGCTGACCCCATGGGTCCACAGACCTAAGCACTCTGGGTTCCACTTGTAGGCAACAAACATTCCATTCCCAGCATGCCAGGCCTCTGGGGCTCCTTCATCCTGGAACACTCCCGCCTCCAAGATGTGGCCCATTCTCTTGCTTCTAGCCTCTGGCTGAAAAGATGGGAACGGAATTCAAGTCACTTTCTGCAAAGAGTTTATTTTCCTCCTCTAACTGTGAAGACAGGTGTAGATAAAATGCTTAGGAAAAAAGAAGAAAGAAATGGACTTTATTTTTAAGTCACTAAAAGCAAATTTATTAACTATAATTTTCAGACACAGTCACAAAAGTTATCCTATCATCAGGAGAAACTATAGATTTAAATAGGTTCAGGGGATACAGTAGGAAGGCAGCTTTACTCCTGGTTAATGCACCTCCCAAATGTACATGAAATAAGACATGTAGGCCAAGTGTGTGGTACTTAAATACTCAATAAGTGCTCATAATTTACTGGAGCTTAGTAAACACCATATGAATCAATAAATAAAAGAAATGCAGGACCAAACAGTACATGGTGCTAAAGTATTACAGGTGTATATGTATGTGGAGGGGAGGGCTCATTTTTTTATAAAAAAGGAGAAATGTTCCTTAAAAACTGTTTATATATTTTAGGTTAGAAAATACACATTTGCCCATGTAAGATTTTTTTTTTTATTGTAAACAAATGGGAGACATGTTGTTTCTCTGTTTGTACGTGGCGTAAAGGCATACCATTTGTGTAATCATAAATTTACATAGAGTAATGTTGTTTGATTCATTCTGTTATTTTTTCCCTTCCCCCCACCCCTCCCACCCCTCTTTACCCTCTATACAGTCCTTCCTTCCTCCATACTTGCCCCCCTCCCTAACCCTAACTCTAACCCTAACACTAACCCTTCCCTCCCCCCTATTATGTGTCATCCTCCACTTATTAGCGATATCATTCGTCCTTTGGCTTTTTGAGATTGGCTTATCTCACTTAGCATGATATTCTCCAATTTCATCCATTTGCCTGCAAATGCCATAATTTTATCATTCTTTATGGCTGAGTAATATTCCATTGTATATATATACCACAGTTTCTTTATCCACTCATCAATTGAAGGGCATCTAGGTTGGTTCCACAGTCTGGCTATTGTGAATTGAGCAGCTATGAACATTGATGTGGCTGTGTCTCTGTAGTATGCTGATTTTAAGTCCTTTGGGTATAGGCCAAGGAGTGGGATAGCTGGGTCAAATGGAGGGTCCATTCCAAGTTTTCTAAGAATCTCCACACTGCTTTCCAGAGTGGCTGCACTAACTTGCAGCCCCACTAGCAATGTATGAGTGTACCTTTCTCCCCATATCCTCGCCAACACCTGTTGTTGCTCCTATTCTTGATAATCGCCATTCTAATTGGGGTGAGATGGAATCTTAGGGTGGTTTTGATTTGCATTTCTCTTATTACTAGAGATGTTGAACATTTTTCCATATGTTTGTTGACTGCTTGTAGATCTTCTTCTGTGAAGTGTCTATTCATTTCCTTAGCCCATTTGTCGACTGGATTATTTGAATTCTTGGAGTAAAGTTTTTTGAGTTCTTTATAGATTCTGGAGATTAGTGCTCTATCTGAAGTATGATTGGCAAACATATTCTCCCACTCTGTAGGCTCTTTCTTCGCATTGCTGATAGTTTCCTTTGCTGAGAGAAAGCTTTTTAGTTTGAATCTATCCCAGTTATTGATTCTTGCTTTTATTTCTTTTGCTATGGGAGTCCTGTTAAGGAAGTCTGGTCCTAAGCCGACATGTTGAAGATCTGGACCTACTTTTTCTTCTATAATCTGCAGGGTCTCTGGTCTGATTCCGAGGTCCTTAATCCATTTTGAGTTTAGTTTCGTGCATGGTGAGAGATATGGGTTTAGTTTCATTCTGTTGCATATGGATTTCCAATTCTCCCAGCACCATTTGTTGAAGAGGCTATCTTTTCTCCATTGCATATTTTTGGCCCCTTTGTCTAGTATGAGAAAATTGTATTTATTTGGGTTTGTGTCCGTGTCCTCTATTCTATACCATTGATCTACCTTTCTATTTTGGTACCAATACCATGCCGTTTTTGTTACTATTGCTTTGTAGTAGAGTTGAAGATCTGGTATTGCAATACTCCCTGTTTCACTCTTCCTGCTAAGTATTGCTTTAGCTATTCTGGGTTTCTTACTCTTCCAGATGAATTTCATAATTGCTTGCTCTATTTCTGTAAGGTACATCATTGGGATTTTAATTGGAATTGCATTGAATTTGTATAGCACTTTAGGTAGTATGGCCATTTTGACAATATTAATTCTTCCTATCCAAGAACATGGAAGATCTTTCCATCTTCTAAGGTGTTCTTTAATTTCTTTCTTTAGTGTTGTATAGTTCTCATTGTAGAGGTCTTTCACCTCTTTTGTGAGATTGATTCCCAAGTATTTTATTTTTTTCGAGGCTATTGTGAATGGGGTAGTTTTCCTAATTTCTCTTTCTGAAGATTCATCACTTATGTATAAAAATGCGTTGGATTTATGGGCATTGATCTTGTAACCTGCTACTTTACTGAATTCACTTATGAGTTCTAAGAGTTTTCTGGTGGAATTTCCAGGTTCCTCTAAATATATAATCATGTCATCAGCGAACAGGGATAGTTTGAGTTCTTCTTTTCAATTCGTATCCCTTTAATCTCTTTGGTTTGTCTGATTGCTCTGGCCAGAGTCTCAAGAACGATGTTGAATAGAAGTGGTGAAAGAGGACATCCCTGCCTTGTTCCAGTTTTTAGGGGGAATGCTTTCAGTTTTTCACCATTTAGAATGATATTAGCCATGGGCTTAGCATAGATGGCCTTTACAATGTTAAGGAATATTCCCACCATCCCCATTCTTTCCAGCGTTTTGAGCATGAAGGGATGCTGTATTTTATCAAATGCTTTTTCTGCATCCATTGAAATAATCATGTGATTCTTGACTTTAAGTCTATTAATGTGGTGAATTACGTTTATTGATTTCCTGATGTTGAACCAACCTTGCATCCTTGGGATGAAACCCACTTGATCATGGTGCACTATCTTTTTAATATGTTTTTGTATGCGATTTGCTAAAATTTTGTTGAGAATTTTTGCATCGATGTTCATTAAGGATATTGGTCTGAAATTTTCTTTCCTTGATGAGTCTCTGTCTGGTTTAGGTATCAGGGTGATATTGGCTTCATAGAATGAGTTTGGGAGGGTTCCCTCCTCTTCTATTTTATGGAATACTTTGAGAAGTATTGGAATGAGCTCTTCTTTAAAGGTTTTGTAGAACTCGGCTGAGAACCCATCTGGTCCCAGACTTTTCTTTGTTGGTAGGCTATTGATGACTTCTTCTATTTCAGTACTTGAAATTGGTCTATTTAAATTGTTTATGTCCTCCTCGTTCAGTTTAGGCAATTCATATGTCTCTAGAAACCTGTTGATGCCTTCAAAATTTTCTATTTTGTTGGAGTATAGATTTTCAAAATAGCTTCTAATTATGTTTTGTATTTCAATCCTGTCTGTTGTGATATTTCCTTGTTCATTCCGAATTTTAGTGATTTGGGTTTTCTCTCGTCTTCTCTTTGTTAGTGTGGCTAAAGGTTTATCAATTTTGTTTATTTTTTTGAAGAACCAACTATTTATTTTGTCAATTTTTTGTATTGTTTCTTTTGTTTCAATTTCATTGATTTCAGCTCTGAGTTTAACTATTTCCTGTCTTCTACTGCTTTTGGTGCTGTTCTGTTCTTCTTTTTCTAGGGCTTTGAGCTGTAGTGTTAGGTCGTTTATTTGTTGAGTTTTACTTCTTTTATTAAATGCGCTCCAGGAAATAAATTTCCCTCTAAGTACTGCTTTCATAGTGTCCCAGAGATTTTGATGTGATGTTTCTTTGTTCTCATTTACCTCTAAGAATTTTTTAATTTCCTTCCTAATATCTTCTGTTATCCATTCATCATATAATAGCATATTGTTTAATATCCAGGTGTTGGAATAGTTTCTGTGTTTTACTCTTTCATTTATTTCTAACTTCAATCCATTATGATCTGATAGAATACATGGTAGTGTCTCTATCTTCTTGTATTTGCTAACATTAGCTTTGTGGCATAATATATGGTCTATTTTAGAGAAGGATCCATGTGCTGCTGAGAAGAAAGTGTATTCGCTCTTGGTTGGATGGTATATTCTATAAATGTCCGTTAAGTCTAAATTATTGATTGTGTTATTGAGATCTATGGTTTCTTTGTTCAATTTTTGTCTGGAAGATCTGTCCAGTGGTGAGAGAGGCGTGTTAAAATCACCTAGTATTATTGTGTTATGGTCTATTTGGTTTCTGAAATTGAGAAGGATTTGTTTGACATACATGGATGAGCCACTGTTTGGGGCATAGATGTTTATGATTGGTATATCTTGCTGATTTATGCTTCCCTTAAGCAGTATGAAATGACCTTCTTTATCCCTTCTGACTAACTTTGGCTTGAAGTCCACATTATCGCAAATGAGGATGGATACTCCAGCTTTTTTGCTGAGTCCATGTGCATGGTATGTTTTCCCCATCCTTTCACCTTTAGTCTATGGGTATCTTTTTCTATGAGGTGAGTCTCTTGCAGGCAACATATTGTTGGATCTTTCTTTTTAATCCAATCTGCCAGTCTATGTCTTTTGATTGATGAATTCAGGCCATTAACGTTCAGGGTTATTATTGAGATATGATTTGGTTTCCCGGTCATATGGTTCATTTTTTAAATTTTATTTATTTATTTAATTGACACTACTTGGTTCCTCCTTTATTTGACAATTCCTTTAGGATAATTCCTCCCTTTGCTGATTTGCTTCTTTGTTTTTCATCTCTTCCTCATGGAATATTTTGCTGAGAATGTTCTGTAATGCTGGCTTTCTTTTTGTAAATTCTTTTAGCTTTTGTTTATCATGGAAGGATTTTATTTCATCGTCAAATTTGAAGGTAAGTTTTGCTGGGTATAAGATTCTTGGTTGGCATCCATTTTCTTTCAGGGCTTGAAAAATGTTGTTCCAGGCCCTTCTAGCTTTTAGGGTCTGGATTGAAAAATCTGCTGATATCCGTATTGGTTTCCCCCTGAATGTAATTTGCTTCTTTTCTCTCACAGCCTTTAAAACTCTGTCTTTATTTTGTATGTTTGGTATTTTCATTATAATGTGCCTTGGTGTAGGTCTGTTGCAATTTTGTGTATTTGGAGTCCTATAAGCCTCTTGAACTTGATTTTCCATTTCATTCTTCAGATTTGGGAAATTTTCTGATATTATTTCATTGAATAGGTTGTTCATTCCTTTGACTTGTTTCTCTAGGCCTTCCTCAATCCCAATAATTCTTAAATTTGGCCTTTTCATGATATCCCATAGTTCTTGTAGATTCTGTTCATGATTTCTTACCATCTTCTCTGTTTGTTCAACTTTGTTTTCAAGGTTAAATATTTTCTCTTCAATGTCTGAGGTTCTGTCTTCCAGGTGTTCTATCCTATTGGATATGCTTTCTATGGAGTTCTTAATTTGGTTTATTGTTTCCTTCATGTCAAAGATTTCTGTTTGTTTTTTTTTTCAATATCTCTAACTCTTTATTGAAATGATCTTTTGCTTCCTGTATTTGCTCTTTTAACTGTCAATTGGTGCGATCAATCAATGCTTGCATTTGCTCTTTCATCTCATCATTCAGTGCGTGCATTTGCTCTTTCATCTCATCGTTTGCTTCTCTGATCATTTTAATTATGTACATTCTGAACTCCTTTTCTGTCATTTCTTCTGCCATGCTGTCACTGAGTTTTATTGATGTAACATCTAGATTTGTTTGCAGCATTTTCTTTCCTTGTTTTCTCATATTGTTCAGGTATCAGAGGACCGCTGAGATATTGCAGATTTCCTCTATTGACTTACAATGTCCCTGAAGATTTCTATATATATCCCCCCTTAGCCTTCAGTAGGCTGAAGTCTTGGAGGAAGTTGATAATGCGGTGCTCCACAAGGAAGCTGCCTCTCTAGGAGTGGTGGTCTTCAGGTGGGGTATAATCCCTGCTAGTGGGCAGAGGTGCCTCCACTTGTTGACCAATGGTCATCCAAAGGGGACCTAGGCTGTGGGCTGAGGCAAGGCCTGTTTGGGCCTGTGTCTCTGGTTTTACCGTCCTTGTGGGGAAACCTCACCCAGCAGGGAAGACTCACCCGGTGGGGAGGTCTCACTGGTCAGTTCCCTCCTAGAGGTTCCCCTCAATTTACAGCTACCGCCTGGGCTGGGCTGCCTTCCTCTGCAAAGTTCCCAGGGGCCCGGCCCTACCTCCTGGGCCTGGGAGCCTCACCCTTTGCAGATGACTCTCCTTAGGCTGCCCTTCCTCAGAGAATCTGCCCGCAGGCCTGGAACCTTCGCTCCGCCCTAAGCCTGTCTCTGTGCGGCTCTTCCACCAAGAAGCCTCCTAGATCCTGAGACCCTGCTCTGCACCTAATCGCCTGGCTATGTGGCCCCTCCTCTGAGCAGCCACCTGGGGCCCTGTACAATCGCTCTGAATCCCAGAGACCCGCCACACGCCTCTTCCTCCAGACAGCCGCCCAGTATTCCGGTGGGGTCACTAGGAGTCCAAGAAACTCACTGCGTGCCTCCACCTCCACCAACCACCCGTAGCCCGGGGCAATCAATCACTCCGAGTCGAAGTGACCCTCCCCGTTCCTCCTCCTTCTCCAGATAACCCCCGGGGTGTTCAGGAGCGGTCGCTCTGAGTGGCTCTGAGTCCACGTGACCCGCAGCACGGGTCCTCTGGGCAACCGCCCGGAGCTCTGGTGCGGCCACTCAAGACCAAGCGTCCCACCACGCTTCTCCTCCAGGCAGCCCCCCTGTGTTCAGGAGCTGTCACTTTAAGTCCAAAGAACTCACCACTTGCCTTCTCCTCTGAGCAGCCGCCTGGAGCGCTAATGCAGTCACTGCGAGTCCAAAGGACCCGCCGCGCTCCTCCTCCTCCTCCTCCTACTCCTCTGGGCAGGCCCCGGGGTTCAGAAGTGGTCTGAGTCCAAACAGCTCGCCACGCATCCCCTTCTCTGGCAACCGCCTGTAGCTCTGGTGGAGTCACCCGAATCCAAGCGACCGCGCTCCTCTTCCTCCTCCTTGTCCTCAGGGCAGGCCCCGGTGTTCAGAAGCGTCGTTCTGAGTCCAAACAGCTCGCCGCGCGGCTTCTCCTCTGGCAACCGCCTGTAGCTCTGGTGCAGTCACCCCGAATCCAAGTGGCCACGCTCCTCCTCCTCCTCCTCAGGGCAGGCCCCGGTGTCCTGAGTCCACACAGCTCTCCTCGCCACTCCTCCCCTGGGCAGCCGCCGGAGCCCCAGTGGCTGCTCCGAGTCCCAGCGCTGTGCCGAGGGGCCTCCTTTACGGCGCTCCCAGCTATCCGAGTTCACTGCTCCAGCGGGGGGAGGGGCTTCTCGCCGGCAGTTCTACTTCACAAAGTTTCCTGCGTTCCGGGACCAGCGTCCCATCCGGGATGCCTCCCCAGGGGGTGAGAGTCACCCGGCTGCTTTGAGTTGGCCCCAAGCGTCTCAATATCTCCTCTTTTGAATCCTGAGTCCTGGAGCAACATGAAATGCAGCCACCCTCTAGGCCGCCATCTTGAAAACCCCCATGTAAGATTTAAACCTACTTCAGAAGGATCTGAAGCAACTTGTGCTTAAAAGTTCAAGTTCAAGACATCTGATAAAGAAGGCGGGATCAGCACCCTCCTAAACACAGGCAGTAATGCAAAGGCCAGTGAGAGAGCACAGGAGCAGTGACCACACCCTGAGCTGTGTGCAGCCAAGGCTGCTCACAC